>NC_140080.1:32119260-32719260 GCF_964194135.1 Talpa europaea
GCTTCCTCCCTGCCCGAGGCCCAAACAAGGCGCTTCCTTCCCGGCGCGGCTGGCAGGCGGCCCGCGGGCGGCGGTGGGCGGGAGCCCGCCCTCTGGGTCCGCCCGCGCCGGGCAGCCAGCGGCCGGGGCACCCGCTGCCAACGAGGGGGCGGCCGGCGGGCTGGGAGGTCGGGCCTGGCCTCCCCCCAACCCCCAGCGGCCCGGCTCGGCCGGGGCAGGCGGACCTGGGATTCCTCCGTCTGCAGAAGGTCTGAGGTGCCCACTGCTCCCGCCCCCGATTTCGGGTTGATCCCGCTCTCCTCCCCCACCCCGGGCGCAGCACACCTTGCTGGGGAGCCTTCCTCGCGCCCAGCCGGGGCCTGAGGCCTCACCGCCCCGCCCGTTGCATTCTGCAAGTTGGTTTTCTGTATTTCTAGCTCCCTTTTTGCTGTTTCTCTCCTCCCTGCCTTTGTTTAAGCTGGCCCTTCTGCCTGAAATGCTTTCTCCACCCCCATTCTGGTAGACTCACTGCTCAGCCTTCCCTTGCTTCAGACATCCGACCATATCCAAATCCTTGCCACCCCCACCTCATCGGCCTGTTATGTTCTTTACACGGTATTATATATTATTTATTAGTGAGACTGATTTGCTCCCATGGTGCCTAGTTGTTCTATCTGAGGAGGGGGACGAGGAAAAGGAGCCTGTTTTCAGGCCAACCAGTGACTTTTCACCTTCGACGGCGGTCCTTTATTTTATTTATTATTAAAGAGATTTGTTTATTTATGCACGCAAGAGCTGGGGTACAGGCCAGAGGCGTGGGGGGTGAGAGGATTCACCAGAGACAGAGTGGGGAGCAGAACAGGCAGACGGACTGAAATACACTGCTGAGGGGAGCAGAGGGCAAGTCAGGAGAGGTCTGCACCATGTGGATTGCTCCCTGGTGGGGGATTGAACTTGCGAACTCGTGCTGCAGAGGCTTTGGATTGCTTCATAGTGCGGTGCTTAACCCCATGCGCCACCAGGGAGGCCCTATTTTTTTTTTTTAAAGATTTATTTATTTATGCATACAAGAGCTGGGGTACAGGTCAGAGATGCAAGGGATGAGAGGATTCACCAGAGACAGAGCGGGGAACAGAACAGGCAGACTGACCAAAGACACTGCTGAGGGGAGCAGAGTGCGAGACAGGAGAGGTCTGCCGCACCATGTGGGTTTCTCACTGGCCAGCCGGGGATCGAACTCATGCTGCAGAGGCTGTGGATTGCTTCATAATGTGGTGCTTAACCCCCTGCGCCACCAGGGAGGCCCAGGGGCCTTTCCTTTAGATCAAGACCTTAACATCTCCATCTGCTATGTACCCTGTGGTCTGGAGGTTCATGTGCCCCAGAACTCTATGTAAATAGTTTGACTCTAGGGGAAGTTAAAGAGGCTCAGGGAGCCTGAGCTGGCAGGTGTACACCAGAAGTGGAGCTGAAGTCTGCAGCAATGCCCACTGAATGCCCCGCCACTTAGGGTATCCTCTCTTGCTCAGCTGAGGACAGTGGTTTATCTACAACTGCAGGGAGCAGCAAAGCCCCACAAGTCCTCCCTACAGGTCTTCAGGGACTGACACCTAACCTGGCCACATGGCTACCCTGATCTATCTTTCAGGAGTTCAAAGGTCGGAGAGAGGGACCAGAGCTCAGCAGTGACTAAACCAGCAACAGTTCCCTGCTCTTCCAGACATTCAACAAGGCTTCAGCGTCCCAGCTTTGTGCTTGACCAACTTGCGAGTCCTTAACTCTTCTGCTCAGGTGAGGCAGGGGAAAACGACATTGCTCGGACTGAGCTGGCGGGGAATAAGGGCCTTCTAGCCCTAACTAATCTCTGGGCTCAACCCAGAATAAAATCACTCACGAACATCCTGTCTCTGGGGGCACGCATCATATACAAGTATGTGCTGGCACCAAATAACACTGAGATAAGAAGTTTTGTCAGTCTCCTGGGACCCAGATTGACTTGAGTGCCTGTAATTGGATGCGCAGAGAGGAGATGATGAAGGTTCAGGAGTTAGATTTTGAAAAATACTGGGTCTCCAAGTCCTGGGCTGCATACCCAGGGCCTAGGATGTCTCTTGACTTGTTTTCCCACGTAAGGCTAGAGGCCCACAGCAGCCTCTTCTTCCCACCTATGAAGTAGGATTGTGGATAACGTAGTCCAGAGGCCTAGGTCTCTGGTGCTGGTTCCCGCCCTTTCCTTTCCTTCTCCCTGCTAGCCACCACCCCCTACTGCTTCAGGCTGAGGGCAGCTCAGGGTGAGAAGGCGGTGCTTGCTTCTTGCAGGGCTGGGAGATCCCCTGCTGGAAACCAGCAAGCTATTTATAGCTGAGCCTAGCAGAAGGGGAAGGCCTGAGAAGAGCTGGGGAGCTCCAGCAAACTCCTTTCCAACTACAGAATTTGCAGGAACTACAGACCTCTACTGGGCAGGCATTGTGTTCTCTTCTGAATGAGGGGACTTTGAGCCTCTGAGAGCCCTATAAAGTAGTAGGGATCCTGGGCTGTTCTCTGCCTTGAGAGACAGATGATTACTCCTGTGGCCCTGGGTTCTGGTCTTTGGGGCTCCATATGGTGGGAATATTTGGAATTTGGGTATTAGTAAGCCGAGATTTTGCCAAAAAAGCCAATGTGACCCCAGTAGGACAGTTACCTTGAATATTTTTTAAAGATTATTTATGCATACAAGAACTGGGGTACAGAGGTACAGGGATGAGAGGATCCACCAGAGACAGAGTGGGGAACAGAACAGACAGACTGAAATACACTGCAGAGGGGAGCAGCGGGCGAGGCAGGAGAGGTCTGCTGCACCATGTAGGTAGCTCCCTGGCCGGCTGGGACTCGAACTCATGCTGCAGAGGCTGTGGATAGCTTCATAGTGCTGTGCTTAACCCCTTGAGCCACCAGGGAGGCCCTACCTTGTATTTCTATGCATTTTTCTTCTTACTGTTTTCCTCCGCTTGCCTCCTCAATTAAATTATATTCTCTTTAAGGACAGCAACCAAACCTTTTACTAATGGCACCAACTGCAGGCTATCACAAACTATCTTGCCAAAGAGGAAACCAACCCCTCCCTACCAAGACTGGGTGTGACTTTTGTTACCCCAGCCACCCAGTCCTCTGCCCCTGTGCCTTTCGCGTCAATCCATCAAATCTTTGCTTGACCGGGTCCACCGCTAAAATTGGGCCCCCCTTGTTGACACAGTGTCTGCCTTAGTCATGACTGTCTCCACTGCCTGGCCCAATAAACAGTTGTTGAATGAATGACTATCATCAACCTAGGAGAGCTAATCCTCTTTGTGGAGCACTTGGTTCCTGCTTCATTGTCACATTTAATCAGTTTCACAGATTGGAAGACAGCTTTAGTTGTTCAAGTGTCTTTCACCAAGATCTTGATGATGGTGTCTGACTTCCGAGTAGCTCTTAGCCCTGGCACTAGGCTGCCTTCATGTCGGCTCCTCTGGTTCCTGAACAGCTAGGTGGGTTAGATGAGGTGTACGGACATGGTTGAACCGGCCCAAACCTTTGAATCTCAAGGATTTCTCCTAAGAAGCTTAATGAGAAAGACCCACTCTAGGGTCCTCCCTGGTGGCGCAAAGGGTTAAGTCTCAGCACTATGAAGCTATTGGCAGCCACTGCAGTATAGGTTCGATCCCAGGCCAGGGAGCTAACCCAGCAGATCTCTCCTGACTCGTCTGCTGCTCCCGGGACTCAGCAGTGTATTTCAGTACATTTCAGCCTGTTCTGTTCCCCACTCTGTCTCTGGTGAATCTGCTCACCCCCTGCATCTCTGGCCTGAACCCCACTTCTTATATGCATCAATAAATAAAAATAAATCTTTTTTTAAAAAAAGAAAGACCCACTCTAGCCTGCCAGAGAGGAAGCCCCAAGCCAGCAGCTGTGGGGCCTGGAGGTGGCAGGCAGGCCTCGAGCCCCGCGCAGCAGTGTTTGGAGGCTCCTGAGATGTTACCAGGACCTCCTAGCTCTGAACCCAGAATTGTTTATTTTCAGTCCTCATCTTCCTTGAGTAACTCTCAGCAGCATTGGACTTACATGTGCTCATCTTTTCTTGGTGTTCTTTTTTTTCATGGCTTCCACACTTTGATGGGCAGTGCTCTGATTTCACCCTTTTCCCTGCCTGGCTGCTCTCTGAGCCTTTGCTCTTCCCTCCTCAGACACTCAGTGTTTCAGTGCTTCATAACTCACCCCACGAAAAAAAGACAAAAGCAAAAAGATTTACCCCAGGACCTCTTTGAAAAACAAATCTGAATTCATTACCCTTCTGCTTAAAACCCCTCAATGGCTTCACATACTCTGAATAAAATTTCAGTTTCTCAGAAGGCCTTTGAAGCGCACCCCAGTCTGATCCCATGGCCCTCTTCCTAGCTTCACCTTCCACCACATTTCTGCTCCAGTCTGCGAGCTTCATCCACAAGGCTCAGCACCTACCTCCTCAAATATCCCCGCCCCACCTTCCACACTTTCTCAGTCTGTGGGTTGCTGTGATATGTGATATTCCTCTTTGCCTGTTGACATCTGTGCTCGGTTCAAACACTGGTGTCTTTGGATAAGCTGTCTCTGGGCTCACTGGCCAGGTCAAATCGACTTGTGACCATTTTGGCCCTCGGCTGCTCATTGCAGTAGGGATTTCACAGCAGTGGGGTGACCCACTAGCCTGGAAGTCTGTTGGAACTGCAACCGTGTCTCTTATGTCTGGGGGTCTAGCACAGTGCTAGGCTGTTACAGGCACTTATTTTATGTAACACATGAAATAAAAACTTCATTTATTTAACAAAATACCCAATTTATTTATTTTGTTTTATTCAAAACATCCATTTTACACTTGAAGAAACTGAAAGAGAAGGTAATGAATGTGCCAAGGTCATCCAACTAGTAAATGACAGATGGGATGTAAACCCCTGGCTCCAGTGTCAATGCTGTTAATCCCATGCACTTTGCTACTGACCACTTAGTCAGTGCTTTTTTATTTTTTTTAAAGATTTATTTATTTATGCATACAAAAGCTGGGGTACAGGCCCGAGATGTGGGGGGTGAGAGGATCCACCAGAGACAGAGTGGGGAACAGAACAGGCAGACTGACTGAAATACACTGCTGAGGGGAGCAGCGGGCGAGATGGGAGAGGTCTGCTGAGCCATGTGGGTAGCTCCCTGGCCGGCCGGGTATTGAGCTTGTGTTGTAGAGGCTGCGGATAGCTTCACAGTGCAGTGCTTAACCCCTTGTGCTGCCAGGGAGGCCCTAGTCAGTGCTTTTTTAAAGAAAAAGGGAAGAAGAAAGGTACCGAGCAGACAAAGGGACTCTCCCGCTTTCCTCTCCTGGAAATGTGGACTTAGAGATTAAGAATGAAAGATGACATTTCACCAAAATAGATGAATAATGGTTTATAAGCACACAGAAGATGCGGAACTACATTAGTCATTAGGAAAGTGCAAATCAAAACCAGAATGACATCAGCAACGAACAATTCAAAAAGGAAATTAAGAAAACTTTCTGTTTATAGTAGCATCCAAAAGAATGAAATACATAGGAATAAATTTAACCAAGGGAGGACTTCAAGGATTTGTACACTGAAAATGATAAAACATTGCTGAGAGAAATTAAAGAAGCCTTAGATAGATGGAAAGATATCTCACGTGTATAGATTGGAAAACGATATAGTTAAGATGGTGTTATTGTCCCAAAGCAATATAGATTTAATGCAGTCTCTATCAAAATTCCAGTAGCCTTTTTGCAGAATTCGAGAAGCCAATCCTCAAACTCAAATGGAATTGCAAGACCTGCCTGTCCTTCATGTGGTCACATATCCAGAAGCTCTCTGGACCACCCGATTTTGAGTTTTATGGAAACCTTATTTCATAGGCTCTGGTGTTTAAATCACTGATTGGTGATCTGTCCAACCCCCAGCCCTCTCCCCTCCCCAGGGAGCAGGGGGTAGGGGAGAATGAAACCTCCAACTCTGTAATCAAGTCTTTCTGGCAACCAGCCCCGACCCTGAAGGCACTGGGTGACCCAGTCTCTAGTCATCTCAAGACCTAGCACTCTGGACATTCCAAAGGCTTATGAACTGTGTGCCAGGAGCCAGGGACAAGATTAAATATGTCTTACTTTATCACATGCAACAATATGGACGTTTCAGAAAAATTCATATAAGTGAAAGAAATGATGTAAAAGCAACATAGTGTAATATTCTAGTAACATGAAATTTCTAGGAAAGGGAAATAGGGAGGCAAAAAGCAGATCAGTGGCTATATAGGATGGGAAGGAGGAGCAGGGATTGACTGGAAAGGGGTCCAAAAGGTCTTTTTGGGGCCTCCCTGGTGGCGCAGCGGTTGAGCGCTGGGTTGCGAAGGTGCCCCCAGCCTCTGCGGCGCCGGTTCGATCCCCGGCCAGACCTCTCCTGCCGCCCACTGCTCCCCTCGGCAGTGTACTTCGGCCCTTCTGCCTGCTCTGCTCCCCGCTCTGGCTCTGGTGAATTCTCTCACCCTCCCGCGCTTCTGACTGTACCCATTGCTTGTATAAATAAATAAATAAATCTTTTTAAAAAAAGGACTTTTGAGTTGATGGACACTGGATTGTGATGTTTGCACAAGAATATCAACCTTCCTTTTTTATTTTTTCAAAAAAAAATACAGTGGCATTATAACATATATTCTTATATCATACCCCAATAAAACCTAACAACAAAAATGAGAGCAGGGTGAAACAAAATCGGTGTCCTGCAATCTGAGCGACTTCCTGGCCTCTCAATCAAGTCAGCAACTCATTTGCCTCTCCAAACTCACCTCTCCCCTCTCCAGGCTAACCCTGCTCACCAGATAGGCCAGGCACCCCCAGGTAAAGCAGGTGCCTTCAAGAGTGTGGCTGCCCCTGTTGGCTCTAACCCACCTCACTTGTGCCATTCTTTGCTGTCTCTACCGCTGCGTTAATGTAAAGAATAGAGGTAGCGGTGGAGGGGTGTGTCTGGAGGTAAGTGGTTCTCTGAGTATCCTTGCTTAGCTTCTGCACGGAGGCCACTAGCCCACAGCACAGGAATGGGGTTTTATCTGGAGCTGCTGTAAATCCTCTTCTGTTTCTGTCCTATCACAAACAGAATCCCCTCTCTGGGTTCCCCAGTGGGAACTGTTGTCAAATAGGTTGGTCCATTGCACCAGCCCTGGGGACCTAGTCTGGGAAGTACTTGGGCCTCACAGCCATTTAGCTTGGCGCATGTGTCCCACACCAGCCCAGAGCCCTCTGCTTCTCGAGCCCAATTCCTGCCTCCCCTCCCTGGCTTAGCAGGGTATTTCTGTACCTTTGCCTTTTCCCCAGAAAATCCTTGTCATTCCTATTTGGAGAACTTGAAGAGTTGTAAATCCTCCCCCCTCCCTTTTTTTTTTTTTGAAGTTTCTGCCCCCCTTTCCAGGTTTCTACTTTTCCCTGAGAATGAATTTGCCCTCCAGGTTTCCGTTGGGAGGGAATGGAGAGCCCAACAGGAGCAGCGTCCAGGCAGATTAGTTCAGCAGAGTGGGAGGACAGTAGAGAAACTTAGTTGGGGCTAATTTGGAAGCCCTGGGGCTAGAGAAGCAAGTTAATCTACACACTCAAGCCAACCCTGACTCACATGGAAGTGACTTCAGAGCAGCTTTCATAACCCCACCTGGAAGTTGGCCACCTTCCCCCCTCTCAGCTCCATCTTTGGCTTCAGGCCATTTACCTACTCTCTCTGATCCTCCCTTTTCTCATCTCTAACAAGGAGAAAAGGGCTTAGATGAAGAATAACAAGATCACTGGCGTGTTAAGAGGACTGAAATTGGAGTTGTAACATCAGGTGCTCATGTTGGCTTTGCTAGTTTGCTGCACGAACATGACAGGTCATTATTTTGCTCTCTGGGCTTCAGCTCTCTTATCTCTCTAATGAAGGCCTAGGAATGGTAAGGGCCAGGACCCCTTCAAACACTGAAGTGATGATTCCTTAAGAAGTAAAAGTATGGGACAGCAGGGGAGTTACACAAGGGTGTGGCTGTAGACAACATAGAGTCACGTCTTTGAGAACAGACTATAAGTTCCCAGGTGCATCTCTGCCTTCTTTCCAACACCCCCAGGGTAGCTCATGAAGCGCGAAGTCAAGGACCCTCCAAGAAGTCCTTGTTCTTGACCTCATCTCACCCAGCACCAGGCTAACTGCAAAGCTGATTTAATCTGAGGACTGTGATAGCAGCTGCTCTCCTGACCCTGCCCTGCTCCCAGCCCCAGTGGCTGCTGCAGCGTGGTTTCTTCTCATTGCAAACTCCACAGAACTACCTCTGCTAAATGCCAACCTGGGCCAAACACAAATTCTTAGTAAAAGCCAAATTTGAAGCATGAGGCCAAGTTTGTGTTTTAAGTACCTTGTGAATCAGTCAGAATTGAAACACTCTTATCACAATGTTCTTTAATGGCTGGTCATGATGAGCCTAAACTGCTAAACTGATGCTCTTATATTTTTCTTCTACATTTCTGAACTTTCGAAAATTCCCTGGATGTTTTACTTACTTTAAACCCCTTGGCACTTCAATGTATATTTCCTAAGAAACAGGGTATTCTTTTACATAAGCACAGTACAATTGCCAAATTCAGGAGATTTAACATCCATTCTTTCATCTATAGTCCACATTCCACTTTTGTTAACTGTTCTACTAATGACATTAAGAGCAGAGGCAGATCCTCCGGGTCTGTGAGGAATTCCATGATGTGTGTACCTTCTTCTCTGACGATGCTGGGTCAGCTAGAATACAGAGTCCATGGGAGATTCTTTTATCCATTCTCAACTGTGGCTGTGTATAAGCTGGGCTGACAGTCAAAACGTGTTGGGGAGGACAGAACGGCTAGAGAGGTGCCTTCCAGATGTGAGCCAAGCCGCTGGTTGTCTCTGAAAGCACAAGGGTGGGTGAGGTGCCCACCTATTTTCTCAGTAGTACCAGCAACTGTTTACTTCCTTCCTGAAGAATGACCTGCATTTGCACTGCCTTTGGAACCACACTAGTTTGGGGGTCAAATTTTTGCCTCTTAGTAGCTTCTGAACTTGGACAGTCAGATATAAAAATCTCCCCACTTCATTTTTGAGGATTAAATTAGATGATGCGTGTGACAGACACTGTGTGGGGTACATGGCAACTGCTCCAAAAATGTGATTGTAGTTACTTTACAGTTGGGTAGCTCAGAGCCCACATTGAGACTTCTGGTCTCTCCCCTGTTCATTCATTCCTATTTCCTGTGGTAGTTTGCCCTCTCCATTTCTCTGATTTTTAAGGGCAAACAAACTGTCCAGGTACCTCTTAATATTTGTCACTAATATCCCTACCAGCAGTAAATTTTTTCCGCAGCCACGATCCTTACCTCTAGCACCACCTCGTGGTTGCCTGCACAATCTCACCCTGGCCACTTCCAGAGGTGGGACTGGTATCAGAGTGCCTCCCATCTGAACCCTGAGTGCCAGGTTCTGCACTAGACATCTCATATGCCTTGCTGCATTTAATCCTCACAATTCTTGAGGATTTGGCATCATTACAGGTGGTAAAACTGCTGTTTACGTTAAGACTTCATGTCTTCTGCTACCATGATGCCATCCTGAAAGCTTTACAGCTGGAGTCTCTTTTGATTTATGGTCTTACATTGATAGGGAAACTGAGAGACAGAAAGGGTATTTTGGCTGACATCGCAAGCCCAGCATAATCACAAGCCCAGCATGACAGCCAGAACCAGAAGAGCTCTTTGTCCTGGGCACTTCACTGAGTTCAAGGATGAGTCTGCCACAGGCAATTTCAGATACTCCTGAGACCAGTTCACCCAGGCAGGATTTCAAACTATCAGAGAGCCTGGAGGTAAGTTGTTTGCACATGTAGCTCTAGTTCCTGTTGTTGAGTTACATCTTCGGCAACTTTGGCACCCAGTGCTCCCAAACTCCTTGGCTGGTCTGTTCCTATGTCCCTGGAGGCACAGTCCCATCAGGGTGGAACTTGGCAAATGGGAGTCCCAGTAGGCTCTCAAGTTGGCAACAAGGGAGAAGCTGGCATGAGGCTTAAACTTCGCCTTGGCACTTGGCCCTGAATCCACTGTGCCTGTCTGGGAGCGCCATGGCATGAGAACCGGAGGCAAAGAACAAAAGATGGCAAATGCTACAGGTCCAGGCAGGCAGCATGCACAACAGCCCACACATTCGGCACCACTGTGTTCCCTTCCAACTTTTGACTTCAAACAGCACCTAGGGATGCATTAGGAGGAAAAATTATACCTCTGCCATGCAGAGGCATGTCTGTCCCTTGCCAGAGGATGATTGGGTTTCGTCAAGGCTATCAGCTAGATCAGACAATAAGCAAAAGTATGCTGAAAAAGCAAAGTGACAGAGAAAGTGCCAGAGTCAGTTTTATTAAAAACATTTTCTCAAATGTGAAGTAAACCATGCATAGCCTTGGTTCCTCAACTAGGCTTCCTAGGTTGCCAAGCAGCTCTAATAGGCACCTCAACCTTTGAGGAAAGGAAATAAATCCTTTCCTGATCTCACCCTGGCCTAAAGCCCTGCTCTGGTGGACCAGCATAGGACTTGCTCTTGGATGATGGAATTCCTCATCTACCCAGCACAAGGGGTACAGATCAAGGAGAAAGAGGGCTGTTTCTGCTCATCCATTTGGCCCTTTCTATTCAAATGCAACCAAATGTAAAATGTCAACTCTGAATTTACGCCTTGGATAAAACTTGGTTTCACCACCAAAGAGCCACTACTTAACCTACACTTTGGGTCTGTTTCATCATTTATAAGATGGGGGCACATGTACTTCCACAGGATCTTGTTACATCGGAATATATTCCAATGTCTTAAAAAAAAAAAAAAAAAAGGCAAGTTTCAGGTAGCCCCAGCAACTGGAAATGTCTTCCTCTGGAGCCTAACTTGGGGGTCAGGACCTCAGCCATCCTTTGCATACACCCTTCATAGGCAAATGTAGTGAAGACAACTAAAATCCGAGGCTGAAAGTTATTAACTATGACTAGGCTGACACATGCTTGGAGAGTTCACTCACACTGTCTCCACAGTGCAGAGCTTTCTAGGAATAGGCCTAAAAAATCTCAAGCACACAACGTGTATTCTTAAATATGGTTTAATACTCTTCTCCATTTCTGTACATCACAACACCAAGATTTTGCTGCTTAGGATCTCTCTGTAGAGGCTATAGAGAATGCAAAGGCTATGGTTTTCACCCCCTCTTATTTATGTGTTTGTATGTGTAAGTGTAATACATATCAGTATATATTGATACACACATCAATATATAATGCAATATATATCACCGAAGAGAACACATTGATTAAAGAAATACAAAAATTTGGCATCATTTCCAAACTTAAATAGTAAAAATAAAAACTACAAAAGGAGCTGCATACCCTAAACGTATCATGTGAAACAAGCATATTCAAAAATGTAAATTTACATCCAATTTCTCTGGTCTTGTCATATCACATTAGACCCATTTACAATGGCAAAACCCTAAGGTACTGCTGTGAAGAGAGCGTTTGCTCGCTCTTGGGTGTTCTGCAAACAAACAGCAGAGCCCAAAGCAAAAGCCTGTTCCGGTGAAGCCTCCCATGTCGGTGAACACCAAAGAATCGACTTCTCACTGGGGGTTGAGACATCAGGTTATACATCGACAGACAATCATTTGGACCTCAGAGTACAGTGTGAGAATCAGAAGATTTACATTTAAGACATACCCTTCATTCAAGTGAAACAGGATTATTGGAACGATAGGCAGGTCTGCAACCTGGGAACAAGGAGCTGGTTCAGACCAATAAAGCTACAAGTGACTGAGTCAAGTCAGTGAAGAACAGCAGTCAGGCACTAAAGTGTTAAAAGTACCCAATTTGAAAACCAAATGCACCCCACTAACCGATCAGTGTGGGGGTGATACCAATTGACTTTTAAAACCTTTGGTCCTTCAAAGTCCATTTGGTATACTTTTTTCCATTGCTACCACTGGGAACATCCTATACACTTTGTTCACTACCACCACCTCGGGCACACCACGACCTTGCATGTTAGCTGGGGCCAAGTTCCACTTACAGCCCAGCTGCGAAACATAAGCTTCAGGTTTTCAGGCCCACTTTTGGATCCAACATGGTTACTTGGTGCCAGAAGCTGTGTCCCATCCCTTCCCACCCCTGCCCTTCCCACCCCCCTCCCATAATTTCTCATGAGAGGTGCTCGTTTAAGTCCCATATTTGAAACAGATCCTCCAACCCCACCAGGAGGTCAGGGGGTTATAATTACATGCACAGTCATACATGTCTTGTCTGTCGTTCCTGTGAAAACCTTGCAGTTCATTTTTTAAAAATCAAAACATTCACATAATCTCATGCCATCCAACACAAGGAAAACACGACCACCTCCCTTTTACCAAGGATAGACCCAGGCAAAATAAAATATTCTTTAAATTTCTTTGCTTCCACTTAAATTGCATGTTTTATTTCTCCCAATCCCAGCAATAGCACAGAAGCCCCGTCATATCCATCCCAAACTGGTTTCTAGTAGGCTAGGAGAACCCTTGTCAAAGCAATTGATGCTAAGAGTTCCCAAAACCCTGGGCACAAGAGCGCCTGCAGAACAGATGGAAGGAAACAGTGCACTGACCTAAATGCTTCTCATGTCAGTTTGACTTTGCAAAGCAGTTTGCATCCTTGAAACTGACAGTCTGGAGAGGGAGGGGTAGTGAGAGGGAGTGAAGTTGAAATTGCCTCCTATTAGCTCACCCTTTCAACATTAAACAGAGACCGAGAGAGAAATGGTTCCAATATTTCACCACATATATTTCTTCTTATGCAGTCTAAGCTGAGAATGCCATGTAAATGGGTCACTGCGAAATGCAGCAATTTAATTTTTCTCCAATCAAAATAAGAAACAAACCAGTGAGATCTCATTTCTATTAACTTTTGAAGGTTTACAGCAGTTAAAGTATTTTTGCTTCTATGTATGAAGGTTAAAAAAATCATTTTTTTTTTTTCATAAAATACAAGAGCAACCAATTCCACCATCGAGTAAAAGTAAAAACTGGGATTCTTGTTTAAATTAGTCCAAAGTGGCATTTAGGAACTTAGTTGTAGGCTGCTGCGCTGACACCATGACAAACCAAAGTGTAGGGTTGGGTCTGGTTTTGTTTCGGTTTTCTTTTCAATATCCAATGCTCATGGATTAAGTTCTGGAAACGTTCCAATTGTAAGGCAGGGATCTGTTTGGATTCCACCACGGGTATGCTCCTTGGGTTGGATGCTGGAGGGCGAGGCACGTTTTGCCGGACCCATGTCGACTACCTAGTAGTCATCAAGGTCAAAAAATTCATCATCTCCTCCTTGGTATTCCATTCCCTGGAAATCTACTCGGTACCGCAAGATACCTGTGGTAACAAACCAAAGAACAGATGTCACCGTGTTCATGGGATGGGGCAGGTTCACAGTAATAGCGAGGCTCAATACCCTTGCAGATGCACAGAAAGCAAAGACAGGTGATGATAACATGGTTCAAACTAAGGAACCTGCAGCTATGTGCTGTCCCAACCTCCTGCCTCAGTGATGATAAACATACATCAAAACTGAAGAAATTTTATTTTGGGATAGCTGGGAAAGGTGCTGGTCTGAAACCCTGGCTTTAAATTTACTTTTCTGATTTTCTACTCACCTCCAATTCCACCAAATCCTTTCACAAATTGAGATCCTTCTTGGGACTTATCTGTGACAATTTCCAACGTAGCTCCAAATTTTTTGTAGTTGTTAGCAAACCATTCCAGTAAGGGCATGCTCTCAATCAGTTCATGTTCTTGTCCTGTCTACAGTGATCGTAAGATGCAGAAACGATAGGTTTAGACTATACCAAAACTTAAAATCCCCGACTCCCCTGACAGCCATCATTCTTATTCTCCCTCTCCTCTCATCAGGGTGCATATTAAAACACTCTAAGTGAATTGTGGTCTCTGGTCACTCAATTCTAATGGCATAAAAATTTGAAGTCCTTCCTAAATTCAGAATCCTAGCCTAAGAATGAAATGTCAGTATACACTTAGCAGTTTTTCAACTTATGCTCACTGTGTTGTCTTTTGAAGTCAGGCTGTTTATAAAATGTCTCTAGGTAGCACTCGTTCAACAGCCCAGAAGAGACATGCCAGAACTGCTTTGGGGAACAGCCTTGTAAAAAAACTCCTTCAACACAGAATTTGAAGATACTAACATTTAATGAGATCTCTACTGGGCAGGTGACGCTGTAAGCTGGAGTGATGCATTATGACCAAAACACAGAAGTCATTTCAATAGCAGAGCTGATAAGATTAAGTGAAGAGAGAGCGTGTTTCCTAGGGCGGGAGCGGGACTGTCCAATAAAACCTACCTCCCTGATATTTCAAGGATGAAATGTTTTTCTCCGGCTGTTTAACTACTTTAAAAGTAAGGCATTGCAATAACCATGACTTTGTGTTCTTCCTTGGGATCAGACCAGTATTTGGCAGACAGGAGCTCACCATTTTCCAATGCCTCCTCCCTCCACCCCACTCCCAAGTACAAAAGCAAAGAGAGGTGATGATAAAATGATTCCTAGACCTATATACACTTTGCTACCAGAGCCTTTAACATCTGGATTTGTTTCATTGCATGTATCACAAAAATCAAGAAAACAATCTCATACCTCTTTGTCTGTGAAATGAGATTTATCCTTCTCTTGTTCTGGAGTAAGATAGAGAATTTTCTCCTCTGTAGTATTGGGGAAAAAATGTGTTAATCTGGTTCTCACAAAAGAATAGGTATAAGTCCCACGAGATGAGGTAGGGTTAGAGAAAAGGGATCATAAACTTATTCTATCAACCTTATTTTCATAAGCCTGTCAATCAGCATGCATAGAGATATATTGTTTTTGTCACAGGGAAACAATGAAGACATCCAAGACACAGTCCTTGTCCCCAGAAAACAATCTCAACCAGGCATCAAGCATTTCAAACAGAAAAATCTATGCAAGGATGTGTCACACACTAGAGAGGAGAATAAGGTACACAGATCATCTGCTTTCTGACTACTCCTGAGAACAACCATCTTGCCCAAATCTCCAACCCAGACTTCCAGAAAACACAGGTCAGTAAAAACCAGCAATCTTATTTTCTAATTCTCATACCTTCTGTGCCTTGGCAATGAAGAACATATCTCATTATATCCAGATTTTCATAGACTATTAGAATCTCTACAGCTCCCATTTCTAAAGCCTTTAGTGTATCTTCAACTCCAAAACAGTACTTGCCCGTGTCCTGGCTGATTTCATCAAAGTATCGCCCTGTGATTAGGGACAGATCACAATAAGGACAGGGATCAGTTTCCTTTGTAGATATACAGAACCCCTCTCCCCCACTCGATATCAGAAAGAGACAAAACAAACAAAGCTAAAATTTGATTGAATGCCAAAGTCAGTGAAAAAAATCCCAGCATTAGTTGAAGCTCCAGAAATCAACTCTCAAGAAGTACAGTTGGGCCAAATACTTAGCCCTGTGGAAATGTGTACATGCTCAATTAAGTCACAAACAAGACTCAAAAATGGGCAAATTAATCTTTAAATCAGGCTTTCTATTCATCACTGTCAAGGGATAATTAACATGGGAAATAAGACTTAAGTGTGGTTCTATAGTCAAAGGGAAAAAAATAGTGGAAATACATACTTAAGTGTCTTTTTTCATATATACAGTTGTGTACATGCATACATATACATGAGAACAATTCACAGACTAGTTGTTTTTGATACCTATTAATTTCTTCTCTTGAATGAATTTCACGTTAGAGAGGACTTCAGTAGATAATTCAATAGCTTGGTTAAATCCATTTTCACCACCATAGGATATATCAACTAATTTTAAAACTTTTGATTGCAACCTCTACACAAAGAAAGAGAGAAAGCATCATCAGTAACTCAAAACACCTTTATCAAGACCCACTAACTCTGAAGGGCTTGCATAACACAGCAACATGATCACTGAAGTCTAAAAGGGGAGGAACCCAATTTACTCATGAGCTGGTCTCAGTGGCCAACAATTGCTAGAGTAAACTTCCCCAGCCAGTCATTTCATACTCTAAGAGGTCAACTCATGAAGTACAAAAGTTTCCTGTAAATGAAAGGAAGAGGGGTCTCCCTGGTGGCGCAAGGATTAAAGTATCAGCACGAGCAAGCTATCGCCAGCCACTGAGGTATGAGTTCGCTCCCTAGCCAGAGAGCTAATCCACATAGTGCAGCAGACCTCTCCTTTCTCACCTGCTGCTCCCCTCAGCAGTGTATTTCAGTCAATCCGCCTGTTTTGCTCCCTGTTCTGTCTCTGGTGAAACCTCTCATCGCCCTCCCCACCCCCCCCATGGCCTACCCTCCCCATTCTATGCATAAAAAATAAAATAAACCTACCAAAAAAAAAAAAAAAGTAAACGTACTGTTTAAAAAAATTAAAAAATAAATGAAAGGGGAAACTGTTGGTTGCTTACATATAAGTAACGTGGCAGAAGACAAAATGAAACTTCTACTTTACCCCCCTCTAGAAGAACACCCTAATGTGCTATAGCTTAATCTATTTAATAAACCAAAAGGTCTTTCAGATTAAATGCTTGAGGGCTAATCAGCTCTATAATAAATCTCAGAGTTTCACTCCTTTATTTATTTCCAGAAATAAATGCAAGAAAGTCAGGAAAACCAGCTCCCATTTTCTCCAAAATCAAACAAGTTTTAAAGTCAATTATGGCAAACCATTAAACCAGGAGTCTTCTAAGGTTTTTAACAGAGAAGCCAAGTCACTGCAAAAGGAGAAAAGATGTGCCTACACCAGATGTGCTGAAAGGACTCACTTTTTCTATCCAGAGACATCATAGAGCACTTCCTTCTCACTTACCTGGTCAAACATGTCAGATTGACTTAGTTCAGTTTTAAAATCAGCTGATCCAGCTAAAACGAGACCAGCCACATTCACTTTGTCCCCAGAAATAAACAGCTGCACAGCCGTCTCAGCTACTTTCCGAACATAGTTATGTCGCTTTTCCATTCTTAAACGCGCAAAACGCAAGGCTGACTGACCTCCTCTACCTTTGACACAAAAAAAGTGGTGAGAGAAATAAGGCAATTAATAAAGAAATACAAGATGCTTTGTTAATTAAGAAGTAACTAAATAATTATGTTATCATCCAAGAAAAGACAAAGGGAAAAATGATTATTTTGGGGCCTCCCTGGTGGTGTAGGGGTTAAGTCTCACGGCATTATCATCACTATGGCCTGAGTTCACTCCCCAGCCAGAGAGCTAACCCATATGGAGCAGCAGACCTCTCGGTCTCACCCGCTGCTCCCCCCAGCAGTGTATTTCAGTGGACCCACCTGTTCTGCTCCCCACTCTGTCTCTGGTGGGTCCTCTCACCCCCTTTACCTCTGGCCTACCCCCCCAGTTCTTTGATGAATAAATCTTTAAAAAAAAAAAAAAAGACTATACTGTTATTTTGCATAAATTGTTACTCATTTTCAGAGTGACTATAAATTCTCATGGCTAAAAGAGCCATAAACACCAATGAGTCATGATGTTTCTCCCATGACCTGGATTTAACTCCCCCCTTACTATACTATTTGTTTCCTTAATGCTAGACCCAAAGCAAAGGGGCTTGTATTCTCTATTACCATGTTTCTTTGGGAGATCCACGGTGAATTTGTGCAGAACTTCTCTTGTGTTTCCTTGGAGTGTGCCAAAAAGTGCACCACTACCATCTATTACAATGAAGCCAAATTTGCTATCATCAGAAAGTAGTGCTGTAAGAGCCTGAAAAACACAAGAACCACACAATAAAACCCAAAGCTTGGCCAGGGTCATGACAAAAACGGAAAGAATTTTCTTTATTCCCACTCAGAATAATACAAATACCAAACAAACTAACACCCAAAACTATGTTATAGAATGATTTATAGACTTTAGCCATAAATGTTACCTGTGTGAAACAAATCTGAAACTAGTGGAAAGGGAAAAAAACAAAACCCCAACTATATCTGTGAATTCTTTCAACATGCCTCGCCTGGATACATGAAAACAGAACTAATACATTTATAAGGCTCAACTTCTTCCTAGTTACTGATTTGGTTTAGACTGATAGTGCAGGGGTTAAAGTCTCAGTGCTGTCAGGATACTGCAAGCCACCACAGCATGAGTTTGATTGCCGAGGTCGATTGGGAAATGACTCACATGGCATAGCAGACCTCTCCTGTCTCACCTGCTGCTCTCCTCGGCAGTGTATTTCAGTAGATACGCCTGTTCTGCTCCCCTCTCTATGTCTCTGGTGGGTCCTCTCACCCCCTACATCTCTGGCCTACACCCCAGCTTTTGTACGCATAAATAAATGTTAAAAAAATAAATACTTAACTCTATTTTAAAAAGTATCATAGCTAATGATTGAGTTTTTAATGGGGGTTGGGAGGGGAGAAGCGTATCCTCCCGTGTTAGTTAGCATTATATCCCCAAATTTCAACCTCCCGAAAGAGCAAATACTGAAATAGCCTTAGGACTCAAACTGATAGAGGCAAGTTTTCTTGATGGAATTTAAATACTATCAGTTTGGCAGATGACTAACTGCTAGGTGACAGTCTCTTAAGAAATAAGAAATTATTACAGTCATTTCTGAAAATAGCTCCTTCAAGAATTGACTAGAAAGCACATTAATCATTAAGAATCAATCTTTAACCAACCTGTGCTTAATAACTGGCATTAAGACATGTGTATTGCACTTGTTAAAATTCTTGCCTTATGTAACGATCTGTTGGGTAGCTTAACTTGGGTTGCTTTTTTTTTTTTTGAAGATTTATTTACGCATATAGGAGCTGGGGTGTAGGCCCAGAGGTGTGTGTGTTGTGTGTGTGGGGGTGGGGTGAGACCATTCACTAGAGACAGAGTGGGGAGCAGAGAAAAGAGAGGTCTGCTGAGCCATGAGGGGTAGCTCCCTGGCCAGGGATCAAACTCATGTTGCAGCAGCTGCCAATAGCTTCATAGCGGAGACTTCACCTCTGCGCCATCAGGGAGGCACCTAATTTAGGTTTTTAACAAGGGTGATAATTAGGGAATAATAATCTTATCCTTAATGAAAATGTGTAAATATCCTAATTATTCTGGAATTAAAATTGTGTTGTGCAGTATGCTACCTTCATTCTAGTTACTGACTTATCAGTTAAAGCCAAAATAAACAATGTTAGCAAAATTAAATGGTACCTAGGAAGAGAAGTTAAATTTTAGAAAAGCCAATGAAACTAACTTAATATATAAGCTGAAGCTAAATAACATGAGTACTAGGGACTGTTGAAATCAACAAGGTTCAAAATCTGCTTTCATCAAACCAGACACAGGTAAATGGAATAAGGTGGTCAAAAGCCTCCCTAGTGAAGCTTCTGCCAGAAAGAGGTTGTGAAAGCCAAAACAACAGTCTCTCCATCTATGCAACCTACCACCATCCAACTAGAATTGGACTTTCTGTCAAGTTAGTAAAACCATCCATTGTAAACTGTGCTGACAAATGTCAGTTCTAATTCCAGTATAGAAGTTTTTCCCCTAGGTTGATGAAAGGCAGAAGACTGAACTAGAAGCCAGCTGTGAATTCCTGATTGTTCTACTGTTGACTGATTTAGGTCACTCTAATGAGGTTTTCTTTCCACCCTTAAAGTTCATCTTATGGCAGCTTTGTCAATCAAAAGTTTCATGGGGGAAAAAAAGCTCTTCTAGTCCTGCTACTAAAGAGACTACAATTGTGAGCAATAAACTAATGGTGCAAGGAATATAGGCAAATACGGGTATACAGGGAGAGGAGAGGTCAGGTAATCATTGTTTCTTGTTCTCTAAACTCAGCTTAGCACTTGCCTCAAAAATGCTGAATAATTATGTCATTCAGAGTCATAATGTAAATTCTTTTATATTTTATATTCTTTTATTATTTTATATTTTCAAATATAAACAGAGCCAGAGATTTGTGAAGTGATACAATAATTTAGAAAACAATCTGCAATTCCTCAAAAGACTAAACATCGTTGAATTTCCGCTTCCAGGTACATACCCAAGAAACTTGAAAATACAGTCACACAGAAACCAGTATACATATACTCAAAATAGCACTATTCATAACAGCCAAATGGCAGAAATGACACAAGCTGATGACTGGCCAAAATGTGGTACAACCATAAAGAGATAAAATATTGCAAGTATGTGTCAGTAAAAAGGGAAGGAGTACAGATACATACCACATTAAGGACAAACCTTGAAAATACTAGGCTAAAGGAAAGAAGGCAGTCACAAATAGTCACCCACTATGATTCCATTCATATGACAAATTCTAAGCAAATCTACAGACACAAAAGAGATGGTAGCAGCCTAGAACTGAAACATCTAGGGGGGAGAATTGTGAGAGATTGCTAATTTGAATGTGGTTTCTTTTTTGGGTTATTCTTACCTCTGTATGGAATTTGTTGTCACACAAATACAATGATGTATTAATTGGTTTGAAAGGTTCAAAGTCAATGTTGACTTTCTTTTCCTTTCCTTCTTCTGTTACAATTGTACCACAGTAAACAACCAGGCCATTTGGAGGTACTGCAAAGAATACAAACAAATTTCTCTACTTAAACCCGCATCTAATTATTTTCTTTTTTTTTTTTTTTGGGTCATCTTTATTTTATTATTAATTTTTTATGTTTCATGATGTCCTTTTATTTTTCACTTTTTTCTCCTTTGGGAAAAGGAAATAACTTCTTTGAGCAGTATTTCCATGAATCTATACACATGAAAAATGTCTTTTTAATATTGTTAGTAATTTGTCATTGTCCTTTTTTAAATTTTTATATTCCCCATACAATTGCAACCCCCTTATTTTGACCCCATTCTCTCCTTTCCTCGCCCCACCCCTTAATTATTTTCGATAATAGAAAATGTTTCCAAGTCTATTGTGCCTGCCCCTTTAAATCATGATTTAAATAAAGAAATATTTGTAAATCACTCAAGCATAATTCTTTCCCTGATTTTGAAATGCCATTTTGAGATGTTTTCAAAAGGAGGATTTATTCATTTAAGTACAGTAAATACTACTTAACTTAAAAACAACAACAACAAAACCTTAAAAAGAGGGGCAGGGGAACTCCAAGGCAAAAGGGAGGTTGCCAAAGGCTGGCTGAAGGAAACACCAATGAGGGGCAAAAGCATCACGGAAGAATCAAAGTTGAAAATATAAACATGACAAAGTAGAGGAGGCATATGATTGAGTTCCAAATTACCTTTGTTATAAAGTTTGAGTCTTTGTTGTACAGATGTAATGGCTCCCAGGACTGAAAGGCGGTTTACTCGTGACTTAATGTTAGATGCAGTTCCAAATTCATCTGCTAACATTTTTGCCACTCGGGAAATCTGGTCTTTGGGCGGAATGATCAATGATATCATGCTTGTGCCATTGCTGTGGAATAAAGAACATTGCAGGTTCAAATACCAAATAAATAAATAGTTTTAATTCATGCTTTATCATAAGTAAAGGGAGCTAGATGGAGATGTTCCCAAAATAACAGAACTGTATCACCCTTAAGGTAGCTGGGATGGTGAGAGTTAAGACTGTACCAGTGTAATCAAGTATATCCAGAGCTAGAGCAGTGTTCAGAACACACAGTGTGCTCACTCATTTGAATGAGTATTAGCTATGGAATATTAATTATATAAAGGCAGGCAATTCAAGACATACTTTTGAAACACTTCATTTCTCAGGGATTAAGAAAGAAGCTTTGATAAAGGGGTGACAACAGGCTAGAATCTGACAGTGAGCCCATGGCAGAGGCTTGGAATCTGACTGTTCTGCAGTGGTAGATGCCATCACAGGATGATGCAACAAGCTTTCCAAAATCTAGGGAAAATACTACTTATTATTACCCTGTTTCCCATTTTTCTTTAAATTACAGGCTCACCTTTAAAATCTATAATCACTAACTTAGCACCCTAAACAGCTTAATAATGGGAAAGGAGAATCTTGGAATATATGCTAGGAATCTTTTCTAAACTCAACTCTACACTGATGCCAGCAACATCACTTGTTAGTCACACATTCTCAAGACACTTATTAGCACCACTAGTTAATAACTATCTTAACTCAACATTCCTATTTTTACAAGAAACAAATAAAACAACATTATCAGTTTGTCACTAATCACTAAGATAATGCAAATCCAAACACAAAACTGCTTCATACCTATTAGGATAACCACTAGCAAAAAAGACCCTCACATTCAAAATTCTGAAAAATAACAAGTGTTGGTGAAGATGTGGAGAAAGTAGGACCCAGGTGTACATGGCTGATGGTAATGTAAAATGGTACAACAGTGTGGCAGTTCCTCAAATAACAAAGACAATAAATTGTCTATCAATCCCATTTTCTGTAATTATACCCCAAAGCTTGAAAACTAGGAATCATATAGGTACTTGTGCAATAAAGCACATTAACAACATTTCACAAAAGCGGAAAGGTTGAAACTATTCAAATGTTCTTTAGCGAATGAATAATAAAAGGTCAGATAGATACAATGGGATATTATTCAGCCTTGAAGGAAATTGTGACACATGGATGAAACAAACACATGCTAAGAGGAGTAAGCCAGCCATAAAAGGACAAATACTGTATGATTCCCCTTGTATGATGTATTTAGAGCAGTCAAATCTAGAAATGAACAGAATGGTGGTTGCCTGTGGCTGGAGGGGAAATAGGAATTTGTTTTTTAATGGGTATGTATTTTCCGTTTTACAAGATGAAGGGCTCTTGAGATTAGCTGTACAGTAATGTGAAAGCCCCTAACACTACTGAACTGAATACTTAAAAATGGTTAAAATGGTAAATTTTGTTAAGCAGTTCTCAGTTCTTTACTGCACATTAAAACCATCTGAATTCATGGGCCTCCCTGGTGGCGCAGCGGTTGAGCGCTGGGTTGCGAAGCTGCCCGCGGCCTCTGCGGGGCCTCTGCGGCGCCGGTTCGATCCCCGGCTGCTCCTGCTCCCCGGCCACCGGAGGAGGGTCCTACATGGCGCGCAGAACTCTCCTGCCGCCCGCTGCTCCCCTCAGCAGTGTACTTCGGTCCTTCTGCCTGTTCTGCTCCCTGCTCTGGCTCTGGTGAATTCTCTCACCCTCCCGGCTTCTGACTGTACCCAGTGCATGTATAAACCAAACAAACAAACAAATAGATAAATAAATAAGACATGCCTCTAGAAAATTAAAAAAAAAAAACAAACCATCTGAATTCATACTAGATGACTTTTTAAAAATGGTTCCTTTAAAGTTCCATTCCTTAAGGGGCTTTTCTTCACCTATGACTTTCCAGTTTAAGAAACATAAATCATAACAAACTCTCAATACCCAAACAACGAAAAATTACTATTTAAAACACTGGATTATCTGGATGCAGTGGACTTCACCAAAAAGAAAACTGGTGACTCAAAGACACCATCGAGAAGTGAAAAGACAACTTGTAGAATGGGAGAAAAAAATTGCAATTCATACATCTGACAAGGCACTTATATCTGGGATACGTAGAGACCTCTTGTAACGCAGCAACAAAAAGACAACTCCTATAAAAAAATGGGCAGAGGACTTAGACAAACTTTTCCCTAATTACTGAGTCTGCATAATTTCACAATAGCCCAACACAACAGAATCTCACATATCCAGTGTCCAGTAGAAGGCGGCAAGAAAAAGAAATTATAGGTGGGTACAATATTAAGCCAAAGGGGCTTATGTGTCAAATGACTGATAAAGAAGGGAAGAGGCTCAGGGAAAGGAACAACGACAAAATAAAAAAAACTCCTATTAGTTTTATAACTACAGATGTCTGAAATCTGAAAATGCCTGGGCACACCTTCGTATAGCAAAACTAATTTCACAAATGTCTATCACTGTATTTGGTTTTCCTTAGTATTAGCACTAGAAACAGGCTCATTTATAAGCGCATGCTGTGCCCTCTGAAAGTTTTCTACCAGTGGTAAATTCCACAGGTATCAAGGAAGACACACATTTTCTTTATAAGCAGACAAAATGACTAGATCTTCCACTATCAAAATACACTGTCATCAGATATTATATTGGGCAAATCCACCACAGGTGTTTATACTCAAAGTCTAGAAGGCTGGTTTATTTATTTTTTTTATTTTTATTTTTTTTTAAAAGTACATCAATGATTTTTTTTTATTTTTTTTTTTATAGAGGCATGCTTTATTTATTTGTTTGCTGGTTTGTTTGTTTGTTTTGTTTATACATGCACTGGGTACAGTCAGAAGCGCGGGAGGGTGAGAGAATTCACCAGAGCCAGAGCGGGGAGCAGAGCAGGCAGAAGGACCGAAGTACACTACTGAGGGGAGCAGCGGGCGGCAGGAGAGGTCTGCACGCCATGTGGGACCCTCCTCTGGTGGCCGGGGAGCAGCCGGGGATCGAACCGGCGCCGCAGAGGCCGCGCGCAGTTTCGCAACCCAGCGCTCAACCGCTGCGCCACCGGGGAGGCCCTAGAAGGCTGGTTTATAACCTTTGTGGTACTTTAACCAAAACGCTGTAAGATGACTAATGACAGCACAAGGTAAATTATGGTGTGTGCTCTGCTGCCACCCCTTGGATCCGGGAGCAAGTACTCTAGCCAAACCAGAGACTAAAAGGAACATGGTAAGCACCCCCAGTTGTCATCACAAACATAGGCAAAATGGTCAGAAAACAAGGTTGCTTCCAAAGTATGGTTTCTATAAAATAAAATCCTACAAACCACAAAACCTGATCCATAGTTATTTCTTCATCTATATCAATAGCAGGCCTCTATTCAAATCAGCTCAAATTTCAAACACAGTACTAATACACTAGAGTGATTCAGAATAACCCCCGGCTCAAGTATATACACATTTATATTGTAAAATGGACCACTATGTAAAATGTTTTTATTTTACATTTCATAGTACAACTACACAAAAGGAACTTCTCTAAGCTAGGACAAGGGAAAAAAAGAATCAAAAGATCAGTTGCATACAATTCTGTGGCCACATTCAAATTTCTCAACTAGATGAAAAAACAATTCTCAAAAGACATCTATTATTATTATTATTTAGAAAGCTCCTTACAGTCAATGTTCTTTGAGGTTGTAGGTGCCATCTACCTGTCTTTCTCTATAGAGGATTTAAATTATGTACATAATTATCACAAGAAGGGGGAGGTGAGGAAGGCAGGTACATCTGACACAGGGTTTGTCAACATATGCACATGCATAATATGAAAATATACATGATGGGGAAAACAGAAAACATACTTCTGAATACAATCTTTACAGGCTTAGCTTGTTTTCAGAACAACAATTCTCCAGAGAGCATATTTCTCTACAGGCTCTTGGAAATCTTTAGAGACTAAGGGAGCTATTTCTCAAAAAGGTGCAGTTTTTGAAAGTTGACATGCTCTGATTTACAGAGTAGTTTCCTAGGAGATGCAACTAGCCAACAGGCCATCAGCAGGGAATGGAAATGTTAGGGGGAGAGGATGTTCTGAGCTAATCCCATACAGGCTTTGTGGACTACACCCCCACTCCAGACCAAAGTCATCAAGACATTGGGAAAGACAAATCCCGTCACCATCAAAGGGAAAGTGGCTGGGACCTGAGGGTGGAGTTAAGCAGCCAGGTTGGGTATAAAAAGCAGACACGTGGGCCTTGGGGGGCTTGCTCTCTCGGCTAGCCTCCAGGCTTCACCGCTCCTGGCTCGCAGCCAACTCTGAGTGCCATTTGGGATTCCAGATCGGACGTATTTAAAACTTTGTCTCCCATTTTTCTCCCTGAGCTGCACATTTCCTCATTTGCCCTTCCCTTGTAAATAAACCTTTTATTAACCTTTCGTGTGTGCCTGCAGTAGAGCATTGATAAGTCCTTTTAAGCGCGCAGGTGAGGACCCACAGTCAGGCACCCGTTTTGTATCGGGGCTGCGCTATAACAGAAAGAGAAGGGGCGCCACTAATAGAAGAGGTAAAGAAGCAGAGCTCAGAAGAGAACAGGCACCAACAAATCCAACATTTGCAACTTAAGAAAAGTTGGGACAAATTACCTGGTGAGGCCAAAATGCCTAGAGGAAATCCTTAAAGCAAGATAACCACTGCAGGACAAAGTTGTGACCTTAAGATAAGCAGCTATTTATTTTCCACTGCAGACAGGTTAAGAAGATAAGCATTTCTTTAGCAACTTTGCCCAGAGGTGGTTGACAAAACCTTACAGTTTTGTCACAATATTCTAAGAACAAAGTAGGTAAGACACCTAAGAACATAATCTTATTATAGAATTCCATTTTTAAAAAAAAATGGTCCCAAAGTGTACCTTGCCAAAATGTCTTGACATATATTTACCAAGGTGCTAAACCTGAAACACTAAGTTAGTTTCAGTCTCTTACTCCTTTTGAATTTTGACTTAAAGTCAAAAAATTCCTTTTTTTTAAAGTTTCCTTTTATGCCTCTCCCTATATGCTCTGGGGTGAAACCTTAAGTTTCTGAATTCATCTTTATTATGATACCTGACAGGAAGAAGAGGCAAGGATTACTAAAGGGATGATTTCTAACTTTAGAGATGGATGCTACTTTATAATCTCTGATGTTTTTGTTTTATATGTTGGGTTTCATACAAGCAGATTAAAGTTTTTTCCAGGGAAGTTCCCAAACCAAATCAACACTCATTTAACCTCCAACAAGTCATCAAAGTCGTTAGACCAGTTTGTGTAAACATCAAAATAAAATCAAGGAAGTGGAATATTTCATTTTCAAGTAGAGCAAACGACCCACAGGGGAGAATGAGAAATGAAGTTCTCACTAAGGAGTTGCTTGCTACATATATGGACTATAACCTTCTTTAATTTTTAATATTTTTATTCACTCTTGTGCTTTGTCACAATTACCACTTTTTCAAAATCAAAAGGCTCTCATTCAAGAGCCATTAATCATGAAGTACAGCAATGAATGATTCACAGGCAGATCGTAAAAACTGGCTGACCAACACACAACAGACAACAATGTGCTGCTTAAGGCTTCCGGGTCTCTGCTCTCAGATTTCTTGTTATCACTTTAGGGATACTGTCCCTTATCACAGACGGTTCACTAAAACTTCCACCAGAGGACTAACATCTGAGAATAAAGCAGCTGGGAGACAGGAGGAAGAAGTAGTTGTAAATAGACTAAATACAGACAGTAAACAAAACTAGACAAAATTCAGGAAGGAAGAGAACTTAAAGGAACAGCTGATAGTTATCCCTTCCCTCAGCTGATAGCTGCAGCCTTTGGATGCCAGGGGCTTTCTGATGCAGCCCCAAACAGGAAAATGTAGGCACTCTTTGACCTGCAAATACCTTATCAAGGCTCACCATCAATATTCAAGAACACTACAGAAAGGTTAAGTGGGAAAAACAAAACACATGTGGTTGCGACAGGCTTGTCTATCCTCCAATATGCCGGAGAACCCCAGAATCCTTGGCAAGTTTTCTAAACATGTAAAACAAATGCTCAGATACAAAGAATAAATAAATATAAATTATCCTTTCACTCTATTCTGATGCAATAACTCTTGAACAGGGAGAATGAAGACAGTGACTAATACATCAGGGAGTCTCAATTTTCAAATAGAATCCAACAAATTCTATTACAGGGCAACAAATCTGACTGTGAGTCTTCACCTATGGGCTTAAAAGGGACTTACAATAAGACTCAACTGCAGGCACACACAAAAAGGTTAATAAAGGTTTTATTTACAAAAAAGGTTGGAAATGAAAGGAATAGCTGAGGAAAAAAAAAAAGGGACAAATTGGTGAATGCGTGCTACCAGTTCCACTGAGCTGGGACCCCAATAGCACGCTGAAAACAGGAGAACCCCCCTCACCCCAACCCTACATGTCCAGTTATATACCAACCCTGGCTGCTTAACGCCACCCTCAGTTCCCAGCAATGCTCCCTTTGGTGGTGACATTATAGGATTTGTAGTCCTCAGTGTCTTGGATCTCTTTGGTCTGGGGTGAGGGTGGGGTCCATAAAGCCTGCTTGTGGAGTTTGTTCAGGACATCCTTGCACCACAATTCTAATAAATACATAACTACAGTTGAGAATCACTGTGTCTGGCTTGCTTTTCAAACCTTTAAGTAGGATCTCTTGGCTTGCTGAACGGAAAGATTCCATGTCCTCATCCCACCTAAAGAAAAGAAATCCACAAAACCCACTTGTTGCAGTAAACTGTGACACAAAACCTAGCAGTAACACAACCACAACAAATTATGACCGAACACGATAGACTTTTATCAGCCAAACATCCACTCCCTTTCAGTGTCCTACCATTCACCTCATCACCTATATATCAGGAAATACTTTCAGGGTTGAACTTGAACGGTCTAGAAAACAATTTACACACACACACACACACACACACACACACACTTTTTTCCCCCAAGCTTTCATCTCAATAGTAGTTTACAACTACTATTTACAACTAGTTTGGTTCTAGGACATGAATGGCCATGGGTTTCACCAATCTCTATTTCTAGGAGTTCCTACGCTAGCAACATTATATTGACCACCAGCTGGAAATCAATTAGTTTCTCTCCAATTTCTACTTCTTTAACAAAATCATCTGTATTTTATCTGCTGTGGGATCCCAGTTTTCTCCTTTTACCAATACACAAAACGAAGGCTAAACTTTGAAATATAAGCAATGTTTCTGATAGGGGTTTATTTTGGGAACAAGTGGGTAGTTAGGAACACAAGTTTTATCCTCACAGGCCATTGTGAATTCATGTCCTTGTGCTATCTGCATGAGCTAGGACAAATCACTTAAATCCCACCGCACAAGGTCATAGGATTCTATTTTTTTAAAAAAGGGCAAGTGTCTAACATTAATAGCAGATAGTACAATCTCACTAAATGTTAACTAGATGGAACTCCAGATTCTTGTCCCCCTTACTCCCTACCCTTTAAAAGAAAAGAGTTAGCATTACAACATAGCTAGAAGTAGGAAGACAAAAAGCAATGTTAGTTCAGTTGAAGTCTTACTTGAATCTGAGTAGGCCCAAAGAGAGAAAAGACTAGATTATGGTTAAGTGATGATCACCTTAATCAGATTATAGGATCTGCCAAATCTTCCAACAAAAGAAAGAAACCAAAAATGCAGTTCAAAACAGCATGGTCAGGGCCTCCCCGGTGGCGCAGCGGTTGAGCGCTGGGTTGCGAAGCTGCCCGCAGCCTCTGCAGCATCGGTTCGATCCCCGGCTGCTCTCCAGCCACCGAAGGAGGGTCCTACATGGCGCGCAGACCTCTCCTGCCGCCCGCTGCTCCCCTCAGCAGTGTACTTCGGTCCTTCTGCCTGTTCTGCATCCTGCTCTGGCTCTGGTGAATTCTCTCACTCTCCTGCGCCTCTGACTGTACCCAGTGCTTGTATGCATGTATGTATAAATCAATCAATCAATAAATCTTAAAAAAAAAAAAAAAACAGCATGGTCAGAACACCAGAAACACGTCTTTGTAATTTATCATAAGGGAGGAATATAGAAATTCATTCCTCTCCAAAACTTTATTTTTTATTTATTTTTTTTTAAAGATTTATTTTTATTTATTTATACAAGCACTGGGTACAGTCAGAAGCACGGGAGGGTGAGAGAATTCACCAGAGCCAGAGCAGGGAGCAGAGCAGGCAGAAGGACCGAAGTACACTGCTGAGGGGAGCAGCGGGCGGCAGGAGAGGTCTGCGCGCCATGTGGGACCCTCCTCCGGTGGCCAGGGAGCAGCCGGGGATCGAACCAGCGCTGCAGAGGCTGCGGGCAGCTTCGCAACCCAGCGCTCAACCGCTGCACCACCGGGGAGGCCCTTTATTATTTTTTAAAAGATTTATTTATACATACAAGAACTGGGATACAGGCCAGAGATGCAGCGGGTGAGAGGATTCACCAGAGACAGAGTGGGGAACAGAACAGGAGGATTGACTGAAATACACCGCTGTGGGGAGCAGCGGGCGAGTCAGGAGAGGTCTGCTGCACCATGTGGGTCACCTCCCTGGTCAGGGATGGAACTTGGGCTGCAGTAGCTGTGGATAGCCTCATAAGCTGTGTCTTAACCCCCTGCGCCACCAGGGAGGCCACCTCTTCAAAACTTTAAATGGTTACATGAAAAGTGACTTTATCTCACAGTTGTGACATGGGTTTAGTATTTTGATATTACCCATAGTCAGTTCCTTCAAAGATCTGACCTGTTTTCTCTTCTGCCCAGTATTCAAAAGGCACTTAGTGTGTACAATAGGTCTACTTTAGGTTCTTGAGGGCAGAAATCATTTTAGCATACACTGGATTCTCAAATATTTGATGAATGAATAGTTAACTCTATATCAGAAAAGGGCCTTCTCTATAAAGCTCTTTCTAAGCAGCTCCGGAGATTTTTTCTAAACCGCCAAATAAAATGCCAATTAAAAATGATTTTGTTAATCTCTGCAGAGGAATTAATATGTGCCTAAAATGACTAACTGTCCCTCCATTAGCATCCTATCCTATTGTTAGTCTTTTTACCATAAAGAAAATCAATACTTTTCAGAGTACCTTCCTTTGCAGCCCTTAATTTCGTTTCTTCTCACCTACTTGCTCTTCGCTACCAATATCATCTATGATGCAGGTGAGAGGTAGATGGAACTGCTTTTTTATAAACACCAAACTAGGAGGAAACTAAGAGGATTCTGTTACTAAGCAAAAAGGTCAGACAAAACTTTCTGAAATATTGTGCACTCCACCTGGGGTCAGATGCCAGTAGCAGATATGTAGAGGACTATTTATGAGAACTAAGAACTGAACATTTTGAGACATTAAAGGTACCCTTTAACTTAGAGAATAGAGTAACTCAGATGCCCCAAAAATTTTCAGCAAAAAGTTTACAAAGGTTCAGTGGAGTGTTTTATCCTCAAGAGCACCAAGATTACTCACATATACATCTGGTGGCATATCAGCTGCTTCTACAATCACAATCATTTACTTTGTCTTAAAAATTGTAACAATGTCACAAAATTAACCAAGTGGAATATTCCATCAGGGAGTAGCAGAAGGTGGAAAATTTTTCTGTGTTGTCACAACAGTGCAAAGCCAGGAAATATCAATTACACCAGCATTAGGGACCCTACAAACAAGAAATTCCACCACACTTCTTTCTTAACCACTTTGCAAGAACTTTTCAAATAAAACAAAAGTCATAGCTTTTCTCTTAATCTTCTAATACACAAATCAGCTTCAGGGAAAGCACTAAAAATCAAGTTATTTCCCCTCACCACCCCCAAAGCTCGTTAAGAATAGAGATGTTTGGTACCCAAGTCCTTCATTGGGTAGATCTGCAAAAGAGCATGCCTCCGTTATCATTGGTTCCTTGGTCTCAGCACACTCACTCCCTCTAGTAAATCACAAACCTCCTTGCACAAGAGTCACAAGTCCCTCTTTTCAGAAGAGAATGGGAGATGTTTCTATTCAGCAAAAGAGATATTAATTGAAAAGCAAGGGAATGTGGTTAAGGTAGGATCATAAGCTCTGAAATGAGAAAGTGGAAAACAGAATTTAGCACTGTAACTTACTAGGCATTCTGCACTTCAACATTTTCACCCATGAAATGCCAATTACAGCTTTCCTCACACAACCATTCTGAAGAGTCAAAATGTATGCTATTCAACTCATCTTAAGAAAAACAGTTTTGTGGGCCTCCCCGGTGGCGCAGCGGTTGAGCGCTGGGTTGCGAAGCTGCCCGCGGCCTCTGCGGCACCGGTTCGATCCCCGGCTGCTCCCCGGCCACCGGAGGAGGGTCCCACATGGTGCGCAGACCTCTCCTGCCGCCCGCTGCTCCCCTCAGCAGTGTACTTCGGTCCTTCTGCCTGCTCTGCTCTCCGCTCTGGCTCTGGTGAATTCTCTCACCCTCCCGCGCTTCTGACTGTACCCAGTGCATGTATAAACAAAAACAAAAACAAAATAAAGAAAGAAAGAAAACATGCCTCTATATAAAAAAAAAAGATTTATTATTAAAAAAAAAAAAAAGAAAAAAAAAAGAAAAACAGTTTTGTTATTGGACCAAGAAGTATCTCCTGAGCCATGAATCTCTAAGGGTCTTTCCTGAGGGTCCTCCTTAAATAAAGGCGAGAAGATGTCAGAAAATGGGGCAGTCAGAAAAGAAAACCTTTTTCCAGGGATAAGCTAAAAATATCCAGAATTATTAAGAAATTGTTTGGGGGGCCTCCCTGGTGGCGCAGCAGTTGAGCGCTGGGCTGCGAGACTGCCCACAGCCTCTGCAGTGCCAGTTCGATCTCCGGCCACTGGGCGAGGGACCCAAATGGCGCGCAGACCTCTCCTGCCGCACCCACTGCTTCCCTCAGCAGTGTACTTTGGTCCTTCTGCCTGTTCTGCTCCCCGCTCCGGCTCTGGTGAATTCTCTCACCCTCCCACGCTTCTGACTGTACCCAGTGCTTGTATAAATAAACAAATAAATAAATCTTAAAAAAAGAAAAAGAAAAAAAGAAAGAAATTGTTTGGGAATCAGTAACAAGTACGTTTTCATTATCTGCAAACTAAAATTTAAACTGAAAGGCAAACTTGCATTTGCACTACCTTTAAGCTAACTGTGCTGACTTTACCAATAAGGTATCACATGGGCAATAATACCCTGAAAGCTCACCAACCAGCAACCAACAGAAAGCGTTTGGATCTAATTTCAGGCTAAGTGGTTTGTAATAAAGAGTGAATTTCAATTACAAGTTCTAAGTTGTAGGTCAGTTAGAGCTCCACTTCATCACATATCAGCCAAACAATGCTATTGCCCAAAGCAACATTTTTCGATACTTGCCTAGCCTAGAAAATCTGAGTAGTCAAACAATCTCTTGGTTTTTGACATCAAACACCTCATTCAGGATCCTTGTTAGCTGCTTACAGCACACCCCCTTTAATATGTGCTGTTTTTTTTTTTTTTTTAAAGATTTAGTTATTTATTTATACAAGCACTGGGTACAGTCAGAAGTGCGGGAGGGTGAGAGAATTCACCAGAGCCAGAGTGGGGAGCAGAACAGGCAGAAGGACCGAAGTACACTGCTGAGGGGAGCAGCGGGCGGCAGGAGAGGTATGGGCGCCATGTGGGACCCTCCTCCGATGGCCGTGGATCAAACCGCCACAGTGGAGGCTGCGGGCAGCTTCACAACCCAGCGCTCAACTGCTGCATATAGGGCTGGAAATGGCTTCTAGTATCAGTTCAGGGTTGTGTTTTACACTATGTTCTCATTGTATTACATATTTTCAAAATGTCTAGTGTCAAACTCATAGTGGGTATTTGATAAATGCTATAACTCAATGGATTAATAGTAAAAAAGCATTTGTGGGTTTCATTTTTCACATATTTCAATATAAGTTGGGGGGGAGGGAAGGACGCACCTAATTTAGAAGGCCACACACACATTGGGGAATAGATAAGCTTTTGCCTATTTGGGATTTGTCTATTTAAATGAGGCCTTTTAGAGGATCAGATAAAAAAATGGGAAAACAGAAGAGTAAAGGCCCCAAACCTCCAAATTGTATGCACGACAAGCAGCTGTCAGGCATCTAAAAATGTAAAGTTCTTGGAAGTGGGTAGGAAGGACAGTGACAATAGTAAAGGCAAAGTATACACTAGATGAAAGCTTTATGTCTAAAAATACTCATGTTAAAATAAAGCTATGAAACAACTTAAAGAAGGATAAAGCAAACAAATACATATTAAGGCACCTATTACATACCATGTTTTAAAGTAGATGAAAGAGAAAAGGCTGGATTAAAGCACAGAAAGGTTGATCAATCTACAAAATGTAAAAGAATAAAGTCAGCTTATACATTTGTATATATGAGAGATTAATAATGAAATTATGGCTTTTAATCCAAATCAATTGTTTTGGGGGAGCTTGAAACCATTCTTTATCCTACAACAACAAAGAGACAACAGATCAAAAATGGGCAAGAGACCTAAATAAACACGATTGTAAGACATTCATATGGTCTATGGGCACGTGAAAAATTGTTCAACATCATTTATTATAAGGGAAATGCAAACCAAAACTACAATGGCATACCACCTCACCCCTGGGAGAATGGCCTGTATCAAAAAGAAGAGAAACAACAAACATTGGCAAGGATGTGGAGAAAAAGGAATACTCCTCTACTATTGGTGGGAATGTAATTTGGTGGAGTGTCTGTGGAAAACAGTAGACACCTCAAAAAAAAAGAAAAAGAAATCCCTCATGATCCAGCAATATCTCTGTCATGTTTTTACCCAAAGAATATGAAAAACTTATTTAGTCCTAAATTCATGGCAGCACTTTTCACAATCGCCAAGCCATGGAACCAACCTAACTAAATACCCATAGATAAATTGTGGAGGGCCTCCCTGGTGGTGCAAGGGGTTAAGCACAGAACTGTGAAGCTATCAGCAGTCTCTGAAGCAACAGTTTGATCCCCGGCTGGCCAGGAAGCTACCCACATGGCGCAGCAGACCTCTCCTATCTCGACTGCTGCTCCCCTCAGCAGTGTATTTCAGTCAGTCTGCCTGTTCTGTTCCCCACTCTGTCTCTTGTGAATCCTCTCAACCCCCCTCCTCACACCTCTGGCCTACATTCCAGTTCTTGTATGCATAAATAAATAAATCTTAAAAAAAAAAAAAAAGGAAACTGTGGAAATACACTCAATACTCACTGCCTTCTGGGACAACATTGATATGCCCTGAGGTGATTATGCTAAATGAAATGTCAGAAGGTGAAACACAGATATTAGACGGTTTCACTTATCTGTGGAATATAAATAAAAAGACACACTGGCAAAGTATACAAAAACAATCTTCAGGCTCTGTGGAGGTTTGATGGAGGATGAGTGAAGCATGTACACATAAGGAGAAATAAATGTAACCCCAAATTAATGTAGAGATGTAAACAACTGACCCAAAAATGAGAAGAATTTATTCTATTTTCTTAATCTTCACTTAGATTTGAGGGAAAAAAAAAAAAAGACAAAGGGGAAGTTTTCATTCTAATAGTAGGTTGCAAAGTGTGTCCAAAGGTATGAGATAAAGCTATTACCAGAGACGACTTCATCATGTTCTCTGAGGCCAGTGCTCTTATGAGAAACCTCATAATTTCCAAGCTGCTGGGAAAAAACTCTTCGAATCTCCCTAATTCCTTCTCCCCCTCACTAAGATAGTAGGATACTGAAGAATTACAAGACACCTACAGAATGTATCCTAGGAGAAGGTTCTATTCTGAGATCCCTGGAGAAATTTTCCCTGTCCAAGTTCTCAATTGGACAGTTCCAGCAGTGGGCCTGGGGAAAGAGGTCATTTTTGCCTTGATTCTTCAAATAGGATCTAAAACCATTCAGTCAAGCTGTAAAACAGACATTTCAAGTTTTCTCATAACCAAACATCTTTCTAGCACAAGATGTGCTTTGAGCACATTCTCATACTCAAGCTCATAGAAAACACACCCTCTGCTAAAAGTGAGTGGGGCCCTAACCTGCACTGTACATGGTGACATGGTGGTGCAATTAGGCTCTCCTGCTTACCTAGGGCATTGTCCAGATTAATCTTTCCTTCCCTGCAAGACTAAGTATAGGTGGTATCACAATGAGAAGTCTGTCAAGAGTTGAAATTCAAAGAGTAACTGTTCACTGGATTCAGTGTATAGAACACCACGCCAGAATACAGTGACCGTCAGGACTAGTGCTGAATTGAGACAGGCAGCCTATGACATATGGGGTGAACTGAGGACCACTCCTATCAAACACACTCCTATTTTCCCTTCTTCCCTTTACTACTGTTTTTCTCTCTCTCACAGTTCAGAGTGTTGTGGTATCTGTAGTCTGATCCCTTAAGAAGAGGCCACCAAGACCCCTGTAGTTAACTGTTCTACACTCATTCTCTTCTCAGGAAATCAAGTATTTTAATTTTTGACTATTCTCTCCCAGGGTCTTTTACCAGTATAAATATCAGAGGCAGAAAGGAGGTGGGTGGTTCAAGCAGAAGAGAGGATGGAGAAAATAAAACCCTCCTGAAGAGCTTGAATGCTTTGGTATTAAGTATAAAAGACTACAAAGTATCACTTTAGTTATAACCAATCCCTTAAAGATACAAAGAACTAAAGTAAAGTACCTGCAGTTTCACTACTTTTAAGAACATTTCAAGTACTATACACATGAATGTTTTATAAATCAACAAGTTTCACTTGGAAAAGGTATCAAGCACATTTATCCAAATCATATTAAAAACCTGTCCATATTACACATCTATAAGATTTGAAAAAACTTATTTAATATCTCAAAAAATTAATTAACTTTTAATTATAAGTGAGTAGTTTTGTGGAGATTAAAAAAGATGGTTATGTGGAATCCCCCCGTATTTATCAGGACTTTTCAAGACTCCAGGGGATGTCTGAAAAACAGATAGTAGTAAACTCTGGGTATGTTTTTCCCATACAGATTTATGATAACATTTAATTTATAAACCAGGCACAGAAAGAGATTAACAATAGTAAAACAGAACATTTTTAACAATCTGCAGTGACAAAAGTTATGTGGATATGATTTTTCAGAATTCCTAACATTTTCAGATCATGGCTGACTGTACCCGAAACTGTGGAAAGCAAAATGGGGGAAGGTGGGGTAAGGAAAGGGATGATGTTGGTCTTTGTCCTGACTTTTGGCAGGACTAGTAAAATCCGTAGAATTTCCTATTTCTTTCTTTTTTGGGTCATCCATAGTTCCTTTGGAGCAAACCTAAGTTTATGCTAATTAGGTGACTTAGGTAGGAAACCTAACTAATCTCAGGATGAGATTAATTCCCAGAAAGACCAAGTGATTCTGTGGGATGGAATTTTCAGCCCCATTGTGGAACGTGGGGGGTAGGGTTGGGATTGTAGATTAAACTATTAAAAACTCTTGAATAGGATTTAATGAACTTCTGGGTTGGTAAACCTTTCAGGGCTTCCCACTATGTACCTTTTCTTTTTAAAGATTTATTTCCATTTATCTATACAAGCACTAGGCACAGTCAGAAGCGCGGGAGGGTGAGAGAATTCACCAGAGCCAGAGCGGGAAGCAGAGCAGGCAGAAGGACCGAAGTACACTGCTGAGGGGAGCAGCGGGCGGCAGGAGAGGTCTGCGCACCATGTGGGACCCTCCTCCAGTGGCCGGGGAGCAGCCAGGGATTGAAATGGCTCTGCAGAGGCTGAGGGCAGCTTCGCAACCCAGTGCTCAACTGCTGCGCCACCGGGGAAGCCCCCACTATGTACCTTTTCACCTGTATCCTTTATAATGTAATATCCTTTGTAATATATTACAAAGCAAACATAAACCTGTTTCCCCGAGTTCTGTGGGCCATTGTAGCAAATGGCTGAAACTGAGGAGTCATAACAACCTCCAATTTACAGGCTGTTGGTGAGAAGTAGGGGAGGCCTGGTCTCACCTTGTAAGTGGGGTCAGTCTTGTGAGACTGAGTCCTTTACTTTGTGGGATCTAATGCCAACTCCAGGTTGTGTCAGATCTGAATTAAATTACAGGACACGTAGCAGAGAACTGGAGAATGCTTAGTGTGGGGGAAAAAAACCTCACACATCTGGTATTCAAAGCCGTGAAGAGTCACATCACCCCACACCAAGAGTTATGTCTGGGGATAAGAAGTCACGGCCATATAATTTGTATTTTGTTCAGAGTCAAGATCTCTTAAGTTATTTTTAACCAAACAGTAAGCTTTAAAAATGCTGAAGGACCATAGACCAAATAAAGTTTACAGAACCATGCTGATCTTATTTGACTGTGCCTGCATTTTATCTGAAATATACAAGGTTCCCCGCTGAAGGTAAGTGAAAAAATATTCTAACACTCACAGACATAACTTAGCTCAAACTAACCTTGTCTGTTCCTTTGTCACATTCACTATTGCCCATGACCAGGACAGGCTATGATTATTTCTTTATCTAAAAACTATGAAGCTCCCAACACTATTTCTGGGGCTACCTCATGCCGGCTCAGAAGACACCAGAAAAAAACAACAACCAAAATTTCCCACCTACCTTTCCTCTAACATATGTTCATCTGCTTTAGCTCCTTATTCAGAATAAGGACAAGCACAGCTCCGTTCACATGGCCCTAGTTCCAGTTTTGGCTTATATATACATATGTCCTCATTAAACCAACTATAGAGAATATGCCAGAAGCAATCATAAACTGGGAAGAACTACCACTAACTTTAAGTGGCACGTATGTAGAGCAAAAAAACCGGCTGATTATTTTCCTAGCACATCCTGAAACTAGCATTCAGTCAGGCTTATATGAAACTAAATAGCACGTTCCACTCAACTTAAATTCAGTTACATGTAATAATCCTCAACTCAGAAAATTAAGTATGATGCTGGCTACAAAAACTGACTCCTAGTCAAGTTCTCCATTTTAGACATTTTGGCTCCCACAAATGCACTTCTAAGACAATAACATAGTCTGTTATAAGCTCAGATTACAATTTGAGTAAATCCAGTCTTACAGTTTTTTGAAAACATAAAACAATTCCATTGTCCAATAGACTACACTGGTTCAAATCCTGGACTCTGCTACATTCTAGCTCTGTGACGCTTTGGAGAGTAAATTATTTAATCTCTCAGCCTCAGTTGCCCTGTCTATCAAATGGTGGCTGTTGTGAGGATTAAACGAAGTTATGTTTGCTTGACACAGTGTCTATATTATACTAGTGACTAAGGGCTCAATAAATTATCATGCTCTGTAACTTCAATATTTAATTAGTCAATTTTGCAGGAGGTTTCTTTTAAACCTACACTATATTTGGGTCATATAAAGAAGCAATCACATATTGCCTATTTCTATTTTAAAATTACTTTTATCCCAGCATTACTTAGTGGTGTTTAAAACCAATGAATCTGACTCACATGCTCAGAATTCTACACTGCTGTGACAGGCCAAAGAAAACAAACAAACCCCCAAAACAACTTCATTTCCGGGACAATTCTATTAATTCACCACTCCACTGCACTATCAAAGTGCTAATAACCGTGGTTCAACCCATTAGTTTTCTCTTAAAACACACAGGTTGCACCCAAACACCAGCAAATAGATTTGTTTGCCATTCAGTTTATCTTTAAAATCCATTAATTTGCCCCAAAAATATTTCAGAGTGATGTAAAGAAGGTAGAACATTTCTTACTGTATATTGATAAGTGAAACAGCCTGATTTTAATATAATTTAGTCATAAAAAAAGCTATTCCTGAAAAGGAACTATTACGTATTGGGGAACATGAGTCCAACAGAATCAACTGTCACTCCCTTACTGATGCCCACAGATGGCTGAGATTTTAAATTTTCGAGATGTATCAAGATACAACCTCTGAATAAAAGCAAACCAGGCAATTCAGAAGAAAACTCTCAGTTATTTTATATATCTCAACTCTGTCCAAAATTTTCAAACTATGGCTGGGAAGAAAACTTATGCTTTACACTAATTAAAGAGGTGGAGTCTTTGCAAACTTTACAGAGGAGCATAAAAGTTTCAAGTGGCTAGGCAACATGGCCAGGAAACAATTTAAGAATATTTCCTTCACTAGGCAATAGAAAGGAATGCTCTTCCTTAATAAATTGTGTTATCAATGTAGTGAATTTGTATTTTTGTCTTCCTCAAAGAATACATGTAAACCCCCAAATTAAAGTAACTCAAGAGAACAAATATACAGGTTACATCTCACTTAAAACAAAACAGCAACAATACAATCTATATGAAAGTCATACTCTACTAAAGGATTCAAGTAACACAACAGAAAATCCCAGTGAAACAAAATAACCTGGCTAGTGCACTATGATGGGTCAAGACCTATATTACCCCTTTTGTATTACACTGTCACATTTGGGAAACAATTACTCATTATACCATGTGGCATAGAACCATCTGGGTTCAAGTTCCCATAAGATTATTAATTAGGTCTGAATAGTCTATTAAATTCAAAGAAAAGCAACCTAAAGAATAAAGAGTAAGTTGTAACCTCCAATTCATATTAGAGTAAGAAAAGCCCAAGTCACTGGATAAGGCCAAACTTTCAGAAGTTACATTCCTTAGCAAAACTGTCCTAATTTATTGAGAACGAAACACAAAAGCAAAAGCAATCTGTTAACCCTGAGCCTTATGAGGCGTTAAGAATACCCTATTTCATTAAGTAGTGACAGAGTTTGAGGGGATGGTGATCCTCTAGTTGCTCGCTGCAAATTACTGACAAAGGACAGACCGGGACTGATAGGGGACTGATAGTCAGAATGCCCATTTCTTATGCTGAAAACAACTTTCAACATGGCTTGGGGCAAGCCACTCTGCTATATTAAGAATGCTCAGACACAAAAATATGTAATGTTCCAAACGCATTTTTTTGGGTCTACTTCCTGTAAGTAAAAACTTCCTATAACTAGGAAAACAACAAAATAAATAGAAAACAGGAATGTCATCGACACACCTTCCTAAAATCACTAATCCTTCTATTTTAATTTAAAAACAGTATAATGTTACGATCAGTTTGTAACCAGCCTACCTTCCTACAACAGACACACCCCAATTTCTCACAAAATTTAGAAATAGAGACTCAGAGTCGACCTAATTCAGCTCTGAATGCCAACAAGCCTCAGGGCAAAGGCAACTCTCCACATAAGTTACAGAGAGGCGCAGCTACAGGAACCCTGTTCTTATAGCTCAAATCAAACGGCCACATAATCTGCGTTGCTCTTGGGCAGTATAGATTCGTAAAGTAAAAGCTCCCTTATTCTCCCACCCCGCACACGCTGGCATTTTCAATTTACAGGTAGGTCTGAAACAGCTAAAACCAGGAAGCTCCAGGGAAGTCATCTTAAGACAGCTGCTAAAATCCACAGGCATCGGGGAAGTCAGAAAGAGGTAGTCCCTGACCACCTAGTCTTTCCTGCCCGTCCAAACTTCACCCACACGGGTATCAGAAGGTCGAGAGGGGGAGGCCATTTTAATGAGGTCTGACTGAGGAACAAGAAGAGAGGAAATCAGGGAAGGGCGTTCGGAAAAGAAGGCCGTGCCTTCTCCCCCAACATCACCCGAGTCAGGTGGGCAGCACCTGGAGCTCAGAGGGAGTGGCTGCATTCAAGAGCCTGGGAGGGGTACAAAAGTAACAGCGGTCCACCACGACTGGGTCAAGTGGTTCGAGCCCCGCGAGTGCGGCCACTTACCCCCAAGCGGGGGGAAGGACACTTTCTTGGGCCAACCGGGCAGACGCTCGCCCCTGAGTTGGGGGCTACCACCCAGAGGTCCAGAAGGCGGGAGTTAGCTAGTGCCTGGTTCTCCTCATCCGGCCATGCGGCGCGGGGGCGGCCATCGTGAGGGGTCCGGGAACCAAGAGGGCACGGGGGGGCCGGACGCGGCGCTCACCCGCGGGCCGCCTCCAAGCTCTTGATGAGCTTCTTGATCTTCCAGATCTCCACGTTCCTGTCGGCAGCACTGGGGTCGTCCGCCATCTTCTCGCCTCCTCCTCCCTAGAGCGGCCCGGCGGGGCCCGGAGACACCAAGACCACAGAGTTAGCGCCGCCGCTGGGGCAGAGCGGCTCCCTTCCTTGCCACCCCAGAGAGGCCCTCCTCTTCCCGCCCGGGCGGCCCGCCGCGGTAGTCCCTGGCCTTTCCTTCCCCCGGTTTACCTAAGGGCCCAGTCCTGGGCGGCAGCGGCTGCTCCTCCCCGGCGGCGGCTCCGCGGCGGCGGCTCTGACGTAGGACACCGGCTCCCTCTCTCCAGGCAGCTGCATGTGTTGCAATCCGCTCACATGGGGCCTGTGACATCACTTCCTCCGCCAGAGGCTGAGTGGAAGTCGGCGGGCGGAAGGGAGGGGGCCGGTGCGGAAGAGGGAAAGTTCTGCGCGCGCCGCTACTTTCCATTGGCTCTCGGCGCAGCGTCCTACAATGAGCCTGCCGATTGGCCGCAGCTGTGGCCGCGCTGCCTTGTGAGGTAAGGCCAGGGGGCGGGGAGATACACCTTTCTTCCGGCCCGGCAAACCGAGAGAAGGAAGCGGGCGGAAGCCGGTGGCTCTCGCGATGATTTACTGAGAGCCCCGCCAGACTCGAATGGGGGTGCTTCTTAAAGGGCGAGGCGAAGGAGGCGACGTCTTTTCTGTCGCTCTCACTTCCGTGAAGTGGACGCCTGAGGGTCTGCGACCCGCGCCTGGCCGCTCGGGCTTGGAGTTCGCGGTTTGATTTGAACGTGAGAAACCTTAAAAAAGTGCCTCGCACCACGCGGCTTCAGAGTTGACGAAGCGCTCCGACAGGCGTGCGTCACGCGCGCCCTGACTAGAGTTCAGACTCCGGGTGACTGGCCTGATTGGCTAAGTCTCCCGGTGTGGTCCGGACCCCACCACCAGCAGGGGCCAAAGAGGCGCGTTCATTCTCATTCAAGCCAATCTGGAATCTCTCTGGACCTGAAACTTTGAAGAGGGGCGGGGAGGGAAGACCGCAGCGACCGCCTGAGGTGAAGACCGAGGTATCACATCCCACGTGTGCCTTGGTCCGAGCTACCCGAGCTGTTGAGGATGGAATTGGGGAGAATGTTTAGACAAATGGACAGGTGTGTGTGTTTGTACTTTGCCTTTCTGGTAGGCTATGTAGTCGGCTAGGTAGCCGACTCTTCACCTCAGTTGGACTCTTCTCTTCACCTCAGTTGGACTCATTCCAATATTTGCGCCCAAATTGTGTACCAGACCCGGTTTTCCAGAGGGCACACAGGTGAACCAAGCCGGTGACAGCGCCTACCGCCTGGAGCTTGTGGTTGAGTTTATAACCGTCTGTGGTTTTTTGCTTTCGTGTAAGAAAATAATGGCACAAATACGCAAGTACTTCACTGTGAGAATTTCATGGAAGGGGAGCCCACTCGGGAATGAGACCCAAAGGGTGAGTAGGGGTTTGTCAGGAAAGAGCATAGCACATTTGAGGAACTGCAAAAAAGCCAATATGCTGAAGCTGGGTCAGGGATGGGAAAAAATGAGTTGAGAAGGAATCGGGACAGATCCTGTAGGGCCTTGAAAGCCAAGTTTAGGCGCTTGGCTTCTATCAATACAATGGGCAGCTGACGGGATTTAAAGGTCATAGGTGACACCAAGTTATAGTTTTAAGGAATTGGAGAGACCAAAAGTGAAAGGCTGGAGACCACTGTGGCTGCTGCAGTAATTCTTGTGGAAGAGAGTTGTGTCTTAGACTCTGGTGGTGACAGTGCAAATGGAAGAGATTGGGCTATGAGAACTAGAATAGACGAGACTGGATGAGTGGACTGAAGGAAGAGGAGGAAGCTCCCATGCTACTGAAATGGTTACATGTACTGAGATGCGCAGGCTTTGGGGGATGATTGAGAATTTCATGTTGCTCCTTACTAAGCTTAAAATTGCTTTTAAGAGGGCCTCCCCGGTGGTGCAGCGGTTGAGTGCTGGGTTGCGAAGCTGCCCGCAGCCTCTGCGGCGCTGGTTCTATCCCCGGCTGCTCTCCGGCCACCGGAGAAGGGTCCCACATGGCGCGCAGACCTCTCCTGCCGCCCGCTGCTCCCCTCAGCAGTGTACTTCGGTCCTTCTGCCTGCTCTGCTCCCCGCTCTGGCTCTGGTGAATTCTCTCACCCTCCTGTGCTTCTGACTGTACCCAGTGCTTGTATAAACAAAACAAACAAACAAATAAATAAACATGCCTCTATTAAAAAAAAATTGCTTTTAAGACTTGCAAGTGGTGATGTCAGACAATTGCATTGGTGTGGGTTTTGACTGCATTGTCTATTCCACACCTTGGAGAGAGGAGTACTATTTTCATTTCAGGGACGGGAAAAGTGTGGCAGAAAGATAAAAAGGATTTGTTCAGAGGGTTACTGCTAGTTTATGGTTTCAGACTCCATGTTCATTTCATCATGAAGCAACCACATTACCTGTCTTCCATAGTGTTGGAGCACAGTCATTATTCCTGTAGGACAAGTTTCCCCCAGCAAATGAAGATGGGATCTCTTCTTTAAGTTCCATTTTGTAATTTTTAGCAATACTCACTTATTATATAATAGTTATACTTCTGTGTGCCATTGACTCGACTTGGTAATGACCTTTTAAAGATAAATAGTCATAAACACTGTTTACTGACGGGGTGTATACCAAGTTCTGAGTTTTTCCCTACTTAATATACCATATTGCTTTGATGTAATTTTCTTGCTCATTTTTGTTTATGTTTATAATGTTACTTCAGGTCCATACTTAATAGCTTAATGGACTTTCTAGACTAGCTCACAGGCTGGCTTTTCTGTGTGATTCATGCTGAAGCAAGGTGACATCCCAGATAGAATTGCTGTTTGTCAGCCTTTAAATCCTTGAAACTGGGCCTCCTTGGTGGCGCAAGGGGTTAAGCACAGTGCTGTGAAGCTATCCCCAGCCTCTGCAGCATGAGTTTGATCCCCAGCCAGGGAGCTGCCCGCCTGGCACAGCCAACCTCTCCTGACTGGCTTGCTGCTCCCCTCAGCAGTGTATTTCAGTTGATCTGCCTTTTCTGTTCCCCACTCTGTCTCTAGTGAATCCTCTCACCCCCGCCCCCCGACACCTCTGGCCTGTACCCCAGTTCTTGTATGCATAAATAAATAAATCTTTAAAAAAAATAAATCCTTGAAACTTGGCGATTACCAAAATAGGTAATGTGTTTCTTGGAATATTTTGGACCCAGGCAATTTTCAGTAGAGCCTGGTTGCTATACTTTCCTAGTTGCTGCAAACTCATCCTCTATGCACTTTAGAATTGGAAATCAGTATGTTAGAAGTAAAGGCATGGGACTTTAGTAGAAGAGATTTCAGAGGACTAGAGCAGCAATGCTATTTCATACCTAAACAAAAGGGAGGCTTCTTAAATGGGACCACAATCAGTGTCCAGGACAAAGCTCCTGTGATAAAGGGAGATAGAGATTTTTTAAAAATAACATATGGTGAGAACAGACTATATAACCACTGGGCACAGGTTGTTCTCTGAAAATGGAAGGAATTTTGAGTACTTGATGGTTTCAAGACTTCCTCCTCAGTGCTGACATTAGGGAATAAAAGTTAAATATTGGGGCATAGTTGACATTCCTGTCTAAAGGGGGAGGGAAGGAGAAGGAATGGATTGCTTTAATGTTGAAATCACCAATAGTAGCTTGAAAACACAGGGGCTATTAGGTGCAAAATGAAATAATTGGTTGCTGATTGGGAGGCCATTTTAAAAGTAACCAAGGTGAAGAAGGCAGAGAAGGAATGGTTGTAGAATGGTTTGCTAAGGGCTGTTTATACCTTTATAACTTTGACTCTTTTTTTTTTTTTTTTTTAACCTTTCACTCGTTTGGAAGTCTTTGGGGTTGTTGGTGAGACCTATAGAGCGAGGCAGCCTAAGGTTTGAACATGACTCTGCCCCTTACCTTGGGCAAATCACTTTTGAAATCCATAGGAATCTCAATTTTCTCATCTGAAAAGTGAGGATGCTTACTATTTTGTGGGATTTGGATTTAATAACTTACATAAAGTGCCTAGTACTTTTCCAGCAAGAATAGGTCATCAGGGAGTGCTCTCTTTTAGTTTCTCCTAATTTATTTCATCTTTTTTTGAGTATTTGAGGTACTCCTTAATGACCTGAGATTCCTTCCATCAATAACCAACACTTTACAAGGTTTCCCATCTCCATCAGTTTTGTACCGGCTTAATGTTTCTCCTAGTTTCTTGTTGCCATTAACCTTAATTAGGCTGGTTTGGTATCTATTTAGCACAGAGGGTCTCCATCAACTTGACATGGGAAGGCTCTTCACAGTTGGATGCAAGCACACAATGATGGGCTTGGCACTTGCTAAAGCTTTGGCAAGTAAATGAATTCCATGTGCTTGGCTGTTGTGAATGAGGGCAGTCCTCAGCACCTCTTGAAAAGCTGTTTGTTCTTTTACTTTAAAATTTTCCCTTCTTGGGCCTCCCCGGTGGCGCAGCGGTTGAGCGCTGGGTTGCGAAGCTGCCTGCAGCCTCTGCAGCGCTGGTTCGATCCCCAGCTGCTCCAAGGCCACCGGAGGAGGGTCCCACATGGCGCGCAGACCTCTCCTGCCGCCCGCTGCTCCCCTCAGCAGTGTACTTCAGTCCTTCTGCCTGTTCTGCTCCCTGCTCTGGCTCTGGTGAATTCTCTCACCCTCCCACGCTTCTGACTATACCCAGTGCTTATATAAAATAAATAAATTAAAAAAAATAATAAAATTTTCCCTTCTTTAAAAAAAAAATTGAGGTAACATTAATTTTTTAACACTGTATAGATTCCAAGAATACATTTTCTCACCGTGTCCACCACCACATCTCCAGTCACCATCCAACACCAACCAATCAACCCCTTCAAACCATTCTCATCCTACTCCTTCCTCTCTTTTAACTCTCATTCTGTTGTCAGAGTATATAGGAGCTTGTTTTCATTTTATTTATATTTCACAAATGAGTGAAGTCCTACAGTATTTGTCTTTCTTCAGATTTATTTCACTTAGCATAATCCTTTCAAGGTCCATCCATGGCACCTGAGTTGTTTCCATATTTGGCTGTTGTTAATTGTGCTGCGATAGACATTAGGGTGCAGATGTCTTTTCTGGTTACTGTGGTTTTTTGTTTTTTTTTTTGACTTGTGTTTTATCTTTTTTTTTTAATGGATTTATTTATTTATACAAGAACTGGGGTACAGGCCAGAAGCGCAGGAGGGTGAGAGGATTCACCAGAGAGAGAGTGGGGAGATAGAACAGGCAGATCTACTGAAATACACTGCTGAGGGGAGCAGCGGGCCAGTCAGAAGAGGTCGGCTGTGCCATATGAGGGTTAGGTCCGTGTCTAGGGATCTAACTCAGGCCAGTAGCAATGAAAGCCCTGAGATTTAGACCCTAGGCCACCAGAGAGGCTCTCTAGTTACTGTTTTTTATATTCTTTTGCTAAGTACCCTGAAGTAGGACTATGGGGTCATATGGTGTAGGGTAAAGAAAATATCAGGCTTTTCTGCCCTTCCGCCATCAGGATAGATGATGGATCCTTGTCCTGAATGCATGCCTGATGGCGGGCACCTGGAATAGGGTGTGGGCATAGGTAGATGGAATTCACCTGGGCTAAGAATGTGCTTTTAAGGGTGGCGTCACGGGGGGACGCAAGCAGCAAGAGCAGCAGCAGCAGCAGCAGTAGCAGCAGTAGAAGCTGAAGTGGAAGCGGAGAAGCAGCAGAAAGAACGCCAGAGAGCCCAGATAGAGTGAAGACTTGCTGGGGGCTGGGAGGCTGGCAGGCCTCCCAGCCCCCCAGCCAGCACCCCTGCTGCCATATGCCTGGTGAACCCCAAATAAAAAACCTGCAAAACTACTGAGGACTCTGACTCCTCCTTTACCCGGTCTGCATGGGATCAGAAGACCTGCACTGTATCCAGTCCGGCCCCTTACATATGGTAATTTTATTTTTAATTTTTTAAAAAGATTTATTTATGCATACAAGAACTGGGGTATAGGTCAGAGGTGCAGGGGGTAAGAGGATTCACCAGAGACAGAGTGGGGAGCAGAACAGGTGGATCTACTGAAATACATTGCTGAGGGGAGCAGCAGGTAAGACGAGAGGTCTGCTGCACCATGTGGGTCACCTCCCTGGCTGGGCATCAAACTCATGTCACAGTGGCTGGCAATAGCTTGGTAGCGCTGTGTCTTTAACCTCTGAGCCACTTGGGAGGCCCTGTATTAAATTTTTTTAAGGTGCCTTCATACTGTTTTCCATAGAGGCCACACCAATTTGCGTTACATCACTTTGTACACAAACAGTATATAAAGCTTTCTTTTTCTCCACATGCTTGGCAACATTTCTTTTTTTTAATTTTTATTTATTTGTTCATGTGAGAGGATTCATTAGAGACAGAGTAGGGAACAGAACAGGCAGGTTTTACTGAATACACTGCTGAGGGGAGCAGCTGGGGAGAGTCTGCTGCATCATATGTGGGTTAGCTCCCTGGCCAGGCATGTAGCTCAGGCTGTAGAGGTTATAGCACTGAAACTTAACCCCTCGGCCACCTGGGAGGCCCAACATTTATTTCTTGACTTTTTGATAATGAAGATTCTAACCAGTGTGGAGGGAAATCTCATTGTGACTTGATTTGCATTTTCCTAATGATGAGTGTTATAGACCATCTTTTCTAGTGTCTGTTGGCCATCTGTTTATTTTCTTTGATGAAATGTCTATTTAGATCCTCTGCCCATTTTTAAATTGGGTTTTTGTTGTTGTTGAGTTGTTTATATATTTTGCATATTAAACCCTTGTCTGATAAATGGTTTGCAAATATCTTCTCCCATTCAGTATGCTATTTTTTCATTTTAATGATGGTTTTTTTGGCTGTGCAGAAGTTTTTTAGTTTTATATAGTCCTATTTGTATTCTCTTTCATTTCTCTAGCTTTTGGAGGTGAATATATAAAGATATCACTAAGACTGATGTCAAAGATCTTTTTACCAATGTTTTCGTCCTTGTATTTTATGATTTCAGGTTTTATATTAAAGTCTTTAGTACATTTTCATTTGATTCTAGGATATGGTGTAAGATAGTGGTCTAGCTTAATTCTATTGTGAGGTAATTTTAATGTTCATTACCTCTAGTAGCAATGCCTTCCGGAGCCATAGAGTTAAGTGGAGCTTGATCTTGAATGTACTGGAATCATCTCCTCTGTCAGGCAGGGAAAGAGCCTCTTCTGCTTTCCTATACACATCTGTTTGGAACATCTAACACTGCTTACTTTGTTATTCTCCTGAAGAAAATGAAGTTGGGACTAAAGATAGAGCAGATCCAAAGTACAATTCTTTTTTATTTTTTTAAAGATTTATTTATGCATACAAGAACTGGGGTACAGGCCAGAGGTATGGAGGGTGAGAGAAAGAGAATTCACCAGAGACAGAGAGGGGAACAGAACAGGCGGATTGACTGAAATACACTGCTGAGGGGAGCAGTGGGCGGGCAAGTCAGGAGAGGTCTGCTGCGCCATGTGGGTAGTTCCCTGGCTGGGGATCGAACACGTGCTACAGTGGCTGTGGACAGATTCATAGGTTGCGTCTTAACCCCTTGTGCCACCAGGAAGGCCCCCAAAGTACAATTCTTAGGGATATTTTTCTCCTGGTGGAAAGAGGTTCCCGGTAAAATAGGTCTGGGATTTTTTCTTCTCTTTAAAATGTTATATTACTAATTGTTAGAAATTTGGAACTTTTCAGAAGAGAAGTTTAAAATGCTGACCATTTATATAAATTATATTCGTAGAATGAATGACTTTTTCCTAGGTATCTTACTAGTTTTTTTCTGTGTGTTTTCCCTGCCCCTCATCCATCAAAGAATTCCATATAAAGTTCTGTTGCTTAAAAAGAGGGAAGAAAAAAAATTGCCTAGGGAAATGAAAAATAGAAAAATTTTTGGATTAGTGCTTATAACTTCCTAGAGAAGATGGAAATCACTAAAGGAATGTCTGCTCTACCCTCAAGCTCCTAAGTGTAATGAATTTGAGGAATGCAGTTATGTAGATTTTATCCTTAAGAAAATAAAGAAATCTTGCTGCAAATAAAAGCCAATAAAGAAGACCCAATCTGTAGCAGTTCAAAATAAAACTCACAGAATTTAAGATTTGTGTAAATTGACATAAAACATAGTTGCTTAACAATAGAATGTTAGGTGTGTGAAGGTGACTTGAAATGGGCCAGAGTACAGTATCATTACTCCACTGTGGACACCCAGAGGAAATATAACTCCTTAGTGGGAGGGAAGACTAAGGAATGACAGCAACTTCCTCTGGAAAACCAAACATTGTTACATGAATTTGTAGTCTTGTTAGATTAAGCACATCTTGAATATTAAGTGCTTTACCCTAAAATGATTTCCATCTTTAATCATGCACATAGGGAACTCTTTTTTTTTTCTCTTTCTTTCAGTTCCAGAAATTTTCTTTCTCTCTTTTTTAGAATCCCTGTTCTAGGGAATGCTACTAGCTGGAATAGGTCTTCCTGCTTTTCCATGTAAGAAAAATTAGCAGGGAGCCATTGAACCATGCCCTTGGATCATTTACCCTGGGAGGTAAGTGATTAGTATTTACAATGATTCTTTTTGTATTCAATAAAGATACTTGCAAAATAGCTAGACAGATGCTAATTTTTTAGTTTATATTCATAAATATCGTGTACTCGTGTTTTGTCTAGCACTGGGAAGAGTGCTGAAAAACGTTAGATGCAATGCAGTCATCATTACATTTATGATCATTTTTAGAAGGAAAAAGGGGACTGTTAAACAAATAGATAACAGTATAAAATGAGATGTCACTGTTTTTAGGACTGTGGCAAAAATGAGTAAAATAAACCCGAAACACCTTGTCATATCAATAAGAAAGGAAATTAAGAGACTACAGGGGTCTTGTAAGAACTTTGAGTCAATAGAAAGAGGTTCACACCAGGGAGAAAGTGAAAACAGTTTAAGTGTTAATAAGAACTTCAGTGACGTGAAACACATAAAGTAAGTTACAATCCATGAGTTCACAGTGACAACCATAAAATTCATTGATCTCACCTTTGACCCAATTTGTTCAAAAAATCAGTAAAGAACCCTTTTCCATATGGACTGTCCCTTGTGGTAGGTAGGTACTTGGTATGAGGGGAAATTTCTCACTACAGAAAAAAGAAGTAGAATAGTGTACCTTTAATGAAATTGGAGATCTGGGTAATGATCACTAGTGGCTGCTGATATTACAAAAAGACCAGCCCCTCTGATGGAAGTAGACACCACCTAGTCTTGTCAAAAAAACTGAACTTAGGCAGACGACATCACAAGAATGTTAAATGACTTCACAAGAATACAATCAATAAAATGCAGATTGTCCAGTGGTTCAGTTTCTTCAAGAAGTAAATTGCAAAGCATGGGGAAAAAAAGGCAGGGAAACCTGAGTAAAAACAATGGGTCATTTCCCCAGAAAAATGCTTTTATAGTCTTGATTTTATAATCAGTGGTTTATGGACAATCTCCTCCCACCCCCTCTTCCTCACCAAAGCTTACTAATGTGAATTCCACACACCACAGCCTGTCACCGCTGCCCCAAATCTTTACCCTCTGTGTCAGGGGCTACAGGAACCTGTGATTTTGGTGAAACATTTAATTTCCCTGTTTCACTATCTCATCAATTCAAGCTTGTAATATTAAAGGCTGATTCAGCACAGTGCTCTCTTTAGCATAAGAGAGATTTGTTACCTGACCTGCTGTAGCAGAAATGGGTTTAATGATGGTGCATTGTATTAGGTTTAACAATATGAAATTGTTCTGTTTTTGACCTACTGAAATGGCTATTTCAGTGGTTCTTTCTGTAATTGCTAAATTACCTCCTTCATGCTGTTCACAGGTTGAGTAATATAGGTCGCCCTATAGCTCTTCTGTCTAGGGCTCTTGTTCATTTCATTGTTCTTCTGATACTAGAGGACAGGAAAGGGAGGAGGCATAGCCCTTAACAAAGCAGCCATAAGACTGGAGAACAGAGTACCAGTGGTATCTAAAATAGTGAAGGGTCTTTGCTTGAAGCAGTTTATTTCCAAAATTTGAGTTTTCTCTTCACGTCCCATCCTTTCACACACCATTATAATTGCTTTATATTTTTATTGGCATGTTATACTTAAACTACCCCTACAGATTACTTATTAAAGATATCTTTATAATGAAGAATTAAGAATCAACAGAACTGACATCTTACTTTTCTTGGTAGTTGATGTGGTAAAGAAACAGGAGTGCGACCAATAATGTGTACATGACTCTGAACATAAGATAGTCCTCAGGTGAATCCAAAATAAGGGCCTTTCTGCAAAACAAAAGGCCTGTACCCTTTAAAAAGGTCAATGTCATGAAAAAAATCAAAAGGGTAAAGGAACTATTCCTAGATAAAACAAACAAATGCCATACGGTCTTTGATATGACCCTAGATTAAAAAGTGTTGAGACTGTTTCAGGCAATTTTTATATGGGGTGTGTGTGTGTGTGTGTAGGTAATAGTATATTGACATTAAAATTCCTGGTTCTATTAGTTGTGGGAACATATGCTGATTTTCAGTGATACACACCTGAAAATGTTACAATGCAATTTTATCTCAAAAATAAGTTTATTTTTAGAAAATTCAACTTGAGTAGTTGTGGGAAAAATGTTTTTCTTATAAGATACATCCTGAAACATTTAGGTTGAAGGGTCATGAAACTTCTACATGTGTATATACATACGTGAGCATGTATATGTATGTTTATACACGTGTGAAATATATACATACACAATACACGATATACACATCAACATATGCATTATATGCATCACATGACATTTTATCTCATGTGCACATGCATACATTGTATACATACACACATGTACACACATACACATGTATGTTTATACATATGTTTATGCACATGTGTATAAAATAAAGTGCATAAGAATGAAAGTATGTGTGGCAAAGTGCTTATTGAATCTACATGAAAGGTGTAGTTCTACATGAAAGGTATGTAGTTACGTTCATTGTACTAGTCTTACAGCTTTTTTAAGGTTAGGTTTGCAATTTTCAAGACAGTTCAGGAAAAAGTTTATTCCCTCTAATATATATCAGCATAAGGTTCTTCAAGATCACATAGAATGGGGCCTCCCCTGGTGGCACAGCAGTTGAGCACAGGGTTGCGAGGCTGCCCGCAGCCTCTGCAGCGCCAGTTCGATCCCTGGCCACCAGTGAGGGTCCCACAAAAAAAAAAAAAAAGATCACATAGAATGAATCAGCAATAGAACTGCACTGTAACTGGGAAATAAAAGATTGCACATTGATTCGGATCACTAGTCTCCCCTCCTTTGCTGGTTGGGCCAGGCAAACTTTAGGCCACATTCTTTAATGTCTTCCTTGGATTCTTTCTCTCTTTAGAACACATTTTTTTTTTTAAATGAGGTATAATTGATGTGTTAGTTCCACTTATGTTTCAGTGTTTGTATATATTGTGAAATGATTACAGTAAGTCTGTCACATATATTTTGGATAATTCTCCTAATCAAGAACTTTTACTAAGTTCTAGTTTCTTGGTTTGGTGTAAATTGCCCCCATTATTCTTGACAAGTTGAGACTATAACTTATACATGAACTTAAAAAATTAAGGGACCATAACCTCTGAAATGGAGAAACCACATCACCCCATTTTATTAGACAGTGGGATAAAAGATATGCATGTTTCTGTGCAGCCATGGCTATGCAAATTGGGGAAAAAGCAGTGAGCAAGTTTTTGTCCTCATGTAGCTACATTTTGGTGGATGTCTTATTCCATTTGGGTTGTTTGTCACAAAATAACACAAATTGAGTAGTTTTAAGTTACTTATAACTTATAAACAAGTTATAAAGCAAGTTTTCAAATTCAGAGGCAGAAATCTTGAGATCAGGGTGCCAGATTGGCCAGGTGAAGGACCTCTGAGGCTCTGTCCTCACACAGCAGTATACAAGGGATGGATCTTTGGAGCTGCATAAAAAAAGACCCTAACACTGGTAACCCATCACTTCTCAGAATCCCTACCTACCTTGTGATACCATCAAGCTTAAGGGGTTCAATGTGTGAATTTCATGGGGGAAGGACAAAATTAGGTGGTAATAATTACTATGACACAAAACTGAGTAAGGATGGGAAATGAGGGACTATTTTATGACATTTCAAATCCTTATTAAAAAAGCAAGAAATAACCCAAGTGGAGAAATCTGGGGTAAAGACTCTTCTACCAAGGGCAAAAATAATAAAAATGGAAGGTAAGAGCAGTGAAGGGCCAGTTTATGTGACTCCAGGTGTTTTGACAGTGCTGTGGGGAAATGCCAAAGTAGCAAGGATGTAGTTTTAAGTGGAGTAGACACCTTGGAATAATCAAATAACTTACACTTGAGTGGCAAGAATCGAGATGACCCTGGATGTACTGTGAAGGTTGCAAAGGTGTTTTTTGGGTTCGAGCAACCATAAAACACTTGTTCCACAAAAGGGAGAGTATAACTGAATAATTTTTATTTTCCTTTAAAAGCTGTTTGTAACTGAAATACTGTTATGCATTCACTACATGTGAGGTAGAGCTTGAGAATAGTAGCTATGGATTCCTACCCAGCAAGCAGCTTTCTCCCTCCCTAATGGGATCCATTTTGTTAATGTTTCACTCCTGTCCCTGATCCTGAATCTTTAATAAAATCCAATTCTTTTTTTTTTTAATAAGTTTTTTTTTTATAGAGGCATGTTTTTATTTATTTTTGTTTATACATGCACTGGGTACAGTCAGAAGCGCGGGAGGGTGAGAGAATTCACCAGAGCCAGAGTGGGGAGCAGAGCAGGTAGAAGGACCAAAGTACACTGCTGAGGGGAGCAGCGGGCGGCAGGAGAGGTCTGCGCGCCATGTGGGACCCTCCTCCCGTGGCCGGGAAGCAGCCGGGGATCGAACCGGCGCCACGGAGGCCGCGGGCAGCTTCGCAACCCAGCGCTCAACCGCTGCGCCACCTGGGAGGCCCATAAAATCCAATTCTTAATTGGAGTGCTTTGGAAATCCTTGAGAGGCTTAGTTATCACAATGGCTGGGGTGGTAGCAGAGGCATTTAGTTGGCAGTGGTGACTCAGAAGCTAATTATCGTCCAAAACAAATCCTTCGTAAACAATTGCTGCATATCTTACAAGGGTCCCACACCAAGTGTTCATGTGGCTGAAAAGTTGAGCCTATTAATATTTCATACAAGTCTCAAGAAGTGTTTATGTAGGTGTTAATGAAGACAATTTTCCAGCAAATCATTCACATTAGAGCAAGGCATTCATTTCTAGGCAAATCTGATGGTGTCTAAGCTCATGTTCTTGATTAACAGACCATTTTAGACATGGCATGTAACAATAACTCATTAAGTATGAGAAGTCTGTTGTAAACCTTTTAGGAAGACAAGATAGATGCAGTCACCTTTCTGCCTGGCAAGCTGTCAGCATATGATAATTAGAACTGTGTCAGAATTTGGGACAAGGAAATTTGCTGATGAAAAAGCAGAAATTAAAAACGGTTTCTGGTATGAGACACTGAAATCATGTAAAACTTAGTATGAGACATGTTTCTTTATTAAGTCAATTCTGTTTAGAATTTTTGCTGTTTGGACCTGAAAGCTGTTGGAGAAAAGCCCGCATTTTCAAATCTCAAAAGATTTAAAAGGCAGTTTCAGTATCCCCAAACAAAGGTGGGACAATGTGAAGGGTAGACACTACTTAGAAGTATGTTATTTCTTTGTGGGAACAGGGAATAAACATACCATGTTCCTGAAGAGAAATCTCAGGGATTCACCCCTCACAAACCAAGAGATCAAGGTACTTCTTGTGTTTATTTTTTTTAAAAAATCCAGAATGGATCAAAAATAAGATACAGGTGCCAGACAGGCCAGAAGGTAGCTAGAAAAGTATACCTTAAAAAGGGAGCCTTATTACCTTGTCTTAAAAGCTGTACTTAACGCTTAATTTTCCAGTGACTTAGCTTCCCCTATTCAACTCCCAACATGGTGCAGCTGTTTGCCTTTGTGCAAGGCCTCAGTTTAAGAATCTCATGTACACACATGCTGGGACCAGAGTACTTCTCAACTGACAAGAAGATCTCATTCGAATCTATATGGTCTCGTTTCAGGTTACGACTGACTACCCTCCTTGTGTGTAAGATGATTCCATCCCTTGAAAATATGGCTACATTAGCACAAAATAATGTTAAGTCTTTATAATGATCAATAAATCACCTTCTTCCCTTATACATGCAGCTGAAAATAATGACAGGCTAGGGACAGAACATTGTGAACATTGTACTGTTGGAATTATCACTCATTAGATGATGATTAACTAACGGTCACTAAATTTACATATTAAGGAAATTATATATAGAATACTGCAAAAACACAGTAAAAGACTGAAATCTGCCTATCTCTGCTCAGGAAATCCCTTCACTCCCAAGCGTTATAGTATGTTGTCCTTTCATCTCCAAAGTTTACAGCTATTACTGCTTCTCCTCTTTTTGATCTTCCTTTTGTTCCCCAGTGCCAGAACTTCCAGAGCCTTCTCGCTCAGATGCCATCTGTTAAAAAAACATTTGAGATAATTATTAATATATTTTTTATTAGGGCCAACATTAATAGTAAGAAAACATCAGATTTATTGTTAGGGCCGAACATTTGTTCTCTAGTGAACTGAAAATGCAGAAGCCATATCCAGTCTATTCCACTCTCCCTCTTCTAGTCTATGTTGGTGGTTTCTGTGACCCTTTTTTGATCTCACCCTCCTTTCCAAAATAGTGAAGACAACAGGATGGATATCCAGCTGCAGTACTAGTGCCACATTTGGGTATGCAGGGAGTCTTCAGCGACAGTAACCAAGAGCAGTCATACTAAGGGTAAGTGAAGAGCAAAATAATCATTGGACAGAATACCCTTGGGCCTCTGTACCTTTTTGTATGCCATCTCGAAGAGCTTCAGTGATGCTTGCTGTAGGGAGGATGCGGCCTGTCTTATATTTTCTCCTGTTTCACTATCTTTTCGAGCCAGGAGCTCTCTCATTTTGGAAATCTCTTCTTTTAGCTTGTTGCACTTCAAAACAAAACAAAACCCTCATTTTTTCCAGGTTTCTTATCCCACTACATGTAGTAGTAATGTTCAGAAAAATTTTTTTAATACTAAATTCTGTCAAGCCCAACAAAGAAAAATGAACTTCACTGACACTGGTGACAATGCCTCCCAACTTCCTGAACTATTTAAAAGGAGGGCTCACCTCATCAGCAGGCAATTGGTCCTTGAATTCTTCCATCTTAGTTTCTGTGTCATGAATGATTCCTTCAGCCATATTAACTGCTTCAACTCGTTCCTAAAAATATCACAAGTGTAGTATGAAAAAAGACTTCCCAATCAACCATTTGGCTGGATGTCCTCACTAAGCAATACATGTTAACTGCTGCATATAATTAGAGGTCATACATACAGAGCTCAAAAATTTTTACAGAGTCTGTAAAAATATCAAATATTTAGTGTAACATTAGAATTTTGATATGTGGGTCTCCCTGGTGGTGCAAGGGTTAAGCACCGCACTATGAAGAAATCCACAGCCTTTGCAACACGAGTTCAATCCCCGGCCGGCCAGGGAGAAACCCACATGGCGCAGCAGACCTCTTCTGTTTCGCCTGCTGCTCCCCTCAGTAGTGTATTTCAGTCAGTCTGTCTGTTCTGTTCCCCACTCTGTCTCTGGTGAATCTTCTCACCCCCCTCCCACCGCATCTCTGGCCTGTACCCCAGCTCTTGTATGCATAAACAAAAAAAAAAATCTTTTTTAAAAAAAGAACTTTGATATGCAAGACTAGTAATTAAGACATTTCACACATAACAGATTAAGACAAGACAGATGGAGAAGATAAAGCATCAATGACAAATGCCCAAACTCCAACCTTCATCGCCCAGACAAGAAGGCAGAAACTAATTACCTTCCTTCGTCGGTCTTCCTCAGCATACTTCTCTGCATTTTTAACCATATTTTCAATATCATCTTTGCTTAAACCACCAGAAGACTGGATCACAACTATAGTGAAAAGAAGGCATATTACTTTCCAGATAAAATTGTGTCTTCTGCTACTGTAGTAAGAAGAAGAATACTCCTAACTTGTAATAGTCAATCTGGATGTGAATTACAAAAAGATCAGAAATACCCTGTTGTCCTATAGGAGAAATCCAAGGGTCTGAAATATACAAAGACCAAATTCTTAATGCTTGGTTGTTCTGGGGAATAAGTACGCTTGTTAACGTGGACCTGGTAATCGAAGAGAAAGGGGACAAAAAAGGGCTCATTGTCTTCCCGAGACTGAGAGAAAAGACCACACAACCCGGGCCTCCTTGGTAGTCTAGGGTGTAAGTCTCAGAGTTATCACTGCTACGGACTCAGTTCAATCCCCAGCCAGGGAGCTAACCCACTTATGGCTTAGCAGACTTCTCCTGTCCCATCCGCTGTTCTCCTTAGCAGTATATCTCAGTTAATTTGCCTGTTCTGCTTCCCACTCTGTCTCTGGTGAATTCTCTCACCCCCTGTACCTGTGGCTTATACCCCAGTTCTTCTATGGTGGGGAGTGGGAAAGGCAGGGAGGATGACACACACACCCCCCCCCCCAAAGAGGTCTATCTAAGTTCCTAAGAGACATTCCAGACTCACTCATCTCACTCTGTTGAATGACAGCACTTACTCTGTTGCTCACGTCCTGTACCCTTATCTTTGGCAGAGACATGTACAATCCCATTGGCATCAATGTCAAATGTAACTTCAATCTGAGGGACTCCACGAGGGGCTGGGGGAATTCCAACCTAAAATAAATATCTAGATAAGTGTCTCTCACAAAGGGATCCAGTGTTCTATTTCCACACCTATATGTCTCTTAGGAAAAACAAATAATACTACCTACACTTAATAAAGGCACAAAAATACATTTATAGATGAGGGTAGTAGTTTCATTGCAATCTGAAATAACATGGTTCACAGTGAACTTAGCGATAGCAAGTAACCCTATATTGTGTGTACCTGAGGACAGTGAACGAGAGAAAACCTCTCATCATTGCTGATCTCACCGATAAGCAATGCTGACAAAGCAGTAACAGCATCAAATAGCACTTAATAATCAGGAATTTTTCCTAATCAGCATTATTTATCAACTTCTTGGTGAGTTCCTATAGCACAAGGAACAAGCAAGACTTTCAGGTAAAACACTACACAGTCAAGATAACAGGTTATGTAGGTTTATGCCAGCAGTTTATGGCAAAGTTATTAGGGGTTAGAATATAATCTAACTTTACAGTAAAAGGAAGAGCAAAATATTCAGGATTCCTGATACCTACCAAAGTAAACTGTCCAAGAAGTTTGTTGTCTCCAGCCATCTCTCTCTCACCCTGACAAACTTTTATCTCCACTTGTGTCTGTCCATCAGCAGCTGTTGAAAACACCTAAAAAGAAGGAAACTTCCTGGATTAGCAGTATGATTAAACTGACACCCCTTATACAAAGTGCAAGCCAAATAAATTCACCCTAATGTATATTTTATTCAGAACAAAGACATGTCTTTGTAGGGAATAGGAGTAGGATTAGCACAGCAAAGGGCACACAGCAGCTATTGTTTCAACTAAGCAAATGCACTGGACAATGATGCAATATTACAGAAGGCTTTGAGAAGGAGTGAAAAAGTGAAAATTGCTGGTATGGGGAATTGGGTCAGAGACTGGATATGTGTTTTGTGCTCAGTCACAGGAAATCAAGCATACTTCTTTTCAGAATGTGTTGTCAGTATATCACAGCAGAAATAAAGCACAGATACATTTGTCAGAAAAATGTCAAAATTGGGAAAATCAGGGAATAATTCTTACTCCCAAACCATGCTTTTCTCTATATAGTCCTACTTGATATCTCAGAAACTCCGATCCTTTGTCCCTCTCCCATCATTTGTCCCTCAAACAGGCTCATTTCCCTTGTCTTAGTCTTTTTATTGTCTTTGAGAACAGAAGAGTACCAGAAACTTGCCTTTTAGGGCAAGGAGGGAAAACTATTGATGCTTTCCCTATAATCACCACTGCTGGCTGGCAGGTAAAGACAACTTTTCCAGAACAAAAAGGAGAAAAGAAAAAAAGACAAGTTTCTTACCACCAACATTCAACAAATGTGGACTGCAAAACAGTTAAGTGAAGTTTTATAGGAAATGCTCACAAAATTACAATCAGTTCCCTCACAAATCTCTATCAGAATGTAGGGAGGGGTAACTTACCTGGCTCTTCTTGGTTGGAATAGTGGTGTTCCTGTTAATAAGTTTGGTAAAGACACCTCCCAGAGTTTCAATACCCAGAGACAAAGGAGTCACATCCAGGAGCAGCACATCTGTGACATCACCGGCTAATACACCTCCCTGAATGGCAGCACCGATGGCCACAGCCTCATCAGGATTGACAGCTTTGCTAGGGGCTCGGCCAAAGAGATCCTGCACAGTCTGCTGAACCTAAGTATCAAGAAAAAACCTGTCACCCACCACTCGGAGTGTCTGAAAAGAGAATACATCTGAAGACCCCAATAAACCCCACTATATCACACTTCAGATTCAAGAATGTAAACTATTTCATAGTTGACTTCTTATTATCTACATTTATGTAGGTAACATATATTTTACTCATGTAAGCATCTCATTCATAGCTCTTTTAAATTTGTGGAGACTTGCCTAAGTTTTGTTATCTGTTTTCCCAGAATAGAAGGGTGAATGGCAAAAGGATCCAGAAATTGTATAATCTAAGTTCTCTTCTACAAATCAACAACCAACCTAAAAGAAGCAGTGATAATTCAACAATATTGGTGGCTAGTGTGGGGCATCTTCTTACCTCCTGATTATTTTACTAATAGCTAGGAAGTAGGGTTAGTTGAATAGCATTTGTTAACATATAAAGGTATCATATGTCAAGATACATGTTATATGCTCCAAAGCCTCCCCTTTTTTCCTCAGGGTTATTTTGTACATATTTTCCCATGTCCAAACACCCCAAAGGTAAAATTTAGAAAATCTAAAGGCCCAGATACTCTTATTTAAGCTTTAAGGAAAGAATTGCACCTTCAATAGATTTTGTGCTCAGTCATTAGCTTTCCACACACCTGTCTTCAGAATGATGTGTTGATGAGTAAAATGCATCATTGCACAAATCTTTGTGGAAGAGATGCAATTAGAAATCTTGTATGTTGCAGATATTTCTATAGTTGCCCCTGTGGTCTCGTTAGTAGCAACAAATTTTTTAGGTCATCCCTAAATATAAAATTCTTTCAAAATAAAGTCAGCTTCCTCCTTGCTATCACCCTGAAGATATCCTGCCCTTGCTAATTCTTTTCCTTGTACCCTTTAATTTATAAAAAGAGGGGGGCCTCCCCTGGTGGTGCAGCGGTTGGGTGCTGGGCTGCGAAGCTGCCCGCAGCCTCTGCAGCGCCAGTTCAATTCCTGGCCACCAGTGAGGGTCCCACATGGTGCGCAGATCTCTCCTGCCGCGCCCACTGCTCCCCTCAGCAGTGTACTTTGGTCCTTCTGCCTGTTCTGCTCCCCGCTCTGGTGAATTCTCTCACCCTCCTGCGCTTCTGACTGTACCCAGTGCTTGTAAATAAATAAATAGAAAACCAAAAAAAAAAAAAAAGAGGGTAAAAAGAGCTTGGAAAAAAAAGATCCATGGGTACAAATCCACCCCTTCAGGTCACAGTGGCAAAAAGACACATCATCATTTCCCTCAACACAAGCCATTTCTCCCAAGTGTTCATCACAGGTCCATACCTTGGGCATCCTGGTCATGCCACCGACAAGGATTACTTCTCCTATATCACTCTTGCTGACTTCTGCATCTTGCATGGCTTTTTGGCATGGGGCAATGGTCCTCTTGATTAGATCAGTCACAATTCCCTCAAACTGAGCCCGGGTCAGCTTCATATTCAAATGCTTGGGTCCAGAAGCATCCATCGTAAGATACGGCAAGTTGATGTCAGTCTAGTGAGGAAGACCAGTAGTAGAACACTGAAGGCCACAGGAAGGGTCAGACTTACTTTAAATGAACAGCCACTGAAGACAGTGACCTTTAAGACTTAATCTCTCATGTTCCCAGAGGTAAATACTACACAATCTATTATTAACAATGAAAAAATGGAGTGGGGAAGTAGGACAATTCTTCAGGAGATGGAAAAACTGTCTTGACAGTATACATACATTAAGAACCATGCTCCTGTTTCTTTTCACCCAGCTTAAAAAATTTCATGTACATGAAGATAAACGTCAAATGTTTATGCTCCAAATAACCTGTCACCAAGCTAGAGATTTTTAAGTTTCAGGAAGACAGAGAGTTGCAACAGAAATGCTAATGAGAACTACAAGGACGGTCTTTACTGCCACCACATCCCCAAAGACCAACAGTAACACTGCTACTGCCACAGCAAATCCTGGAGTAAGGCATGGACCAAGAATATTTAACAAAACTCATCACTAACAATGCAAAAACAGGTGCTCTGGGATGGACCTTCAGGAACAGCACTGCCATGTGCCTCCACCTCCAACCTCACATCAAAGCAAGACCAGCAAGGAATAAAGACAGAGGAAATCAAGTTCTTAGCCACCTTATCCAGGTGAAGTACAAGGAAATGTAAATGTTCAATAATCAGAATTAACATACCTTCTGTACAAACAGTGACACTAACTACTGCTTTAAAGATTACCACTGACAATTTCCTTCTTCCTTTACAAAATGTTAAAGTGAATCAGAAAACAATATATCTAAATCAAAGTGATACAACAGAATCTTCTATGACTGTGGAAATGTTATCTGTGCTATTCATTCAATCCAGCTACCATCTATCTACTTATACCCGAGCACTTGAAATATGGCTGCTATAAGTGGCCAATGGAACTTTATTATTAAATAAATAACCACATGTGCTTCTATTGGTGTAGTTGAACACACTAACTTAACGACAATCTGAGAAACAGGACTCTCCATCCTCCAAAGTCAGTTCATGACAGTTTTGCTTCCTCCCACCCCCAATCCAGCCATGTATACCTCACTACCATACTCTAATTCAAGTTCTTCCTTTCCTTACCACCTCCCAACATAGTTCTACATCCACTCAGGCTGCCCTCTGCCCCGAACACACATCTACCCATCCCCAAATTTTCCATTTCACCTCAAAGTGCTTTTCACAAACCCAAATCTGACCATGTTACTGTCCCCCAGTTAAAAATGCTTCAGTATTTTGGGCCTCCCCGGTGGCGCAGCGGTTGAGCGCTGGGTTGTGAAGCTGCCCGCGCCTCTGCAGCACCGGTTCAATCCCTGGCTGCTCCCCGGCCACCAGAGGAGGGTCCCACATGGTGCGCAGACCTCTCCTGCCGCCCACTGCTCCCCTCAGCAGTGTACTTCGGTCCTTCTGCCTACTCTGCTCCCCACTCTGGCTCTGGTGAATTCTCTCACCCTCCCGCACTTCTGACTCTACCCAGTGCTTGTATAAATAAATTAATTAATTAAAAAAAAAATGCTTCAGTATTTTGTATTCCTTTATCTCAGAAGAGACACAAAATCCCCAGTCCATAAAGCCTGTAGCCATGTTCCCCTTGTCTGCCTGCACTCCAGCTACACTGGCCCTCTCATGTCTTTACCCCAGAACCCAAGTTACTTGACTCTTCATCTTTTCCTGATCAACTCATCTTGCATAAGCTCTCCCTGCTACATCAAAACACCTTGGTCAAGTTCCTCTGTTATAATTACAAATGTTAACAGTGCCTTTTTACATTAATAATCTTGCACTTAGCATACTTACTGTTCACTACATAAGCATTGTATTTAGTAATCCCCAAGTCTGTCCTATGTCATTTTATAGATAAGAAAACAAACATTAAGCAATTTAATCCAAGGTCACATAGCTAAGAAGTGATGAAAACAGGAATGTGAAACCCAGCAGTTGGCTTGCAGAGCAGTTCATAACGTCTACATTACTTCTGGTCTGACATTTATTAATATAATGTTCTAATTAATGTTCATCTCCCTAAACCATATCATAAATTTGAGGTAATATATACTTCCAGGAGTTTTTCCTACAGATTTACCATCACACATGCCTAAACATTATGCCCAAGATGATAAATACACCTTGCTGTAGTAGCAAAATACTGAAAAACAACCCAAATGCCTATCAGTATGTTTTAGCTACATTAAAGCCAACCAATGATGCCCATCTCCCCTCCCGGACAAAAGGTGTCCAACCACTGGAATTTTAAACTATCTTCTAGTAGTGCCACATATTTCAACTCAAACTGTAACCATTGTGTTGCAAAATTCTGCCACTCCATTATGATAGCTGGGATAAGGGAACACAATTGGGAACACCATCAACATCATGAATGACTAATCTTGTCATTCTTCATAGCTACAATGACAGATTTCACTGAAGGTTAACCATCAACACAATGTCAGTTGCTATAAATACATCTCCCCTTCCTAGGGTGGGTGATAAAACAACTAAAGTGGTCACAGGTCCTGCTTCTCCGCCCTCACCTAAGACCCCACAATAGATCTCTTGCCCTCCATCTTAAGTTTCTGATCCAGACCTAACATGTTTTATGCAACTTTGTTCTTAGTGGTTAAGGCAAAGTTGAAGTCTCCTGTCTCAGAACTGGAGCAACACAGGTTGACACCTTCAATAGATGCTGAGCAATATGATGGCCAGAGGGAAAGTTGTATGGGTTATATAGATCTTAGCCCACAGCCAAGTTTCGCAGCTCACTTTCTAGACTGTTCTTGAGCCAGGAAAATGAGCACTTGAGACTCACACAACTGCCTTCAGTTATGTGAAGACAGTAGCAATTCGGAGTCTCTTACTATTTCCAGGCTAATAGTTCTAACTTTGCATATTGATTTTTAAAATCAGTATGTCTTTAAGGCAAGGAAGTATATCCAATTCATTTAGGATTTAGTGCCAAATTTCTGATCATTCATAAAAAATATACTGCCCCTTTATTGATGAAAAGGTTTTACCACCAATCATAGAACTGTTAGTAGACCCATTAGAATATGCTATTCAAATAAACTCAGGCTGAAAAGACCTATCAAAACTGCTTGGGTATATTCACATCTCACCTGCACTGAAGAGGAGAGTTCACATTTGGCCTTCTCAGCAGCTTCTCGAACCCTCTGAAGTGCCATGTTGTCTTTGGTCAAATCAACCCCCGTCTATAAAATGAAGATAGACAGTGTTATTAGTAGTGAGATGATGTATATCATTTGAATTTCAAAGGTAAGTTTTAACAACACAAAATAGAGCCATATCATTACAAGGAAACATAAATCACTTATTACACCTAATCTGTAGGGAAAACAAAATTCTAAAAAAGGCATCCGTGCTTAATCAAAGAGCTGAACTGAGCTCTTATCTTTCCAGAATTCTAGTGTCCAGTTTCCATGATTCCTTTTCCAATTTTATAGCCCTAGTACCATACTCTCAATCTTTTTTTTTGGTTACCAATGCAAGCTACAATAACAACAGTTTGATCAACTCATGACACTGAAAGACAATTATTTCAATGTGCTATCAATGCTGTTAAGGGCAAAAAATTACAAAGCAAACTCATCTGAACCAAAAAAATCCTCGATATCTGAACGTTAATCACACATGTAACTAACCTCTCTTTTGAACTCCTTCACAATGTGCTGTAGTAAGGCCTGATCAAAGTCTTCACCACCTAGGAAAGTGTCTCCATTGGTGGACTTCACCTCAAACACTCCTTTCTGAATTTCCAGGATAGAAATATCAAAAGTCCCACCACCTAAATCATATACAGCAATACTAGAAAGAAAAAAGACCTTAAGGAACGAAACTTAACATAAGCGTATAAATTCCAATAACCAAACAACATAAACCTGATTATTTCCCAAGTGTAATTTTTATGAAATTTGCTAACTGCCTAAATGATGCATGTTAAGTAAACCTAATAACTACAAGTAAAATACAGACAACATGTTGTGAGGTAAGTTCAAATTTTAATAGCAAAATTGCCAGTTATTCAGCTGCTCTTGGATGAATGTTTGGGAATATACATGCAAAAGGGGAAAAAAATGACCTATACCCAGTAAGTTAAAAAAAAGTGGTTTTGAGAAATGAATGAAAAACACTTGGCATACTCTCTTAAAGGAGATCAAGGAAGTTCCACTTCTACATTAAATATAAAGCCTGATCATTAAAATTAAGAACATAAAGTGTCAGAAATGGAGGTTGAATTTATTGCACAAACTTACATTTTGTCTTCTGATTTGTCTAGACCATAGGCTAGAGCAGCAGCTGTGGGTTCATTAATTACCCGAAGCACATTTAGTCCAGCTATTTGGCCAGCATCCTTAGTGGCCTGGGAAAAAAAAGGAAAAAAAAAAAAGCATTTTCTACTCTTATGCTACAAACAGCCTTAATTTCTTGAATAAGAATTCTAATCAAACTCACCTGTCTCTGAGAGTCATTGAAATAAGCTGGGACTGTGATCACAGCATTTTTTGCTGCATGCCCCAAGTAATTTTCTGGAAAAGAATAAAAAAATGAGATAGGGTGGGGCCTCCCCAGTGGCGCGGCGGTTGAGTGCTGGGTTGCGGGGCTGCCCGCGCCTCTGCGGCGCTGGTTTGATCCCTGGCTGCTCCCTGGCCACCGGAGGAGGGTCCCACATGGCGCGCAGACCTCTCCTGCCGCCCGCTGCTCCCCTCAGCAGTGTACCTTGGTCCTTCTGCCTGCTCTGCTCCCCGCTCTGGCTCTGGTGAATTCTCTCACCCTCCCGCACTTCTGACTGTACCCAGTGCATGTATAAAAAAACAAATAAATAAATAATACATGCCTCTTAAAAAAAAAAAAAAAGTTTCTTTAAAAAAAAAAAAATGAGATAGGGTGTTACATGAAACAGTAAGAGAATTTACTAATGTAACCTAATAACCCTTCCCACCTTCTTGATGCCAGATAGCAAACACCAGTTTTTGAGTATGGGACCTAATATGTAGTGAGCTTGTAGGAAAACAATGCAATTAAAGACACTGATTTTTGAAAAACCACGATCTCACCTATAACACTTTAGTCAAAGTTCACCAGTTACCATGATCCACTTTTAGACTTAAAACAGTCCCTACTTTCTATCACAAAGTTCTAAGCCTTACCTAACAGACACAAAAAGTTAATGTGTAGTATTTTGGCTTTCAATATGTAACACTATCCCTCCCCCACTGAAGAAACAAGCCACCTTAGGAAAATTTAGAAGATAAATTCAACCTGCAGGAAAGATCAAGTAACAAAAGTTTTGCCATTCCTAGGATTTCTGTATAACAGAAAAGACTCATCCAAAGGACACTAGGGTCTGGAAGTTAATGATCTCAGAGGAATCATCCACTTCTTCAAATTTCCCCAGATGTGGCCTAAAACCTCTCACCTGCAGTCTCTTTCATTTTCATCAGCACAAATGCTCCAATCTGACTTGGTGAGTAAAGTTTTCCATGAGCTTCTACCCAGGCGTCGCCATTGGAGGCACGGACAATTTTAAAAGGAACGTTTTTTCTGAAAGACAAAAAAAACTGTATTTGAAAAAATGCCACTGAAACCACAATGAAGAGGTTAGCACAACACAAGCATCTGCCCATTTCAGAAGATCCACCGACAACAAATGAGAACTCCAGAAATTCTTCAACGAAAACCTTTACAGAGCAAATTAACAAGTAAAAACTACCTGATGAAATACGAACTTTCTTACTTGCCCCCAAACAAAAAAACCTATGCAGCTGCCTTGGAAAATGATTAGTTACCACAGGACCCGGCAATTCCACTGCAATAATATCTATCCAAAAAGAAAGCATGTTTACATAAAAACTCATACAAAAGTGTTTATGGTAGCATTATTTACAATAGCTAAAAAGTGAGAACCCAAATGTCCACTAAATGACAAATGGATAAACGAAGTGTAATATATACATCCATAAAATGATGCTGGAATGAAGTAGTGATATGTGCTATATTAAATGGATAAACCTTGAAAACCTACCTGATCAACACAAGGAGGCCATTATTTGCCTTCTGGTATATTTGCTTCTATATCTGATTTACATGATCCAGAATATTCTCATTTTTCACATACTATATATATGTATAACAAAGACTCATGTGTGATGGTGAAGTTTTTTTTTTTTTTTTTGAAGGAACCAGCCTTTTGGCAGAGGCAGGGCTCATTTAGGGACATGTAAAATTACTAAGGTAAAGTAGTCCAGGGATCCTGTTGAAACGATTCTTGTATATATGTCCTTTGCAACCAACTACATTTCTGCTATTACTCACATGTCTTTTTGAACTTCAGAGTCGTCATATCGCCGGCCAATGAGACGTTTGGTGGCATAAAATGTATTGTTTGGGTTGGTGACTGCTTGACGCTTGGCTGGCATCCCAACAAGTCGCTCACCATCTGCTGTAAAGGCTACAACTGAAGGGGTGGTTCTAGCGCCTTCAGCATTCTCCAGCACCTATTCTCAAACATAGAAAAAATGAGATTCTAATCACCACTGGTGTCTTTAATCATTTAAGACAAAACAGATGCTTAATCAGAAAATGAACGTTCAAGGAACAGCCCCAACGGTTATACTTTTCTGCTCTGTGAATGCTGATATAATAAATACTAGTGGAGCCAGGAGCTATTTCTAGTTCCTTGCTTTGAAACAAAACTAAAAACAAACAAAACAGGCAGAGCCAAGTCTTTCATACTCAATGTTGGAACAAGGGTATATTTCCTTCTATGTGGAAAATTAAATATACTCCTAATTTTTTTTTGTGTGATGGTTACAAGTTTCAGGGATATTAAAAAAGGCCAGGAAGCAATTCAAGAACCCTAGGTGCTCTAAATCTTGAGAAGAATCCAGCAGGAAAAAGATCTCATGTGTAGAATAAGGAGGCTGCAGGAGGATCAGCATCTATGATAGCAGCAATCTCCTAAGAACATACTTTCCTTAGAATGTGGCCTTTGCCTTACATGGAGCTTTACATGCGTTGAGATTATTCCTGTACCTCTAGCCTTGGTTCAAATGACTTACAAAAATTTCAACCTCTTAAGTAATCCACCATGCAAGTCATTCCAATGGATCCTAATGATAAGTCTTAACTTTATACTAGGACTTGCTTAAGTCCTGGCAAGTTATACCCATTCAGTTATCTGCACCAATAAAATTAAGAATAAAAGTTCACCCCATAAGAGTTTGAAAGAAACATCTAAAATAAAAGCTGACATACCTTATCTAAGCCAAAGGACATAATTCTGGATTGGGTACTAGCTACCACTGTGTAAATCAGAGCCCCCAATTATGCTCACCTTTGCTTGTTTTCCTTCCATAACTGCCACACAGGAGTTGGTAGTACCCAAATCAATACCAACAACTGCTCCTTTGATTGCTTCTGATCTACAAGACATTTAAAACAATGCTTTGTTACTGTTATCTTAATGGAAAAAAACCCCAAGAAATTCAATTCTTTGAGTGGAACAATCACAAATGCAAAGACCACAACTTTAGAGTCTAATATTTACTGTGGATAGAAAGGAAGTGAAATTATACTTACGCATAATCCCGCCTTGACACAATTCTGAAAGCTTCATGACTAAGGCCATTCCAGCCATCCTAAAAGGGAAAAAATACTCCATTAGCCAATCAACTATATATGAAAACATGGTCTTGTTCCAATTCTTCTCAAGAACACATGGAGGCTTGAGACTTTTACTATTAAATGGGTGGCTGTCATGCATAAAGTATACAGACAGGAAAGAAAAACTACTTCACGTAGAGAAGGCATTATAAAACTGAAACAGTAACACCATCTATATAAATTTCCCAAGTATATAAAACTGTCTTTACAACAGGGTTTCTTAACCTTGGCACTACCCATTTTTTTTTTTTTTAAAGATTTATTTATTTATACAAGCACTGGGTACAGTCAGAAGCGCAGGAGGGTGAGAGAATTCACCAGAGCCAGAGCGGGGAGCAGAGCAGGCAGACTGAAGTACACTGCTGAGGGCAGCTTCGCAAGCCAGCGCTCAACCGCTGCGCCGCCGGGGAGGCCTGGCACTACCAATTTTGACCCAAATCTTTGCTGGGGGTAGGGGTGCAGGGGGGAAGGACTGGTCTGTGCATTTTAAGATCCCAGGTGTCAACCAATAAAGGCTAGTAGCATGGTTCCTCAAGTTATAGCTACCAAAATTATCTCTAGGCATTGCAAAATGTTCCTTGGGGAGTCAAAAATGGCCCTGATTGAGAATCACTGTATTTCAAATTACTTTCGGATACTTTTCATTGTCAGGAGCTATGTGTGCCTTAATCCTATTCTTTTCATACTAAAGGTATAGATTTAAAATATTTAGAAGCCTTTCCTCACTTGCTCCCAAGCAGTTGCTTTAAAGATTTAAGATTATTAATCCTGTGGAGTCACTTTAGGGGGAAAAAAAACCAAACCAACCACAACTCAGGAATGGCCTCTAGCCAGGATCAAATATCTTTTGTTACAACCTAGCCTCAGGATACTTACAAGCCTTCCTTTAATTCCACTTGAGTGCAAAAGATACAGTTCCTGTATTTTTCATCTTAGTAATAATGATTGACCCTCTATGGCCTTTTCCTGGTCTTAGTTTCCAGAAACAAAAAGAGTAAACAGTATTACACGAAAGATTCAGGAGAACTAACTACAAAGATATCCAAAACAGGAACCCCCGCGCTTGACTTCCAACTTGCTATTGAGCTGCTTTTCTTCATTTCATCACAGCAGCGGGGTCCTTACCTTGTGTTTTACAGAAAGGGCAATCGTCCTTCGACTCGTACATGAAAATAAAAACTACAATAGGTTCCTTCCCAACAGACCGCGTCCTTCGCCCCCAAGGCCAAACCGCTCTATTACCCTCAGAACGGATCGTCAGGGCCACTGCCCGCTACTTTGAGGAGTAAAACTCTAGGATCGCAGAGGGGTGTGACTCAGCAGGGCCCGAGAAATGGAGGCAAAACCCTGCAGGCCTTGAGCCGACAACGCTGATCACTGGAGTCCCGTTCGTTACCTTCCTCCCCTCCAGATCGCTCGCGGAGAATTCTGACCCCTAAGGACGCGACTGCCTCACAGAGGCCCAAGGCCTTACATACATGGGCGCAGGCCTGGCGCCTCCTTACCTGGTGGCGGGCCGCTTTGGGGCCCCGAGAGGCTGCGGCGCCGACGAGACGGGCTGCCGCGGCTCGGCTGGCGCTTATCATGGTGGCCAGGGGGAGGGAGAGCGAGGCAGCGAACAGGCTGTCGGACGGCCGGGAGCCGCGCGGCGAGGTGGTGAGAGCGCTTCTGGAAACCTCCAACCACGTGGGGTGGGGGGGCGGGGGTTGGTGGCTGGGACCTGGAGGCCCGCTCTTCCGCTAGGGCGCCGTCCCCAGTGCCTGACCAGAGACTACCAGGCCGCCGCATCCAGAGCCAGGGCGTACGGTTAACACTCTCCGCCGCATGATGGTTGGTAAAAAGTTGCCCTTTAGTTCCGGCGGCGACGGGTCTGGGTTCAGTGGGAGCCGAGGGTGCTAGGAGAGGTATGAAGGCAACACGTTGGACAGCCCCGGTCCTCAGCAGTAGGAGAGACTCAAGGTCACACGGGATAAATTGCGAACCGATCAGGCTCCTTGCGTCAGTTACTTGAGGGGCGGGGTCTGTTGCGTCTGCGCGGCTGGCATTCTTCTGAGGGCCTGGGGCGCATGTGCGCAGGGAGTGGCGGAAAACGGGGGTGGAGTCTAGCTGCAGCTCTCATTGGATGCCCCGGCGCACGTGAGTTTGGCCCGAGCGTTGCCCCGGGCGAGGCAGGGCGCGCGCACAGTCCACGCGGTGACTCCCCGTCCCCTGACCCCGCCTAGCTCCGCTTCTCGCGCTGGTCGCCATCTTGACCCGGGGCTTTGTTTGGTGGAAACGTCAGGCCCAGTAACCTTGTCGCTTTGCTCCATCCTTGATTCTTGGCCGCCTTTTCTATTGCAGTAACTTGAAATGCGTGCCGTGTTTTACCGTAGGGATACCAGGCAGCCTTTATTCACAGCATCTGCTCGCCTTTTCCTAATTATAGTGCACACATGAGGCAAAAAGTCCTTGAACTCGGGCTCTTCCCCGGCCATGTGTGTTGGGCCTTACTGAGGCTTCTCGGGCTCGTCTCAGATCTTGTGCTGCTTGCTGAGACAGGCTGTGTGACATGTACCATGTCGGTGGACTGCTGTGGTTTGAGATTTTTTAAAAAACGGACAACGTATTAATTCAAATGCCTGTCCTATGTCAGCGCTGTTTTAGGTGGGACTACAGCGAGAGTCAAACATCAATTCGCTGATTAGATGAGAGTGGGATGGAGCTTGATTTTTGAGATGAAGCGGTTTTCCCCTTTCTCCAAAGAGAAGGATGCTACACTTCGCAGTGGTGATCACTGCGAAGAATTTTGAAGGAAATGATGGGGAGAGTTTGGAAGGGAAAGATAACTGAAGTTTACACTCTGGGGGGTTGGAAGTGAGAAAAAAATAAAAGCCAAATATTGGTTATAGAGTATTACACAGATTTTTTTTTAAAGATGTATTTATTTATACAAGAACCCGGGTACAGGTCAGAGGCGCGGGACGGTGAGAGAATCCACCGGAGACAGAGCAGGGAGCAGAACAGGCAGCCGCACTGAAGAAACTGCTGGGGGGAGCAGCGGGCGAGGCAGGAGAGGTCTGCCGGGCCATGTGGGTAGCTCCCTGGCTGGCTGGGAATCGAACCTGTGCTGCAGAGGCTGTGGCCAGCTTCACAGCATGACGCTCAACCCGCTGCGTGGGAGGCCCTACACAGATTTTTTTTTTTAAGTCAGCCCCCCTCCCCTTATTTAAGTGGTAGCTATTACTGTGTTATCCTTACTCTCATTTCTCACTCATTTTTAAATTTCTTTCTGAAGCAGACTTTTCAGCGCTCATCAAAGTTACAGGCTAGTGACTCCTCTTTGTAGAGGTTTATGTCCTAAAGCAGTATATTGATGCAAAATAACCTAGAAAGGAATGACAATATTAAACGTTGAGACAAATTCGAAATTTTTACATGCTTACAGTTGTATGACAGGGATAGGAGAGGGCAAGAGGAATAATTAGGTTCTCATTCCCTCTTCTTTGAACTGCTTCTCTTAAGATTTTACTTTTTTCTTTCTTGTTGCTTGCACTTACAAGTGACAAAGAGCTAATCAAAATAACCCTGGAATCAAATGGTGTTGGGTAAAAAGTGTTTGAGACCATAATATTGTGCGTACTTGAGGTTCCCGTGGTTTAGAGGAGCATAGCAAATACTGGATTTGACCACAAGGGGGATGTGGTAGCTCTAGATAATTCAAAGCAGGTGCCTTTGAATGGGGCTGTATTATACAGGAGGGCTCCAAATAAGGTTGTTTTGTTCAGCCTTTCTTAGTTGTAACCTTGAGAGAAAAAAAATATCCCTGCTCTTACTGGAACCATTGTGTGGGATTTGAACGTTCTCACCATGTCTGCCTGTGTTTTCATGAGGTACTCAGGTTTCCTCCCACGTCGGACTACGTGTGTGTCTGTTTTCCCTGTGTGTGTGTGTGTGTGTGTGTGTGTGTGAGAGAGAGAGAGAGAGAGAGAGAGAGAGAGAGAGAGAGAGAGAGAGAGAGAGAGAGAGAGAGATTGTGTGTGTGTACATGTACACGTGAGATGGAAGGAAGCCCTGTCCAGGGTTGGTTCCTGCCTTGCACCCTGAACTGCTGAAGTAGACTCTAGCCACCAGGAATAAGTGGGTTGGAAAATGAATGAAAATGAATGAGTACTAAGTATTGTTTAATATTAGAAGTCTTTGGGGCCTTTATTTAAAAGTTTGGTGATGTTTTTGTGACCAGGAATCAACTAGGAATTTAATTCTTGTTTATGTCAATTAACCCATGCTAAAATCAATTTCCTTTATTTCATTTTGCTTAAAATCAGTTTCCAAAAATCTATCAGATGTTAAGTGAGGATTTAACTCTGCTTGCCAGTGTGAAGGACAGGCTTCTGGACTGCTTTGCAAATTTACATGGCCTGTAGTGTGAAGGCTTGAAACGAGCCTGAATCTAAAAAAGAAATAGGGTGCAAATGAGTAAGAATGGAAAAAAAGAGCCACCGGCAGGTGGTATAATTCTCCACCACACAGCACTGTCTGCATTTCATTTCTGTTGTCATGTCAGTGTCACACTGAAAAGTGGAAGGAGCTGGCACATAAGTTGCATGTGGGTAAATATTTACCAAACAGAACCAGTGACTGTCCAATACCTGTGCATACTGTATTTTAAAAATTGTAACTAATATGATTGTTATTTTGGCATATTCAAAGACAGTAAACTAGTTTTGATATTTATGTATTTAACTCCCAGTCACTAAATGGAATTGTTTTACTAGTTAAGTGTTTGCTTAGCAGCTAAGTGCTTTCTTACTTTTATTTTTTTTAAGATTTTTATTAAGACATACAAGAACGGGGGTACAGATCAGAGGTTGAGAGGATTCACCAGAGACAGATTGGGGAGTAGACCAGGCAGACTGACTGAAATACACTGCTGAGGGGAGCAGAAGGCGAGGCAAGAGAGGTCTGCTGTGCCATGTGGGTAGCTCTCTGGCTGGGGATTGAACTCATGCTGCAGAGGTTACTGATAGCTTCAAAGTGCTGTGCTTAACCCCTTGCACTACCAAGGGGGCCCAGTGCTTTCTTACATTATCTAATGGATGCTCACAAGAATGGGCTCAGGTAAATAATGTTATTGATAGTTCCGTTTTGCAAATTGGCAATTAAGTTTTCCGAGTGGCTTCATAAGATATATGGGTCACATGGCAACTGAGTGGTAAAGCTAGAGTTTGAAGCCAGATTGTCTGACTCTAGAACCTACACTCTTAACCACTAGGCTCTGCTGCCTCTTAGCCACACTGGGTCTAATCTTTTACTTCCTTATATAAAGAAGATGTGTTTTATAATATTGGTCTTAATACATTACTAGCAGTAGTTATTTCAATCAGTGGAATAAAAGTGTTCAAAATATTTTTTCAATGTTTTAAATTTCAAGACAACTATAGGGATACCTTGGTAATATTGTGAATGTGGTTCCAGGCCCCCTCAATTAAGTAAATATTGAAATAAAGCCAGTCACATGAATATACCCAGTCATAAAAGCCATGCTTACATGATGCATGGTATGTCAAGCTTGCAATAACATCATATCTAAAAAAATGTATATACCTTGGTTAAATGTGACACAGTGACACAAAGTGAGCACATTTTCTTCTATTGGAGAATGGCTCAATGCTGGGTTGTCACAAATCTTTGATTTGTAAAAAATGCAATACCTGCAAAGCACAATAAAATGACATATGTCTCTACAAAGAAAGTTCAATCTGTAATATAACTCATAGGATTAAGTTTATATTTTTAAAGCAAAGTCTCTTTAGCCTGGTGACTCAGATGACGTTTTATTCAGTTTTCCCAAAACGAATATTGTGCTGTGGCTTCTTCCATCTTCATGAAATAACAATGTGGCATATTGCAGGAATTTGTCACTTTTGTCCTCCTTGGAATTTTTCATGTACCCGAAGCAGATTTCAGGAGACAGATCCCATTTTGGCATTAGCTACACTTTGTTGGAGAACATTACATGGTATTATTCCACTCAAGCCAGATCCAACAGAGCTTGCTCCAGTGAAACACAGGAAGTATTATGTCAGTTGATATCTCTGGACCCATGGATGGTGACAGTTAGCAGGTTTCATTTTGTTTTGAATGCCTGTAACCCTCCAACCTGCTGATGCTAGAAAAGAGAAACAGAGGATAACCCTGAAAGACAAGTAAAGCAGCAATAAATCGAAATAAGATGTCACTTTGATTATATAGGACATTTGCATTCCAGTGATAATACTCTCTTATTGGACGGGGTAAAAATCCATCAGTTAACTTCACTCTGGATTTTTGTTCAGGTTTGGAAAACATTAGACTGTTGATTAGGTAAAGGACCTGTGTGTGAAGTCTCCATTTGGGGAGGGTTTGGGGATCAGCAGTACTGATAAAATCGTAGATTTACTCTTCATGAAGATCCATTTGAAAGTTAATTCTTAAGGATTTAGGAGTCTTTCTGAAATTTTTAACTTAAAGGACCAGAATTTTTTTTTTCAAGATTTATTTATACAAGAACCAGGGTACAGGCCAGATTTGCGGTAGAGTGAGAGGATTCACCAGGGACAGAGCAGGGAGCAGAGCAGGCAGATGGACCAAAAACACTGCTGAGGAGAGTAGCAGGCGAGACAGGAGAGGTCTGCTGCTCCATGTGGGACCCTCGCAGGCCGGCTGGGATCTAACCGCGCTGAAGAGGCTGTGGGCAGCTTCACAGCGCTGTGCTCAACTGCCTGCACCACCAGGGGAGGCCCTTAAAGGACCAGAATTTTAATTTTTTTTAAGATTTATTTATTTATTCATACAAGAATTGGGGTGTAGACCAGAGGTATAGGAGACATGAGAGGATTCACCAGAGACAGAGTTGGGGAGCAGTACAGGCGGATCTATTGAAATACAATGCTGAGGGGAGAAGTGGGCAAGACAGGAGAGGTCTGTTGTGCCATATGGGTTAGCTCTCTGTCTGGGGGTGGGGGAGATCGAACTTGTGCTGCATTTGCTGGCAACAGCTTGATAGTGCTGTCTTTAACCCCTGTGCCACCAAGGAGGCCCTAATTTATTCTTTATCCGCATTGTATAGTGAAATAAACCCTGACATTGTTGAGCATGAACTTGGGTTTTAAAAATATAGAAAGAGGGGCTTCCCTGGTGGCGCAGGCGGTTGAGTGCAGCGTTGTGTAGCTGTCTGCAGCTTCTGCAGTGCCAGTTTGATCCCCACTGGCCATGGAGCAAACCGCATGGTGCGGCAGACCTCTCCTGTCTCACCTGCTGCTCCCCTCAGCAGTGTATTTCAGTCAGTCTGCCTGTTCTGTTCCCTGCTCTGACTCTGGTGAATCCTCTCAACCTCCCACACATCTGGCCTGTATCGCGGTTCTTGTATAAATAAATAAATCTTTGGGGAAAAAATTGTCTTTTAAAAAATAAAAATATTCAGTCAGCATAGGATCTTTATCAAATGCTTATAGACCACTCTGGCTCACATAGCCTCTTCTTCCTATCTCGTCCACACTCCTAAAGGTACAGGATTAGTGAAGTTGTGTTGGCTATTTTTTCACTTTTCCTGCATTGCATGCTCTCTCTATGGTTTCTAAGGTTTCTCCATGGTCTAAGGTTTCCCACCCCTGCTCCCCACCCATCAGGAGAGAGAGCGCCCAGATTCCCTTAGATAGTAAGAATTTAATTGAAGCCTACTTGGGGAAGTCAAGTACCCCTAGAGCCAGAGTTCTGGTATTTCTAGTATTTCTCCTACTGGGTCAGGCCCAGCAGGACCTGGATGTAACACCCAGTCATTATCAGCCCTCCCCTCAGAAACAGGCTTCTGATGTTCCTATAGGCTCTTACTCTATCCTTACTATAGCTTGACTTCTTTATGCTTGCTTCTCTTATTCTTTTATTACAGTAATTCTCAAACCTCAGATGTATCAGATTTCCTGGGAGACTCTTTAATCATTCCATTACTACAGATTCCAGTCATGTAGGTCTGAGATGGGACAAGGAATCTGCATGTTTAACAAATTCCACAGGGGATTCTACTTAGAAAACACCCAAGCACCATGGTGTTTCCTGGTCTCCATACTTTTTCATTACACATCCCTGTTAGAAAAATAATTGAGGGCCTCCCCTGGTGGTGCAGGCAGTTGAGCACAGTGCTGTGAAGCTGTCCACAGCCTCTGCAGCGCCGGTTCGATCCCGGCTGGTCAGGGAGGGTCCCAGATGGCGCGGCAGACTTCTCCGGTCACACCCGCTGCTCCCCTCAGCAGTGTATTTCGACAGTCTGCCTGTTCTGTTCCCCGCTCTGTCTCTGGTGAATCCTCTCACCCTCCCACACATCTGGCCTGTATCCTGGTTCTTGTATAAATAAATCCTTTTAAAAAATAATAAGAAAAGAAATTATTAAAAAAAAGAAAAAAAGAAAAATAATTGAGCAGACACTTCCATTATGGATATATTTATGTCTTTATAAATTATATATGTATTTATATGGTGCTATTATTAATCACATGTAAAAATAGAAAATAAAAATGGAAAAGATAAATGAAAAATCACTAGAATATTTCTTTCTTGTCCCCAGTTATCCTTAGGACTGCCTGTACTACCTACTCTTGCTACTTTTCTGTGTGGCTTGAAGGACACTATCCATGTGGAGTGCCTTTGTTGGGGCAGAGTAAAGGCACAGTAAAGTGCCAAGTTTTCTCAAGGGTCACTGGTTCAGTGATAGACCCAGTCTTTGGTATTGGTATTGGTGTCAGTTCCTTGTTTTATTGAATTATCTGTTGGGCTGGGAAGGGAAGAGTAATGTTGTGTGTGTGTGTGTGTGTGTGTGTGTGTGTGTGGCATGATGTGACATAAAGCAGTTTACCTAGAAGGAACCCTGTGACCCTGTCTTCAAGGGAAAGGGGGATCTGTGAGTGTGACAGCTGCTGTGGGTTTCAAGAATACCTAGCTTCCAACATAGAATAATGATCTGTTTCCAAACCTGGCAAAATGCAAGGGTGACTCCACAGAGGCTGGGAATGGGAACACCATGTGTGTGTTCTCTGCAGCTTTGCATGATCCCTCTGAAAGAAGTCTCTGCTCCGGGCTATTAGATCAGAATGTATGTATTTGTGTCTCTGTGTGTGGTGTTTGTCCACTTCTGTCTCATTCCATTTACATAATAGTACAACTCCCAGGCCTGAACTGGGGAGGATGCTCTCAGGAATAAAGCAGCCAACACAACACCAGCACCCAATCTCCTGGAGAATAGCATCTGTGTATGAGTGGTCGAGTAGGTTCTACAGGTAGCCTAATGAGAAGTATAACTTAGTTCTGAAGCCTAAGATAGTTTTTCCATATGCATCTGCTGTGTTCTTGGATATATTCCCAGTGGCTAAGTAGGCGTCAATTCAGTGATGCATAATTGTGGTTCTTTGATATTGCTTCCTTGCCCAAGGGCACCGTTTTGTGAATAGAGCTTTATTTCCATGAGGTAGAGCAACCACACTGGGACAAGCAAACGTGAGGTAAGATTAGAGCCTGAAGTCAGAACTGGGCAAATTCCCCACACATTTCAGAAACCAAGGAACTTAATAATTAGTTATTAAAGGTGGAAGTAGGTTCCCCACATGCCTTTTTTCAAGTAACTTGAAGATTGTTTATATTTTCTTTTGTGTGTGTGTGTGTAGTGTCACTTTTTTTTAATTTATTTTTTATATCATTGTTCATTTTTTCTTCTTTTTTAAAGGTTAACAAAAGGTTTATTTACAAGGGAAGGGGAATGAGGAAATGTACAACTCAGGGAGAAAAGAGGGAGATAAATTCTTAAATGCGTCCTATCCGTTCTGCCAACCTGGAATCCCAAATGACCCGGTGAGACCAAACCTGCCTGTCCAAGAGCATGAGCCAAGTGTAAATAAAAACATGGCTAGTTTTTAATTACAAACAAAGAGAATGGCTGCTTAACTCCACCCTTAGGTCCTCACAAGTTCCCTTTGGGGATCCTGGGATTTGTAGTTCCTGGTGTCTTGATGGAGTGGGGGTGGCATGCACAAAGCATGTATGGAATTAGGTGAGGACATCCTTTCCCCCTAACAATTCCCCCCTTTCACTTTTTGCCACCATTTCCATGGTGTTGAAGATCAAATGTATGGATGCTGGGGTACAGTCTCAGATGAAAATTTTTCTCAGGGTTCCCATTGGAAAGCAAACCAGGACTGTTTATATTTTCATCTTTCTTCTGTTGCCTTAGATATTTGAGTGCTGGTGTTCTGTATTCTCAGAGGTCAGAGAGGGAAGAATGCATTTAGAGAGCTCTGCAGAGGAGAGGGACTGATACTTCTTGACTCAGAGCAGTTAACAGCCATGTGTATTGTATCTATTTCCTGAGCAGGGATATTTGAATTGTTTTTTAGAATTTCATTGCTTTCATTTAGCTTTATACTATTAAAAATCTCAGGCCTCCCTGGTGGCGCAGCAGGTTGAGCGCCACCCTGTGAAGCTGTCCGTAGCCTCTGCAGCAATTCCCGGTTCGATTCCCTGCTGGCCAGTGAGATACCCACATGGCGTGGCAGACCTCTCCTGTCACACCTGCTGCTCCCCTCAGCAGTGTCTTCAGTCCGTCTGCCTGTTCTGCTCCCCACTCTGTCTCTGGTGAATTCTCCCACGCCTCTGGCTTGTACTCCAGCTCTTGTATACATAAATAAATCTTTAAAAAAAAAAAATCTCTGGGCTGCAAACATCGTGTTTTTCCTTGTTCCTTTACCTTTATTCCAGTCATCATGTGTGCTTTTTTTTTTTTTAAAGATTTATTTATTTATGAGTACAAGAACTGAGGTGTAGGTGAGAGGTGCTGAGGGTGAGAGGATTCACCAGAGACAGAGTGGGGAACAGAACAGGCAGATTGACTGAAATACACTGCTGAGGGGAGCATCAGGCGAGGCAGGAGAGGTCTGCTGCCCCATGTGGGTTACTCCCTGGCTGGCCGGGATTGAACTCATGCTGCAGTGGTTGGTGATAGCTTGATAGAGCTGTCTTTAGCCCCTGTGCTACCAGGGAGGCCTGTGCGCTTACTATTTTTGTGTTGTGCTTTTTATTCTTAGCATTATCTTATCTAAAGATAATAGCTTGTTATCCTAGTCCCACATATGTGCCATTTTTAATGGCTGTCTATATAATATTCTTTTTTGAGGTTCATAAGTTTATTCTGCTGAATCCTTCATGCTTTTACTTTTTTGTTTTGAAAACAAGCTGCATTTCAGCATTTTCTTTTCTTCACTTTGAGGGTGTACACAACAAGCCATTAGGCATACCAAGGTACTGAACTGTCTTCTCTGAAGTCTATGTCTATGGGTCTGGCTGCACTACTTGATGGGAAATTTCAACAAGAGTTCTCAGACACCAAACTGGGGGAAAAATTAAACTGACAAAGTGCTCAATATTTCCAAAGAGTCACTTAGGTTCTGTCTATTACTGCAGCTTTCAAAATGTAGACACAGTTCAATGCTGTGATTAAAGTGACTTTCACTGTTAGCTGCTTGGTTCCTGTAAAATATTGTGGTGGGCTTTAGCTGGTTCATCACTGGGGGGTAATGGTTAGCTAAAGCTATTTTTCTCCAAAGGGCCAGTTATTATTTCTTTAGTTTTTCTCCAAAACTTCAACTTTAACAGGAAGGAGGCATAAATTCTGTGACATAGCTGCCTCCTTTCTGTCTTGGGAGTTATAGACTGCACATATAAGACAATTCATGTACCTCTGCATAATGAGCTGAGTTTTATAAATCATAAATCTTCACCTAACATGCAGGTAGTGTTGGTTGCCAGGTTTAGAAAAACCGATGTAGTTGCCAAGTTCGTGAAGTCGTAAATCATTCTTGCTAAGGTAGCCCAGAACCATGCTGTCTTCTGAGGCAGACCAATTTCAAGGTGGTTGTTAAACACAAAAATGTGAGTCTCAATGATTGTTTTCCAAAATCAGATGCACTTTTTATTTTAAGAGTAAAACCAAATTACCTATCTTTTTTTAGTTGAAGTCAGTTTCCAAAGACCTGTCACCTTTAAAGAATCGAACAATAATATTGTTTCTTCCTTGATCCCTGGATTCTATCAGAAATATATCACAAAAATACATAACCTGTTCATTTGCAATCCAGATCTTTGATGTACTGAAAATGAGATTCAGATGTTTCAGTAAATCTTGAAGCACATTATTAGGCATGTTTGGGGGTATTTTCTTCTTGTGCCATATTTCACATGGCTGGTAGGCTAGCATAGCCCCTTTCACGCTGGGAAGGATGGCCTAAGGGTGAATGACCCTGGGACAGAATGCTCAAGCTGTGTAGTATGAATATGCACCTGGAGGTTCCCAGGCTTTATCCCATGCTAATGTTTTTGGTGAAAAGCCTTCAGAGAGCAAATTGAACTTTTGCCTGAGGCCATTAGGTTTTTCTAGGGATAGTTAAATGTCTGTGTCCATATGTGGGGTCTTTAGCACAGGACCGTGTACTAGGTGACTTGTGACTTCTTCTCGTTAGTGTACCTCACAAGTCCTTTTGAGGTGACTATGTAATTAACTATTCCTCCTGTGTTCATCAGGTAGGTAGCCTAGCCTTGGTTAAAGATCACAGGAGTCATTTCCAGACAGAACATCTTTTTCACTGAGTGAAATCAAGTTTTCTTCTGTGATGTGATAGTCTTACTTAACCCTGGCTCCCAACTCTGAGGCTTGGAAATAGGCCCAAACCTATCAATGAATTTGCAAAATCATTATGTGATCCCTGTGATTTAATCTATCTTGTAAAGAAAATTCTGGGAGGCTTTCTTCACCAACTTCTTTTTCACTCCCCCTCATTTGCCACCCACACCATAAACTCACTGGTTCATTATGCCTCCACACTTTGTGCATACTTTCCCCACTATCTGGAAAGCTCTTCTCTCTCTTATCAGAACTTTGAGCTCCTACTCATCCTGTAAAACCACCTTAAATCTCACCTTCTTGTCAAGACTTCTTTGATTTCCCGGGGCAGTGCTTATCACTTAAACCTCTGTTTAACTAGACCATTTATCCCCAGTTGTTGTAACAAATCAGGAAGGATTTTAATTCTTTATCAGCATGCCCATCCCTCCCACTAGATTGTGAGCATCTCAAGGACCAGCACAGAGTTTTATTCATCTAGGTATTGCTACCATATCTGCCACAAAGTAGAAATTCATTGACTAAATCCCCTTTATTACTATTATTATTGTCATTACCCTGCCTACCTGAGCACTAACATACAGTCTTGGGAGAGAATACAGCTTTTTACAGTTGTATTTCATCATAATTTATGGATGCTAAGACTAACTCATAAAGCGGGAATTAAAGAATTAGAAGGAATTTCAAAGGTTATATACTACAACCACCTGGATGATTCTGGAGGGATAGTTTACATCCCTCAGTCTCCTATAGCAGTGCCTAAGGGTGGAGAGTGACATTCAAGGAGAAACTTCCTGCATTCTCAATGTGTCCTAGGATTTTCTATAGATTCTTGGTAGATCAACTCCTGATCTTTATTCTTGTATAATATCTGTAGGACTTTCATGTCTTCATCTTTTTATTGCAATCATTCTAACCTAAGTGCCATCCTTTCACACTTGAACTATAGCAGTTACAGCAGATATGAATCTTAGTTTATAAATTCATGTGTGGAGGAAGTATCACATTTTATTTACATTGTTAAATAAAAATAAATGCCATTTATGTGTTTCTATTCCATCTGGTTGGAGGGAAATTTAACCTTACTTATTTCTCCTCTGCAGGTTTGAATTGCAGCTCCAGAATCTCATATTTTGCCATGGGGCTGGTGGGGGCTTTGAGTTGTTGATTATTGCTGAGACACCTGCCGTCCCAACCATTGCATCATCCCTTCAAGTCCCAGGACTATGGCCCTGCTCATTATCCTTCAGTGGCAGGACTCTGGTGAGGCTGTGAATCTTCTGCCTAGGGTCCTTTCTCCAAGATGCATCGACTGTCACTCTCCTTTAGGGTCTTGTTCACCCCTGAGGTGCTGCCAGGGAGCAAGGTCTGAGTCCCCCTGTTCCAGGTCCCACAAACTCATCTTTATTGGCAACTCAGGGAAATCTCTTCCTTGTTTATTTGGAGCGCTCCTCTGCATAAAAAATAAGCAAACTGACTAGAGGGGCAGCTCAAACTTGCATTCTGTGGACCGAAACATAGAACCAGGAGGCCTTCTGCCTCAGCCCTCAAGATTCCATGGGCATGGATTGGAAGAATAAACATTATTAAAATGGCCATCCTTCCAAAAGCAATATACAGATTCAATGCTATTCCAATCAAAATTTCAATGTCATTCTTCAAAGAAATAGAACAATTATTGATGAAATTCATCATATGATGATGAATCACAAAAAACCCCGAATAGCCAAAGCTCTCCTGAAAAAAAAAGAAGGGAATGGAGGCATCAGACTCCCAGACTTCAAACTATACTACAAAGCCATAATCATCAAAACTGCATGGTATTGGAACAAGAACAAACATACAGACCAATGGAATCGAATAGAAAATCCAGAAATAAACCCACAGATTTATGGTCAACTAATCTTTGACAAAGGAGCAAAGAATATGCATTGGAGCAAAGAAAGTTTGTTCAATAAATGGTGCTGGGAAAACTGGGTCGCTACATGCAAAAGAATGAAGCTTGACCACCACCTCACACCATACACAAAAATCAACTCAAAATGGATTAAAGAACTAGACATAAGACCTGAAACCATAAAATATATAGAAGGAAATATAGGCGAAACACTACGTGATTTGCACATCAAAGACATCTTTACAGACACATCACCCAAAGCAGTGATAGTGAAGGCAAAGATAAACAGCTGGGACTACATCAAATTAAAGAGCTTTTGCACAGCAAAAGAGACAATAACAAAAACAAAGAGAAACCCCACCAACTGGGAGAACATTTTTGCACCCAACACTAATGATAAAGGACTGATCACAAAAATCTGCAAAGAGCTGATGAGACTCAACAACAACAAAGAAAATAATCCAGTCAAAAAATGGGCAGAAGAGCTTAAAAGAAACTTCTCTGAAGAGGAAATGCAAATGGCCAACAGGCATATGAAAAAATGTTCAACATCACTTGTCATCAGGGAAATGCAAATCAAAACTACCATGAGATACCATCTCACACCAGTGAGAATGGCACATATTAAAAAAACTAGCAACAACAAATGTTGGCGAGGGTGTGGAGAAAAAGGAACTCTTCTGCACTGTTGGTGGGAGTGCAAACTGGTCCAACCACTGTGGAAAGCTGTATGGAGATTTCTGGACCTACTAAACATAGAGCTTCCATATGATCCAGCAATTCCACTCCTAGGTATTTACCCAAAGGACACAGAAACATCAATTCCAAAGAACACCTGCACCCCTATGTTTATAGCAGCACTGTTTACAATAGCTAAGCTTTGGAAACAACCCAAATGCCCAAAAATAGATGACTGGATCAAGAAGATGTGGTACATATATACCATGGAATATTACTCAGCATTCAAAAAAGATAAACACATGCAATTTGCAGCAACATGGATGGCGCTGGAAGGGATCATGCTCAGCGAAATAAGCCAAAAAGAAAAAGAAAAATACCGGATGGTCTCACTCATAGCAGGAATCTAGAAAACTTAAATAAGGGACCAGGAAAATGAATAACTATAAGAAAGTGAAAATCAAAATCAACAAAAAACTATGAACCAGAGACACTTTTAGGGGGGCGGGGGTGGGAGGGGAGGGATTGGGGTCAGAATGGGGGGGCTGCAATTGTATGGGGAATATAACAATAAAATTTATTAAAAAAAAAAAATTCCATGGGCATACTTCCGCCGGTGTCACTGGCAGCCAGGGGGTGCCGCACGTGGGGAGCCAATCCGGGGGCAATCTGGGGTAGCAACCCTGGGTAAGATTGGGGCAAAGCGTAGGGGGAGACCATATGGGGCGCAGTAACAGGGCTCTCTTCGTGGCAGACGCTCTCAGCTTTGAACGGCGCTGGTCGCTTCTGCATTCTGGGATCCGGGGCGGCGAGGAGGAAGGATGTGTCAGCTAGGAATTGCCATTGCTTAACCGATTTACACTCCAGTCTGGATTTCGAAGAAACGCCCTTATGGACGTCCGGTTACCGCTTCGACCCCAAGCGTTAAGTAACCACTCCGAAATTGGTTAGGACCGTGACAAAGATTCTACAGAAACCTCAAAAAACTTGCCAGGTCTTCCTGGAGTGCAATCCAGGTCCTGGAATCTTGACTAAAGCATTTGTTGAAAGTGGTCATAAAGTGGTTGCCCTTGAAAGTGACAGTACTTTTATTCCACATTTGGAGTCCCTACGAAATAATCTGGATGGAAAACTACAAGTGGTTCACTGTGACTTCTTTAAACTGGATCCTAGGAATGGTGGAATAGTGAAACCTCCTATTATGATTTCACATACGCTTTTTAAGAATTTGGGAATAGAAGCAGTTCCTTGGAAAGCAGGTATCCCATTTAAAGTAATTGGAAGCTTCCCAATTAAGAATGAGAAAAGGATACTTTGGAAAATTTTACATGACATATATTCTTGTTCTTCTATATTTAAATATGGTCGAATAGAACTAAATATGTTCATTAGTGAATCGGAATATCAAAAACTCGTGGCAAGTCCTAGAACTGCACCCTTCTATCAACCTTTAAGTGTGCTCTGGCAAGTAGCTTGTGATATTAAGCTTCTGCATGTGGAGCCTTGCTCATCATTTGATCTGTGCACCCAAAATGGGATATTGGAAAAGTCGGGTTTTAGGGCGGCCTTAAACCAAGTACAACAACGAATCTGTATTATTCGATTGACTCCTCATAAAAATTTATTCACACAATACTTGACACCTATTAACTATGATACCTTTTTTCACATGACGAAGCAGTGTTTTGTAAAGCGCAGTGCCAGGCTATTGGACCATTTACCTTCATTGAGTCCAATTGATACAAAGGACCTACTGAAGAGACTAAATCATTTTGCTAAGTTGAGAATAACAAGAATGTACCCTAAAGACTTTAAACAACTTTTTGAAACTATAGAGTGTTTCGATGAATATACCTACAAATGGTTATATGATGACATCATGGAAGAGGTATCCTAGTAGGAAACCACTGTCAAGAAAAGCAGGAGCCATTTATTTATTTGGAAATCATCACACAAATGAAAAAGCTAATTGAAAAAAGCTCACATGCTTTTTTTTTTTTTAATAGAGGCATGTTTTTTATTTATTTGTTTGTTTGTTTTGTTTATACATGCACTGGGTACAGTCAGAAGCGCGGGAGGGTGAGAGAATTCACCAGAGCCAGAGCGGGGAGCAGAGCAGGCAGAAGGACCGAAGTACACTGCTGAGGGGAGCAGCAGGCGGCAGGAGAGGTCTGCGCGCCATGTGGGACCCTCGTCCGGTGGCCGGGGAGCAGCCGGGGATCGAACCGGTGCTGCAGAGGCTGCGGGCAGCTTCGCAACCCAGCACTCAACCGCTGCGCCACAGGGGAGGTCCAAGCTCACATGCTTTTAACAGAAGATGACTGTTCAGGTTTTATGAAGGCCAAGTAGATAATTTCTTCTAAAGTTGATCCCATTAGTATTGGATAAAATAATGACTGTTGTTTTATTTACAACTGAATAAAATGAAAACTTCAGATAATTTTAAATTTGATCAGGTTGAATTTGTTTTGTTTTAAATTCCAATCTACTGTAAACATACTGATAATTGTAGTATATTTTCAGATGAAGTTTATTTTACTTTTAAAAATCCTTTCATGACAAACATCTTACATTGTATTAATTTAACTAGTACACTTTTATTGTTAATTTTTGCTCCTCCTGAGGGGCAAAAGAGTTTGTATATTATGAAGCTGAGAGAGTAAATAAAACTAATTTTGGTGGCAAAAAAAAAAAAATAGATTCCATGGGCACTTCACTTGTTCCCTCCTCTGATCCCGTGCTCAGCCCTTTCTGGCCTCCATTTGTGTTAATCCAGCAATAGGGAACTAGCAGAGAAGACTCCAGAATCATCCAGGTGGTTGTAGTGTATAACCTTTGAAATTCCTTCTAATTCTTTAAATCTTTGATCTATAATTTTATGTGTTTATTCTTAAATAGCATTTAAAATTCCCTGTTTCTTCCTGATCCCTTCAACCTCCTCACATAGGCCTCTTTCCTGCTTGATTGATAGGTTTACTCCACTTACAGAGGTCTTGCAAGTCCTTGCTTCTGCCTTCACATCTGCCCTTTTTTCTCCCTAAATCCCTCTCTATCAGCCATTTTCCTAACCCTACTTAGCCTCAGGTCCCAACTTAAATGTCACTTTCAAAGGCAAACTTCTCTGACCCCAGGCTAAATTAGAATCTTAACCTTCAGGCTAGCCATACATATTATCTTCCTTAGCACTTTGTGCACTTATGTTCATTTAACTACTTTTTAGTAAAAAAATGTTTAGTGTTTATCTTCTCTGGTATTTTAAAAGCTTCACACATGCAGAGACTGTTCTTTTCCAAATGTTATTCTGTGACCTAGCTCAATGCCTGACAACTATAGTGGTTCGGTAAACACTCATTGACTGCCTGATTCTGCTTCCCATCTCAATCATGCATTTCTTCTGCTATTCATTCATGCATTGGTTTACTGCTGCTTTTCTGCTATTTATATATTTATGCTTCTTTGCTTAATTTTAGCTGTCTCAAGTTGAACTTTCCTGGAGGGCAGAGAATCCATGTATATAATTTTCTCTGTGTGCTGCTTTCTTTGTGGGTGTATGTGTGTGTATCTCATCCCCTTTTATCCTGCCCCAGACTATAGGGAATGAAGTAAGGGGTCAAATTGAGAAGATGCTACTAAGGAGGAGACGGAAACTGTCTAGATGACTTCTGATTCCCTGCAGTAGCCCTGAAGATGGGCAGGGTGTAAGGACAGGGTATTGGGCATATACTGTAGGAGATTAGAAGGAGAGTGAAGAGGATGCTTTGGGAAATTGACAGAAAAGGGGCGAAGTGAGCAGAGCTTGAAGACATAGATAACAAGGACATCAGAGTGCTGTTAAGCCAAGAACTATTAGCTCTGAAAACAGCTCCTCCTGTTATGGCTTTCATGGGGATTTTATTACTTTTATAAGAAAGGTAGAGGAACTTTTACCACTGTGATGAGAACGATGACATACAGGATTCATGCGATGTAATCATAAAGAGACATTTTGTTTTCAGCTCCCACTGTTTTTTTTGGTTAGTGATAGTCCCTAACTGCTCTTGGACAAATATTTTTCTTGCAGATGTTAGGAAGGCCTATATTCACTTTCTATAGTGCTTTGCTTAACCCCTTGCACCACCTTGGAGACCCAAGAAAGTAATTTTTGAATAAGAGTAATCAGTATCTTTTTCTCTTCCCCTTTTAAGGCAGCTTAATTATCTTCATCTATAAAATGTGCTTTCATCCTTCCCTTGCCTCAGTAAAGATAGATAAAGAAGAACTTAGAGCATAAAGATGATTCTGGATGGACCACCTGCCCTGGGGAGTAGTTAAATACTCCGCAAGGGAAGCATTTTTCATAAAGAAGGCAAATAGGGATGTAGGGCTTGATGGAAAGAAGGAAATAACAATTCACCAGAGTTTTTCTAAGCTCCATCCTAACTCCTCCCCCATCCCCATCTTGGTTTGGAGTTTTTTTGTTACATATAGGTCAGTATTTTAGCTCCAAAGCAGTGCTTGCCCAGAGCAGACACAGAGCCTGCCAGAGAGATCAATAATCCTTGGCTCTGTGTTTTCGCTGTATTCGTGTCTGTGTCTTGATTTAAGGTGGGAGGGGTAGATGTCATCAGTTTTGACAAAATGGCTGAATATCTTCACCCTATCATGATGAAAAGGCACCTTGTTCTCCAGTTCAGAGCCAGAGCCTCCCTTGCAGGAAATTCACAGGCTGTAGCCCAGAGCTGCTGTCAAGCCAGCAGATGGAGCAGCAGTCCTTCTCTGTATGCTTCTGGGCCTGCCTGGGCTGGTGTGCTTGGTGATGTGGCGCCCAGCTCTGTGCCAGAGGGTACAGAGAAATGAATACAAATGGTTGCACCCTGTTGCCATAACTGTTGTCCTGTCTGCAGAGGAATTTGGTAAAATATGTTCTTAGGGAAGCTGTTGTTTCTGTGGGCTTCTCTGGCATTACTGCAGAAGCAGTTGTAAGCAATGAGTGCTTATGTATCTGAGATAACTGTACAGTCAGTATAAGGGAGGGAAAGCTACAGAGATCACTGTCAAGACCTGGGCAGTGAGGGGATATGGCACCATCTCCTCACCCGGAACAACATTAAGGAGGATGCAGGAATATAACCAGTGGCTGTTGGTGGGAAAGCACAGCTTTAAGAGGAAAGCTTGGACAATGGAGCTGAAATACCATCTGCTGAAACTCAGTTTTCTCTGTTTGAATTGCAGCCACTGGAGTCCCTCTTACTAAAATCTGTAGATCGCTTAAGATTGCTAAAATTACTTTGGGGACCAGCAGTAGAATTTAAGCTTTCCTGAGATTACTTCTTCCTATTTTCTGTCACCCTCTCACATAGCTGGGTGTATAGCTGCTCTTAATAAATCATGGAGGCATGACTGGTGCTCTCATTAAAACTCTTGCCTGCCGCTCTCTGGCCTCCAGGACCCCATCTATGAGGTAAGGTCCTCCTTACCTCTTTGCACATGAACGGAGATGGGAAGTAGATAGATTCCTACTCTCTAAGGCCAGGGCCTATGATTTCTTCTATCTAAAAAAACCAAATTCAGAAGTGGGGCCGCTTGGGGGACTAAGCAGGATAGCCTCTATAATAGAAGGCCTACCCACTGAAGACTGCCCTGGAAACCAGAGGGGAGGCCGGCCTCCTGGATGGTCCTGTGTCCAATCCTGAAGTGAGGGGAGTCTGGGTGCTTGGTTTCTTAGCTGCAGAGTGGGTGGCAGGCGCAGACTGCTCTTCATTGGGAATCCAGAGGTGTCTGGCAAGTCTCTTGGCCACAGGCCTCCCTGGAGCCTAAGATCTCTTTGAAAAGAAGAAAAGATTCTAGGAACAAGAAAGTTGCTGCTCTTGGTAAAATAAAAAAGTTGGAAGGAAAGAAAATGAGACTACCAAGGGCTGAAGAGAATGTTAATGGCTCTGCTCCTGAGCTTCAAAGCCTAGTTGGATAGGATCACACATAGGCGCCTCTGCTGTCACACACAGAGTGCTCACCAAAAACTGAGACCTGATTTTCCCAGGTCAAGAAGCAGCGCTTGCTGAGACTGAGAACCCAAACCTGTTGGGAGATCCTAGACCTGCTGAGCCAGTCGAGGTTTTACTTGTCTCTTCTGCATCAGTCAACAAATGGGATGCTAATGCAACTTACCTGCAAGGGAAATGACTCTTGTTGAATAAATCTGGCAGATAGTTGTCTCCTTTCCCTTTTTATGCAATGGTAGGTGCTATGGGCTGAATTGTATTTCCCTAAAGTTCACATCTTAGAGTCCTAACCCCCAATGTAATATTATTTGGAGAAGGGCCTTTGGGAAAAAATTAGGTTTAGATGAGCTCTTTAGGGTGGGACCCACAATACATAATTAATACTCTTATAGAAGACACCAGGGGGTATCCTGTTTCTTTCTTTCTTTCTTTTTTTTTAAAGATTTATTTTTATTTATTCATGCATAGAAGAATTGGGGTATAGACCAGAGGGGCAGGGGCTGAGAGGATTCATTAGAGACAGAGTGGGGAGCAGAACAGGCAAATCTATTGAAATACACTGCTGAGGGGAGCAATGGGTGAGACAGCAGAGGTCTGCTGTGCCTTGTGGGTCAACTGCCTGTATGGGGATCAAACTCACATTGCAGTGGCTGATGATAGCTTGATAGTGCTGAGACTTAAACCCTTGTGCTACCAGGGAGGTCCGGGTTTCCTGTTTCTTTCCCCACATACCTCTCCCCGCCTCCATGTCCCATGTGAACACTTAGCAAAACAGTCATCTGCAAGGCAGGAAGAAAACTCTCACCAGAATTCAAGCACACTGGCACCCTGACTTCAGATTTCCAGCCTCCCTTTTTTGTGAAAAAATAAATGTAAGCATCCAGCCTGTGCTATTTCGTATGGCAGCCACAACTGACTGTCAGAGTAGCTCTGGTGAATGCTGTTAGTATATTACCTGGATCCCCTTTATTATATCAGTATCTAATTCCCCAGCTGCTAAAGGGGTTCCAGTGGCTTTCAGAAGTCCCCTTCACCAAAAAACTGCTCTTGGTGAATGGAAGATTCCTTCTGTATCTCCCCTGTAGCTTTCAGTCAAGGGGTACAAAGCCCAACTTCTTTACTTCAAGGAAGGATTATTCTTTGGTCTATCCTACTCCAGGTTTCCCTCATGGGATCAGGATGAGGCTGAACACAAAGCTGCAACCACATCCTTCTTTCCTACCATTTCCTGCTTCCTTTATTCTCTTTCTCCAGGCGCATACCTCAATAAGTCATGTGACCTACATTCTATCTCAAGCTCTACTTCTAGGAAATCCAATCCAAGGGCACTTCTCCCAAGTGGCCAAGTATTAAGCAACTGAAATGACTGTACTTTATGAGTAGAGTGATGGTGATTAACATCCAAATAATAATGAAATTAGGAATATCAGTCCTTATTCATATGTCCAAAAAGTGTAGAAAAATAAAGGTCTGCTAAGGAAAAAATAAAGATGTGTTCTTCTACCAATAGATGTCTTCTTCAAGCATCTGGCAGACAATTGTGCTTTTCTTGCCAACAAGGATTTAAACTGTCTTGTTAGCATAGAGCCACAGACTGAGGTTCCATGTGCTTAACTGACTGTGGAAGCATCTTGACTGCAAGAACCCTTGAGCCATGACTAGACAGCAGAGTCAGTTGGACAGGTCTCTGCTCTAATGGGGAGCTATCCAGATTCTACATTTCCCTGGAGAGGTTCCAGAGTTCTCTGAAAGAATTCCAGCTCTGGCCCAAAGAACTGCCTGCTTTGATGGGGGTCTTCAAGTACCTAGGTCTTGTCACCCCTCTGTTACATTTTGTTCTGCCTGTTGGCTATGTGCTATTTTGTTCTTGGGAGATTTCTTTTTTTCACTCTTGTAATAGTTCCTTTTGGTTTTCCTCCCTCTTCCTCTTCTGTTCCCTACTTTTCTCTCTAAACCAAGGCTTTATCATTATAGATTTGGATCTGTGAGATTGTTTCTGGTTCTGTCTTTGGAGGATATAGATGGATTCATATAGTCTCTCATGCCTCCCCAAGAGAATTCCTTTCTGTTTCTGGTAATCTCTTCAAGTTTGGTTTTCTTTCCACTGGCAGTGAGTATGGGAAAGGATGGCACAGATGGGAGGAGAGAACTCTCTCCTGACATGCTACTCACTGACATACCTTGGTCTATCAATTTTTTTTTTTTTTACCTGTCTATTGGTTGTGATCATCTTCCTTTTTCAGTACTCCTTGACTGGTGTACTGTTTACCCTCACTCTTCTATGTATAATGCATTGAGAGCACTTGTGAGAAAAGAAAGAAGGATTCAGTTCTGGTATGTATGTGGGAAGTAAGAAACAATACTGAAGCCTAGTTTTATATCTAAGGTATCCATGGAGTGGGATGAGTATACAACAGTAAGGTACAAACAATTATAGATCAACACATAGTTTTCCCAAACAATGAGCCTGAATACAAAAGATACATTAAATGAATGGCATGCAAGACTTACCAAAGGAAGTATAATAACCTTGGTCTATCAATTTTGACGGTGGATCCAAGGAAAATGTGTGAGAAAGCAAAGTACATTCTTAGCAAGATCATCCCAAAGACATAGGAATATAACTCTTTAGCAAGGACTTACTGGAGTCATTATTACTGGGTTCTCAGATGCATTTTTGCTTGAAAAGCATACAAAAATTATGTCATGATTTTTCTGACAACCCAAATGAATGAGAGTGGCTCGTGATCCTTCTTTTAAAGAATTTTGGTATCCCATGTTTATCTCTAGAGGTGAAAGGGAATCTGGATAATTCTTTCCAATTTCCATAACTTTCCTCCCAACATATTTGGTGAGAAGGAACAAAATACAGGTAGTATAAGGACCTTATCTCAGACAACTGAAAGGAAGCTATCTGCTTTCTTCTCAAACATCTCCAGCAGAGGATAGACTTGTTCAGAAAAGCTAAATCCATGCGTTCAAAAAGTGCATCAAGGTGTAGACTAGTTCTATCACATATTTTGCCTGCTGCCATATTGCTGAATTCTTAGACAAGCTTTCCATACATGGCAGCCAGATGACCACCAGCAACCCCAAACATGTGCTCCCCAGAGAACTCACCATTTCAGAGGGAGAGAGCACATGTCTTTTCCCATAGCTCCTATAAAAGCCAAGAGAAGAGGGCCTCCCTGGTGGCACAAGGGGTTAAGCATAGCACTATGAAGCTATCTGCATCCACTGTAGCACGAGTTCAATACCCTGCTGGCCAGGGAGCTACCCAGAAGGCGGAGCTGACCTCTCCTGTTTCTCCTGCTGCTCCCCTCAGCAGTGTATTTCAGTGAATCTGCCTGTTCTGCTCCCCACTCTGTCTCTGGTGAATCCTCTCACCTCCTGCACCTCTGGCCTATACCCCACCCCAGTTCTTGAATGCATAAATAAATAAATCTTAAAAAAAAAAAAGCCAAGAGAAGATAGTGATTTGGCATGGTTTGAATTGTATGTCTTTCTCTAGCCCAGTTGTTGTGCCCAAGTGTGCTGAGTGATTGGATGAGCTTCTCCTTAACCCTGAAGTTAGGGGCAGAATGTGGGCTCTCAGACTTGGAATAAATAGGGAATGGAAAAGAGAATGATTCCCTAAGAGACCACATGAGAAGGAACATGTGTCCATTACAACATTGTCTATTCTCTGATTGTGGAGTACAGTTAGCTCATGCAAATGAAATTTGCTTAAGAAACACAAATTACGGTTCATCAGTCAGTTATGAATGACGTTATTGATAGACTCAGGTGTGAAGACAAGTTCAGTTTAAGAAATTATAAAGTCAGAGGGCATCCCTGGTGGCCTAGGGGTTGAGTCTTAGCATTATCACCACGATGGTCCACCTTGACGACCTGAGTTCAACCCCCAGCGTGAAAACTAACCCACATGGTGCAGCAGACCTCTCCTGTCTCACCTGCTGCTCCCCTCAGCAGTGTATTTCAGTGAATCTGCCTGTTCTGCTCCCCACTCTGTCTTTGGTGAATCCTTCACCCCCTGCACCTCTGGCCTACATCCCTGTTCTTCTATGCAAAAATAAATAAATAAATTCTTTAAAAAAAAAAAAAAAGATCAAATCAGTCCAGCTGGTTTGAAGACCCCTTTTTTCTTTTATCCAAAAGGGCAGGTTTATTATAAAAGGGAGAGGAGAATAAAGGATACTTGCATAGACACAAATGGGCAGAAAGAGCTGCCCCCAAATGGACAGGTTTGCTGAAAGAGAGCACTGCATAGTCACAGGAAGGCAACCTTGGAAGGAGAGCTGCTTTGTAAATGGAAGTCTGTGAAGAGAAGCATCAGCATGGTCCCAGGGCACAGACAGGCACAGGAGGGCTGCTGCCCTGCAAAGGGAAAAAGTTGGCAGCAAGGAGAACCTGCATAGGCACAGGCTGGCAGAAGGATTGCTGCCTTGAAGAGCCTTCTAATTATAGTGTCCGGGGAACCAGGGTGTTGGAGAACCACAAGATGGCATTCTTGCCATGAACTCCTCCTGACACATGGTGGCACTAAGTTAATTTTGTAGAATGGCTTTTCCAAGAATTACAATTCAAAGAGAAAGCTGGGAGAACCAAGAGCTGAAGGCTGACATCTGTGCTTTGTCAGAGTTTTACTCTTTGACCAAGCTCTGCTCCCACAATTTGCCAGATTACATGCAACTGAAACTCTAGGCTTTTCTCCTATTATAATTAAAGTTGTTATTTCTCCTCTAAATAGCAGGTAAAGTATCTGACTTGCTAATAATTCGCGATGAAGGACAGGGCGGGTACCAGATAGCAATGACAGATAAGATGCTTATTTCAAGGCCAAAGTCTTCGGAAACAGGCAGTGTTCCTCTTGAGGGTGGCTCTTAGACTTTGTGACATTACAGTAAATTGTCATAATTATGGAGAAATGTCAGAAAGATTGTACAATTGGGCTTTTAAATTAAAGCAACATTTCCTTGGATACTTGCAGGCTTTGAGAGATGTGTACTGAGTTACCCTTATCACTGTCCTCCCTTCCATCCCTACCATCCACATGCTGCTTGTGTGATTGGTAGGGAGGTAAGTATCAGTGTGTGCTCTAAGGAAACCTGTGGTCTCTCAGACTAAAAGTTGGCATTCAGCAACCTGGCTTAGGCACAATGTGGAAATGAAAAGATAAAAACTTGAGATATGTGATGGGGGCTTTAGTTTGGAATAAATGGGTTCAGGCCCTCTGCCCAGCCAGCCTAATACTATAGCTGTTGCTGCATTTAATGGATGACTCCATTAGCATCTCCTTGGATGGAGGAAGGCGGCAAGAGAGAGGGAGAGAGGGAGGGAGAGAAGGAAAGATAGAGTTGAATGTGTGTGTGTGTGTTGTGGGAAACTGAAAAAGTTTAGATATTTCCTCCATGTCCTCTTGGAGCCTTTACTTAGTTATAAATCTATTATGTGGCCTTTTTGGCTCCCTAGGGTATTTTGTGTGGTTCCCTTAGTCTGTGAGCCAGCTGAGGTTTCGACAACTGAGGTGGGTTGAGAAGGGTAGCATTTGAATAGGTTAGAATGAGTCAAACTACCTGCATTCTCATCCCCTCAGGATGGGAGGGGGATGAGAGGGGACAAATCCTTTCCTCTGTAATAAGGAAATGATAGGTATTGGAATCCAGAATATAAAAACATGGAGGATTTGGGGGTGGCCTCTGAGAGATTCTGTGATAATGCTGGTGAGTGAGGAAAGCAGAGGGTAGAAGACAGTTGAAGTGAGTTCCAGGTTTCGAAAACTGGTTCTGAGTAAGAAGAAACTGGTTTCCAATTCAGGAGGTTAGGAGGTGGTGGTATAAAGAGGAAAGCATGGGAATAACCTGTCATCTGCCTGAGGGTCTTAGTTAGGGCCAGGCTAGAGAAGGATGACTCTACTCCTTTAGCATAGGGGCTTCATCCTTACTTTACTTGCTTTCCCAAAATACTGAACGCACAGTGGTAGGTGCTCATAGGAAAAAGTTCTTATCACATGCCTCTGACCATGACTGAAGAATGAGACTCAAAACGTATCAGATAAGGGGCCTCCCTGGTGGCACAAGGGGTTAAGTTGCAGCACTATGAAGCTATCTGCAGCCACTGCAGCATGAGTACGAGTACGAGTTCGAGTTAGAGCTGACACACATGGTGCAGCAGACCTCTCCTGTCTTGCCCGCTGCTCCCCTCAGCAGTGTATTTCAGTACATATGCATGTTCTGCTCCCTATTCTGTCTCTGGTGAATCCTCTGACCCCCCGCTCCTCTGGCCTGCACCCCAACTCTTTTATGCATAAATTAATAAAATTTAAAAAAAAAGCTTATCAGATAATCATGGTGCCTGAGACTTCCCAAGTTTTCAGTAGACAGTGAATACAAAGGCTAGTAACAAGCAATCACATCTCCACTGAGGGATTTTCAGCTTTAGTATCTTCCTATTCCAGCCTTTTACCCACTGTCAGACCACATCAGGGCAGAATGTTGAACCCAGCCCCATCACAGCTGTGGGGACCCCCCCAGAGGAGAGTGTATGAGGAGAGTGGGCAGAGCAATTCTGATCCAAGGCTTTGCTCCTGGCATCCCTTAATGCCATTATAGCTCACCTCTCAAATGTAAATTACAGTGTCAAAGCTAGGTTTTTGGGGTGCTACCTACCCATAAATCCACAGAATTGAGTATGACCTGCACAGAGAAAAGTTCTCAGCCAAGTAAATTTTTTTTTTAAAGATTTATTCATCTATGCATACAAGAACTGGGGTACAGGCCAGAGGCATGGGGGTGTAAGAGGATCACCAGAGACAGAATGGGGAGCAGAACAGGCAGATCAACTGAAATACACTGCCGAGGGGAGCAGCGGACGATCCAGGAGAGGTCTGCTGCACCATGTGGGCCCCCTCCCTGGCCGGGGATCAAACCCTTGCCGCAGTGGCTGCAGACAGCTCCACAGGCTGCGTCTCAACCCCTTGCGCCACCAGGGAGGCCCATCGGCAAAGCAATTCTTGAGTGTACTGACTTGACCCTGAGTCTTGGGTTGACGTAAAGGCCAGAGTGGAGGGTACAGAGAACATGTGTTAACCCATGTAACTGTGTGACCATTAGATATTACTTGAGTTCTTTAAACTTTAGTTTTTAATCTCTAAAATGGGGTTAATTCCTTTCTTGGAGGGCTGTTATCAAAATGAAGCAAGGTAATATGCATAAAAGCACTTTGGAAAATGCTGTATCGGTGGAAGGAATTATTTTCCTGTTCCTTCATTCTGTCTTCTAGATCCAGAGACCTCTCCCTGGAATGTATTAAAGCTGTCTGGATCAAAGTAGGCATCTGGAAAAATATGTGAGGGCAAGGAGAGATGAAATAAAAGATGCAGGGAAAATAAAAGATGCAGTGAAGCAGTGTCCCCTATAGTCATGGAAGATGTGACATGAGTTTCCTAGCTGTACAGTAACAGTCTGCAAACCTGATTTGGTTCCTGTGGCATAATATGAAATACATACTTGATCATCATCTCCATTTTCTGACAGCTCCTGAAACCATGGTGGTTTCCTGAGTGATGGAGATGACAGCAGTGTCTTTTGTTCTGACACAGAGTTCTGAGATCCTTTGGAATTTCTGGGGTAGCAGGAGCCTCTTTTGTTCTAATACGAAGATCCTTGGTGAGATCCTGGATAGCTCTAGAAAACCTAGGCCTTCATTAGAAGCCTAGAACTTTGAGTCCCACTGCCCCTGACCTCTGAGGAGAAAGAGGGGCTGGAGCTTGAGTAAATAATTATCATGCCTATATGATGAAACTTGCATAAAAGCCCCTAAATGGCAAAGTTCCGAAGGCTTCCATGTTGGTGAATGCATTCATGTGCCAGCAGGGTGATATACCCCAAACCACGGAGACAGAGCTGCTTTGTTTGGGACCCTTTTGGAACTTGCCCTGTATAGCTCTTCATCTGGCTGTTTATTTGTAACCTTTTAAATAAACCTTAAAATGTAAATAAAACATTTTCCTTAGGCCTGTGAGCTGTGTTGGCAAATTATTAAACCTGAGAGAGGTCAGGAAGATCCCCAATGTGCGGCCTATTTACCATACATAGAGGAGACCAGAGACTGGCGTTGGCATCTTGAGTGGGAGGTAACTTTGTGGGACTTATCCCTTAACCTGTGAAATCTAAAAAAACTTTAGGTAGGTAGAGTCAGAGTTGCATTGAATTGCATTTGATATCCAGCTGGTGTCCAGAGAGTTGGAGAACTGGTTGTTGATCATGTATAAGGAAAAAACCCACATGTTTGGTGTCAGAAGTGTTCTGTGGGTAGAAACAGACCTTACTGACTTGAGGATACCTGAGAGCTCACCATTTGGTCCTGTGTTACATTCCTGATTCCCCAAAGAAAGAATCTGACCCCCTCATCTTTTCATACCAGATCTCACCAGTTGCCTCAGGTCCGAGTCATGTTGGGGGTGGGGGAAATAATTAAAAAAAAAAAACCCAAAACAGTCATGTTGGGGAGGCTTGGCCTCTCATCACAGAATACTTGGCTACTTAAGATAAACAGCTCACATTTATTGAGGGGTGACTCTGCACCAAGCACAGTGCAAGTGCTCCTCACAGCTTATCTCACTCACATAATCCTCCAAGCGAACCCACTGAAGTCAGTTCTACCGTTTTCCCCACAGTATAGATAAGGAAACCGCAGCATGGAGAGGCTAGATGACTATTTTGTGGTAGAGCTGGGATTTGAATCCAGGCAGACTGGCTTCAGGCCAGAACTTGTAAGCAGCTCAGTACTGCTTCTGAGGCAGGGCAGCGGGTGAAGCATCTCTGACAAAGGTGGTGGGTGTGCAGCCAGCATGTTCCACATCTGTAGTCCAGATGTGTCCTGCAGGAGGTAAGGCAAACAAATTTGATTCCAGAGTTTTTTAGCTGTTTTTCGAGTTCTTAGGAACTGTAAATGGATGTCACATGAAAAAAGTTCCTTTGCTATTTAAGGTTAATAAACACTGTGGGGGTATATAGCCCCCTCTAGGTCCTAAAGAAATGGTTTTGCCCTTTGTTGAATCTGGAGTTTACCAAAATTATTTGAGCAAACTCATCTTTTTCTTGACAAGATGCCTACCAATATACAATGGTCCACTGTTCCAGGACTACTGGCTTAGGAAATGCTCTGCTAAACTTACCCTCCATCCCACTACCACTCAGCCCCCTTTTTTCATTACCTAAAGTAATGCCTAAATTTAGGATGGTAGCTAAGATTTCTACAAAGAGCATAGTGTTCCTTGGCCAGACAGCTCAGGTGGCAACCAGAGGATGCTAATTAACCAAGGTCAGGCCACGGCTGACATTCCTAGACTGTGTGAAGATGCCATCCAAGAGAGATGGGTAGTTTATTTCTTGCTTTTATTTCCCTCGTCACTGCTCCTGTCTAAGCCCTTTTACGTATCAAGTCTGGACTGTCAAAACAGCCTCCTGCTAGTCTCCCTGCCAGTTGGCTCTCCCCTCCAGTCCGCCCTGCATACCTGGTCAGATCTGTCTTCCTGAAATACTACTTCGAGCTTGTTATTCTCCTGTCTCAAGTGTATTAAGCTTTGAAGATTGTCCTGGATGGTCTCTGCCTAACTTCCCTCTCCCTTCTCGCATGCTCATTCTAGCTGCAGCTGAATCATTCCAGAGTCCCCTAGTGCTCTTGCCTGCTGCTTGCTCTGTTCAAGCTGCTTCCGCCAGCCAGAGTTTGAAAAGCTCCCTCCCACCTCTCCTCTTTCCTCCTGTCAGAATTTTGTCTCCCTATTCATTTATTTATCTATTCAACAAGCATTTATGTTGTCTCTCTTCTGTGCCAGGGCCTGTGCTAAAACAAAACCTAGACTTTCATCTCAAGAAGCTAATAAAAACAGAAAAAGACATGATGATGATGTGCTGTGATAGAATGATGCTTGGGGTTTCCTGAGCAGGGGCTCAAGAGGCAAATTAGAGGATGGGATGTTGAAGCCTTCTAGAGGATGGGATGTTGAAGCTTTAAGGGTGAAAAGATGTTAGTCATTTGAGGGCATATGGTGTGTTGGGAACTGATCAAGGATGTATTGGATAGGCAGATCTCTGCTGTGGGGCAAACAGAGCAGGTTCTCCCTAACCTCCTGGTCCTCAGAGTGAATTTCAGGCTGATCTGTTGACCTGGGGAATATAGGCAAGAGAAAGCAATTGGAAGGGAGGACAATCACTGCCTTCCTTCCTGCCTCCTATGGCTCATCGACTCCAACTTCCAAGTCTCCTCTAAGAGATACATGCCAGTGGAGCAGCTTGGTTGCCAGGGGCAACCCCGAAGGCAGCCTTATTCCAAAGACAGTCACTGAAGCCCCTTGCCTCAAGGCCTCATAGCCTGGCTTTGATGGACAGTGGATAGGTGACTTAGCTCAGGCAGGACCCTCTGGAAAGTGACAGGACAGGGCCAGTGTGCTCAGGTGGGTCTGAGTGAAGGGTGTGGAAGATAACCCTTTCAGTCCCTCAGCAGGCTCCTGAGAAAAGGAAGGATTTGCAGAACAGTAGATGGCATTTTAATCCACACAAATACTAGTAATGTGAGTATCATAACCTTGTTTTTCTGAGACATGGCCTAATTTACTTCAGGCCTCAGGCTCAGTAGCTTAGTATTGACAACCCGCAGGTCTGATGTGTGTGTGTAGGTCTGCAGTGGCGAATTTTTCTTGCTCACAGTTTCCTGACTCTTGAGGTTGTCCACCAATATATTTCTTCTCTTCCTGAGCTAGGGTTTGTGAGCTGCCAATATGGAGACTATCTAGGAGAGCAGGCAGAGCATATAGGCTCTTTTAAGAGAGAGCTCCTGGAACAACGGATGTGTCATTCAGTTTAGCAAGGTTCCTTGCTTCTTTCTCTCATTCTCTGCCTCCTGGATTGCCTGCTGTTCTTACAGTGAGAGAAGCCTGTGCTATGTAGATTCAAAACACCTGGGTTTTGTTTCTGCACTGTGATTGGGCAATGTATTTAATCATCCTGAGCCTCAATTTCTTTACCTGTTAAATGGAAACAGTAAAAACCCACCCTACCAATCACAGGGTTATTGTAAATATCAATTGAAATAATTTATGAGAAATATTTTGTTAAACAAAAGTATTTTGTAAGCTGTAAGTAGAAATAAGGGGAGGAGAGAGGGGTGGATGAGGGGGGAAGAGAAAGAGGAGAAAAAAGAAGAAAGAGAAGAAGCAGCCACCACTGCCACTTATTGAGTGGTTTTTGTGCCATTTGCTATTCTCTTATCTATATTATCTCTTTTTTTTTTTTTATAGAGGCATGTTTTTCTTTCTTTCTTTATTTGTTTGTTTGTTTTGTTTATACATGCACTGGGTACAGTCAGAAGCGCGGGAGGGTGAGAGAATTCACCAGAGCCAGAGCGGGGAGCAGAGCAGGCAGAAGGACTGAAGTACACTGCTGAGGGGAGCAGCGGGCGGCAGGAGAGGTCTGCGCGCCATGTGGGACCCTCCTCCGGTGGCCGGGGAGCAGCCGGGGATCAAACCGGCGCCGCAGAGGCCACAGGCAGCTTCGCAACCCAGCGCTCAACCGCTGCGCCACCGGGGAGGCCCTATATTATCTCTTTTTAATCAAGATATTTAATCAAGATCTGTCCTTTAAGACTCAGTTCATAATATACTTTCCTGTGAGAGCTTTTTTTTGACAGCTCTTGCTTACGTTGGTTCTTAGCTTTGCTAACCTAGTTGTGTCATCTAGGTTAACCCCCCATTATTTTACAAGTTCAAGTTCTTTCTTACTAGCTGGATTATAAATTCCTTCAGGTTGGGACTGGGTACTCTACATCACTTGCCTCTTCCAAGATACTGAACATAGTAGGTACTCATAGAAAACCTCAGATTAAATATTTCTGGCCACATAACTATTGCATTTGATGGAAGCTTAGAGCAGAATAATTTAGGATGGATGTTTTCACAAGGTCAAAAACCAGAAATGGTGACAGAAAGGATTATCAGCCAGAGGTGGACATAGAAAGAATTAACAGTTAGAGGTGGGGCAGAAAGGGTTATCATTTTTTATAGACTAACTTAGCCAGACCCCAATGCAATAAACTCCACAAAAGATAAAATTCCACAAAGAAATTAATCCCACCAAAGAATATATAAGAATGCCTCTTGTTCTCACAAAATAGCTGTCTTTCTCTTAATAAACACTGGATGGGAGATGCTGCTGAATTCATTCTCAGAGACACCCAAGAACCCTCACACCAATTGCCAACACTTAAACTGAGAATTCCCTATATTTTGCAAGGCAAAACCCTGGTTGAAGAGTTAGTTATCACCGTCTTTGCCACCAGGAAAGGACCCATCATCATCTTTATGAGGTTTGTGGTAATCATCATCTTTATGAGCTTCTAGACACAATTCTGATTGTGGGGCCTGCCTCTAGAAATGCTAATCTTGTTACCCCCAGTTCCCTTCTATGCCCTGTCCTGCTCCATACCTTTCTCCATATGCAGATGCAAATGAATTCTAATATTGAAAAACAGGCTGAAGAGGAGAGCAAAGAAGTTTAGAGTTAGATATGAGGACTGACTTTGCTCTTGCCCCGGTGTGGAAACTCAGGAGCATGGATATATGGATATTATAAAGCCATTAAGAGGAGAACCTTCCAGCTTTCTAATTTTCTCTTCAAGTTATCTCAAATCATTGCCCTCTGGCCATCGTGTCCCCAAACACATGAGCTTCCTTACTCAGCTTAGCATCTGCCATGTCTGGTCTAGTTTAGGATCTTTGTGCTAGCTATTCCCACAGCTTGGAGCTGCTGTTCAGAGATCTTCTCCTGGCTGGCACTTTCATAGCATTTGAGACTTAGCCTAAATTACAAGTCTTTCCTGATCTCCCAATTTAAAATAGCTTCCTGGGGGGAAATATAGACTATACACATGCATTTGCTTTTTATATGAATAAATTTCTCTAGAAGGATACACAGTAATTAACATTTGTTGCTTATAGGGAGGGAAACTGGATAGCTGAGAAAAAGGGCCGGGAGAGTGACTTTTCTACATATCCTTTCCTATTTTTTCTTTTACATTTAGACTCACTGAATATATTATCTATTCAAAAACATCTTTTAAAAAATACAATTAGAAAGAGAAAAAATAAATTAGTCTTCTGCTGAGCACTCTTTATTTATTTTATGAATTTTATTTACAAAACTGCCAGAGAGCATTGTTTTCCCCATGGGCAATACTTTGCTGATCTGATCCCTACTCTATCATGTCATTTTATTTGATATTCATCAGAGCACTGATTATTTACTCATTTCTTAACAGTTCTCCTTTACTAAAATGTAAGTTTCATGAAAGCAGGTGCTATTTTATCTGCTACCTCCATATCCCTGCACCTAGAACAGTTCCTGGCTTATAGTAGATGCTCGATAAACACTTGTTGACTGACTTTTTTTTTTTTTTTTTGACTGACTCTTTGAATTATGTTCATCTGAGCTGAAGTGAAGAGCAACATAAGTTTTTGTTGGCAGCCCTTTTGGGAGGAATAACCTGAAATTAGGTCATCCTCAAGGCCTAACCCTTAGTTCTTGCCTCAAGGAATAGCTTCTCATGCCTGCTTTCTGAAAGTAGATGCAAAATTTGGTACCTGTCTTTCTAGGACATGTACCAGAAGGTAGAGAAACCAATGGATTTACTTTTTCAGTTTAGGAAGAAGAAAAAACATACACCTGGGGAAGCTGCTCAGTTGGCAAGTTAGGCTTTGCAAACAGTTGCCCCTAAGGGATGACAGAATGAATTCTCACTGCCAGATGACTTGGGTAACAGCCAGGACCTGGGAATGGGGAGGGGTTGGGGAAGGGGAAAAAATGAGCTTGGCACATTACCACTTAGGTGGCATATCGCCCTGAACAAACATCCTGCATCACCATGTGCTGATTAATTTAAAAAATGTTTCTGAATCAACACATTCCCTGCATGTCCGGGGCTGAGCTTTTTGCAGCCATACAGCACGTAGGCCAAGAAAGTGTGGCATCCTGAAGGAGCCATAGCTCTCGATGGATCACCCATGCCATAGGGTACTGCTTACCCAGGAGAAGGCTCTGCTGCCAGAGGCTGAACCTATTCCACAATCCTTAGAGGGCATGCAGTAGGTCAGGAGACCCAGGCTGTAAAACTTTTTTTCCTTACCTAGAAGGTTCGTTAGTAGGAGGTTGTCTGTCTTCTTTCTCCTCCAATATTATGTTCACCACCAGAAAGATTATCACACTCACTCAGAGGCAGATGGGAGGTTCCTAGTGGCATGCTCTTGACAAGCAGTGAAAAAGATAAAAGTTTTGGAGCAACCTGGGTATGGGGCAAATACTGGCTCCTCCACTTGCTGGAGGCATGATATTGATCAAGTCATGTAAAATCTCTGAACCTCAAGCTTTCTCAACTGTGTTCACACCTTGTAGAGTTATTTAAATTAAAATAAGATGAGGTACATAAAGCACAAGGAACAGTCTAGGTGCCTAATAAAAAGAAGGGAGACAGGAAAGCGGTGCACTTGCCCTGCAATGGTTTGAAAGGACAAGGACTTAGTACTTGCAACTAAATTCATAAGGCCTCATCTCACCCAATTTAGAATGTCCTTTTGACTTTCCTGATCAAGGTCTAATCTTGCCATGTTGGGTACTCTATCTTTCAGCCTGGCATTCAGATGTGTCAGCTGCTTTTAGGAGCTGGTTCTCCTGGAGCTTTGAGAAGTCATGAATCCTTTCTCCTTCCTTCAGGTAGAAGCACCTCCCCCTCAGACAAGCCCTGGATATTGCTGAGCCTGAGAAGAGTGAGGAGGCTCCAACCTATAGGCTGGAGCAGGGCTTATGTCTGTGTTTTCCAGGCTGTGCTGCTGGAATCCTCTGAGGGAACTCATGAGTGCTCTGAGTGGAGACTGTTGAGAGAGCAGCCGGCTAGCTCTGCTGCTGATGGTCCCCGGGCTGGTAGTGCTGAGTGATTACCAAGTCCCTGTACTCAGGACTTGCCATGCTCTTACACCGTCAAAGCCCAGCACCCAGCAGAACTCTCTGGCCCATTAGAAGGGAGAGGGGATGAATCAAAGGAGGGGACTCTCTTTGGGCACATTTGTGCCAGAGTGAAATGGGATTTCCTGCCCAAGTGTGTGCCTGCCAAGTGTGCTCACACGTATGTTTGTGTGTGTGTGTGTGTGTGTGTGAGTGTGTGTGTGAGAGAGTGTGTTTGTTTTTTTGGGGGGGGTGATGTACAGAGCTGTATATTTGGATGCTCTCAGTATGTGTAAGGTTCAGTACTAAGGGGCCTTCTAGTATTTGTTTGTAGCTTAATCTCCCCCCACCCCTGCTCCTGGAGGGGGAGCTGTAATTCAGCCCTTAGACTACCTAGCTGTATTCCCCTCCCCCAATCCACCAGTCTCTCATTCTGTCACAACAAGGAGCTTTGGCAGAAAGGGAGGGAGCGTGGGTGCTGCAGAGAGAAAAACACCCCAAAATTTAAGTAAAATGGCAAGAGAGATGCCAGCAGAGAGAGCAGGAGCCTTCTGTTTCTCACTGCCTGCACTGCTGGGCTGGGGGATATATACCATGGCTTCCTTTCCTTCCTTTCTCCATTCTCTTCCCTGTTCATGTGATACTCAGGAGAGGGAGACCTACAGTGAAGAGAGAGAAAGTTGCTTTTCTGAAATACCAATATCTTCTGTAATTACCAGATAGGCAGTTCTGGCCTCTGCTTGCTTTAGACAAAGCATGATGTGCCTCTGTGTGTGTGTGTGTGTGTGTCTGTGTCTGTGTGTCTGTGTGTGTGTGACTGTGTGTCTGCGTGTAAAAGAGGTAGTATATGTAAGTGTGTGCCTCTATGAGTGTGTATATGTTTGTGTTTGAGGGGTAGGTAAAACAGAAAGAAGCTACAGGGTTGATTAAATATCTCTCTTGGGTAACCCACACATAAATAATTGAAAATTGACTGTATTTGTGCAGTAGGTTGGCTATTACCCAATATTTTACAACAGTAGAATGAAAATGTGTAAAAAGAAAAGCCTCAAAGTTGACATTTTTCCTCATCCTTTTGAAATTAGGGCATTTCATTTCAGCAGTGGCTCTTTTTTGATAGGGTAAAAAGCCTCATTTGCTCAAAAGCTCAGGAATGCAGTTTTGTGATCATTTCACCTAACTAAGGGCTGGAGTTCATCTTAGTATTATTTGATTACAAAATATTTGAGTTTGTAAACAAGATCCCAAGGGGAATGTTTATCCCACTCAAGAAAACAAGTTACTTTCACCTCTTTGAAGTATCATATTTGCTTTCCAACAATATGGTACTTATAAATCACTCCTTTCTAGAAATTCATTAAAGCAACTCCTAGAGGTAATACTTAAAAAAAATAATAAGACTGTATTTCTTTATTTAAAAGACTTTAATAGTTTTGAAGCATTTATCTGACTTACTGGTGGTATCTGTCTATGATCATAGTAATTTCTAGCATCTTATTGGTGCTTATCAGGTACCAGAAACTGAATTAAGTATTGTGCACATATGATCTCACTTGGCCCTTCAAACCAGGGAAGTACCATTACATTACAACAAAGGCATAGAGGAGGTAAATAGCTTCACCATGTTCATGTAGGTGGTGTCAGGGTTTAACTTAAATTCAAGTATGAACTCCAAAACCTGTGCTTGTCCCCACGTGCTCTGTTGTGTCACTTTATATTTACTGCCCAAGGATGTCAAAGCATGCCAGCAAGATCAAGACTATGCAGGTGCCTGCAGAAGCACTGTTCCCACAGAATTCTTAGCTCCTGGCTTAGACCCAGTCTGCAGGGCCAGAGCCTTGGTATTTGTCATCATTCCAGCTTTGTGATGATAATTCCGGTTATTGGGACTGAAGAGAATAAACCCAGCTGGATTATGGCCCATGAATATGCTTGGGAGTTTTTACCTCTTTCTGGGACAGAGAGTTTTTGTAGGGTCATCACTGCTAGACATATGGCCTAGGCCATTGGCATGAGGGAATAAGCAAATTCAAAGTATACTACAATCTATGGATTTAGCACTGTGATAACTGCCCCCCGAGGATGCTTTCAGAAAGCTCTAGAAGGAATGTAAAACTTTCACAAATGACCCCTGCCTGCTGTGTACATGGTAAAAGATCAATAAAATGGACCTCCCTGGTGGTGCAAGGGGTTAAGACACAACCTATGAAGCTGTCCACAGCCTCTGCAGCACGAGTTCAATCCCCGGCTGGCCAATCCACATGGCGCAGCAGACCTCTCCTGATTCACCTGCTGCTCCCCTCAGCAATGTATTTCAGTACATCTGCCTGTTCTGTTCCCTACTTGGTCTCTGGTGAATCCTCTCATCCCCTGCACCCCTGCTGTGAATGCCAGCTCTAGTATGCATAAATAAATAAATTTTTTTTTTTTTATAGAGGCATGCTTTATTTATTTGTTTGCTGGTTTGTTTGTTTGTTTTGTTTATACATGCACTGGGTACAGTCAGAAGCGCGGGAGGGTGAGAGAATTCACCAGAGCCAGAGCGGGGAGCAGAGCAGGCAGAAGGACCGAAGTACACTGCTGAGGGGAGCAGCGGGCGGCAGGAGAGGTCTGCACGCCATGTGGGACCCTCCTCTGGTGGCCGGGGAGCAGCCGGGGATCGAACCGGCGCTGCAGAGGCCGCGCGCAGTTTCGCAACCCAGCGCTCAACCGCTGCGCCACCGGGGAGGCCCAATATTTTTTTTTTAAAAATCAATAAAATGCTGGAAAAGCCAAAAAAAAAAAAAAAAGACTTTCACAAAGGTCAATGACCCTGAATTCCCTCTGGAAAGTGTGAGAGAGATGAAGCAGAAGGAGAAAAGGAAGGTGATAGTAAGAAGGGAAGGAAAGGACATGAGGGGTTTGTGACAGGGAGGAAGCACGTGAGCCGATGAATAATGGAGAACAGGTTTATTACTTTCACTTTTTGAAATAAGAACTGGCTTATGAAGGTGGGGAGGGAGCAGCCTGGGAATAAATGAAATGAGAAAGGAAATTGAAGCCATCATTTGTGGCCTGCTGACGAGCAGATGTCAGCATGTCCTTAGCCTCTTGCTATATTCAGTGCTTTTCTAGAGATAAGTAGTGGCGCTCAAAGAGAGCCTATACTGAAAACTCAAAAGCTCTAGGATATTTTGGTTATGGGAAAGAGGATTGGAGGTTGGGAACTAGTCGTCTAGTCACTGAAGGATTTTTTTTTAGTTTTTTAAAATTTATTTATGCATACAAGAACTGGGGTGCAGGCCAATAGGTGCGGGAGGTGAGAGGAGTCACCAGAGACAGGGTGGGGAGCAGAACAGGCAGATGTACTGAAATACACTGCTGAGGGGAGCAGAGGGCGAGACAAGAGAGGTCTGCTGCTCCATATGTGGGTCAGCTCCCTGACTTGGGATCAAATTCGAGTTGCAGCGGGCCCTTGTGGTGGTGGTAGCACTGAGATTTAACCCCTATGCCAACAGGGAGGCCCTGAAGAATTTTTCTTTTTTTTTTTTAATGTGAGCTGTTTCACTGAGTTTAGCTGCAAAGCTGAAGGGAGATCAAGTAAGACTATAAAAGAGGAGGTAAGAAGATGCCAGGATTTCCTCTGGTGAATACTCTCACCCTCCCGCGCTTTTGACTGTACCCGGTGTTTGTATAAATAAATAATCTTTTAAAAAAAAAAAAAAAAGAAGATGCCAGGATCTCTACCAAGGTGACTCTTGGGATAGATTATTTGGAGGATTCAGAAGGGAAGACTTGAAAACACCTTCACAAAGCGATTGAGAAGCCGAGCAGAACAGACTACTAGGAGCAGCCCTGCCTGCAGGCCTCCCTTGTGAAAAAAATCAGACAAGAGAGCAGGGGAGAGGCAAGTTCAGTCAATAACTACTTGAGGGAAATACAGAGAGAGGCTGACTTGGGCACCTAGGCTGGGAAAACGACCTTTGTGCTGAAATTAATAAGAAGTTGCTTGTGAAGATTCATTCTCTGCAAGGAAGACAGGCAGAATGTGCACTGGAGACCAGGCATCCTCATCCAGTAGTCTTCATTTGAATTTCCTTTGTGTCTAGTCAAAGGGAGTTATCTACTGATAGAAGGGAAGTCACAACTTGATGGGTCAACCAAAGGCTATGGCTTCCTTTGGGGTGTGTAGCCCAAACACATGGAGTAGTTTTGCCCATGGGGTAGACACTCCTGGTTAAGATTTTTCACAACCTGGTTGAGAGCCTAGGATGGAAAGAAAAATTAGAGGGTGCTGTGAATGCCAGAAGTTCCAGGAGTCTGACGAACCAGACACTTGGATTCTCCTGTCGAAATTCTTATTCATAAACAGTATTGGAATCAGTAAGCGTTCATTGAGCACTTTGGGGGGACCCGTAAGGGAGGCTTGTTCTGCAAAATAGTATGAGACTGCCCCTACTCTGAGGAAATTACCATAGGATTCCTAATCACAATCCAGGTTGGTAATTGCTGGGGTTTTTTTTTATTTTTTTATAGAAGAGCTGGGGTACAGACCAGAGGTGCAGGAGGGTAAGAGGAATCACCAGCTAATGGGATTGGGCTCTCTCCTTCATGCCCCTTTCCTCTTCATTGTTTTCATCCGGGTGATCATTTGCCTTTCCACCCTCCCTCCTTTTAATCATTTTTGTTTTCTGGCCCTTTTCTGTTCCCTTCGATGATTTCCCTATTTGAATATCTTTGCTGTCCCTCTCCCACTTGGTCTTCCCTAACTCCTGTGTACTTTGTCTCTTGGTCTTCCCAGCTCTCCTCCTGCCTTGGGGTTGTGAGAGGTTAGCCACTCTGTTGGCTCCACATTGCTGTCAGGCGCCAGGCGAGGTTAACAATCCCTGGTTTTGCAAGTATGTCTGGATTGGGACAGGCACAGGTATCCCTGCTTTCCCAGAATTTAGAAACAGCTCGAATGAACTAATCTGTCAGAGGCAGGTAGAGCCTGGGTCAGAGGAGTGTTAGCTATTCCTAGGTCTATTAAAGATATGAGTCAGGAAGCACATCATTCCCCTGTTTTTTAAGAACATTGGCTAAAAGGATTGGAACAAATCTGTGGAACTGATGCAAGTGACTCATTAAAATTATGATAATAATTAGGAACAAGCTGAGAAAGACCATAGGAAAGGGTAGTCTTATGGGTGAGATATTATGTTTTCCCACATTTTATATTTGTCGCATGTGTGGGAGTGATCAACACACCCAGACTCCATACACTCTTCAACTATAACTTCAGTTTCAACAGAAACCTGTATTTGAAGCCCTCAACCCGACTGTGTTTTCATTTACTGAGTACCGAGGCGTCTTTGGTTCCTTGATATTGTTAATTCAAGGTAGAGTTGAATGGGCTTGTGTAAATAATTTTGTGTGTGGGGGGAAATGACTCCTGAATTTTCCTCATGCTTCAGGCATTAGGGGTAATGAAGGATTCATTAGGGGTTTTGTCAGAAACTGGGTTTGTCTCCAATTGCTTTTCATCTGGAGAAGGAACCTGAATTTATTCCTCTATTCCATAATTTCTTCTACTTTGGACTGCCCCTTAGAAATGTCAGTTGACTGTTTGTTAAACTGTTATGTTTTGTTTTTTTGCTGTTCACTTGTTTATTGCAAATAGTGCCAGGCACTAGAGAAGCAAGACTGGAAAAGGTTTTATTTCCTATCCTCCAAGAGACACAGTTTTGCCAGGAAGACAGGCATAGACATAATCACAATCCAGGTTGGTAATTGCTATTTTTTATTATTTTTTTATAGAAGAGCTGGGGTACAGACCAGAGGTGCAGGAGGGTAAGAGGAATCACCAGAGACAAAGCAGGGAACAGAACAGATAGACTGACTGAAATACACTGCTGAGGGGAGCAGTGGGCGTGATGGGAGAGGTCTGCCACGCCATGTGGGTATCTCCCTGGCAGGCGGGGAATCGAACTGGTGCTGCAGAGGCTGCGGACAGCTTCGCAGCGCTGCACTGCATCAACCTGTTGTGCCACCAGGGAGGACCCGGTAATTGCTATTTTACAGTTTCCATATGATATGAGAGGATAGAACAGCTAAAGTGAAAGAGGGTAGGAAAGAGATATTTACACTGAATCTTCATAAAGGATGAATTGGAGTTAGCCAGTCTGAAAAGAGGGAAAGTGCAGATTCCAGACAAAGGGAACAAAATTATAAAGGCACAAAGGAGCATACTAAATGGGGAGAATGTTACGCTTCGTATGAGCAATAATGGACATCTGAGTGCCTGAAAATAAGACTAGAAAGAGATGTTGGACAGCAATTGTCAAGGGACTGGTGTCCTCTGCTAAAAAGTTTAAACTTTATCTCACAGGTAGTGGGGCACTACTGAAGGCTGTGAAACTAGACAGTAAGACAGTCCTCTTTGATTTATTTATTTATTTTTAAAGATTTATTTTTATTTATTTATACAAGCACTGGGTACAGTCAGAAGTGCGGGAGGGTAAGAGAATCCACCAGAGCCAGATAGGGGCAGAGCAGGCAGAAGGACCGAAGTACACTGCTGAGGGGAGCAGCGGGCGGCAGGAGAGGTCTGTGTGCCATGTGGGGCCCTCCTCTGGTGGCCGGGGAGCAGCCAGGGATCGAACTGGCGCTGCAGAGGCTGCAGGCAGCTTCGCAACCCAGCTCTCAACTGCTGCGCCACCGGGGAGGCCCCTCTCTTTGATTTAGAAAGAAGTCACAGGGTGATTTGGGGTGGAGGTAGTTTGTTCCGGGGTTCCAAGCACAATGGTGCTTGACATCTACCTCCTATCATGGTCCTCAACTTGGGAATTCCTTCTTTCTTCATTCCTCTCTTCTTTTTTTCTATAGAAATGTGATGGGTACTTATCATAAGCCAAACTCTAGGTTAAGTCCTTGGAAAACAAATGGGAAAAAAAACAAAGCAAAACAACTAACTCATTATTAGCCTGGTTCTTTCCAAACCTCATACAAAAGTATTCACTGGCCCATTTCACAAGGATAATGTAGTGAGCATTTAAGTAAAGCTAAATATATTCAATATGAAACTGCTCCTCTTTAATTCATGGTTATAGTCTTTTTTTTTTTTAAGAGGTTAAATGCCTTATAAGCATTGGATGTCTTTTTTTTTTTAAAGGTTTATTTATTTATGCATATAAGAACTGGGGTACAGGCAAGAGGTGTGGGAGGTGAGAGGATTCACCAGCTACAGAGCAGGCAACAGAACAGGCAGATAGACTGAAGTACACTGCTGAGGAGAGCAGCGGGTGAGTCAGAAGGGGTCTGCTGTGCCATGTGGGTAGCTCCCTGGCCAGCCGGGGATCAAACTCGCACTGCAGAGGCTGCAGACAGCTTCATAGTGCTGCATTTAACCCCTTGTGCCATCAGGGAGGCCCCTTGGTTATATTCTTATACCCACTCTTTTTTTTCTTTTTCTTTTTTTAAAGATTTATTTATTTATGCGTACAAGAGCTGGTGTACAGGCCAGAGATGCGGGGGATGAGAGGATTCACCAGAAATAGAGTGGGGAACAGAACAGGCAGACTGACTGAAATACACTGCTGAGAGGAGCAGTGGGTGAGACAGGAGAGGTCTGCTTCACCATGTGGGTTGCTCTCTGGACGGCCGGGGATCGAACTCATGCTGCAGAGGCTGCAATTGCTTCATAGTGCGGTGCTTAACCCCTGGCACCACCAGGGAGGCCCCTCTTATGCCCATTCTTTCCTGAGAAAAGATGATAGTAGATAGTAGTTTTTTGTTTTAAGTTTACTTATTGGCACAAGAAGACGTCATCAATCTTTTGTCATATCTTAAAAATTGTGTGTTTAACCTTACAGATGCTAAATCCACCACACCTTCTGTGCCACACAGTCACAGCGAACCCCACCATGTTCTTGGACATTACTGTTAATGGCAAGCCCTTGAGCCACATTTCCTTCAAGCTGTTTGCAGACAAAGTTCCAAAGAGCAGAAAACTCATGCTCTGAGCACTGGGGAGAAAAGCTTTGGTTTTAAAGCTACCTGCATTCTAATGCAAAATTATCCCAGGATTTATGTATCAAGCTGGTGACTTCACATGCCAGATGGCATTGGAGGCAAGTCCACCTATCAGACAAAATTTGATGATGAGAATTTCATCCTAAAACATACAGGTCCTGGTAACTTATCCATAGAAAACGCTGGGCCCAACACAAGCAATTTCCACATTTTCACACATTTTCTTTAAAAAGACTGTGGTTACATGGCAAGCATGGGGTCTTTGGCAGGGTGAAAGAGGGCATGAATATTGTAAAAGCCATGGAGTGCTTTGGATCCAGGAGTGGCAGGACCAACAAGAAGATCACCATTGCTCACTGTGAGCTCCATATTTTCCTTATCCCCTTCCAAGTCTAGCTGGATTGCAAAGTTTATGTTATGAAATAAGAAACAACAACAGTAATAACAAATTGTGTGTATGGAGGGCAGGTGGTTTATTTTCTCATTTGAATGGTGAGACTTAACATAGGCCTTTTTCTTTTTTTATATTTTTAAATTTATTTTATTTATTTTTTAATTTTTTTCTTTAATTCATATTTATTATTTACCAATGGATGAAATATTTCATGTTTATTATCCCTGCTTGTGTGTGTTTATTTGTTTATTTATTTATTTAAATTTTATTTTTATGTTCCCCATACCATTACAACCGCCTTATTTTGACCCCAAGCCCTCCTTTCCCCACTTCCCACTCCCCATAGAGTGTCTCTTGTTCATAGTTATTTGTTGATTTTGATATTTTCTTTCTTATAGTTATTCTTTTTCCTGGTCCCTTATTTAAGTTTTCTAGATTCCTGCTATGAGTGAGACCATCCGGTATTTTTCTTTTTCTTTCTGGCTTATTTCGCTGAGCATGACCCCTTCCAGCGCCATCCATGTTGCTGCAAATTGCATGTGTTTATTTTTTTTGAATGCTGAGTAATATTCCATGGTGTATATGTACCACATCTTCTTGATCCAGTCATCTGTTTTTGGGCTTTTGGGTTGTTTCCAAATCTTAGCTATTGTAAATAGTGCTGCTATAAACATAGGGGTGCAGGTGCTCTTTGGAATTGATGTTTCTGTGTCCTCTGGGTAAATACCTGGGAGTGGAATTGCTGGATCATATGGAAGCTCTATGTTTAGTAGGTCCAGAAATCTCCACACAGCTCTCCATAGTGGTTGGACCAGTTTGCACTCCCACCAACAGTGCAGGAGAGTTCCTTTTTCTCCACATCCTCGCCAACATTTGTTGTTGCTAGTTTTTTTAATATGTGCCATTCTCACTGGTGTGAGATGGTATCTCATTGTAGTTTTGATTTGCATTTCCCTGATTCCAAGTGATGTTGAACATTTTTTCATATGCCTCTTGGCCATTTGCATTTCCTCTTCAGAGAAATTTCTTTTTAGCTCTTCTGCCCATTTTTTGACTGGATTATTTTCTTTGTTTTTGTTGAGTCTCATCAGCTCTTTGTAGATTTTTGTGATCAGTCCTTTATCATTAGTGTTGTGTGCAAAAATGTTCAACCAGTCGGTGGAGTTTCTCTTTGTTTTTGTTATTGTCTCTTTTGCTGTGCAGAAGCTCTTTAATTTGATGTAGTCCCAGCTGTTGATCTTTGCCTTCACTATCACTGCTTTGGGTGATGTGTCTGTAAAGATGTCTTTGATGTGCATATCATGTAGTGTTTCACCTATATTTCCTTCTAACATAGGCCTTTTTCATCCAAAGGATCGGACCTGTTAAGGGAACAAGGATTTTTCAGGCATGATTGAGACAAAAACAGGTTCTCATGATGTTTTCCACCCTCCCTAGACTCAGAAATAGTAGAAGGGGAGAGTACTTGGTTGCAAGAAAGTAAGAATAACCAGTCTGCTTTCTAGTGAAAGGCTGTTCTTCCTCACAGCATAGAAGGGATGGCTAGTGTTCCAGGAACCCACAGGACCAGGAGGCCTGTGTTCTATCAGCTGGTTGGGAGAAGAACAGCAATTCTACAGAAAGATCCAGGAAATGTAACAGGAAAAATTAGCTACCCCAGATTGAGGAACTTCTGGCCCTATCTTTTATGCGATAATGGAAAGTAGTCACCCACTTTTTTCAAACTTAGCTAGGCATTCAGGGTTTCCATGGTCCAGGCACCAAGAACCTACCCACTAATCCCTTTAATCATATCACTTAGCTGGTTACACGCCTGCCCTCAAAGAATTAGCACTTAAACTCAAACTGCTGCATTTTAACAACAAGAATGGTGCATCCTTGCTGATGCAAGGGATTAAGTCTCAGGACTGTGAATCTATCAGCAGCCACTGCAGCCCAAGTTCGATCACCAACCAGAGATCTAACCCACAAGGTGCAGCAGACCTCTCCTGTCTCTCCCACTCCTCCCCTTAACAATCAATTTCAGTCAGTCTTCCTGGTTCTGTTCCCCACTCTGTCTCCGGTGAATCCTCTCACACACACACCCCCTGCACCTCTGGCCTACACCCCACCTCTTGTATGCATAAATAAATTAAATAAATCTTTAAAAAAAGTAATAAGAATGCACCATTGTATTTATAGCTTAGAGCTTATGGGTTTTCAATAATGTAGGCATCAGATCAGTCTGGGGACCAAATGGGAGAAAGTCTTGTTTTGAATTGACAATTTACTTTGTGAGTAGGGTGCGATGCATGCATGGAATTCAATGGTTGGGGAGCTACTGATCTCATAGGAGAGTCAGACATGTGAGCAATTATTTCAGTATAATGTCATGCTTGTGCAAAGGCACAAAGGTCCATGGCACAGGGGAAGAAGGATGAATTTAGTGTGAGTAGAGGTAAGATGCTTCCCATGGGAATGTCTGGAACGGGAGGTTAGAACCTGACTGTGAGGGGCCAGACCAGGAGTAGATTCTTAGGATGCTGAGCTAAAGGGAGAGCTGCCAACCCAGGTACTAAGAAGCTGGGGGAAGGCTTTCCCAAGGAGTTGACCTTTGGATAGGTCTTTTGCTTAGCCTCTGTTTTAAGGTTCTCTTCTCTTCTTCCCTTTCTCCTGCCCCACATTTCCTGTGTATGCCCAGCCCAGAACATCCTTTCAGCCTGCTGCTCTAATTATTTCATTCCATTTTAATTCTGCTGAGTTAGGAGCCTGTGAACTCAAGAGGAAATTCACACAAAATACTCAACAAATTGAATGTGCTGGCATTTCAGAAACACTTCTGACCCCAGCTGCCCCTTCCTGGTCTCTTCCTCTAGCAGTGCCTTGACCAACATCAGATTGAAAAATCCAGGGTAGGATGGGAAGAGTTGGTGACACTGATAAAGTAAGATGTTGGGCTTGACTGATTCATTTGTACCATTACTCTTGTGGGGAAAGAAACGAGAAAGGGCTTGTGGCTTTCTGATGGGAGGCTTTTTCTGGACCCTTTTGGGAACTGATGGGTTCCATCTCTCCAAAATATTGTGGGTACGTGTGAGTCCTAAGTTTTCCTCTTCCTGAGAGATACTTATGGGTTAGGAGAGATACCTTATTCCAAGCTGTTTGTGCTGGAGATGGATAAAATGAATTCTTAAAACAAGGCAATTGCAGGTTGTAAATTAGCAGTTGTCAGATATTTTGGTCTTATGATTTCTTTATACTTTTAGAATTACTGAAGACCTTCTAGAACTTGAATGTGGTTAAAGCTATTGATATTTACTGTATTAAAATTAAAACTGAGAAATATAACTAGTACTTGTTAATTTGTTTAAAAAATAAGCCATTATTTATTAACACATTGGTGAAAAAGAAGTGCATTTTCCAAAATAAAAGAAAATAGTGGTAAGATTAATTGGAGTTGGAAACAGGAAGAATACTTTTGCTTTCAGAGAATTACTTACATTTTTCTTTGATACTACACCAAAACTCGACATATGATAGTTTCTAAAAGGGTAGTTGCAGTGTGGCATTGGAAACCATATCAATCAATTCCTACTTTATTACATTAAAATCCATTGGTTCACCTTGCATTTTGGATATATTTTGTAACATCATACATTGGTCATTTGGAAAGTATAGATTCTTTGAGTTATACAGATCTTCCAAATGTTGATACATTTCATTATACAATATTTAAAAAATTACATTCATTATATCACCATCAGTCTCACCAGAAAAGTCTTTAAGCATTGGGAAACTGTCAAGTTCATAATGGCAGATACAAGTGTTCTAAAATTCTAATTATCACTTGAAAGCTTGAATTCTATCATTGGCAACAAATGCTGTCAGTTGTTTTTCTTGAAATGACAGGCTCACTTTGTTCATTTTTGGGGAACTGTCTGCCAAACGCTCAAATTTGGATAATCTTAGTTTGTCTTCTAGTCATTCTTTCAAGTAAAAATGATGTTCCATAAAAAAAGAGGCTAGTTCAGCTTGAAACTCAAACAATTACAAAAGGGTTTCTCCTGGGGACAAGCCTTGTACTTGGGATACAGCAGAAGTGCTTTGTGTGCACTTATTACTTATCAGACAGACTATTTAAAAAGATGTATTCAGGGCCTCCCTGGTGGCGCAGCGGTTGAGCGCTGGGTTGCGAAGCTGCCCGCAGCCTCAGCAACGCCGGTTCGATCCCCGGCTACTCCCCGGTCACTGGAGGAGGGTCCCACATGGCGCGCAGACCTCTCCTGCCACCCACTGCTCCCCTCAGCAGTGTACTTCGGTCCTTCTGCCTGCTCTGCTCCCCGCTCTGGCTCTGGTGAATTCTCTCACCCTCCCACACTTCTGACTGTACCCACTGCTTGTATAAATAAATAAATAAATCTTAAAAATAAAATAAAATAAAATAAAAAGATGTATTCAAGGGTGGGGATTTAGTAAAAATTAACAATTATCAAGGATATTCCTAAATGAAAGTGAATTTTTCTTCTGCTGCACATCTGTGGCACTTTTGCTTTGATTTGTGAAGGACGCAAGCTGCTTCCCCACTATTACTGCTTGCACTATCAACATAGATGTCAACACATATAAAGGACAAATAATGTGTTAATACTATTATGACAATAATTTTGATCTTGTGGGCTCTTATGTTCTTGAGGACCTTCTAGGGGTCCAGGATCATACTTTGAACTACTGCCCTAGATTCAAGTTCCTTGGGGTTTGACCCTACGTCTTTTTCTCTTCTCCCCTCTACTTTCTGCTTTGGTGAATTCATCTATGGCTTTTGAGCTACTTCTGAGCAAGTGACCAACACATTTGTTAGCTCCAGCTATGATCTCTCCCTGAAGTTCCAGATTCAGGCATCCAGCTGTCAACTCAGCACTAACACTTGAGTGTCTTAAAGGCTCCTCAGGTCTTTTTGAGGTCTTTTCTCATTGTCTGCCTTGCAATTATATAAGTTGAAATCCTTTTTCTTACCACAGTCACCCTCCTTCCATAGTCAATCAATCAGCAAGTCCTGCTAATTTTACCTCCTAAATATCTTTTTAGTTTATAACTTCTATCTTTACCATCACCACTTCCAAAGTCAAAGGTTAGATTTTACTGGAATTAACACATAGTCCCCTTTAGTCTATTTTCATTATAGCTAAGTAATTGTGTTTTGTTTTGTTTTTAAAGATTTATTTATTTATACAAGAACCGGGGTACAGGCTAGATGCGCGGGCGGGTGAGAGGATTCACCAGAGGCAGAGTGGGGAACAGAACAGGCAGACTGATGACATACACTGCTGAGGGGAGCAGCGGGCGCGACAGGAGAGGTCTTCCATGCCATGTGGGACCCTCGCCAGCTGGCCGGGAACGAACCAGCACTGCAGAGGCTGCGGACAGCTTCACAGCGCAGCGCTCAACGGCCTGCACACCAGGGGAGGCCCAGTAATTGTGTTTAATTGTGTTTTGAAAGCAATAATCTGTTCATACCCCAACCTGGCTTAACCCTTCAATGACCTTTCATTGCTCTCAGGATAAAGATAAAAAGTTTTAACATGATCTGATTCCCTAATCTAGGTCAGAATCTTTGTTATTTGGTCTAGAATTTTGTTCTTTTCCTTCATAACATTCATCATGCTGTGTACTTGTATATTCATGAGTGGGATTGTTTGACCAATATCTTTCCCTGATGAGATTGTAAATTCCATGAGAACAGACAGTTTATAAATATTTGCTGAGTCAGTGAGTGAATGAGGCCTACGACAACTCATGAGCATAGATTAACCACTAAAAAGTAAGTCTTCTGTCCCAGACCCCTGAGATATTGAGAAGACCTATTTCTATTTTTATTGTCTCAGCATTTCAAAGAAAAATGCTGCCTTCCTCCTGGCTTTTCATCAAAGTGTTCTCCTAACTGGGGGGGTACATTTATCTTTTGACACAGGAGGCTTCTTTTCACCCATCACTCAATCTGCCAACAGCTCTTGAAGAAGGTTAGCTAGCAATACTGGCCTTTCAGGAATATAATGGAGGATACCTCATCTCTCTCTCTCCCACTAGGTGTTTGGTTAGGAGGCCTATTTCTGTAAGAAAGAATAAAACATGTTAAGTGGAGGTGTGAGAAGGAAGGAACAAAAAGAGAATGAACATGACGTTTGTCCTCAGGGACCCTTTAACCTGCTGCAGACAAAACTCCATTTTGGAATTTTTCCTTCTTTTCTTTCTCTCTTACCTCCCTCCCTCCCTCCCTCCCTCCCTCCCTCCCTCCCTCCCTCCCTTCCAACAATATACCACTAGAAGTGATCTTTCACTAATACAGGAGGGAAGGGAAACCAACATTTATTAAACACCTATAGTGTGCCAGGCACTTTTTTTTTTTTTTGTTCTTTCATTTAGTCAACCCTATAAGGTAGGAATAATTGTCGCATTTGTATAGAGGTTAAAACAACTGAATTCCAGAGAGGTTTAGTAATGTGTGTAAGTAACACAGTTAATATAGTATATTAGCCCTTTTAATCCACCCATCTCATAGTCCCGTTTAAGAGACTCTATACTGGGGGCCTCCACTTGTGGCTCAGCAGTTGAGCGCTGGGCTGCAAAGCTGCCCACAGCCCCAGCAGCGCTGGTTGGATCCCTGGCCACCAGCGAGGGTCCCACATGGAGCGACAGACCTCTCTGCTGCACCCGCTATTTCCCTCAGCAGTGTATTTCATGGGTCGGCTCCCTGCTCTGACTCTGGTGAATTCTCTCACCCTCCCGCACTTCTGACTGTACCCAGTGCATGTATAAATAAATAAATCTTAAAAAAAAAAAAAAGAGAGAGACTCTATACTGGCCAAAACTTGACTAAAACCATTTTTTATACCAACGATTAACCCTTCCTCCCCAAATAAACTACCACTTACTCACCTTTACCTGTTTCTTCCCTGGGTGATTGACTCAGAGGGAAGTTCTGACCCAAGGTCAGTAAGTTCAAGGCTTGGTCTGTCACCTCTGATTTATGGCCTAGTTGGAAAAAAAAATTAAGTGGGCCAATCAGATTCCCTCTTTGAGAAACCTCAGTCTAAAGCAGAGTTCCCCAGCGGCAACCTGAGCCTGGGACACAAGCAGCTATGTCCAGTGTGGCTGAATCATATTAAGGGCAGGTGCAGCCTGACAAGGACGAACCTTCACTTCCAGCTTCTGAGAAGTCTTGATTCTATTGATTCTCAGTGCCTACCCCTGTGTCCTGAGAAGCCCGATGTTGCGCCTCATGCATCTGATACTGACCTTTTGTGCTTGAGCTAACTTGAGGGGGTCATTTTTCCTGGAAGCCTTGGACTCAAATGACTATAGAGTGACAGAGTCAGTATCTGAGCCCAACTCCACCTGATTGCATGGCTCATTCTCCTTTCATTATTTCAATGCTGCGGAAGGGGAGTTGCTGAACAGTCTCAAGGGTCATACACCCTGGGAGTGAACATAGGCAACTTTGGAGAGAGGCACCAATTTAAAGAATGATGTGTGAGGGACCCTCTCCAGCAGGGTACTGTGGAGTGTGGTCCAAAGACTGACTAATAGTGCCCGATCTTGCTTTGGGGAATTGCCTGAGAAGTACACGTCATTATGTGGAGTCACTAGTAGTCAGTGAAATCACTCAGCCATGCTGTTTCCATAGTGGCCCTAGACCTTGGGCAGCTTAGGGTGGGGGACTACAAAGAGCTCAGGGTTTGGAATCGGGCTGACTGGCATTCAAATCCTCTTGCATGTCTGTCCTTGAGAAAGGCAGCACTGCCTTCCCAGTCTGTTCCTCGGTGTCCTCATTTGAACATTCATGGGAATAATTCTGACCTCACGATAAGGATTACAAGAGATAAATTTGCAAGACCCTTTATTGGAGAGAATTCGGGCTTAATAGATACAGAGTTTCAGTTGTAGTAGGTGAAAAAGTCTGGGAGATGGATGGTGGTGATGGTAGTACTACAGTATGATGTGTTTTCTACCACAGAATTTACACTTAAAAATAGTTGAAATGGTAACGTGTGTGTTACATGTATTTTACACTAAAAAAGACTACATTGATCTTTCATGTGGCGAGGTGCCTTATAATGCTGGTTTTCATCTTTATCCCCTGTAGCAGAAGCCAAGTCCACCAACACTGGTACTTTTAACTCAAAGCAACCCTCTAACTTCTCTCTGAGACCTTGAGACCTCGGGGCCACCACAGCCCCCTCCTAGAGAACAGGAGGCCCATCGGGCAATGAAGTCCCCGAATCTGGGAGATGAGGGCACTGCAATGAGCTGAGCACTTTCTGAGGCTAGAGGCCAGGTCATGTGGCTGCAAGGGCAGAGGAGAGCTGGGCCTGAGAGTTGGCCAGGCCTTGCCTCAGGATGCCAGGACATAGGGCAGTGTCCACGGCTCTGACTGATAAGGCTGTCACCTCTCGTGAGAGGAGCACCAGGAAGGCTCTTCATCAGGGGAGAGTGGGTGGTTGAGCTTATTTCTGCTGGAAATTGCAGCACTCTTCTGGGAGGCCTCCTTTCTTTCTAGCCATCAGTTTTCTGATCATGCCTCCCCTTGCCTGTGTTAATATGATAATGCCATGATAATGGCCAGAGGATGACTTCAGCTAACTCATTAGGTCCTCTGGAATGGCATTGGAGGCATGGCCTTAATTTTCCCTGGTGAGAAGGCAGCCAGGGCCCAAGCTGGAGCACAGACACTGGCTGGGAAATTGCATCCGGGAAAGCAGTGAGGGGGAAAATTGGAAGTATCAGAATTTCCCAGGTTGCTATTCCGCAGGGGCCAAACATCGTTAGTAGCAGCACTAATTATGATCCAGAAGAGTCAGGCCTGGCTGCCTATCCTGCCCAGGGAGTCCTTGAGAGCGGCCTTGGGAGTCAGCAGGGCAGAGGCAGAGCTGCAGGGAGGTCTGGCCTTCCAAGTGTGGGGAATCTAGGAAAAGAGAAATTAGACACTAGACAGGTGGGGAAGGGACCTCGGTAGGGTTTCATTGCTGATGCCTCATGCCCTCTAGAATGCTTGGCGCTGTACTAGGAAGGGTGGATGTTAGATTGCTGGAGTGAGTTCTTTCTGCCAGGAATTCAGAGATGCCTCCTCTTCCTCTCCTTCCTTCTCATCTTCTTGTCCTCAGTGCTATACTGAAAATTCTCTTGTTGATATCAGCAGTGATTTCCCAGTTTCCAACTTCAGCTGTCATCTTTCGGGCCTCCTCCTACTCATCCTAATAGCAGCACTTGTGATGGATAGTCACTTGTTCCTCCTTAAAGCACTCTGATCAACAAGACACCCTGCTCTAGTTCTTCTGCCTCCCTTGTCTTCTGTGCTTGCTCCTTCCCATTTTTGCCATCTCTGGGATGTACCCACTACCACCCCAAACTGTCATCACACCTTTATTCTTTGTCCACTGTGTCTTCTTAAGTAATCCCCTCAGTCTCAGGACTTTAAAGCCAGCTACATGTTAATAAACCCCAAATGGGTATCTTTAGCCTCAACATCTCCCCTGAACTTTAGACTCCTATCCAGCTGCTATTTGATATCTCCATGTGAATGTTGCCCATAGTTCTCCTAAACTCAGTGTTACCCTAGTCTTTCCTGTTGCAATAATGCAGCTCTATTCTAACAGGCTTCAAACTTCAGAGTCCTTCATGGTTTCTCTCTTTCTTTCATGCCCCATTGTCTAGTTCCTGAGAAAATGCTGTCAGTTCTACTGTTTAAATTGTCTTCAGGGTATTTTTCTTTTTCTTTCTGGCTTATTTCACTGAGCATGATCCCTTCCAGTTCCATCCATGTTGCTGCAAATTGCATGTGTTTATCTTTTTTGAATGCTGAATAATATTCCATGGTGTATATGTACCACATCTTCTTGATCCAGTCGTCTATTTTTGGGCATTTGGGTTGTTTCCAAAGCTTAGCTATTGTAAATAGTACTGCTATAAACATAAGGGTGCAGGAACTCATGCTGCAGTGGCTGCTGATAGCTTGATAGCACTGACTTTAACCCCTGTGCCACCAGGGAGGCCCCCCAAACACAGAATTTTATACATGATAGGAGATTGCTTCTTTCTCAAGTATAAATATAAGTAGTCTGGGCTTGATACAGTTATTCCATAATATCAGGGTTCCCAGCTGTTCATGGCTCACTGCTCTGTCATCTTCAGCTAGTAACTTCCATCTTGTGGCCTAAAAGAGCTGCTCCAGCTGCTGCTGTCATGCCTGTGAGATTCCAACCTGTGGAAAGGGAAGAAGGAAGAAGGGAAGGGCAGAACTGACCTGATCATCGCAGATACCACTTCTGCTCACATGGGCTAGCTATTTTTTTTTAGATTATTTATGTATGTATGTATGTATGTATGTATGTATTTATTTATTTATACAAGCACTGGGTACAGTCAGAAGTGCGGGAGGGTGAGAGAATTCACCAGAGCCAGAGGGGAGAGCAGAGCAGGCAGACTGACAAAATAAACTGCTGAGGGGAGCAGCGGGCGTGGCAGGAGAGGTCTGCACGCCATATGGGACCCTCGCCTGGCGGCTGGGGATCAAACCAGCACTGCAGAGGCTGCGGGCAGCTTCGCAACCTAGCGCTCAACCATTGTGCCACGGGGGTGACCCTGGGGTAGCTATTTGTCACATGGCCACGCTTAGCTTCAGGAGAGGTTGGGAAATGTAGTCCTTTGAGCAGCCTTGTGACCAAACTAAAATGTGGAAGGAGAGAATGAATTTTCAGCACAGAATTGGTAGTCTCTCCATAGTCTCTGAAGTAGTTTGCCTGTTTCTGCTCTGTCCCCTACAAGTTGTTCTCAACACAGCAGCCAACACAGCAGTCCTATAATATCAGAACATGTCACTCCTCTGTGTACAACATTCTAATGACTTCCTTTCTTACTCAGAATGAAACCTAAAATCCTCACTGAGGTCTGCAGGGTCCAATGTAATTTGGTTGTCAATTTCTGTCTGATTTCATAGCCTACTGCTCTCCTCCCCTTGTTCTCTCCACTCCAGTCATGCTGTTCCCCTTGCAAAATACCCCCACCTCAAGGCTTTTGCAGTATTGTGGGGAATACTTCCCCAACAGCTGCAAGTTTAGCTCCTTTGGTTCCTTTAGGTATCTGCTCAAATGCTTCCTCTTTGGAGCAGGGTTTCTTGACCCCTGTTCCCATCACCCTACTTTGTTTTTCTTGAAAGAAATTAACATAATCTGAAATAGTTTATGTTTACCTTCTATTTCTTTCTCCCCACTATAACATATGCAGATTTCCTATACATGCTTGTTGAATAAATGGATGAAGATGATAGTGCATGAACTCAAAGTGGCAGGGTCAGGCTACTTTCCTAATCATTTCAGGGAGGACTCATTTCTTGATCTCTGTTATGGTTCTACTTTAGAAATAGAGCTTGTTAATTTCTTCCTTTTGGGGGCTCCCTTCAGCTCAATTGATCAAATATTTATCATGCACCTCGTGTATTAGGATCTAGTATGGTGATATAAAAAGAGAATAGGCTCCAGAAGTGGCTTCAGCAAACTTATGGGTTGGTTAGGAGCCTAGATTTTGTCTTTTTTTTTTTTTTTTTTTTGCAAATATGATCATTCAGGGGTGGTGTAAAAGATCAGGGAAAGAGTGGGTCCTCTCTTTACCATGAACTGCTATAACCTAAGTGGGGAAAGAATGAAGAGTATGAACAAAGATGCCCCATTTATACATTATATAACCATGGTGACCTTCTTTCTCTTACTCCCTATGTATCAGACCTTATTCACTGCTAGTCTGCTTTTAAAATAGTTTGAGCCAGTTCCCACTGATTGAATGAGGGGAAAAGATATTAGTGAGGTAGGCAAAAGCATGGGGAGGTAGAGGGACGGAGTGAAAGACTCATGGTGGTCCAGCTGGAGAGAAAGGTAGCTCAGAAAAGCTGAGCAAGCAATAAAAACCAAATGATTCTTTTATCCTGTTTTGCTTTGGGCAAAATGCAAAAGGTCAGACTTCTCCATGCAGGACTACTTAGACACTGCTCTGACATTTACAGCTCAAGAAGATTAGAAGCCTACTCCGAGGCCTGGCTTTGCATTTCCACTTTGGGAAAGTTATATACCCTACCCATCCTTCCACGCCCCCTACTCCCTTTGAATGAGGCTGCTTCTTGTAGAATCAAGAGAAAGATTTGCTTTTCTCTTGATATTCCTCTTCCATCTGAGAAGCAGAACCAAGAGTAGTAGTTCTCAAACTTTAATGAACATTGTAACCTCTTGGAGGACTTGTTAAGACAAGATTGTAGGTTGTCACACCCATGGTTTACTATAATTCAGTAGATCTGTGGTGAAGCCTGGGAATTTATATTTCTCAGGGAATTTTACAAATTCCCAGATGCTGCTAATGCTGCTGATCACAACCACATTGGGGGAACCACTGGCCTAGAGCAACAAATTTGGGCCTAAAGCAGTCCCATCCCTGATCTTCTACTCTAGCCTTTCCCCCTCCCCTCCAACTAGGGGGAATTGGATCTCAAGTTATCAAAAGATTAATTCAAATTAGATGTCAAGAATTCATGACCATCAGGGTTGTTGGCCAAGGTAGTTCCAGGAAACTTCCTCTCAATAAATCTTTGATTATCTCTTCTGCTCTCGTAAGTCTGGGTAAATGAAAATCTGTTCTCCACCTGCTACACACCCCCCTCTTCAGGTAGGGGATCCCTAGACTTGAGAATTGCATAAAGTGTTGTAGGTGGAATATAGGAGAACAACAGATGCAGAGTAAGCAGTGGGAACCCCTCTCCTCCCTCACTTCTATTTCTTTGAGACTAAAATATTTGTTTCTTCCTGGGCTTTGCTCATGCCGATGTCTGGGAAACCATTTATGCTTAATGTCCCCAAACCATTAGCAGCCCGGCATGGGGTTCTGCTAATCAGGCTCCTTAATGGCAGTGCTGTGAAGAATGAGGTTGTGAATGTCTGTACCAGCTTCCCAGCCTAGCTGGAGAGGAAGTGTCTAGACAAAGATCAGGGCCCAGGTAGGCTCAGAGGGGTCCTGAGAATGATTCATGCCAGTGCAGGAGGCCCATGTAACAGTACCCTGCACTCCCACTTCCATTTTGGTAGAGATGCCAGAGTCATGCCCCTGGTCACTTTGGTTGAAATAACAAGACCCCCTCACTTGTCCTCTAGCCTTTTCTCTCCTCAAATTAGAAGATAATGGGCTCCTTTGGAAGCATATTCCTCTACCAGTGGCTCTCATCCAACATTTATTGAGCACTTCTGTGCATGGAAGTCTCTCTCTGGTACCACATGCTTCCCCCTTCAAAGTTGAAAAGCCTATGCTTTATTCTTTTACCAAACAGGTGAAAGCCTTTGGCCTGGAATCTAGGTTATACCTGAGGATCATTTACTTTGAGACTCTGAGACTCTAGTTCTGTGTTGGCTGCTACTAATGCACTCACTGTTGAAGAGTTTGGGTCTTGTCACTTTGATCTACAGAGGGAGTATTTGGAGTGACCTCATTTAAGGGTAACCAGATAATAACCTCAAAGAGGAGGTCATGTCTTTAATCTAATCTTGACGTATTTGTGTCTTACTCCACTTGACATGTCATGAGGATAGCTGTTGGAAGGGAAAGATATTTTCTCATACCCTACTCAATGAAACACTTGAGAAAGGAGGTGAGTTTCTGCTATTAAGAGGCATGGAGGGCGCCCCTCCCTGGTGGTGTAGGGGTTAAAGACAACACTATCAAGCTATTGCCAGCAACTGTTTCATGAGTTCAATTCCCTGGCCAGCCAGGGAGATGACCCACATGGTGCAGCAGACCTCTCCTGTCTCACCTGCTGCTCCCCTCAGCAGTGTATTTCAGTAGATGTGCCTCTTCTGTTCCCCACTCTGTCTCTGGTGAATCTTCTCACCCCCCACCCCCAACCTCTGGCCTATACCCCATCTCTGGCCTATATACCCCAGCTCTTGTATGCATAAATAAATAAATCTTAAAAAAAAAAAAAGAGGCATGGAGGGAGCCAGTTATTGCTAGCAACTGGTTCCTGCTCACCTTCCCCTCACTTCTGAGGACTCTAGGGCCTGGAACAGGTTAAGCCTTAACAGCCATCAGACTACAGGGTTGGATAACACTGACTTTTCTCCTTCCAGGCAGAGAGAGTCCAAATAGGCGCCTCTATTCCAGGCTACCAGTAAGCCAGCTGGTTGGCCAAGAGCTTGAGGGCCTCCTCTTTTTACTTTTTTCCATTTGGCTCCTCAGTCTCAGGTCTGAACCATGGGGGAACCCTCTGCAATCTGCTGGAAAGGAACATCACAAGCTGCTCCTGTTGTGGTCTGGGCTGCCAGCTCCCCAGCCTGCTGCTGCTGGAAGAGGGCTACAATGTCAGTAATCAGCCCACAGCATCCCTCCACATGCCAGGCCCTTCGTGGGGGGGAAAGGCCCATTTGGAAAGAATCATATCTGAAGGAGGAAATTTGGAGAGAGATGGGGAGAATGCAGGGAGAGAAAATGCTCAGCTCACCAGTTGGGCAAGGCTAGGTGTATTCATATTTTTCCATTGGCCCAGCCTTCCCACATGGCTTGTTTAGTTCATCTGCCCTCTCCTGTGCCTGGGCTCTGGAGAAATGCCAGCACTTACCTTCTATGTCCCTTCTACCTTCCAGGTCCCATCTGGCCCACCCATAAAATGTATAAATTTCTCAGGTGGAGGCTGACTTGCAAGCAGGCAGTGTAAGCAGGGCAGGGGCTAAGACTATAGGTTTGAACTTGATGATCCTGTGACCCAGAGCCAAGGTTAGGTGGACACACTTAACAACTGAAATGTCACGATCTTAAAGCAGGACATAATCTTAAAGCAGCTGAATCAGATCTGTCTCTTTTCTACTAGTAGCTTTGGACATGTTGACCCTTCTGAGTCTCCATTTTCTCATCTGTAACATGAGAGCTCTAAGTAGGGTAATGTGAGAAAGAGTAAACTGGGACCTGTAGTACACATAATAGTTATTCTTTGTCTACTTTGTCATTTTGGGTCCACTTCAATGCTACTGCTGATGGGGTTCAGTGAATAAGTGGGGTCTTTGGGTTCCCTCTGAGAAAAGTTTCAACAGTTTCCCATTCAATGGCATATGGAAAGTTTATTAAAGAAAAAAAGTTTGTGTAGTCAAACAGGCAAAGGCTGAATTTTAAAAGGGCAGGTTTGTTAGGAAAAACAGAAAGTAAAAAGATGCTGCAAAGACAGATGGACAGTCTTGGGGAAAGACCTGAGTTTTGCCTGAGCAAGGGGTATCTCTATATAGTGTTCTATTTGGGGAGGCTCATTCCTTTGTGGAATTTTATCTATTGTAAAATCTAACTTAGGTCAGAGGAGGCACTGTGGACCAGGAGGGACTTGGTGTGTGTGTGTGTGTGTGTGTGTGTGAGGTCTCCTTTTCATAACTTTGCCCCTCATTTTCATAACATCCCCCAGAGTATGTATGTAGGGTTATTCTCTTGCCTGGCCCTAGCCAGATTTGGAGGAGGAATCCCCACTGAAGATTTATGTCAAGACTTGCTTTCCCCTCCCCAAACCTCATCCTTAGTGATTTAAAGAAATTATTTGGACATAGGAGTTAATGGAAGTGGGTTGCTATTGTGTGGGCAAATTCATCATTGTCTCCCTGCTTTCCAAGAGAGGATCTGTCTTTTTCAGTGAGCTATCCTGAAGTGACTTGCCAAGGTCTGAGAAATACAGGCTACCTTGGGAGGACAGAGTTGGGGTCAGCCTGGGCAGGGATTTGGGGACGCTGGGTGACTGCAAAGTGGCTATAGGATTGACTGGGATGGCTTTTTCTTTTGCCCCCATAAGTAGCGGGGAAAGAGAAGCAGAGAGTTTCCTTATTGCTGGAAAGGCTGCTAACTCCAAACCCCCACCCGCACCCCTACCTCCAGCTGTTTCCAGCCCTGGGAAGTAGGTATAGCCCCTACAGTATGCTGCTCAGGGTGAGGAGAGCTGTTTTGGCAGCTGTCGATGACAGTGATGAAAGAGGTGGAGGAGAGCGGAGGTTAAAGGGGGCTTTTTGATGGGGTGGTGCTTTGGAGGGAAGATTAACTCATTTCCCTCAGGGTCTCAGGGTGAGTGCTGTTTTGAAAGCACTGTAAGACTTGGAGGGGGGGAGGCGGGGGAATATTCAGGGGGAAGATAATTACATAGGTGGAGGTGGAAATCTCTGGGCTAAGAGAGGATTGTTGCCCCTTCTACCCCACACAGTCAGGCCTTTCCCACAATCTAAGGGTGTGTGTGTATGTGCGCGCGTGTGTGTATTTTCTCAGTCACCTTTCTGTCCCTCCACTGCCCCCCACCCCCAACCTTATTTCTGATCTTGAATATGGGAAATGTTGAAGAAAACCCTCCCTTCTAGATGCCACAAACTGGGATCCATCCATCAAGGTAGATTTCAATCCAATTAAAGAGATTACAGAAAGAGCTCAGAGTGGGGAGGAGTGTGTAGTCAGGAGGTAAGACTGGGGATGGAATTATGGAATCTTATAGGCTCGTGGATTGTTGGCTTAGACGCAATAATCCGAGTCTCTCCTATGCTTACTGACATAGAGTATGTTTTGGAAACAGCTATTATTATCTGCCAGTGGTAAATTTGGATCTGCCCCATTCGTACCTGCTAGAGTTGCTGGGGAGAAGCTGGGTCTCCCCAGTGCTCCTAAGGCTGCCAGGTTCCCCCACCAGAAATTTACCTGAGTGTGACACAGTCCCCTCTCCCTGAGACTCATAAGGAGACTGATTTGCTACATAGAACATGACTTTTCTCCTGAAAGCCAGGGACATCTGTATGCTGGAGAGGCCTCCTCTGAGTTCTGGGCATGTGCCCAGAGACCAAGCTGCAGGACCTCCGTGTGTAGTTCTTCTCTCAGGTTGACTGCTCCCTGATTATTCCCTTCTGTGGTGACCCTGGGGAGATGCAGCTCTGCCAGTATATAGAGGGAACAGTGTAAAGCATGGCCCCTTCTGCTGGGGCAAGTAGAATCTAACAGTCCTTCTTCCTCCATCCCACTTAGCTTCAGCCAAACCAGACAGCAGGGGGCGCTCCTGGGTCATCCCAGGAGAAAATTTGGGGCTGCATTTAAGAACATTGGAAATTTTTGTCTGCCCACCTGTCAATCTGAGGGCAGGGCAGGCTCTTTGAAAGCTGGAAGCAATCTTTTTCTAGCAGGCAGAGACATAGACAAGAGAAAACTGGCTTTTCTGACTTGTCCCTGAAACACCCTGTGCTGGAAGAAACCTGACAGCTACCTCTGCGAGATCAATTAACAGGACAGAGTTCTGTCCAGGAGGCACAGTCAAGGCCAGGTTGGTTCCAGATTGGGGACAGTGTAACTCCTGGCTCCTTGCCAGTCCCCAGAAGCTGACCCTCGTTTGACTGTCTTTTAGGGAGCTGAATTTTCTTCAGAATTGTTTCCAGATTAATCTGTGTCCTAGTAGTAGGTTCTTTATCATGAAAAAATAAAGAAGGTGTTTTCTCTTTCTCCCAGACCCAACATAGTCATCTGTGACTGTTCTGGACATATCTAGGAGGAACATGAGGATGGGGGAGACAGGAGTGCTGTACATGTGGGTGGGATATGGCACATTCCTGACCCATGGGTGACACAACAGCAACTGGAAAGCAGCTGCCCTGAGGAAAAGCCCAGAAGGAGGAGACTTTCCAGGACCCCACTACTACTTTCTCTCTAGTTGTCTCCCTCAGACTTCCTCATTCCCCCATCTAGTCATCCCAAAGCCATCTTACCCTCAGGAATTCCAGTAACAGTACCTTTGTGGGCATTGATTTATGGGCATAGGGAGAGTAAGATATTTATATTGGGTTATACGGTCACAGAAAAAAAAAAAAAAAAGACTGGCCTTTTGACTGGTTTGACTTGTAACTCCTCCGATTTCTCCTTGTCCAAAGGAAGGGAGAGAAGAGTGTTCAGGGCATGGTGGCTGATAAGGAGGACAGGATCTTTCTTTGGACTGGAGACAAAGGTTTTATTGCCAGCAGAGCTGAGGAGACAGGCCTGACTATGAATATATTCTGAGGAGGGCATATCTGAGTCATCCTAGATCGGGTCTCTGACACCAGAACCCAGAGTCAGGTTCTACAGGAAGTCTTAGGCCTTCAATGCCAAATCTTATCTGACAGGGCCTTGGGGTTGCTGTATTAAGATAGTAGGTCTTGGGAGCCTCCCTGGTGGCCTAGGGGTTAAGATTCAGTGCTGTCGCTGCTATGGCCTCAGTTTGATTCAGTCCACATGTAGCACAATAGACTTCTCCTGTTTCGCCCACTGTTCTCCCTCAGCAGTGCATTCCAGTAGATCTGTTTGTTCTGTTCCCCACTCTCTCTGGTGAATCCTCTCACCCCCAGCATCTCTGGCCTATACCCCAGTTCTTCTATGTAAAAGTAAAAAAAAAAAAAAAAAAAAAAAAAGACACTAAGTCTTCTAGGCTAGGAAGGTGTTTAACAGGAAGGAAAGACAAATCCAGTATTGAGATCCTGGTCAGGTCTGGCAGGAGAATTTCCACACCTTCCTCCAGCCTGGTCCCATGGAGGCATTAACTCTCAAACTCTCTAGTTCCATAGAGGGTAGGGAGGGGGACTTCTCTGACTGAAAATCTGAAGAGAAGAAAATTCCATAGTCTGTCTATGTTTTCCCTATATCTCCCAGCTCTTTTCACCAAGACATTTCCCCTGAGGTTTCAGCTAACTTCTTCCAGCTGCAGTTTTAGCCCACCCATTAGCTTGTCCCACACCCTGGAAACCTGGGATACCTACCCACAGTGCAATTCTTGTGCAGCTGGACCTGTGCGGTACAGATGTGTGGAAAGAGCCAAGAATAAGGAAGACTGCATCACACATCAACCTACTGATAGGTCTCAAGGATCAAAAGAGTAACGGGGGGCCCTGAAAAAATGTTGGTATTTTTAGGGAGGGAGATGAGTAAGGGTTTGGGAGAAGTTAGCAGTTGCTCAGCCATATCTGAGACCTCTTTAGGGAAATGAGGCTTCAGCTGGACCAACAAAAATCAAGAACCTTTTAGAGACATCTCAACCCCACTCATAGGATCCTTTCATCAGTTCTCTTGTGTCCCCTCCCCTAGCCCAGCATCTGACCCACCCTGTTGGGACAAACCTTTTTTCATTCTGAACCATTTACCCCTTTTCTCCAGGTTGCTTGGTATTAGCCTGACATCATCTGCCCAGGGAACCTCAGGTTCCTGAGACAGAAATTGAGGGAGTTACAAAAAGGCAGTGACTCATTCCTGGACCAGAAGTGAGTTGGAAGTTCACTGGTATGGCCATTAGGAATATACACACTACAATTCCAGAATACACACACTTCCTGTTCCATTTTCATGACCTCTACTGCTTGAGGAACCAGGAGTTTGGGCCAGCTCGGTGATGAATGCCCAGTGTATAATCTGAAGGTGTTGAGAGGGGAAAGAGGATGTAGAAATCTTAACTATAGTAGCTCCTTTCTTTGAGTACATCTTATGGGTAAGGTTTTGGTTTAAGCTTTTCACATGCTTTGTCTTGTATAATCTTTAAATAAGATAGCACATTCTTCTTTCCCCACTGAATCTTGATTCCGATTTTTACATATCAGTAAACAGAGGCACATTTAATGATAATAAAAATTGAAGTAGTGATAACAATGATAAAATTTTAGCAGTTTTAATCTTTTTAAGCTGGCCCAGTGGCAGACCCTATACCAGCATGCATATGATATTATTAAGTCCTGGGAATGCATATTATCCCCATTTTCAGCTAAGAAAACAGACTGAGAGAGAAGTGGCTTGCCCAAAATCACAGTCTTGAAAGTGACTGAGCCAAGATCCAGACTCACTTCTGATTGTTAAGCAGCCCATGCTCTTATTCTTTGTTATACAACCTCCTTAAGGGGCCATCATGGAGAGAGCAGGTGGTTATGTAAGAGAGTTCCACTGACCTTTCAAAGTAGGGGTACCCCTGTTCCATGGGCTATGCCAGAACCCATAACTGTCAAGTGGGAAAGCTGGGAAGGAAATCTCCCCTCCTCCCTCCTGCATACCCATCAAAGGAGGGAAGCTTTGATGCTGTGTTCTTACCGACCTGGGACTGGGCTGTGTAAACCACAGACTGCAGGGAAACAGATCCTGAAACAGGCTGGCCAGGGAGCATGGGATTTTGCTCTGGCCTAAAGCCCCTGCCTGTCATGGGGCTGCTGCCAGTGTCTGCTCTCGCTTCATCTTCACTGTGAATCTTGCTAGGCTGAGGTTGCCTTGGTAACTTGATGGAAAGCTCTTGAGGTTTTCAGGACCAGAGAGGGCTATGGAAGAAGGAACCAGGCTCTGTAGGTCTCCCTGTCACTAACGGAAGGAACCATCCCTGCCAGTCAGTCCTTCCTCAGGTCCTTCCTGGGACTAAGAAGGGAACTGTCAGGTATTGCTCTGCCCTTGGAGTTGGCTCCCACTGTCCCCAGAGTGACCTGGACTCCTGCTTGCTCCGGTGCCCTGGCCCTGAAGCTTTAATTGGTTTTATGAAGTTCAATGCCTAATTTTTATAAGAGATAATTACGGTGAGGGGAGGTCAGGCCCTTCTCTGCTGGACTTGGCGGGGCCTCCAGAATTGCTGCCTCCCCAATCAGTGCTAGGCAGGCAGATGTGATCAGAGTGGGCAGTGGCAGGCCTGATTGTGTGTGTGTGTTTGTGATGGGGTATGGGGTTGTGGATACTGGCAGTAGGAAGAAGGGCTGTAGGTCCTATGATAGGATCCCAGAGGGGGAAAAAAATGTGTCTTTTAAAGGAACTCACACAGGGCCTCCCCGGTGGCGCAGCGGTTGAGTGCTGGGTTGCGAAGCTGCCCGCAGCCTCTGCGGCGCCGGTTCGATCCCCGGCTGCTCCTCGGCCACCGGAGGAGGGTCCCGCATGGCGCGCAGACCTCTCCTGCCGCCCGTTGCTCCCCTCAGCAGTGTCCTTCGGTCCTTCTGCCTGCTCTGCTCCCCGCTCTGGCTCTGGTGAATCCTCTCACCCTCCTGCGCTTCTGACTGTACCCAGTGCTTGTATAAACAAGCAAGCAAACAAACAAACAAATAAATAAATAAATAAAACATGCCTCTATAAAAAAAAAAATAAAAAAATAAAGGAACTCACACATCTGAGGTGGCTCTTGTGGATGCTGTCCTTCCAGAGTGGAAAGTGTGACCCTCCTTCCAGGGCCAGTGGGAGCTATCCCCTCCTGGGGCTTCATAGGTTGCCCCTCAGCTTGAAATTATTGTTGTCAAGATTTGTACTGTGGAACTGTTTCTTCTCTCTCTCTTTCTAGCCCTCTTCCCTTCCTTTCTAACATAGTCTCAGAGCTATGACCTATTTCTTCACTAGGTCAGCCTCTGTTTCTGTTTCGGCCTTTCCCCTCAGCTCTAGTCCTGGATATCTCTGTGTGTCTCTGTGTGTATCTCTGTTTCTTTCTCTCTCCCCCTCCTGTGGGAACTGACTCCCTGCCCATTGCAGGGCAGCTCAGTGCTGGCTCAGGCAGAATCTGAGGATGGTGGGGAGTAGATAGGGTAGGGGGGCAGTGAAAGAAATTGCACTCATGCTGGGATGGCTCCCCTCCAACCCTGTGGCCAAGAAGAGCATAGAGTAGTGGGAGGGGACAGAGGTTTCTGTCTAGGCTAGGAGCTGCTGACCAGTTTGGTACTCCCAGATGTGCTAAGAGGTCAGCTCTTTCCCTAGACCAGGCTGAATAGTTGTAGGCCCTGCTCCCCCTTAGCACTCCAGGAAAGATCTTTGACCTGCTCTGGCTCCAGTTACTCTCTATCTTCATGTCATCCTCCAAAGGGGGATAAGGGGACGGACACCTAATTGCACTTTCAGACTGAAACAGTTGCTGAATATGCCTGGCAGTAGGACACATAGAATGAGCAGGAAGAGCCTTTTCTACTCAATGGAATGTCAAACTCCCTCCTTTCCTTGCTTTTTGAGTCAGTGGCCAATTGCCCAGGAGTTGCTTCCTCTGTAGAGTAAGTCCAACCTTACAGGGAAAAATGGGCCATGAGACTGGAGCTGCCCAGGTCAGGAAGACCTGGAGTCCCTGCCAGCAGAGGCCAGACCCTCCTCCTCCCCACCTTCCCCCTTTTTTTTCTCTTCTTCCACTTCCCCTTTTTTTTCTCCCCCTCCTCCTCCCTATCCTCAATTTAATTAGCTAATGTCTGTAAAGAACTGGGCGACAGAAAAGCCCTATACAAATGTTGAGCAAAATTTCATTTCCAAGACTAGCCAGGAATATATTTGCAGATTTGAGCAAAAGGTCACCAGGCCTGCCTGGGGCAGAGGCAAGACTCTCTGCAGGACTCAGAGAGGGGACACTCCTGGGAAGCTAGAACAAGATAAGATAAAGCCACAGTAGAAGTCAGGGTCTCTGCCTCTTTGATGATCTAACCGAGCAGTTTGGTACCAGGCCTGCTCCACACTGCCCCTCCCTCTCCCCCCCTGGTTCCCAGGGTCCAAGAGGCTCAGGGAGGTCCTCTCTGCAGGACCTCAGAGACTTTCTACCAGGAGATTATGCTAATATTCACAATAGCTAATATTTATTGAAGTCTCATTATGTGCCATGCTGTTAACAGGGGCAGAGCTCTCCAGCTTGGGGAGAAATGGTTGCAGTGGGTGGAGGAACTTGCCAGTGAAGTGAGCTCCTGTTTGCTGAGTGAAGTTTTTCTGAAGCCTTTAGGAGGGAGCAGCACTTATCTTCTCTGCCGAATCTGCTTTATGATCCCCAGATCCTGCTAGCGTGGGTAAGAGGTTTCTGGACTGCCCTCACCTTTCCCCATGATGACTCTACTGGCCCTAAACCCATTATAAAAGATCATTGAGGCCAATTAGCTTTGACAGCTCCTTGTCCCAGGGACAGCTTCCCTATTTTGGTGCTCCAAGGCCTGCTTATATGTCCCTGCCCTCTCAGAATCCCATGTTATCTGACCCTGAGGAGCAGCCCTCTCCCTCCAGCTCTGGGCAGGACCTGGATCTGGGGTGGTAGATCCTGGGAGAGTGCAGTAACCAGCCTTAACCTCACACCTCCATAGTCAACGGTGAGTGCTTTGGGAGGATGAGAGAGACAGCAAAGCAGAGAATGGAGGGTTCTGGAAGAGGCAGGCAGACTAGGTGAAGAATATTGATAATGTGTTTCCAACATCCCCTGGGCCTTCTTTGTTTGTCCACTTATCTTCTAACATCTGAACAGGCTAGAATGGAATTTCTGAGCGACAAGGGCTTTGAGCCCCAAACCCTGCCAGCCTCCAAGTCATCCCCAGTTGCTCTTCTCTGGCTTCTCTCCAGAGCCCTGGGCCTCCATGTGTCATCAGTTCATTATCATTTTGGTAAAAGTCATTAGTCCTTGGAAAAGCATGAGTTCCCATCTGAGGCCAGCTCCCTACAACCTCAGGAGGAGTGCAGTGGATGGAGATGTGGGAGGAGGGGCAGACGCACAGTGGTGCTTGTTCCTGGGGTTGTGCATAAATGGACACAAACTCACCGGTGCACACAGCACACACCGGGGCAGAGGGGGTTTATATGCCAGGTAAGGTTATACCTGGCCACCAGAGAGCTGATGGAGCTGTGTTGCTGCAGCCACAGTCAGTTATGTACAGTCCTGGAAATTCACTCAACGTTTAGACCCGTGATACAGCAGCCAATTGCCTGAGTGTCCTGCAAACACAGAGGCCAGGCTGGGGCGGGGGAGAGGAGAGGAATGTAGAGGCCGAGGTTAGAGATCTGCAAGTTCCATTAGCCACAAGAAGCATGTCTGGAATCTAAAAGCACAGGGACAAGGGCACAGCAGAGCAGTTCCTGACAGTGAGTTCACATTTCCCACTCCTCCCCCACCAGGAAGCTCCTATGGTCAATAAAGCCATTTAGGGATTAGAGAGCAATAAAAGCTACTTATTCAAAAGATGCTTTCAGTTAATTTGCATTTACTTCATGGATATTAAAATTTGTGGTGGAGCTTTCTTCTTAGTCTCCCCTTTGCTGCTCCCCCTACCTCCCCTTAAGTCCCTGGCCCACATACTCATCTTCTGCATTCCTTTCCTCTGCCAGCACCAGTCTAGTAGGTTAATACCTGTGGGGCTGGGTCTAGCTTTATGGCAACCCAGAGAGGGAGTTGGTAAACAGAGCCAGGATGGGGCATAGCTGAGTTGTTCCAAGGAGAGGAAGGAGGACCAAGGCCCTGGGGGAGCCCTCCTAATTCCCCCAGGGTGAGTGCAAGTATGATCCCCTTACTCTTTTCAGGTAGGAGTGAGATTTGGGGTAGGTAGAGTCAACTTCAGTGTCTGAGACTTCTCTGGCAGCCACCTCCCATGTATTCATTTCTTTTAAAGAATATTTGATTAGGGCTTCCCTGGTGGCGCAAGGGGTTAAGACACAACCTATGAAGCAATCCACAGCCACTGCAGCATGAGTTCGACCCCCAGCCAGGGAACTACCCACATGGTACAGCAGACCTCCCCTGACTCGCCCACTGCTCCCCTCAGCAGTAGATCTATTTCAGTAGATCTGCCTGTTCTATTCCCCACTCTGTCTCTGGTGAAGCCTCTCACTCCCTGTACCTTTGGCCTGTACCCCAGTTCTTCTATGCATAAATAAGTAAATCTTAAAAAAAAAGAATATTTGATTAACATCTACCATGTGTCAGAGTTTTATGATAGACACATGGAATACAGTCGTTTCTAAGACTGTAGCCCTTACCTTCATATGGATTACAATCTAGTAATCCAGTCTGGTTACCACCAAAAAATGAGGAAACCAGGTGTGTAAAAACAGAACTAGACATTCTGTAATATATAGTAAGTACTATAAAATGAACAAACTGGGTGCTAAGATAGTAATCAGTCAGAGCCCAGGGAATGTACTTCAGATGGAGTCATCAGGGAAGGATGGTGACACAAGAACAGACCAGGAGGAGAGGAGTATTAGCCTGGGGAAGAGAATTTCAGGTGGCAGGAACTGCCAGTGCAAAGGCCCTGTGGCAGGGGTTGGAGCAGCAGAAAATGGTATGGCTGGAGTAAGGAAATAAGGGGAGGACTGGCATGTGATGAGGTTGATATGGCTAAGAAGGGCAGTGTCTGGTGTTAAGAGTATGGTAGGGGATTTGGTGTTAGACTAGGGGAGGAAAGAAAGCAAGAGGCATGTTCTGACCTCCATTCAGCAGGAAGGGTATTTGTGGGTGTAGGTAGTGGGTTAAAAGGGTATTAGTGGAGGGCCTCCCCGGTGGTGCAGTGGTTGAGCGCTGGGTTGCGAAGCTGCCCGCAGCCTCTGCAGCGCCAGTTCAATCCCTGGCCCCCGGATGAGGGTCCCACATGGCGTGCAGACCTCTTCTGCCGCCCACTGCTCTCCTCAGCAGTGTACTTCGGTCCTTCTGCCTGTTCTGTTCCCTGCTTTGGCTCTGGTGAATTCTCTCACCCTCCCGTGCTTCTGACTATACCCAGTGCTTGTATAAATAAATCTTTAAAAAAAAAAAAAAGGGGTATTAGTGGATAAAAGGTTGTTAGTGGGTGCAGGTAGACCAGTGAGGTGGTTATTTGTCTTCTGGCAAAGAGGGCAGGAAGAGGAGAAGGAAAGCTTCCAACTTTGTTTTTAAGAGATAATCAGAGTTCTCAAGGTATCTGCTAGGTTGTTTTGTTTTTTTTTTTTAAGATTTACTTATTTATGTATACAAGGGCTGGGGTACAGGCCAGAGATGAGGGGGTTGGGGGGGTGAGAGAATCCACTAGAGACAGAGTGGGGAACAGAATAGGTGGACTGACTGAAATACACTGCTGAGGGGAGCAGCGGGTGAGACAGGAGAGGTCTGCTTCACCATGTGGGTTGCTCCCTGGCCGGATGGGGATTGAACTCGTGCTGCAGAGGCTGCGGATTGCTTCCTAGTGCAATGCTTAACCCCTTGTGCCAGGAAGGCCCCTCTGCTAGGTTCTTTTGTCACCCCCAAGTATACCATGAGGTTCCCCTCCCAGCTCAGGCAAAGCCATGGCTGGTGTCTTCTCAACTCCACATCAGCACTTGATGTCTACTGGAGACTCTCCAGAGAAGTTGTCCACCTGTTTCCTCCTGGCACATCCTGCAGGGCTGGGGAGAGGAGCAGGTTCAATGCCTTCTTGCTCTGAGCATGTCCATCCTGCTGCACCCTGGGCAGCGTCCATCTCAGGCCTAGCTGAGTGAAGTAGATAGAGTCACCTAACCCCACTCCCCAAGCCAGATCCCCAGAGTCCCTAGAATCAATTTTAGCTTCCCTGCTGCCTTTCCCATTATCAGAGAAGAGAAATCACGTCAGAATCAGGACTGGGGAAAGATGGGGCGTCTAGAGCCTGAACACCCCCCAGGGATGCAGGAATATGAGGTGAGGATTCCAAGCTTGAACATTTACAGGTAGCACTCAGGATTGAAAACTGATTTATAGTCTGAAGACAGGCAGAGGGAGCGGGAGGAAGGTGGGGAGCTCTGTGTACAGTGCAGCCTTGTTGGGTGGTGGTAATTATATATTACATTGAACTGTCCTTGCAGCACAGTGAAGGGCAGTGGGAATGAAACTCTAAATCACACTTCCGTGATGCTCCCATAGCTCACCTCCCAATGATGTGGCCCCAGAGCCCAGGACTGACACTTCTGTTCTTCTACACAAACACACGTGCACGTACGTGTGCACACACACACGCGCACACACACACACCACAAACAGCCTTGGGGGTGGAGGTACCTTGGGGGTGGAGGTGACTGGGCACCCAGAGTGCAGGAAAATGGAATGTTACGGCCTCTGACAACTACAAGGCACTGACTGTTCATCCTACAGGCTTCATTGTTTATTGCTCTTCCTGGCAACTCACCCCTCCCCAAATCCCCCAATCTCCTTTTTCACACTAGGGCCTGAATGTGGGCTGTGTCATTTGAAGACATGGCTCCTGCAGCATACTATTCAAACAGTGTGAAACAGTGAGTGTGAGCTATTATTACTGTAATTTCACCTCTCAGAGCCTCAGTTTCCTTTCTGTAACAAATCTCCATAAGCTGTCTCCAACCTTCCTGCCTCAAGGTGTTGGGAAGATCAAAGGACCCATTTCCTTCCAAACTCTCAAAGGCTGCAAATAGAAGATATCGTTATTATGTATTATCATGTACTTGCTCCCTGAGGAGTTTAGGATCTGGGCCAGAGGGACACATTTCCTTTAACAATGTGTGGTTGTCTTTCTCCTCCTATGCCAACTTCAAAGCAGAAAACTGTGGAGACTTGGAACCAGGAGCAGCCTGGAAGTCATCCCTCGATCCCCAATTCTATGCCTCCCAGCAGGCCCATGAGGGCAGACTCAAAGGAGGCTGCTGACTAAATTAAGAACAGATAATTTATTCTCTCCATTGCAGTGATGAACCCAGGTTTTGTGGGTCCATCCCACAATTCCACGATTTGGGGGAGCTCTCTTTAAGAAAAAGAATATAAAACTCAACATAAAATGATGCACAACTTTGGAAGAAGCCTATGCAAATGAGGAGCTCTGAAACTTCATTAGCTTGACAGAAAATTCACCCCTGCCACCATGTCAAGTGGGCATTTGACAAATACCTGTCAGTTAGTTTCTTGTGGCCAAAACAGTTTCTATTTTGTCATCGGCCAGGATCTCCAGAGAACTGGACTCGACTCATCTTCCACTCAGACTCTGGACGTCACCCCATTATGTGGGCTGTGGCTCCTCCGCTGCCTTCATCTCAGGCTAATTGTTCTTTTTCAAGACCCACAAGCTATTTATTTTTGCTTTCTGTTCATTTGCATATGATTTACATAATGTTAATATTCACACTCATGTTTGGAACCCTTCCTTTACCCCAGCTTAAGCTGGATTCTCGGGACTTAGTTAACAAGTGATATTCAACACTTTCTCTTCTCAGGATGTAGGGGGAAAGATACATTCAATCTGGGGGTATGTGGGTGAGGGGGGATGATGATGACATTTGTCTTGGAGTCAGTTCTAAAGTCTCTGGCCTTACTCAGATGTCCTCCTCCATATATCCCCAACCCTTGCCAACCTCATCCCTTGCCAATTTTCTGTGATTATGAAGTTGGAAATTCACATATGCCCACACATACCCACCCAAATGCTAGACTTACTTAGGCTTGATTGTGTGGCCCCTGAAATCAACAGGTACATGGTATCAAGATGCCGTAGACAAGAGGACACCAGAGTTATTTCCATGAGAAGAAAGAGAAACAGCTCCCTGGAACTCCATAACACTGTTCAGAAGCCCAGCTTATTCCCCCTACTAATGAAACAGATGGCAGGTGGGAGTATGTGCGAGAGCTTATGTGTGTGTGTGTGTATGCGTGTGCACACGTATGCACATAGGCTATATATACATATAAAAACATATGTGTGAAACAGTGGATGCCCATGTGCATGTTAGTACAGCTATTAAGACAAGCAGAAGAAATGGAGGTGAAGATGTGGTAAGGAAGGCCTTGGTCTAAGAAAACCACATTGTGGTTCTAAATGACACTGAAGATGAAATCTGCTTCCCTAACTCTGTCCTGTAATAGGGAGGCAAGAATAAGTTAGCAAAGCAAGAAAGGGTCTCAGGACAGGGATGGGGTGCATCTACCAGTGTCACTAGCAGCTCCAGCAATGATATCACTCTTCCTGATCCCTCCCCTGAGGTAGTGAGTCACCCGGAGTCCAATCAATACTGCATTCCATTTGCCTAACCATCTCTGTACTCCTGAGCCAAGTCATGCTTTTCTCTTCCATGCAGTGCAGCCAGTGCCTTGTATGTGCCCCTGAAGACCTGGAGCTACCCCAGTCCTGAGACTGAGCTCTCTCTCGCTCTCTCTCTCTTTTTTTTTTTTTTTTTGGTTTTATTTTTTCTTTTCTTTTTGAGCTCTCGCTCTCTTTTTAAAAAAGATTTATTTATTTATGCATACAAGAGCTGGGGTTAGCCAGAGGTATTGGGGGGTTGGGGGGTGAGGGGATTCACCAGAGACAGAGTGGGGAACAGAACAGGCAGACTGACTGAAATACACTGCTGAGGGGAGCAACGGGTGAGCAAGGAGAGCTCTGCTGCGCCATGTGGATAGCTCCCTGGCTGGCTGGGGGTCCAACTCATGCTACAGAGGCTGTGGATTGCCTCATAGTGTGGTGCCCAACCCCTTGCGCCACCAAGGGGCCGAGCTCTCTTTTTAAGCCTCTGTCAGAGCACAGGAGAACCTGCTTCTGGGTGAGGCAGAGAGAAGAGAGGGGACAGAGAATGAAAGAGACTCTTCTGTATATGTGTATGTGGGGTCTGGGAATAGAAGTTGAAATTTACAAAACTACCCTATGGATAAGGAGAGGCAAAAGAGGAAGAGGCAGAGGAGAGAGAATGGAAAGGACCCAAAAGAGAACAAAGAAACAGGGAACTGAAATGAGAGGTGAGGTGAGGTGAAACTGACAGCAGTGGCATCTCCCTTCTCCAGATCTTAGGATTGCTACTCCATTTACCTGGCCCTCCAACTGAGACCCTCAGACTTAGTGATATAGTGAGAAACCTAACATTCCATATTAACTTCCCTCAGGAGAGGAGCCCCAGTATCTTTGATATAACCCACATACCCTATGACAGCTGAGGTTGGGCCCACCCTCCTTGTTATAGGTGGGTTGGGGGTGGTTAGAAACTGGGAGGGAGAGGAACAGAGCGAAAGGCACAAAGGGAAAGGCAATGCCTTCAAAGGCAAGCTCTGGTTTCTCTCTTGAGAGTTTTTTTCCAAGGGCCTGGTGTCTGCCAACCATTGTTCCTTCTGCCCGGCCCTCGTGCTCGGTAGCAGCCTGGACGTCATCCGTTGCCACTGACGGGAATGAGAACAGGGGCGCCTTTATCTGACAGTGAGAGGGACTTCACTGCCCAGGCTCTGTGACTCTAGTTTCCCAAGATGCTGTTTGTTCCCTGTGTAAAGTGAGCTGCCTCAAGGAAATAGAAGCCTTTGCATCTACGTCTGTTTCAACAAGATGGCACCAGAGGGGTGAGACTGGGCTTTCATGAGACTGCAGAGACCCCCTATCTGGGGAGGTCCTCTCCACACTCTCTGTGGTAGAGTGTCTATACAAGCCAGAAACTGTCTCTAGTCCCAATCTCCATGAACGACAACTGTACAATAACACCAATGCCAGTAATAATAATAGCAGCCATTTACTACATGCCTAATATGTGCCAGAAACCTTGATAAATATCCTATGTACATTATTTTATTCAACCCTGTAACAACACTATGGGATAAGCACCACTTGGTAAGTTGAGGAGGAAACTCTGAATTCTTTTTTTTTTTAATTTTATTTATTTATTTGCTTGTTTGTTTGTTTTTTGTTTTTGTTTTATACATGCACTGGGTACAGTCAGAAGTGAGGGAGGGTGAGAGAATTCACCAGAGCCAGAGCAGGGAGCAGAACAGGCAGAAGGACTGAAGTACACTGCTGATGGGAGCAGCGGGCGGCAGGAGAGGTCTGCGCGCCATGTGGGACCCTCCTCCGGTGGCCGGGGAGCAGCTGGGGATCGAACTGGCGCTGCAGAGGCTGCGGGCATCTTCGCAACCCAGCGCTCAACCGCTGCGCCACCGGGGAGGCCCGAAACTCTGAATTCTTGAGGGGGAAGTGGAATTTGATCCTAGATCTGTCTGACGTCCTGTCTCAACAATGCAACCTCCTTTTTGGTTTTAAGTAGCAAATCAAATGCCTTTATCTCCAGGAAGTCCAAATTCCCTCCCTCTAGCCTCAGCTTTCCTTTTGCACCAGCCTCAGAAGTGTCATCCCCCAACCCCCTATGACTCCGGCTGTCCCTTCTGCTGCTCAGATTAGGTTTAAAGTTTCCTCTGTGGTACTTGGGGTTAATGTGGTGACAAAGAGAGCAGTCCAGCCTACTCTCAGTTCCCACTACCCAGAGTGACTGTCATTTCACAGCAGGAATAAAAGCTTGAGGTAGTTAAAGAGTTTTAGGCTCCCATGGTGTCTCAGATTCCTGTTCTCCAGCATTCCACAACCGGGACTAGAAGAACATGGAAAATTACTAGGCCTCCAGGGAACAGGGGTTGGGGCAAAAGTGAACGTCCTTTTCAGAGCCTGTGCCCCAGAGTCTGTGCCCCTAGAGTCTGGTGTTCCCAACTTCAATTCTCCATGAGATGCAGTCCCACCTTCATTCCTAGATTCTGTGTCCCCCAGTGAAAGGAACCTGTTCAGACCTTGGCATTCCCTCCCCCTAAACCCCTCCCTGCACCTACTAAAATGCTCAGTAGAAATAAGGTGCTGCTGAGTCTCTGAGAAATTGAGAAACACCTCCCAGCAGACTACCTTCTCTAGGGCCCTCTCAGAGGGATCTTCTGGAACACTAATGCGGACCCCATGTAGACCAACCATCACCTCTGAACTGTGAGCAAATCAGGGAGAGATCTGCAGCGAAAAGAAGGTGAGCAGAGCAAGGGCAGCTGAATGTTGTCACACAGGAAAGAGCACTCACCGCCAGAGGACTGAGAGGCAGAAACAGAGGTGGAGCAAAGCAATGGATAACAATGCTGTCTTCCCTTCCCCTGGGGCCTGGGCACAGGACCTGCAAGGTGCTGTCAGCATCTTGTAGGGCTACCTCTCTTTTAGTGCCAGAAAGTTGAAGCTCAGAGAAGAGACAGGGGCTGCTTTCTGTCATGCCGCTGCTGAGTGGGTCTCCCATTTGCTATTCTGGGGGGCGGGTGAGAGGAGGCATCCCTGCTCCTGTGTTCTTCCCCACAGCAAGGAGACCTGAAGGGGAGGTGTCACACTTCCACCGCTCCCACCCAGATGTCCCCTTCCCAAGGACTTAGGGGCTTGTCTCTCATCTGTAAAATGTCCTGGGCCCTTAGCTCCCTCATTAATAAAAACAAAGACAGGAACACCTGCTTTCTTTCCTTGCAGGGCTGTTGTGAGGATCAGCTGGAAATAATACACAGGGAAGAGCTTTACAAGCGCAGGGTGTTATTAAGTTTGTGATTAGGCCAGGTCAGTGAGGGCTGCAGGAATAATGGGAGGATTAATGCCGATGCTGTGAGAAGAAGGAAAGCTGAAGTCTGCCCTGTCCTTTTCTCTCCATCACCTGCCCTGAGAGAAAGCAGTCGGTGTTCCAAATTGACTTAAATAAGAAATGTAAGGCGGCAGCAGCCGTCCCTCACTCAGCCTTCACTTGCCCAAGGCAGAGAGATTTTAATTTTCCAGCCATAATGAGAAAAAGAAACTCAGAATTAAAGAATATTCCAGTGAAGCAGTCAAAATAACTACCCAGACTCTGAATTGAAGAGAGAAATATAAATTCAATTTTCCCTTTCTCTTGCCAGTACCAACTGAGCTTGAAGAAACAGGGAGGGCTAGGCACTCCCACACACGCACAACCCTGGCCCTCAGATCAGATGGACACAAAGGCCCTGCCTCCACCTCAGGGCGCTGACAAGACAGTAAGATACAGAGATTTGCCTCCCTCCATGTTGTCATCCCTCAGGTTATGACCCTGCTGAGTGAGGTCAGGCCCTGAATGAGTCAAGAGAGTGCAGGTGACCTCCTGACCCCCATAGTTTAGTCTTCTAAGGCATAGAGATGCTTCAGCCTACTTTTGTATTTGCTTTTATCAAACGCTGACTTACTCATCTACTACAAACCTCTCTGTCCGTTCCAACTCAGACCAGGGGTCCTGAGGGTGGAGAGTGGATACCTGGGAAGAATGAAGCACCTGAGCCCTTAATTCACACCCTTCTGTTACCAAGGGAAGACCCCTTCAAAGGCAGCTAGAAGTTGGGATGGTGGGAGTGGCAAGGGGCCTCAGGAGAGCTGTGTGAACCTGAGGACCAGAACACAACCAACCCTCTTCTGGCCTCACCTCCCATGGCTCTCCCAACAAAAGATGTCTTGCCTACCACAGCCCCACCATCTGCCCTTGACCTTCTCTTCTTTGTCCTCTCCTTTTCTCATCTAATGATCTAAGGAAAATCAACTGGGGGGACTACAATGTGCCAAGATCTGTGCCAGGGTCAGGGGCTACATAAATAAGCCAAACCCAGTTCCTGTGATCAGGCTGAGGAGAAAGGTGGGCTGAGGAGAAAGACAGGTGGCTGAGGAGAAAGGCTGAGGAGCGTGACACAATATAGGGCATGGTTGGCAATCAAGGATGGAGCTGTTCACCTCTGAAGTCAGACTGACCCAGTTCAAAACTGCCTCCATTACTCACTCCTTACAGTATGATGTCTTGGAAATAGTCTAGCTCAGATAAGCTTTAGTTTACTCGTCTATGAAGTGGGGGTGATAATACTTTATGGGACTGTTGTGAAGATTAAGTGAGATAATCCTGGTAAATTGCTTGAAACAGTCACTGGCATATGGTGAACACTCCCTAAAGACCAGTTTGTGTAATTTCAAGTATCCTAATAATAAGGCTCACATTTATTACCCTTTATTGGGTGCTCACTCTGGCCAGTCAGGATGCTATGGATACATCAGTGACTCAACTGTAGCCCTTGTCTTTGAGGATCCTGCAATCTATTAAAGGTGACAGATGTGTAAACAGGCCACTGAAAAAGTGTGATCACTACCATTGTCACTTCAAGATCTGTCATTTTTCTGAGCCTTGGCCATGTGTCAGGTATAATACTATGTTTTAAAAATATATTATCCCTGATTCCTCGCTAACCAGGCAAGGGCTATATTACCCTCATTTTACAGAGGTTTATAATTAGTACCTTGTTCAACATCAGGCTGTTTACAGAGTGAAATATTTGTTTTGAAGGAGAATGATCTGCTGTGACTGAAAAGAGATCAGGCACAATTTTAGAGAAGAGATGACCTTCATTTTTTTTTAAAGATTTATTTTATGCATACAAGAACTGGGGTGCAGGCCAGAGGTGTGGGGGCAGTGAAAGGATTCACTGAAGACAGAGTGGGGAGCAGAACAGGCAGATTGACTGAAATACACTGCTGAGGGGAGCAGTGGGCAAGACAGGAGAAGTCAGCATGCTGTGCTATGTGGGTCAGCATCCTGGCCAGGGATCGAACTCGTGCCATGGTGGCTGCTGACAGCTCCACAGTGCCGAGACCTAATCCCTTGTGCCACCAGGGAGGCCCAGAGGTGACTTTTGGTCACAAATTTGATTTTGAAGAATGAGTAGGAACATATGACTAGGACTGTTAGCATGTAACTGAGGGGTACCCAAACTGATAAGGTGTGCATGCCCTAAAAGGGGGTTGTAAAGGCAGGACATGGGCACAGTGCAGGTTTTCTGATCCAGCAGACCGGGTAAAGGAGGAGTCAGAGTCCTCAGTGGTTTTTTGCAGGTCTTTTATTGGGATTACCAGGTACATGGCAGGCAGTGGTGCTGGGGGCCGGGAGCTGGCAGGCCTCCCAACCCCTAGCAAGTCTTCACTCTATCTGGGCTCTCCGGCCTTCTCTGCTTCTCTCCCAGCTTCTGTTCGTTCTCAGCTTCTTGGCTTCTGCTTGCATCCCTGTGACGCCGACCTTAAAAGCCCAGTCTTAGCCCAGGTGAATCCCATCTACCTATGCCCACACCCTACTCCAGGTGCCCGCCATCAGGCATGCATTCAGGACGGCAAGGATCCATCATCTATCCTGATGGCGGGAGGGAGGGCAGAAAAGCCTGGCATTTTTCCTTACCCTACAGGGGTCCTGCTTTATTTGCATGCACAAGGAGAAGGGAACATATTCCTAGTGTGAAAAAGTTTTGATGGAATTGGTGTGTATAGAGGGAGAGAAGAAAGGATTCCAAATAGTAGTTTTCCAGCAAAACTCCCAAAATTGCCATCCCCTCATGGGCAGTCAAAAAGGGTTGGCCCAAAGCTGGGCCACTGAGGCCTGAAAACTTGCCACAAATCTAAGGTAACTTCTGGCAGGGAACCACAGAAAGGGGCTAGGCTGGTCCCAGAGAGTTGGGACAGCAGTACCACATCAAGGTAATGGCTGCCATTTTCTCTGTCAAGGACCAAGAAGTGGCTTCCCCATATGTCTCTTACCCACACTTCTCTTCCAAACATCTTTCCCAAGTGTCTATGTGTGTCTCTCCTCCACATCTTCTCCAAGTACTCTTTCACATGTTTATACTGTGATGCTGCTCCTTTTATTTATATATCCACTTTACTCCTTCCCAGCTGCCCCCATTCAGGAAATCAGCTGATGGCATACTGGGACTTGTAAGTCAAGGCACCTGCATGTCAAGTGGAGATGAGGGAATTGGTGCCCATTCAATACTCCTCCTATTTCGTGAAGCTGTATCTCTAAAAAGATGGGGAAGGAATGAAATAGCACAGCATTTCTGCAGACCTCCTGGAGGGCTGGAGCTGTGAGTAGCATCAGTATAAACTTCCCAGGCCTGGATTTTTTTTTTCCGGTACCAGGGCCATGGTTCCCTGCACCCACCCTGACCGTTTGCTTAGGTCCCTCAAAATCATATCATGATTTGGGTGATTATTTTAGAGAGAGTATAGTCAATAGGCCTGTCATCTCAGAGGATTTCAGCTAAGGCACAGAGTTAAAACAATTGCATGGAGATGGAGACCCTCTCCCCTCAGCCATTGACCTAGCCAAAGACCCAGAAAATGGGATGGGATCCCCGGAGTTGGGGAGGCATTAACTACACTGGAGTCAGGGCGATAGTCTCAGTGACCTTGAGAAGACCTTTCCAGATGGGGCAGATAAATGAAACCTCTTTCTTCATTACAGTCATTTCCCCTCACACTTTCTCTCTGCCTGTTCACTCCTCTCAACCCTGACAACAGCCTCAGAGGAGGTGCCGTTTTGGTGTAGTCACCGATCTGGTGGACAAAGCCAGGATGGGGTATTAGGATCCATCCGACTGGTTTCACACCTGGAAAAATCCGAACTCATCATCATTAACATTCTGTTTCCCTATTCAGAACAGGAGAATCAGGTATCCCCTGTACTAAGGGCAGCAGCAAGGGCGAGATTCTTAGAGCAAAGCAAGCTTCAGGGTTCATATCCTGAGTCTCAGGTCTGCCCATCCTCAGCCAGCACAGCAAGAGACTACCAAGGAAGTTGGGGGTTTGAAGTCATCCTTGGGGGAAATTGTGTGACCACAAGTTGTTGAGGCTTTGATGCCTGACAGATAGGATTGCTGCTTCCCAAACCCCTAATTGAAGAATGTAGCTTATAGAAAGGAAGATGGACAAGGTATGGCCCTAAGGCACAACCACCTTCTGTCCTCTGCTTAAAGCAGGCCCCACCAACTCACAGGCCTATTTAATTCTTCACATTATGAGAGAACCTGGGAGGGAATGGCCCTCATAAGAAGCAAGAAGCACATGTACATTCCAATAAAACACTCAAAGAGGCAATTATTTCTGGGCTGCCTATCCCAACCCAGTCTACCAGCATCCAGATTTCCAGAGCTGCTGTCATTGCCTCTGGCTATTGGCAAAATTAAACTTTTTGAGAAGTGAAAATGAACTGGCCCCCAGCTCAAGGGGGTGGAAATTGGCTGGCTGCCTGGGGCTATCACTGTGGGGCTGGGGGAAAGTGTTGGGGACAGGGACAGGGGAGATAGTGGAGGAAGCAAAGTGGCAATGTACCCCTCTGTAAAGGCAGGAATAGACACAGTGCAGGTTTTCTAGGATCCAGCAGACCGGGTAAAGGAGGAGTCAGAGTCCTCAGTGGTTTTGCAGGTTTTTATTGAGATTACCAGGTACACAGCAGGCAAGGGTACTGGGGGACTGGGAGGCCTGACAGCCTCCCAGCCCACAGCAGGTCTTCACTCTATGACGCTGCCATTTAAAGCCCTGTCTCAGCCCAGGTGAATCCCACCTACCTATACCCACACCCTATTCCAGGTGCCCACCATCAGGCATGCATTCAGGACCTCAAGAATCCATCATCTCTCCTGATGGCGGGAGGGCAGAAAAGCCTGACATTTTTCCCTACCCTACACCCTCCCTCCCCCAGATAGCACACACCTGTTCCGTGTGCACACTGAGATGCCACAGCACCTTACCAAGTCTGTATGTCATGGGATATGAGCTCAATCAAGGCTGGGGCAATAGCACTTTTTACTGCTACCTTGTCCCCAGCACTTGGAACGTGCCTGGTCACATAGTAGATGCTCAATAAATAGATATTCATTCCTGGTAAATGTGCAACTTTAAGCCCAGGCCAGAGTCTTATGATAAATATTATGAGCATTCTCCCCAGCCTTATGCCCAGCTCAAGTCACAAGTCACCTTGAAGCCATGCCCTGCCTCCATACCCCTCCATGGATGATGCTGTGGGATATTTAAAATGCCTACTTAGTAAACACCAAAGAAAGTAAGAAAGAGCCTCCTCAGGACATGAAGAGGAGGTCAGTGGCCTAGCTGGGCACCTCACAAAGAGGAGGTGGCCTCCTGGGACTCAGACCATCACAGTTCCCTCTTCTACCAGTATCAGGAACTCTTGCTTACCCAGACCAGCTTCCACCCCCTTCTGACATGCACAATTCATCCCTTTTATCTCTGGTCTCCTCTCCAGCCTGACAGTGTGTTCCTGTTAGTCATGAGACAGCTCTTTGTATGACACTTCACAGTCTCTCACTCTCACCTCTTCACATTCTCTCAACCTAACCTCACCAGCCACTGCTGTGGCTAACACCCACACTGGCTTCAACCAGTTCACATCATCTGACAGCACCTCCTCCTCAGGTCCTTGACCTTTCTCTCTGGCTTTCTGTCCCAGGGCTTTGTTGCCCAGGAACTGCTTGGCTTTCCTGCCTAAAGCACCAGGTAGTTAGGACCCTAAGGGACACTCTGGGGACAATTGTCCTAGGGGACAACTGGAGTGGGAACTGCCTGAAACTTTCCCCTTTCTTGCTCCACCCTTCTTAGAAGAAGATCCTTTGTAATATTGATATTAATCATAATATGTTTCAGAATGTTCTCTGGTTACTTGAAGCTGTGATATATTGGATCTCTCCTGGGTCTCACTCCTCTGACCCTCACCCATGCTCCCTGGACCACAGCCTCATCCCATGCTTGGCTCTCAGGAAAACTTAAGAGAAATCACTTCCCTTTTCCATTTGCCCCAGTTACACTGGTTTCCTTTCAATTCTTCAACACTTTCCCACTTTAGAACTCTCAAACTAGTTTTCCCCACCACCTGGAGTAATTTTCTCTCTGCTAGGGAGAGACCAGAATGATCAGAAAGAGGAAACCATGAGAAAAATCTAGCAGAAGAATGTTCCAGGCAGAGGGAACAGCCAATGCAAGAGCCTTGAGGCAGGAATAAACTTGGCTGTCTCAGGTAGAGCAAGAAGACCTTTGTGGCTACAGAAAAGTAAGAGAGGGAAGAGGGCCATAAAATGAAGTTGGAGAGATGGATAGGGATAAACCAAGCATGGTTTTGTGAACCATAATAGGGAGTTTAATATTAAATGCATCAGGAAGCAAACTCCATGAGGACAGGGATTGTTTGTCTGATTCCCTGCTGGCCCCCAGTTTGTAGTGGGCACTCAATAAATGTTTGCAGAATGAATGAATGTGAATGAATGAGTGAGTGAATAAGCTTCCTTGCCTGTATGCATGTCTCATCACCCATACAAGGTCAGCCACCCTTTGCCTCACACTAGGTGACAGAGTAGTACCCTTTTCTAAGATGACAGCTGCGGGGAAGGAGAGGGTCAGGCTGGTTTTGTGTTGTCCTGAGAGAATAGTCTGGGAGAGTCTTGCCTGCTCTGGGCATTGACTTTCCTCTCCTCCCCTCTTTTCGCCCACAGTCAATTCTGATGCTGTTGCTCACTTCTCTGCTGGAGCTGGGCTCCGCTCCTGACACCATTAGTCACCTCCCTCGCTTCTCAGCTTCCTTAATGAGCAGCTGTTTTGTCTTCATTCGGAGACAGGCCTCCCCCTGCCTGCTGCTTCCTGGGGAAACCAAGGTCTGGGGTAGGAGTGTGAGGCTCTTCCTCCCTGCTCTCTACTACGCTCTAAGGGGTGGGAGGAGAGAAAAAAGGGACTCTTTTGGCAAAGGAGGTAATCAGGACACAGCTGAAGTTTAGGTGTAGATTATAAAGGGGGAGGGGCTCCAGATTACCTGGTGAAGTCCATGGAGGAAAAGGAAACAGGTAGAGACTGCAGCGTAAGAAACAGAGGTTGGAACTAAGACAGAAAACCCATTCTGGTGGACAGCTGAGGCCAGAGGGTGCCTTCTTGACTGGTAACCTTTCCTGGGTTGACCAGTTTCTTTCCTATTACTATTCTCCAAGTGTAGGGTCAAGGAGGTAATTAAATAAAACTGTCAAACACCAGAGAACACTTGGTTGAGATTCCTTGATCGCTGTTGGTTGATTTGAGGCAACCATGGGCAGGGACAACCACCAGGGGGCCAAAGTGACAGGGAGTTTCCTATAGAAAATAGATGGCATACTCAGAGGGTAAACTGCACAGGGGTCAATGGAGGGAATATTTCCTGGGTGGGGTTAGAGGAAACACTAAACGACATAAAGGCGCTGAAGAAAGTCTTTACCAGTTTTAGGCCCAAAGGGGGAGGGTGAAGGAAGAAGTGATGCAAAGAAAAGCTGTCTGGGGCAGAGCCACTGCCCCACAGGACCCGTGGCTTCTGTAAAAGAATACAGTTGCTGTCAGCACTGATGCCCAGCAGTGGGACTGAGGGTGGGGAATGAACACACCTCTCTCCTCCCATCCAGCTGTCTCCTACCAGTGCCTCCCATTGACCAAGACCAACAGGAAGCTGAGGGCTGAATAAAACCAACAGGAACCAAAACCAAAACCAAACAGGAACCAGAGCCACCCAGTTCCTGAAGGGCAGCTTCCTGGAGCTCTGAGTAGAGCAGAGAATGAAAGTGAATCTAAAATCTTATCTAGGGCCTCCCCAGTGGTGCAGCGGTTGAGCGCTGGCTTGCGAAGCTGCCCGCAGCCTCTGCAACGCTGGTTTGATCCCTGGCTGCCAGGCGAGGGTCCCACATGGCGCGCAGACCTCTCCTGCCGCCCGCTGCTCCCCTCAGCAGTGTCCTTCGGTCCTTCTGCCTGTTCTGCTCTCCGCTCTGGCTCTCGTGAATTCTCTCACCCTCCCGCGCTTCTGACTGTACCCAGTGCTTGTATAAATAAATGTTAAAAAAAATTTTTTAAATAAAAAAATAATAAAATAAAATCTTATCTGATCCTCCTGATGTCACCCACCCCTAAGCCTACCTCCTTCATACCTGGTTCCTCAATAGCTTACAAGTCCCTGTGCTGCCTGTGCTCAGAACCCATCCCATCTCACATGCTGAGGTGATTCAGGTCTCAGCTAAGCTCAGGGAAGGCTCCAGCCACATGGGGAGGATTTCCATTGTCCTGAGTCTACCCCTACCTTACTGTTCAGCAGCAGGATTCCCAGATGACCCTGCACTTCTCCTGCCAAGTTTTAGGAACAGACAAGTGGGTAATTATAGTTCCCTAATAAACGTTCACCCCCACTGACTCTCTTTCAACTAAATGAAGCAGGAGGTTTCTCCCTACTTCTCCCCTGCATTGACAGTGGCCTCTGCCCCTCATTGTCCAAAATTCTATTTAGATCCAAGGAGCCTGGGGAAGCTGGGAAGCCTGAGGGAACACCCTAACATACTCCATATCTCAGAGACTGAGAGAGGGCCTGCTGTTCTTGCTTTTTCTGGAAATGCCAAGTCCCTCCTTTCTCTACCTTAGAACTATCATTAAATTTCATGGGTTCGGGCCTCCCCGGTGGCACAGCGGTTGAGCACTGGGTTGCGAAGCTGCCCGCAGCCTTTGCGGTGCCGGTTCGATCCCCGGCTGCTCCCCGGCCACTGGAGGAGGGTCCCACATGGCGCGCAGACCTCTCCTGCCGCCCGCTGCTCCCCTCAGCAGTGTACTTCGGTCCTTCTGCCTGCTCTGCTCCCTGCTCTGGCTCTGGTGAATTCTCTCACCCTCCCGCGCTTCTGACTGTACCCAGTGCGTGTATAAATAAATAAATAAATCTTTAAAAAAATAAAAAATAAATAAAAAATTTCATGGGTTCACTTTTCAACACATGGAATTATTAAATTCCGTGGGTTTCCAGCTTGTACCTTTCTCTGCACCAGCTCATTTCTCACCCTGGTTACCCTGCAGGCCCCTAAGGGAGAAGCTCGTGGTGAACATAAGTTCTGAAGCCCTGGGGTCCAGTCACAACTGGTATTGTATTATTCAGGGTTCTCCAGAGAAACGGAACTGATAAGAGAGATATAGGTATAGATACAGATATATGGAATGGGAAATGAGGTTTATCATAGACAATTGTCTCACACAATTATGATGGTTGATAAATCCATGATTGGCCTTCTGCAAACTGAAGACCCAGTGAGATTGCTGGTGTAGTTTGAAGACCTGAGAGCCAAAGGCACTGATTCCAGTCTGCATCTGAAGGTCCCAATCTGGAGCCAGAAGCACCGAGGAAGGGAGAAGACGGATACCCCAGTTCAAGCAGTCAATTGGAGAGAGGTCTGTCTTCCTCTACTATTTTGTTTTATTTGGGTCCTCTACAGATTGCATGATATGCACCCACAATAGGAGGACAATTTGCTTTACTCAAACACTAATTTCCTCCAGAAACAACCTTATAGACACACCTAGAAATAATGTTTAACCAGAGTTCTGAACATCCCATGTTCTAATCAAACTGAATATAAAATTACCCATTTTATATACCTACTAGTTCAGATAACTGTTCCATCCTTCCTCTCTCTCCAACCTAGGACCACCTGGGCCCTAGGTTTCCCCAGTGCAACATCGTATACTAGAAAATTACAGTTTTGGCCTATCCAGTATCCATTTCCCCTGGCCCTGGCTTTGGGGATTTGGCTGGGAGCTTCAACTGTTGGACTGTCAGTGACGGCTCTCTCTATTCTTTGGTGAAGGGGTTAGCATATATAAACCCAAAATAGGTCAGTCAAATGTTCTTTCTCCCTTGAATCTTAAATGAAAAGGCATAAAAATGTTTATTATACCCAAAGCAGCACCATGAAGAGATTATTGCTTAGTCCCAGCTCCCTTGATTTCATTGTCTGGGTTCCTGAGACAGTCTCTTCAGTATAAGTTACCCCCATTTCTTTCTAATATAATCATTTTTTTTTGCTTATTAGCTAGAATTTTTCTTTCACCTGCAACCAAACATTCTCACCAAAAACACACACAAAAAATTCTCACCAACACAAATCACTTTCTTTTTTTTTTTCTTTTTTTTTTTTTGCAATTTTTTTTTAATAAATTTTATTCTTATATTCCCCATACAATTGCAGCCCCCCATTCTGACCCCAATCCCCCCTCCCGCCCCCGCCCCCCTAAAAGTGTCTCTGGTTCATAGTTTTTTGTTGATTTTGATTTTCACTTTCTTATAGTTATTCATTTTCCTGGTCCCTTATTTAAGTTTTCTAGATTCCTGCTATGAGTGAGACCATCCGGTATTTTTCTTTTTCTTTTTGGCTTATTTCGCTGAGCATGATCCCTTCCAGCGCCATCCATGTTGCAGCAAATTGCATGTGTTTATCTTTTTTGAATGCTGAGTAATATTCCATGGTATATATGTACCACATCTTCTTGATCCAGTCATCTATTTTTGGGCACAAATCACTTTCTTTAAAAAAAGAAGTTATTTATGCATACAAGAGCTGGGGTGCAGTCCAGAGATGTAGGGGGTGAGGGGATTCACCAGAAGCAGAGTGGGGAGCAGAATAAGCAGATCTACTGAAATAGATTGCTGAGGGGAATTCCAGGCGAGTCAGGAGAGGTCTGCTGTGCCATGTGGGTAGCTCCCTGGCCGGGGATCGAACTTGTGCTGCAGTGGCTGATGATAGCTTCATAGTGCTGCATCTTAACCCTTTGCACCCCAGGGAGGCCCCCACAAATCACACTTTCTTAGGGGAATTGAGGGGTGTGTCCCTCTCGTGGGCTCACTTCTGGACTCTCTGCCATGGATTCTATTCTTGATTCCTGGAGAGGAAAAACAGCTCCTGCTGCTGGGGGTGCATGACTCACATCAGTCTCAGGAACCCATTCTTTGTTGCCTGACTTACCAGGGCCCGCTCCTAGCCTGACTTGGAGGTGTCCACACTCAGGTCACGGCCCGAAATAGCCAAGTTTATCTCCTAGGACTCCCTGTCACAAGTCCCACGGGCAGGTTAGGCTGGTCTTCTTGTTCTTTTCCACAAATAGCAAATTCATTCCTGTGCTGTGTCTTTGCTCATGATGTTCTTGGACACCTGATAAGCCGGTGGCCTGCTGCTGAATGTCTGAGATCCTCTCAGACCTTCAAATCATAAAGCACATCCTGATTCTTCTTTCCCTAAGCAGCATCAAGCCCACAGCAACTTCTGAACCAAGCGCCTCAGTGGGCTCTCTGTGATGTGGGACAGAACAAGTGATTTGTGTGGCTGAGCTTTATTTCCTTTGTAGACTTAAGTCTTTGAGGACTGAGTACAGGTTCTGGGTGTCTTGATACCTTTCCTGTATAGGACTTTATACAGGAGTGCTCAAATTTGTCTTGAGTGACAAATTTGAGTGAGTGCTCAAATTTGTCTTGGTTCTATAACTCCTATTTTTCATTCATTCTTTCTCTAGCATTTATCAAGCACCTAGTATAAGTATAGGTCCTATGCTAAACCCTAGAGGTACACAGCAAAGAAAACATAGCCAAGGAAGACACAGTCTTCTAGAATGGAAAATTAGATGTAACAGAATGAGCATGTAACCCTGTCCAGTTTTTCTCTGCTGCAGGCTCACTTCAAAGGAATGAAAGGCATTTCACTGCTCCTGGGGGGAGAGGCAGACTTTGTGTCCTTGAAGTTTGGATTTTTTTAACCCCCATGAGGATTTGTGTGTTTTTGACTGGAAAGCAAAAGCTGCAAACAGCCAGCTCCCACTGGCTTTCTTTTTATTTTTTAAAGGAAATTTTAAACTTATTTTTATGTGCAGAAGTTGCAATGTGTACACTTAACCCAGTTTGGTGGCGAATGCTTTAGCCTTTGCTTTTTCCAGCTTGGCAATGTGAGCCTCTGATTTTGGACCCAGGACATGGTCTTCTCAGTGACAGTGAAGCTCATCTTGACATTGTAATTGGTCCTGATAGCTTCCACCAGCTTCGCCACATTGCCTTTGCCTTCTGAGTAAATCTATGTGAAGGCAATGGTAACACAAGTCTTCTTGTGGACAAAATAGCTTCCCCTTGATAATGAATAGGGGACTCCCACCTTCTGACACAGGGCAGTCAGAAAGATAACCAGCTAAATGGATTCCATGTCACATGCAGTCACCATCAGCTGAGCCTTCTTGTTCTCTACCAAGGTGGTAGTGACAGTTTTAACCTCTGCTTAGAGGATAGATGACCTTTTACAGTGGGAACATCCTCTTTGCCAGCAGCTTTCTTCTCAGCCTAGGCCAACAAACTCTCATTTTGCTTTTTGTCTGACTCACCCAGGCTTTCTGAACAGAGATTATGATTGGAGGCTCAATGCTTCCCAAATGGAATGGTTGGATAACTCAAGAGTTAACAGGGGCTCTAAAGATTAGAAAGGAAAAGAAGGTATGAATCCCATCAGAGCAGAGACCCCAGCTCAAGTGAATGTAGGTCCTCAAGATGGGAGAACTTAGGAGGAAGAATTTTTGGGTGAGTGTAGATACGATAATAATAACAGCCAAGATTTTGTTGCACACTTACTATATGCCAGACAGGCTTCAGCATTTAATATGCATTCACTTATTTCTCACAAGAACCCTCTGAAGTAAGTACTATTATTATTATCCATCTTATAGATGAGGCAAAGAAAGATTAAATGAATTGCCCAAAGGTGTGGATCTTAGAATCTGAGGGCCCTGAGTACCTGTGAGGGCTGAGCACAAAGGACCACAGTTTGGGGAACCTTGCAAAGATCGTGTGGTTGCAGCTGTCACAGAAGGGATGGTGCTATTTCAGCACCCCCACCTTCAGGTGTGCTTAACAGCCCACACAGAGATATAGCTGTGACAATTGGCACAAACTGAGAATCTGGTAATTTTGGTAAGAAGGAGCTTACAGCTGTCACCTCAGTAATGCTGTTTAACAGTCACCAAAAGTCAGTGCATGCAATGTGAGCATTTTTCAGTCCTGTGTTTGGGCGCTAGCTGGGGGCTAGCTGCTTATATGCTGGCTTTGGCTGAGGTGGCTTGGCCTGGCTCCATGTGTCTCTCCTCCTTCTAGGACCAGCAGGCTAGCCAGGCAATATTCATCTCATGGAGATGGGGGAAGCACAAGAGTGACAGCCCAATGCACAAACCCACTTTAAGCCTCTGCTTATTTTGAGTCTGCTAAAACAACGCTGGTCAAAACAAATCCTATTACCAAGCCCAGAGTAAAAGGATGGAGAAATACATGCCACCCACAGGAGGAAACTGCAAAGTTATGGCTAAAGAAAGTGGGGGTATAATCGTATTACCTGGGAGCAAACCAAGAGATGGAACAATAATCTAGTGTTCTGCAGAATTTAAGCTGGATTTAATTTTGATTTAGAAGGATAATGAAATCCTACATTATGTCGTAGAGCAGTTCACGCCTGTTACAAAGATAAAATCTGTCTTCAGGGACTACAAAGTTTGCAGTGTGAATATTTAAATTTTCAGTTTTTATTTTAGTGAAATCTTAAAAATGCCTTTTAACAAGAACATTCTGGATAGCCTAGATGACTGTGATAGCTACCTTACAATTTTCAAAGCCCCGGTGATCCCTAACATGTTAGCATTTAACTTTTTAATAGCAGGTTTTTTAAACTGGGATCTGTCTTCTTAGGGAGTCACAAATTTTCAAGGATGGAAAACATTAGTGAAAATGATACATACAGACCGTGTACAGGAGAGGCCTGGTCACAGTGCTGTAGGCATCCAGGGGTACGGGAGGCTGGAGCAGGGTTTATGCTGCCCTACAGGGCAGCAGTGGCAGCATGTGAATAGGTCTTAAAGGATGGTAGGGTGGGATCTCAGGAATAACTCCAGGTTCCTTCTTGGTGTGGACATTGCCAGATTCCTCATTTCTAGGGCATCCCTGAGCAGAAAGAGCTTTCCCTTTCATCTCTGCAAATCTGGAATCTGTTTTTGCATGTTTTCCATCAGGACCTTGTCCTTTACCTTCACATGGACGCCGCTAGTTACAATATTTGGAGAGGCTAGAGATTGTTATTGCTTCACTCCCTAATTTTCTTTTTGAAGATTTATTTACTTATACAAGAACTGGGGTACAGGCAAGAGGCACGGGAGGGTAAGAAAATTCACCAGAGACAGAGCAGGAGCAGAACAGGCAGATGGACCAAAAGCACTGCTGAGGAAAGCAGCGGGTGAGACAGGAGAGGTCTGCTGCACCATGTGGATATCTCCCTGGCTGGCTAGGAATCGAACCTGTCCTGCAGAGACTGCAGACAGCTTCACAGTGCTGTGCTCAACCCACGGCGCCACCGGGGAGGCCCCTTTACTCCCTAATTTTGAAGCTAGGCCAACCAGAGTTCTTATTTTGACTTTGACATTTATTACCTCCAGACCCTTGGGCAAGTTGCTTCAACTCTCAGAGACCTAAGTACCTCATCTGTAGAAAGGAATCCTAATTCTCTCATAGGCGTTTAAAGGAATTAGAACTCATCAGTGAAGCCTTGGTTTTCTTTGTGGGAAGATTTCTGACTTCCGATTCAATTGCTTTAATGGTTATTGGATTATTCAGATGTCCCATTGCATGTTGAGACAGTATGAGTAAGTTATATATTTTGAGCAATTTGTCTTTTTCACATGTATCTTCGATTTTATTGGCACAAAATTCTTCATAGCTTCTTGTTTTCTTTCTTTTTTTTTAAAGACTTTTTTTTTTTAAGATTTATTTTTATTTATTTATACATGCACTGGGTACAGTCAGAAGCGCAGGAGGGTGAGAGAATTCACCAGAGCCAGAGCAGGGAGCAGAACAGGCAGAAGGACTGAAGTACACTGCTGAGGGGAGCAGCGGGCGGCAGGAGAGGTCTGCGCGCCATGTGGGACCCTCCTCCGGAGGCCAGGGAGCTGCCTGAGATCCAACCGGCGCTGCAGAGGCTGCAGGCAGCTTCTCAACCCAGCGCTGCGCCACCGGGGAGGCCCCTTGTTTTCTTTCTAATGCCTGAAGCATCCATAGCAATAGCCCTCTTTTCATCCCTAATATTGTTTATTTTTGCCCTCTTTCAACTTTTTCTTGATCAGTGTTATCAGAGATTTATCAGTTTTCACAGAATCATCTTTTGACTTGGCTGATTCTCTCTGTTGCATATTTGGTTTCTTTTCCTTCATCTTACTACTTCCTTCCTTCTACATTCCTTAAATTTATTTTGCTGTTTTTTTTCCCTAACTCATTATGATAGATCCTTAGCTCATTAATTTTCCATCTCTTTTTCTTATCTAAAATGTGCACTTAAGGCTTATATTTCCTTGTAGAAGCTTAAATGAAAGGGATATATTTAGGCGTCTAGTCCCAAATAGGCATTCAATAAACATCTTGTCAACACCATCATCATCACTATCTAGTGTCATATGTGATGAAACTTCCTAGCACAGTTTCCAGTTTTCTGGCTTTCTAATGTGACATATGTCCCCTGAGTGTTCACACATAGATCCTCTGAAGACTTATTCTGGGCCTTTTTTGGTTTTAGGGAGGTTTCCTCTGAAGGAGAAGTTAGAACACAGAGAGGGTCATGTACCTTCAGGCCATCTTCCTTAGGGGTCTAGACCTTGTCTTTCTAGAATATCTGGCAAAGTCCCAGGCCCATGGGAAGTAAGTTCTACCCTATAGGCTGTAGCAAATTTTATTTTCCAAAAATGGACATCATAATATCTCCAATTCTATAGGCTTTTCTAGATGCTTGTTGTTACTTGGGCAAGAGGTGAGTATAGCATACCTCTCCTTGAGTTTGGTGGGTTTGTGATTCCATTTTAGGTGACATATTATAGACCAATAGGTTGCAGGAGAAATGATGCTGAGAAACTTCCAAAACTTGATCATAGAGGGTGATGCGCCTTCTACTTTGTTAGCTGAAAACCTCACGACTAGAGCCCCGAGTCACCACATAGGAGGTCTGACTACCCTGTGGCTGCCATGTTGTGAGGAAGTCAAACCACATAGTGAGCCTCATGTAGGCACTGTGGTCTCCAGTCCTAATCTTTCAGTCAACCCAGCCCAGCACCAGTTATGCATGTGGATGAGCCTTCCTTGTTATCAGCCTCCAATTGTTTAGAAACTCACATCCTTCAAATATTACCAGCCTAGCTGAGGTCCAGATGTTGTAAATCAGACACAAGCTATCCCCATTGTATTCTGTCCAAATTCTTGACCCAGAGAATCATGAACATAAAATCAGATGTTTTTAAGTTCTAAGATTTCATGCAAGTGGCCAACAGACATATGAAGAAATGTTCAACATCCCTCATAATCAGGGAAATGCAAATTAAAACCACAATGAGATATCACCTTACACCAGTAAGAATGACATATATTAAAAAAAAACTAGCAACAACAAATGTTGGCAAGGATGTGGCGAAAAATGAACTCTCCTACACTGCTGGTGGGAATGCAAACTGGTCCAACCACTATGGAAAGCTGTGTAGAGATTCCTCAATCTACTAAAAATGGAACTACCATATGACCCACCAATTCCATTCCTCGGGATCTACCCAAAGGAGACAAAACCATTAATCCAAAAAAATACCTGCACCCCGATGTTTACTACCGCACTATTTATAATAGGTAAGACTTGGAAACAGGAGGGCCTCCCCGGTGGCGCAGCGGTTGAGCGCTGGGTTGCGAAGCTGCGCGCGGCCTCTGCGGCGCTGGTTCGATCCCCGGCTGCTCCCCGGCCACCAGAGGAGGGTCCCACATGGCGTGCAGACCTCTCCTGCCGCCCGCTGCTCCCCTCAGCAGTGTACTTCGGTCCTTCTGCCTGCTCTGCTCCCCGCTCTGGCTCTGGTGAATTCTCTCGCCCTCCCGCGCTTCTGACTGTGCCTAGTGCATGTATAAACAAAACAAACAAACAAACCAGCAAACAAATAAATAAAGCATGCCTCTATAAAAAAAAAAAAAAAAGACTTGGAAACAACCCAAATACCCAAAAATAGATGACTGGATCAAGAAGATGTGGTGCATATACACACTGGAATACTATTCAACAATCAAAAAAGATAAACTAATGCCATTTGCAGGAACATGGATGGAGATAGAAGGATTATGCTGTGATATAAATCAGAAGGAGGGCCTCCCTGATGGTGCAAGGGATTAAGATGCAAGCTATGAAGCTATCCGCAGCCACTGCAGCACGAGTTCAATTCCCAGTTGGCCAGGGAGCTACCCACATGCCGCAGCAGACCTCTTCTGACTCGCCCGCTGCTCCCCTCCGCAGTGTATTTCAGTCAGTCTGCCTATTATGTTCCCCACTCTCTCTCTGGTGAATCCTCTCACCCTCCACACCTCTGGCCTGGACTCCAGTTCTTGTATGCATAAATAAATAAATATTTTTTAAAAATCAGAAGGAAAAAGAAAAATATCAGATGGTTTCACTTATAGGAGGAATATAGGGGAACCAAATAAGGGATCAGGGAAAAAATAATAACAATTAAACAAATACAACACAACAAAACAAAAATAAACAACTATAAGTCAGAGACATTCTACAGGGGAGGGAAGGGAGAAGGATCAAAATGAGGGCAGGAAGAGTACAATGGACTATGATGATGGTGCACAGGTGAATTGGTGGTAGAAATTCTCTGCAGACTACACCTGAAAAATGAAAGCAAACACTGTAAAAAAAAAAAAAAGAACAATGATGTAAAATATTAATTAATCAATTAATTAATTAATAATTTAAAAAGTTTTTAAGATTTCAGGTATTTTGCTATATAACAATACATTATTGGAATAATATTCTTTTTTTAAAGATTTATTTTTATTTATTTATACATACAAAATTAGGGTGTAGGCCAGAGGTGTGGGGAGTGAGAGGATTCTCCAGAGACAGAGTGGGGAGCAGAACAGGCAGATCTACTGAAATACCCTGCTGAGGGGAGCAGTGGGCAAGACAGGAGAGGTTTGCTGCCCCATGTGGGTTAGCTCCCTGACTGAGGATCAAACTCAAGCCATAGTGGCAGGCTGGTAATAGCTTGATAGCACTGAGACTTTAACCCCTGCACTACCAGGGAGGCCCTGGAACAATATTCTTTATTTTGTCTGGCACCCAACTCCTCCACCAAACTCCTTCAACCTTTGTCATACTCCATATACTCTGGATTTCCCACTTCGGCTCCAACAGAGTCAGCAGAAGTATAGGACAGCAAAGGTCTTTGGTGGGAGTGTTGGGGAACCAAATTGGAAATGGAGAGTCCCTAATCCTATCAATTTCTCTAGACTGAGTTCTTCTCAGACCTTTGGTTTCCAATCTTTTCAAATACTAAGACCTTCTCTATTTCATCAAAAACCCCGAGTGTCCCCTACATGATGTTTATACTTTCAGTATAGCTTCATATATAGTTTATATTTATTAAGAATTTACTGACTGCTAAGCACTATACTCAGTATTTTGCATGTATTATCTCCCTAAATATTCACAACAAGCCCATGACCATTGTCATTCTCATTTTATAGAGTGAAGTGATGTGAGCAAATTGTCCCCACAGCCTATTCTTCATATCAAATGCAGAGCTCATGAAAGAGGAGTTGTAAAATGAAATCCAAATGCTTATTGTGGGTGCTAGAGAGTGTTGCCCTCCAACTCCACATGGTCCTCTACACTGCCCCCCTAGATCTGAGAGCTAGCAGTCCACATTCCCTTTGTTAGCTGGCTTTCTGTAAGTTTCAACCTATTGGAACCACTAGCTGGAGACTGGAAAGCGGGAATTAGAAAGAAGCCATGTTCTTTTCTATGTTTTGATGGCACTTCTAGCCATGCCAATCACTTGCTCTTGTGTTTCCACTCAGGCAGTTCAGGTCCTCCTAGTGTTAACAGAATTCATCTCCATTAAATGGGGAGTAGCATCACAGTGCAATAAATGAGCACCATTTTCCCTGCTGCCACTTACATGCAGCCACCTTGAATTACAATTCCCAGAATGTCATGCTAAAGTGGGGTGGGGGGCAGCTGGGAAGAAGCCACCAGATATAAATGAAGGTAGAAAGAAGGAGGAAGGGGAAACATGTGGAGGGGCATGTGAAGGAGAAACACTTGGAGGAAAGACTTGGAGGGGAGACATGTGGGTAAGAGACACAGTCTGGGCCTGGGACTTTAACATTTTGGCAAAGACAGTGGTAGCCATTATTTTAATCTAGTAGTGGAGTATATGGTATATTTTACTGTTTTTTTGTTTTTGTTTTTGTTTTTTTGAGAACAGAAAAGGCTGATTTATTGAAATACACTAAAAAGAAGCTGTGGGTGAGATAGGAGAGGTCTATTGCGCCATACATTTTTAATTTTGAATCTCTCCTGTCCCAGCTCTCAGAGACCTTCCTAACCCCTTTCTTGTGATTCCTGCCAGTATGTATCTTGGATTTGTACTGGTACTTTTGAGTCCTCAGTCAACCTACTTTGGCCTGAGTCTGTTTGGCTGGGCATTTGCCCATGATGGGATGGGTAATTTTCAGAATTCAATTGGGAATCTATTATTTAAAATCCTTTCTTCTCTCTCTCCCTCTCCTCTTTGAACATCTCAATGCCCTTTGAATCTTTCATCAATTAAAAATCTTTGAGCACATGAAGAGTCTGCTTTCTTTGCTTTTGTGCATGTGATTACAACAGCAGCCTCAGTGGCACAACATTTTTCAACTAAGATTATCACCACTTCTCATTTTGTTTTTCCAGATTTAGGACTGATAGTGACTTCCTCTAATTACTGATCTTTAAATACTCTCATTTCCCTCTTTTTTGTTTCTCTGACCTTCCCAACATGTATACCAATTCCTTCTACTTAAAATACCTAGAATGATTTTTTATTTTTCCTGATTATCTATTGACTAATACACTTGACTTTATAAAACTTTGTATAACCTGACTTTTATTCAGTCTCCAACCTCAAATCTGGTCATTCTCCCTCGTGCTTACTATGCTTCAATCATACTTATCTCCTTTCTGATCCTCAAATAATTGCAGTCTTTTCCTGCCTTGAGCCCTTTGTACTTGTTCTTCCCAACACTAAAAAAGATCCCCCCCACCCAGCACTTTGCAAAGCTGGCTTCTTCCCATGTCTCAGCATAAATATCAGTGTTGCAGAGCAGCCATCCCTGCAAAAGTCCATATAGCAAACCTACCACATACCCGAGAACTCTAGTCACATCACCTTTTTATTGTTGTCAGAGCACTTATTACTAAATGACCTTATCTTGATGATTTATTCTTTAACTTGTTTATTAAATGCTTCTAGGGCTAAAATGAAACTCTGAAAGAGCCGAGCACTTGTCTGTCCTACTTATTACTATATCCAGTGTCTGGCAGAGTTGCTACTTAATAGATATTTTTGCATTTGAATGAATGATAGATATCATGAATGAGTGATTTGCAAGCCGTATCCTCAATGACCTGACATCTACAAGGTACATGACCTTGAAGGCTACCCAAAATAGAGATGCCCTTGCCTCCCTTGAGGCAGGACCACCAAGGTTTGTGCTAGCAGCAAGGCTCTGAGCTCTACTTGTGCCTTTAGGAAGGTCCTTTCTGTGCAGATGGAGGCCTCCCCATGGTCTTGCTCTATCTTCTGGCATGTCCTAGTCAGCCTGTTTCTTTCCATGCTTGCAGCAGGCTGCAGGGCATTAATGACTACAAGTGCAAACCTGCCTAGGGCCAATATCAATTAGACCACATGCCCACCGTGTGGGCTGATTAATGCCAATAAGCCAGGACCCACTCTTGCAAAGCCTTTTCCATCTGTGTGCTGCATTTGATAACTAAAGAGAAAACAAACAAGACTGGTATAAAATTAATTTTACTCATCATCACATTCTTATCACATAATAAAAAGCAGAAAGTTTCTGTTACATAAACATTTAACCCAAATCATTGCAGTAATAATAAGCGGAATCTGAAAAGACAATGAAATTCATACTCTAATGCATGCAACTATAAAGAGCCATTATATTTTTCTTTTATGACATTATGAACAAAATAAATTATGGGATCTTATTCTAACCAAAACAAAACAAAAATTCATTGTTGCTGCAGGGGAGGAGAGAAATCAGCAGGCTGGAGGCAGATGCTTTTTTTTTTTTTTGCAATAATGGGTTCTTCATTAGGTCATTTTGTCCATCCCCAGCCTATGGGAAAATCTCTTTCTGAGTTTTAACATATCCTAGATTGGGACTATCCCCTAGATACCAGGTTAACTGATGAGACGGAAGATACAGAGAACCCATAGAAACGTTATAAGAACATTAGGAATACAGCTCTCAGCAAGAATTTGAAAGAGGCGTTGCATGAGAGAAGCTGACTCTGACTGAGGACCTAGGCTTGACCAAGCCAGGAAAGAAAAGCAGAAGAGTCGAGGTGGGCATGAAAGGCTGTGTGTGTTCTCTGAGGCCACAGATACACACAGAAATTTTACCATTTTTTCCATTATTTTTCTCCTGGTTCCTCTTCTTCTTTTTTTTTAAAGAATTATTTATTTTTATTTTTATTTTTATTTTAAAGATTTATTTATTTATTTATACAAGCACTGGGTGCAGTCAGAAGCGCTGGAGGGTGAGAGAATTCACCAGAGCCAGAGCAGAGAGCAGAACAGGCAGACTGACGAAGTACACTGGTGAGGGGAGCAGTGGGCGGCAGAAGAGGTCTACGTGCCATGTGGGTCCCTTGCTGGTGACTGGGGATCGAACTGGCGCTGCAGAGGCTGCGGGCAGCTTTGCAACCCAGCGCTCAACCGCTGCACCACCGGGGAGGCCCTAAGGTTTATTTATTTATGCATAAAAGAACTGGGGACCCACTGGGTACAGGCCAAAGGTGTGGGGTGAGGGTGGTGGTGAGAGTATTCACCAGAGACAGAGTGGGAAACAGAACAGGCAGACTGACTGAAATACACTGCTGAGAGGAGCAGCAGGTGAGACAGGAGAGGTCTGCCACGCCTTGTGGGTAGCTCCCTGGCCAAGGATAGAACTCATGCTGTGGAGGCTGTGGATAGCTTCACAGTGCTGTGCTTAACCCCTTGCACCACCAGGATGGCCCTCCTTTGCTTTTGACTAGCTAAACTGTTCACCATCCCTTCTAAGCATCTGACTTTCCCACATGTATGCTTTTTTCTTTCATGCTATTCCTCTGCTAGAACATCTTGCCTTCTTCTATATCCATTGGATCCTCTAGACCCAGCTCAAAAGCCACTTCCTCCAAGAGGTGTTATCTCACCTCTTCAACTGGAGAGCATGGCTCCCAACTTTGAAATCCTAATATCCTGGATCACAGGATTCTGATTACTTTCTACTAATGAACACTTATATGCTTCTATCCCTTTGTGTTGATTATATTATTTCCCCCATTTATTCATTTCTGTCTGTAAACATATTATAAGTCATTATGTATTTCCATGTAACTTTCAATATCCTCCTGGGGAAGGAGCATACCGTATTGTTGTCATACTTGGTGATATAACTTGCTTCAGCCAATCAAGCAAGAAAAGAAGTTATCAGAGCAAAAGCTTTAGAAGTCATTAGAGTATTCTGTTTATCATCTTTCATGAGAATGGCATGTATTAGAATGAAGAAGACTCTTGGAAGTCATTATGTTTTTAAAGCTAACCTGAAAGTGATGAGTAAGAAATCAACCTTTGCTGTTACAAACCACAAAGACCTGGGGGGAGGGGGTGTTTGTTCTCACAGTATAATCTGGCAAACACTAACTAATGCATTGTTACTAAACTGCAGTCTCCTTCATGGGGAAGATTACATCTGATTCATATTTGCTCTTTTTAATGAGCCTAGCACAAAGCCTCATTGAGAGACATAGTAATTGTTTACTAAATGAACAAACGTGGAAACAAATACATCATTTACTACATGCTACTGTAATTATTCCTCACCTTGTGTAGTGCTATGCTCTCCACAGTGAATTTTAATTTTACAACACTGTTTTGCTGTGAGAGCAATAATGGAAAATGGACAACTATTGCTTTTCATATAATATCCCTATTTTCTTTTTTAAAAAAAGATTTATTTTTATTTATTTATGCATACAAGAACTGGGATGTAGGCCAGAGGTGCAGAGGTTTGTGTGAGAGGACTCACCAGAGACAGAGTGGGAATCAGAACAGGCAGGTCTACTGAAATATACTGCTGAGGGGAGCAGCGGGTGAGACAGGAGAGGTCTGCTATACTATGTGGGTTAGCTCCCGGGCCCAGGGGATTGAACTCATGCTGCGGTGGCTGCGAATAACTTCATAGTGCTGAGACTTAACTCCTTGTGCCATCAGAGAGTCCCTAATATCCCTATTTCCTTTGAGGAACTACCCCTTCCTGTGGTTCCTGGTAGGGCTGCCCGTCACAGCACCAGCCCCTCTAGTCATAGGAGTAAGCATTTGACCCATTACTGCAAATGACAGTGTCTCATCCTGTGAACAGTGATTGGACCAGACATAGTCATAGGACAAAACCTGGGGCAATCACAGCCCTTTCCTGAAAGTAGGTGCAGAGTAGTACTTCTGGGGAAGTAAGATGTCTAGAAAGAATCCCAAGTAGGAATGGGAACACTCAAGTGGACACTTTTCAGTTGTGTAATTCTCTTTTACTCCTCTAGTATGTTATCTCAAAACTAGTATGTTCTCTTCAAAATTTCTGCTTCATAAGTTCCCCTGTCCCTGCAAACATCATCACTCTACTGACCCCTCACTCTCAACTGGTGATCTTGTCTCACCTCTCATGAAGAAAATAGAAGCAATTAAACATGTGTTCCCTCATTTTCCTAGCACCACTTTTCCTTCGAGCATCCAGATGCCTGGCCAACCCTCCTAACACCTTGATTTTGGACTACTGTGAGAAAATCCATTTCTGCTGTTTCAAGGCACCAATTTGTGGTCATTTGTTACAGCAGTCACAGGCAACTATCATATTTAATCAACATCTCAAATTTGAGAAAACTCTTAATGTCAGCTGTGCCCATACCAGCTCCTCACTTGGTCTTTTCCACGAACCTTCCTTCTACTTTGACCCCTGGTTTCCTTTACACAGCATAACCAGAGTTCTTTTAAAAACATAAGTTACATCAACTGCCTCTGTTGGTTCAAGCTATCAAAGGCTTCTCATAATACTTTGAATATGATACGTATTCCATGTCTTAGCCTATGTGATCCTTCTTGTTCTGGCCCCTGGTTATCATCTCTTACTGTTCACGACTCTCCACCCACACTGGCTTCCTTCTGTTCCTTGAATCAGCTCCTGACTTTGGACCTTTGTACTAGCTATTATATTACCTCTGCCTGAAGCTGCCTCGTCTACGGATATGACCATAATCGACCTTTCCTGATCTTACAACATCAAGTGGGCCTCAGTTTTATTTTCTCAGTTTTATTTATCATAGGAGAATATGTCCCTGCATGCCAAGTCCCTGGTTCCAGTACACTGGTTCTGGGCTTCCTTTGACCCTTTGATTAGAATCCTAACTAAGTCTGAAAGTGAATGCATTCAATGTTTACTTAAGAATTTGAGAAAGAATTCTGACACTTTCAGAAGAAAGAGACCTGCCTAACAAGAGGTTGAGGCAAGTCTCTACACAAGTCCCCCTCCTCCAAAGAAGGCTGCTTATAAATCCAAACCTTCCTAGGCAAGAAGCCTGCTGACTTTAGATTAGCGTCCCCCAACTTTCCATCCTGTGATGGGAAAGGTAATATCCAGTTTTCACCAAGGGCAGTGGAGGCAAAGCTCACAGTTTATCTCTCAAATATCAACTCACCAACCAGCTATCAGATTTTCTCTGATCTTGACCTCCTCACAGACTGAGAGGGAACCAGAGCAAGATCGAATTTGGGGAGAGAGGAACTTGTAAGTATGCTTCTGTGTGAACTGCAATTTGCTACCATCTTGAAAGAGTTGAAAGGACCCTGGTAGTTGTGTGTGTCTGCTCGTGGATGATGACACAGTCATGTTTACTGGGCATGTTCTGGGTGTCACGCACTGTGCTAGGACTTTAATTATAATAATGCATCAACTGCTGCCCTTTGGGGAGTGTAGGCTCTGGACAGGCACAGTGCAAGGCACTTGAGAAGCAGTGCCCCATCTAGTTCTCACAACAGTTCTGAGGTAGGTACTATTATTCCACCTAACAGATGAAGAAACAGGCTCAGTGAGCAGAAGGGAGTTCCCAGGTGGCTTCTACTGCAAGCTGTGATTTTTCTTCTACGTGGCATTGCCTCTTTGCTAAACCTCCTGGCATCTGATTTCCAGCATGAGAAGAACTTATGACTAAATGCAGGTATTGGAACCTGCAACCCTCCTGTTCCAGCCAATGAGTCACCAGGATGATTGCCTGCCAGCTCAGGAGTCTGACCCTCAACAGCCCTTCCACAACTGTGCTTCAGAATGAGATACCAAGGCCTGAGTCACTTCCCTGGGAACTCCCTGCAGAGAATGTCCTTGCAATCAGATAATGCAAGAATTGTTATCAACCTCATACAATTTCATACAAACATTCTGCAAGTTTCTGCCAGCTTCATGCCACTGGTGATTGTTCTGCCTGTTTGGAATTCTGCAAGGGTAAGCTTAGAATAAGACCCTAACAGGAACTTTTCCAGACAGACAGCCTGGTAGACAGAAACACCAGAGTGGGACAAGTAGCATGTGTAGAAGTGGTGGCGGGGGTCTGAGAAAGGAATGGAGTGGGCATCTGTTACCAAGAGAATGATTTCTATGACCACCTCCCAACCTGGGCTTCTGTGGTTCAGGGATGAGGCCATGTCAATAATAGGCCGGCAGCCTGACCCTCTGTAGGAGGCAGTGAGGCCATTGGAGCAGCATACACCATGGCCAAGGCCTTAGCAGGGATTTGGAGGGCAAGAGTCAGGAGCCCAGATTGAACACTGGCACAGGCCTGAGGGTCCTGGAATAGTTGTATATGGCATGGTGGTGATGGAAATTTTTAGGGAATGGACTCCAAGCTCTTCGTTGCACAGCTGGAGAAACTGAGATCCAGGTATAGGAAGTGACCTATCCAAGGTGCCACAACAGCTAAGTGAAGAGCTGAGACCTCCCATACTTCTGTAGTTTACAGTGAGAAATTCCTCATCTCTTCCATGCTCTGACACTAAAAATAGAGTCTTGAATACAGGAAAGGGGCTATGTTTAGCTTGACTGCTTTGAGAGGACCTTTCTTAATGATCCTACACAATGCCCCTTGCCTGGAAAGCCAAGTCGGCATCCTGGCTTGTGTCAGTTGGGTTCATGTTTGTGCCAATCACACATCAACCCACCTCCAAACACAGAAGGGTTCCCCAAACCCTTTGGGCACAGCGTCTTTGCCTGTGATTTTCCTCTGATGATATCTTGTTTTGCCAACTAAATTAAGACTATGACAGAGAACAGAGACTACCTCTAGCAGTTTAGTTCAATTAAGATTTCACATCAACAAATTAAAATGCATCCTCACCGTCTGCAAAGTAAATCTGCCTGCATTTAGGAGGAGATTCTGACATTTGCTGTTCAGGCATCTAGCCGATATGAGCTGAACCTGAAAGAGGCCCCACCCTTCTGGGGCTGGCTTAGGGGACCCCAGCCAGGGTTTCTATCCAAGACTTACAGCTTCTTGACCGGGGCTTCCCAAGCATGAGTGAAGCCTTTGATGAAGTTTTCATTGCTCCTCTGTAAAATGACAAAAATAAGAAGAATGCAGTCACATTTTCCATAAAACTAAGTCAATTCAAACTAAAAGGCTGTCAACAAATACTTTTTGAGTGCCTAATTTGTCAGTCATTCTTCAAAGGGACTGAGGATACAGCAATGAACAAAACATACAAAAATGCCTGCTCTCTTAGAGCTTTTATTCGATGGGGACGAGACAGACAATAAACAAGACAAGTGAGTGAAATGTGCCCTACATCACAGGGTGATGAGAACTATAGAGAAATATAAAAGCAAGGGAAGAGATAGGGAGTGTGAAGGGCAGAGAGGTTTGTGATTTTAAATAGGTTTCTTCGGATTCCTCTGTAAGAAGTCGTGCAAAGGCTTGTGGGTGATGTGTGGTTGAACCTGAGTGAGTGGGAGAGGACAGGCGGTCTAAGGGTGGGATTGTAGGCCTGGAGGCCAATGTAGGGACTTCAGATCAGTCTTTGAGTGAACAGGAAACCAGCACCAGGTTGGAACAGCCAAGAGACAAGTTCTGCCTCGGACTTTAACAGGAAGGCTGTGACTGCAAGGTGGAGCACAGGCAGAAGGGAGGATTGGGGGCAGCATTCCCAATTAGGAGACTGTTTTGGTAACTAAAGAGAGATGTGGTAGTAGCCAGAGTGCTGGCTGAGGAGCTCATTCAAAAATGTTTGAAATGAGAAATATCCTAGAAAATCTAGTATGTGAGGTCAGAGATCACCTAAGAGCTTTGCCAAAGGGCAGCTCCACTGAGCTTGGCCCTGGGACATTTAGACAGGGCCTTCAAGCGCTTAATAGCAGCCCATGAATCACCCACCATGGTGAAGCCCCAAAGAGTAGAACTTTTCATCTATAAAACAAGATGGATAATCTTTTTTCTCTAGAAAAGGGAGGTAAAGCATTTCCCCTCATTGAAAATTAGAAAAGAGAACATGATAGAATGCAAGCCCCTTGAGGGTAGCTACAATGTCCATGGTATGTTCTCAGATGTTCCCTAACTTCCATTTCAAGGTTCTAGACATTGGTAATGCCAAAGTAGTTAGTAAAACAAATTAATGAAGGGCCTCCCTGGTGGCCTAGGGGTTAAGTCTCAGCACTATCACCACGAAGGCCTGAGTTTCATCCCCAGCTAAGGAGCTAACCCACATGGCACAACAGACCTCTCCTGTCTCACCCACTGCTCCCCTCAGCAGTGTATTTCAGTCAGTCTGCCTGTTCTGCTTCCCACTCTGTCTCTGGTGAATCCTTTCATTCCTCATACCTTTGGTCAATACCCCAGTTCTTCCATGCAAAAATAAATAAAATAAATAAAAAATTAAAATAAACACAAATTAATGAGTAAATGCTTTAATTTTAGAAGTAATTTAAACAGATTAGCAAACTCTGAAAATATTTATCCTTTTTAAAATTTTAAACAAGAGGGCAAGTTGGTGTGTGTGGTTTTGTTTTTGTTTCTTTTCTATGGATATAAATAATTATTATTACCTTAGGTCCTTGCTTCTGAAGGATTTGGGTAATTGGGGCTTGTTTCTGAATCCCTCCCTTCCTGTTCTTTTCTGTTTCCTTTCTCCCTCTTCCTCTGTAATCTTAGCAGGCCACCATGTAAAACTGAATAGAGTTTTATGCTTCCTATTTCTATATTTAAAGTGGATAAGTGGAATGTTCTTGATTTCTATTTCTCAGAAAAAACCAAAGATGAAATGAAATTCTTTTTTACTTGTGTAATTCTCAATTGATTTTTCTCTCACTGTATGTCAGCACCCCCACTTTCCTGAGCCTGAGAAGTTGATACCACTTCCTGGTGAGAAGGAAAACACACCCAACGTGGGACTCTGGACTTCCTAACACTTCAAACTTCTCCCCTGCTTTACTTGTGTGGTAATTTGCATAGATCTACATATGTTATGCAATCAGCCCGCTCTCCTTTTACATTTAAGTCTAAAATAATTTTGCTTTTATGATGTTTTTCTTCTCTGCCACCTTCTTTATTTCCTACTGGTCCTGTGATTTAGATTTTTGCAAAAGAAATTGATGAGAGGCCAGGGATATACACTACTCAAGCAGTCACAGGGAGAGGGAGATTAGGCTGTAGTGTGGTGAGATTGACTCTGGGATTCATTTGTTTGCTCACCAAATGTGTAAATCAAGGCCTCCCTGGTGCTGAAAAGGTTGGGACGCAACCTGTAGGGCTCTCTGCAGCCACTGCAGCAGGAGTTCGATTTCTGGCCAGCCAGGGAGCAACCCACAAGGCGCAGCAGCCTCTCCTGACGCACCTGCTCCTCCCCTCAGCAGTGTCTTTAGGTCAGTCTGCCTGTTCTGTTCCCCACTCTGTCTCTGGTGAATCCTCTCACCCCCCAACACCTCTGGCCTGTACCTCAACTTTTGTATGCATAAATAAATAAATCTTTTGGGCCTCCCCAGTGGCGCAGTGGTTGAGCGCTGGGTTGCAAAGCTGCCCGCAGCCTCTGCAGCACGCCGCTGGGTGAGGGTCCCACATGGTGCACAGACCTCTTCTGCCGCCCGCTGCTCACCTCAGCAGTGTACTTTGTCACTCTACCTGTTCTGCTCCCTGCTCTGGCTCTGGTGAATTCTCTCACCCTCCCACACTTTTGACTGTACCCAGTGCTTGTATAAATAAATAAATAAATAAATAAATAAATAAATAAATAAATAAATAAATAAATAAATAAATCTTTTTGAAAAATAAATAAATAAATCTTTTTTTAAAAAAATAAATAAATAAATAAATAAATAAATCTTTTTAAAAAAATGTTTAAATCATCAATTGTGTGATATATATGCTGTGTGCCAAGTATTAGGAATAGTGGTAAGCCAGACATATTCTTCATCACATGGAGCTTATTCTTTAGAATAAAATATATATAGTCAACACACAAATAAAAACACGATTTAGTACTAAAAAAATGCTAAAATGAAAGTAGTGACTGGAAAACTGGTTTAAATTGGGTAGTTTATAGAAAGTCTCTCTGGTAGTGAGATTAGTTTTGGGGCCTGAATGATGATGAGACAACATGTGACCATCCGGAGGAAAAGTGTTCTGGACAATGGAAAAACAAGTGGAGATACCCCAAAATGAGAATGAGCTGGAGGGTTTAAGTAACAGAAAGGGGGTGTATCATTGAGAACCCTTCCACCAGTGGAAACAAAGAGAAATTGCCCTAATTCAAAATGGCGCTTTAGGAGTAGTTTTTTTGCTTGCATAAAGCCTGGAGGTAATAGGGACGGGTTCTAAGATTGGTAAATTTAGCAAATTGACAGCGTCTGGGAATAGACCATTTCTTTCTTTCTGCTCAGGCACCCTCTTGTTCTGACTACCTTCCAGAAGCCAAGATGGCTGCCAAAGTTCCAACCTCATGCAGCTTCCTCATTCTCCATACCCAAAGGCAGAGCTGAAGAGGGAAAATCCTTCCCTTTTCAGAATAAGCACCTTACCCTTAACCCTGTGAAGATTTCCCTTCATATAACATAACAAAATTTCACCCCATGCCCATTCTTACCCTAGTCATTAGCAATGGGGATGGAATTACTCAGATTGGTGTAGAGTTGGACAAGGGACCCATCTACTGGGCCAGCTTCTACTAAACTTCATTAAAGAACCAGTGCTCCCTATTTCTGACAAAAACCAGGCTTCTAAGAGCAAAACTAGGTTTCTGTGAGCAAGGGAGATGAATTGGCTGCAGAAGGTCAGTGTGGTTGGAGCACTCGTGTAAGAGGTTAAGGAGATGGAATTCATGAAATAGAGAGCGTATTATACGTTCTTCAAATGTAATCTTTCAGAGCTGTGTAGGTCCCCATATGCCTTACTCCAGTTTGCGCCAGTTGCTCCCTCTGGCGCTGTCCCCTCATCCTCTACTTCTCCCCAAGTCACTTGGGTATTAGGTAGCACACACTGACTCAAGCACAAATTGATGACACTAGGTAAGTCACTGCCCTTCCTCCAGTCTTAGTTTCATGACCTACATAAATAAGACAATAACATTTGTCCTGTTAGCCCTTCAGAGAGGTTATAAGGAGCAAATGAGAAAGTATCTGCCTGTTCTTTAAAAACTCAAAAGTGCTATTTATTATATAATAACTTTATGTCATTCACCTTCCATGAGAAACAAAGAGATCTTAAATTTTACTAGTCACCTCTCCAGCTTCTTGAGAAAGGACATATTTCATTTCAAAAAGTTGTGTGCTTTTTGAGGGGCCAAGGAGGGCAGACTTGAGCACCCGTTTGCGCTTTATTCTCCCAGATCTTTCCTCAGTATCCCCAGCTCCCCCGGCAGCCTTCTGTGCTTCACATCAGAGATGTCCTTAGAAACAAGCTGGGCTGATGTTCAATAAAATGTAAGCTAAAGCTGGCTGAGTTATTATCCTTTTTTCTTGATAAAAAGAGTGGATGTATTTTCATTACTGGCAGAGTGCTTTTAGCTGGTGCGGACAATTAAGCCCTGGAAATTCAGCAATCCATTTCATACTGAGAGAAGATTTGAGGACTGATTCTCAGCAAATGTCCAAGGTCCTGGAGAAACCAAAAGCAAGGCCACTGTGCCCAACATTTAAAGTCATAGAATGTTTGTAGTAGTAAGGTAACACGGCTGCCACCTGTCCCTGAGGGGTTTGCCCCAGGTGGATGCTGCTGCTGTGTGCAGGGGGAGCTGTGGCTCTAACACTTTTCCACATCCCTCAAGACCCTTCTCAACTAATGTCTTATTCTCCTCATCTGTTGGGAAGGCAGGCAGGGAGGATCTCCATGTTGTGGGCAGCAGCTTCTACCACATGGTACCTTACAGGTTCAGACAATCTTCTTGGTTTTTCTTGATGGTCTTCAGGTCATCTCCTCACCTCTGAAGCTGGACTCCACTGAATTAGATCTCTGGGGCCGACAGTCGTCTCTTCCTCCAGGGCATGACAACCCTCACTCCTCTCTCCTTCCCTCCTTTCACTTTTGTTTCTTCTTTTTTTTTAAATTATTATTTATTTATTTATTTATTTTACACAAGCACTGGGTACAGTCAGAAGCGCGGGAGAGTGAGAGAATTCACCAGAGCCAGAGCAGGGAGCAGAGCAGGCAGAAGGATCGAAGTACACTGCTGAGGGGAGCAGCGGGCGGCAGGAGAGGTCTGCGCGCCATGTGGGACCCTGCTGGGGAGCAGCCGGGGATCAAACCAGCACCGCAGAGGCTGCGGGCAGCTTCGCAACCCAGCGCTCAACCGCTGCGCCACCGGGGAGGCCCTGTTTCTTCTTCTTTTTTAAAAAGATTTTATTTTTATTTATTTATGTACACAAGAACTGGGGTATAGGCCAGAGGTGTGGGGGTGGTGGTGAGAGGATTCACCAGAAACAGAGTGGGGAGCAGAACAGGTGGATCTACTGAAATACACTGCTGAGGGGAGCAGCTGGGCTGCACCATGTGGGTCACCTCCCTGGCCGGGAATCGAACTCATGTTGCAGTGGCTGCTGATAGCTTCATAGTGCAGAGACAACCCTTTGTGCCACCAGGGAGGCCCTGTTTCTTCTTCTTTTTTAAAAAGATTTTATTTTTATTTATTTATGTACACAAGAACTGGGGTATAGGCCAGAGGTGTGGGGGTGGTGGTGAGAGGATTCACCAGAAACAGAGTGGGGAGCAGAACAGGTGGATCTACTGAAATACACTGCTGAGGGGAGCAGCTGGGCTGCACCATGTGGGTCACCTCCCTGGCCGGGAATCGAACTCATGTTGCAGTGGCTGCTGATAGCTTCATAGTGCAGAGACAACCCTTTGTGCCACCAGGGAGGCCCTGTTTCTTTTTTTTTTAATGGTGAAGTAGCAGCACTAATTTCTAGCATTCCCTCACCTTCCTTTCCCTAATCCAAGATGAGAGGAAGAGTCTTAAACTGCAGACTCTCGGAAGCAGCAAATTGTCTGCCAGTGGGGTTTATCTGGCTGTACTTCTATAGCCTCTCTTATACTAAGAGCACCCAGAGGTCTGGGACAGTTTCCCCCTATCTCCTTCTCTGCCTGTCTTGTAGTGAGCAGAGTGCCTCAGATAGTCAGCTCTCAGATATTTGATCAATGAAACAATGGGTAGATGAATGAATGAGCAAAGCCACCTCTGTGTTTGTTTATCTCTTGTGGCTTTGTCTCTTCATTCTGTTCAACACCCACAAGTCCCCCCATCATAACTTAGAAAGTGGAAATTACTTCAGAGATGCAGGGACTCACTGGGTATCAGTGGAGTAATAGTAATTTGGTACATTATTACAATTTTTTTCTTAAACCACTTAAGCTCTAGTTTACCTCCTGTTTACTGTTAGAAATCATCCCAAATCAGTTGTGAACTTTCGCCTGCCTTGAGGGAGTCAGAGAGAGCTGGGGTGGTTGTCCAAGCTTATTATCTTCTCCATTACTCAGGCATGTTCCCCTGAGCTTTGGCATGATTTTATTTTAATGCTGTTATTTGTATTAGGCGAGTCTCCAGCTCAGTCAGGCCAAAAAAGGAGGTGGGGAACCAAGGGAGGAGCTGATGGAAAAATAAATACCCTGAAGGTTCATGATGATTTGACCATGGCTTTAATATGAATCAAATTTGCTCTAACCTGCTTTCTCACAGTCAGCATTTCTGCTAGAAATAATTTGTAATTATCAAACTCTAGTTAGCCCAGAAGACTCCTTGCAAAGGACTTTGATGTGATTAGGGGAAGGCTTGGAAATATAATTTGCATGGTTCTTGTCCTCTCTGCCAGTGACATTCCTGGAGGAAGCACCTTGTCCTTCCTGGAAGGAGAAAGTCCAAGGGCAAATAGGAGCTGGGAACCAGACTTGAGGGTCACTCAGGCTACTGCTCCAAGGCTGGCTCATTAAGATTAAGAAGCTTTCCTGGAATAATGAGCCAGAGAGATTTCCCATCTCAGCATTTAAGAGCTGAGAATCAGTGAGTGGCCAAGTGTAGGACAGTGCCAAGTGCATATTAACCAACAGCTGTGCCCATCACTTGAGGATGAAAGCCCTTTGGAACTGCCCAGCAGCAAGCTGGGGTGATCCCAAGGGAGTCCTGGTCTTGCCCTTAGTAAAGAAACAGTGACAGTCCCTCTTCCCCTTTTCACATCCTCTGTAGCAGTTGAGCTGGGATGATAAACGATAAGCAAAGCTACCCTGAAAAATACAAAATAATACTGAAAGAAATTAAAGAAAACTTAAGTAAATGGAAAGACATCCCATGTTCATAGAAGACACAATATTGTTAAGATGACCATGCTCCCCAAATTAATCTGCAGCTTCAACTCAATTCTTACCAAATCCCAGTTGCCTCACAAGGAAAAAAAAAATGAGGAACTGAAAATCAACTTTTCTTAGATCCATAAGAAACCGAGGTCAGGGCCTCCCTGGTGGCGCAGTGGTAGAGTGCTGGGTTGCGAAGATGCCCGCAGCCTCTGCAGCGCCGGTTCAATCCCCGGCCACCGGATGAGGGTCCCACATGGCGCGCAGATCTCTCCTGCTGCACCCGCTGCTCCCCTCAGTAGTGTACTTCGTCAGTCTGCCTGCTCTGCTCTCTGCTCTGACTCTGGTGAATTCTCTTGCCCTCCCACGCTTCTGACTGTACCCAGTGCTTATATAAATGAATAAATAAATCTTTAAAAAAAAAAAAAGAGAAAGAAAGAAACCGAGGTCACTGGACAAACTGTTAATCTGGAAATCTGGAGAGACAGGTTGATACACACAATACAGATTAGTTTACCTAAAGCAGAAGTTGCTGGAGCCAGGAACCAGTAGGAAGTTCTGACATGCTACAACACAGATGAACCTTGAAAACATGCTAAGTGAAAGAAACTAGCCACAAAGGACGACACATTTTAGGATTCCCTTGAAAATCCATAGAGGGCAAATCCATAGAGACACGAAGTAAATGAGTGTCAGTGGTGGCCTGGCTTGGGATGAGTGGGAAATGAGGAGTGACAGCTCATGGATATAGGGTTTCTTTCTAGGGTGATGAAAATGCTCTGGCATTAAGCAATGGTGAAAACTGTGATGAAGTTCAGGTGATGGACTTCAGTGTGTGGGGTTCTTGGGTCCCGCTGAGCTGGAATTCAGCAGATGTTCCCATTCACCAGCAAATGGCAAGTTTATTGGGCCTCCCCGGTGGCGCAGCGGTTGAGCGCTGGCTTGCGAAGCTGCCCGCGGCCTCTGCGGCGCCGGTTCAATCCCCGGCTGCTCCCCGGCCACCGGAGGAGGGTCCCACATGGCGCGCAGACCTCTCCTGCCGCCCGCTGCTCCCCTCAGCAGTGTACTTCGGTCCTTCTGCCTGCTCTGCTCCCCGCTCTGGCTCTGGTGAATTCTCTCACCCTCCCGCGCTTCTGACTGTACCCAGTGCATGTATAAACAAAACAAACAAACAAATAAATAAATAAAAACATGCCTCTATTTAAAAAAAATGGCAAGTTTATTGAGAAAGGAAAAACTAGGAAAGTGAGACTCCTGCATAGACACAGATGGGCAGTCTTAAAGACAAGACCTGCCTTTTGCCAGGGCAAGGGGTGTTCTTTTATAATGTTCTTTTTTTTTTTAAAGATTTATTTATTTATGCATACAAGAGCTGGGTTGTAGGCCAGAGGTGTAGGGGATGAGAGGTTTCACCAGGGACAGAGTGGGGTGCAGAACAGACAAATTGGATTGACTGAAATACGGTGCAGCGGGAGAGGTCTGCTGCGCCATTTGGGTCAGCTCCCTGGCTGGGGATTGAACTTGTGCTGCAGTAGCTGCAGATTGTTTCATAGTGCTGATGCTTAACCCCTTGCACTGCCAGGGAGGCCCCCTTTTATAATGTTCTTTGAAGGAATTATTGTGGAAATTATCACCTTAGGGTCAGATTGGGTTGATCTTGGGAAATCCATAATCCTCTCTGCCCCCACCCCTAGCAATAATCTTTTCTGACCCCACTTTACTTTCCTGGAAACTTCCATAATCAGGTTTAGTCTGATTCATTAATCATTCCTACCACCATGTCTGGTGTTTGTATTTGTGAGGCCTAAATTCTTCTAGTCTAAGATTCCATCAGTTGCACAACTTCGTGAATAAGCTAAAACCTACTGAATTGTATGTTTTCAGTTAGTAAATATTAAAGTATGTGAATTAAAACAAGAGTTAAGGGCCTCCCCAGTGGCGCAGCAGTTGAACGCTGGATTGCGAAGCTGCCCACAGCCTCTGCGGCTCTGGTTCGATCCCCGGCTGCTCCCCGGCCACCAGAGGAGGGTCCCACATGGTGCACAGACCTCTCCTGCCGCCCGCTGCTCCCCTCAGCAGTGTACTTCATTCCTTCTGCCTGCTCTGCTCCCCGCTCTGGCTCTGGTGAATTCTCTCACCCTCCTGTGCTTCTGAATGTACCCAGTGCATGTATAAACAAAAAACAAACAAACAAATAAATAAAACATGCCTCTATAAAAAAAAAAAAACACAAGAGTTAAGTAAAGGTGATGAGGAATGGTCAGTCCAAGTTTCCCTTCAGATTCAGCTTGCAGAACATTTTGGGGAATCAGTCTTTGGTGGGTTTTTTTCTTTACTGATGGATCACCCCAACCTTTGACCATGCTCCTCCCAATTTTCCTTATGTTTCAGTGATTTGATGAAAGGAAATCTAGGAAGTGGAAGGGAAGAGACTGAGGAAGAGGTCGAAGGGAAGAGGACTGGGAGTACTTAAAATGAGATTTCAAAACCTTATGATCCTACCCACTGTTCAGCAGGAGGCCAACTCCTCCTAGTTGTTTCTTTCCTGAAAGCATTTTATCTAATATACATAATTTTTACCCAAAGGCCTTTACTGCCTTGTAGCCTTGTAGGCTCCCTGACTGTTCTACGTGGAGCTATTTTACTTGTTCCAGATGTGCATCTCCTCCACAATGACACTACCCCCTCTTCTAGGGTGGTACCCTTGTCTTGGGTTCATTGACCCTTAACGCAGGAAAGAGCTTTGGTCATCACCTGCCCTCTTTTCCTAATTTATTTATTTATTTATTTATTTATTTATTTATTTATTAAAAGATTTATTTATTTATTTATACAAGCACTGGGTATAGTCAGAAGCACAGGAGGGTGAGAGAATTCACCAGAGACAGAGCGGGGAACAGAACAGGCAAACTGATGACATACACTGCTGAGGGGAGCAGCGGGAGTGGCAGGAGAGGTCTGTTGCGCCATGTGGGACCCTCGCTGGTGGCCAGGGATTGAACTGGTGCTGCAGAGGCTGTAGGCAGCTTCACAGCCCAGCGCTCAACTGCTGCACCACCAGGGGAGGCCTTCTTTTCCTAATTTAAATGTAGGTTGAGCATCAGACTCTTGGGTTTACACAAGCTTCCCAGTCTTCTGGGGCCTTCCTTTCTCCCATGCTCAGCTAGATGGACCTGTGCTACCCCTCATCCCCATGAAAAATGGGAAATCCTGTGTCCCATTGGAAACCCTAGTGTTTTTTTTTTTTTTAAGATTTATTTATTTTTATACAAGAGAGGCACGAGAGGGTGAGAGGATTCACCAGAGACAGAGCAGAGAGCAGAACAAGCAGGCCAGGAAACCCTAGCGATTACGAGAATGGCTTTGGAGCCTGGGTTCACATTCCAGAATGCTGGCCAATGTCTGTTTCCTTGGCCAATAAAAGGAACAGATGTTTGGGGAGAAGGGAAGTACATTTATTAATTTGTCAACAAATGAGGAGGGCAGCAGACTAAATCTGGAAGACCACTGCCCTGCCTTTGGCAGAGTGCAGGGGTATTTTTGTCGAGTTTCAAGGAAGCGGAAATGTCCATCATGACACAAGCGTCTGGTGATTCTGATTGATGCCACCTTGCTTTCCCCATGGTCTGGTGGTCAGCAATTCTGATATTATCTTTGTAGTGAGGCTTTTTGTCTTTGGAATGTAAACAAACAAACAAACAAACAACAACAACAACAACAAAAAAAACAGGGTTTGTTAAGCCTAGAAGGAAAAGAAAGAACAGAAGAGCATATTCTGCTGCTGCATCAGCTCTGACACTTACCGGTGGTATGAAACTGGACAAGTTATTTAACCTGTCTGTGCCTCAGTTTCCTTATATATAAAATGGGGCTGATAATAATAATGTTAGCAGGAAAGCTGAGGGTACCCCGAGACTTCAAACTAGCATACTCTAAATGGGTTCTACCATCCGCTACATAAAGACAAAACATGTTCTTAGTGTGTAAGACCTTCAACAGAAAAGAACTTTAATAGAATTAGTGTTCATAGAAAGAGAAAGAAGAAAGGATAATAGTTTCCCAGTGAAACACCTAAAGTTAGCAATCCCCTCTTGATTAAATGCCTAGCCAAACTGGGGCCACTGAGGCCTGAAAGCTTGGGTAAGTCTAAGGTACCTACAGATGGGGAACCATAAGAAAGGGGTAGAAGGGACCAGGCAAGTCTGGAAGGAAAGGAGCAAAATCACTGTGTGAATCAAGATAAAAGCTGCCATTGTTAGCTTCCCCACGAGTCTCTCAGCCATGTCTCTTCTAAGTGTCTCCTTCCATGTCCCCCAAGTCCCTGGTGCAAGCCCAAGGCCGAGAAGCAAGTGTAAGCTTCATGGGTCTCTCTGTATCACCTGCCTCCTCCAAGCCTTCTCTTCCAAGTCCTTTTTAGTTTTCCCTTGCTGCTTACCGCAGGCTGCCTGGCTGTACTCTTCATTAGGTGGGGCAGACAATATGGAACCTGTCCTTTTTAGATTATATTGTTACAATAATTCCTCCTTCCTAGGATTGGAATGAAGATTACATGAGTTACCAGTAACACACTTATAAAGCTACAATGTGCTATAAAATATTTTGTTTTTAATGTTTCTGTTGAATTCTTTACCTACTATGTGCTTCATCCCTTTCTCCCCTGGTGATGCTCGTATCTCTTCATTCTCCAAAAACATCCCTAATTCGATTATGTGCGGCAGACTTTTAATCAAAGCTTTAGGGAAATAGAAGGGGCCACATACCACACAGTTCTGCCAACAACTTAAAATTGTATCTTGAGCATCGCTGTTCTTTAGTCATTCCTGCCATTAGGCACCTCTCAGCTACTGCTATCTTCTCTAATGCCACCTTGCTGCCATACTGTGGACACCCATTTTCCATGAACACCTTCTCACATCTTCTCTCTTTCACCCAGCCCCTACATCCTGGAAACTCAAGCTTTCTCTGCAGAGGAATTTTCATTCTCTAAGCTTCTGTTGTAGCCTCCTGTTGTAGTCCCTGCTATGTGAGAGGCCAGGAAGATACCAGGAGTGGCAGGGAGATATATATTTTACATTCAGAGAGGCTTGGGAGATGGGTTCCTAATAAAGACACTCCTTCCCAGCTTAAGGAGGTGACAGATGCCAGCAACGGAGACACTCCCATGGTTACCCAGGTAAGGAGAAGCTACCATCTCTCCAAGGAAAACATTGCAAAAGCTACACAAGCCTCCCCATCCCCCTTGCAAAAGCACTAACCAGAATTCAGCATAAATAAAACCGGCCTCTTTGTGCCACTTGCCCTGCATAATTTGTTTCCAGGCCTATATGATCGGGGAGTTATTGTTTTCGAGGGAGGGTCGGAGGTTATATTTTAGCCCATTAAGGGCTCTACTTCCAAGGCCTGATTTTCCTCTGGCACTACAATGAACTTGTTCTCTAGCTGCCAAGGAAGGCAGGATTTCAGCTGAAGGTAATTTATGTTAATTTTTTCCTTTTCTGGTCCATTAACTTTTGTGATGTTAATATATCTTACTGGGGCCTCCTCACAGCATGAGTGAGCTTCTGCATCATTGGGTGCTGCAGAGCCAGCTTGGGGACCTGTCTGCTGGCACTACCCAGCGGGGCTCTGTGCCTGCCCTTTCTCTACCAACTGGAGACTCTCCACCATGGAGCAGGATAGGAAGGTGGTCTGGGGTAAAAGTTAATAGTTCCCTGCTGTGGGACCCCTGGAAGCTCTGGGAGGTCACTGCTGTGCTGCAAAGACCTTCTCTTGGCAGGTTTCTTCTGAATTTCTACTGGCCACTCCTGTTTCTAGATTAGCTTGACAGAAAGCTAATGGGGGGGGGGATCTCCTGAAAGGAGGTGAGGGTAGACTAAATTGAGCAACACACATTACATGAGCATCTATTACTTGTACTGTCTTGGTGATGGAGCGGAAACTTTGAGGATTGAGAAAGGTTAATACAGTTCCTGTCATTAAAGAGTTGGGGGACTGGGAAGAAGGTGGATGTACCCTAGTGCAGGCAGTTCTGTCGTAAGGTGATACATGTCCTCCAGAAAGTCACGGAGGGCCTCCCTGGTGGCGCAGGCAGTTGAGCACAGCGCTGTGAAGCTGTCCGCAGCCTCTGCAGTGTCGGTTGATCCCTGCCAGCCTGGGAGCAACCCACATGGTGTGGCAGACCTCTCCTGTCCCGCCCGCTGCTCCCCTCAGCAGTGTATTTCAGTCAGTCTGCCTGTTCTGAAATTTGGTAACACCAGATGTGGATGGAGTGACCCATAGTACATATGTGGTATTGACATGCGTTTTGTGTATTTCTACATGGTTTGGTTCAGGTGGGTGCATTTTTCTGAGCTCACCAGCATTTGTTGTGGATGAAATGGTATAGAAACAAATGCAAAACTTGGAATTTTGCTCAAATTATTGCCTAATATAGCAATCACTTTGAAATCAATTCATGTTTTCAAAACAAGCCTTAGGGAAATGTAAGACAACCTATATATACTAAATTCTATAATATAGATTGTAACAGGATAAGATACTAATTCATTTGTTTTCTCTGCATGTTTTTCGTCGTTTCCCATTCCAAGAAGGTGGTTGAGTCCTTTGTAATTTTTTGTCTTGGGGATATTTTTGCAGAACAGAAAACACATACAGTTCAATCAGTCAATAAACATTCATTTAGTCCTTTTTGTGTTTAGGCACATGGGGCTAGAGCAGTGAATAAAACCCCAAAGCCATTGTCTTCTTCGTGAAGCATGGGGCTTAGTGGGAGACTCAGACGATAAAGAAATAGATATGTAATGAAATAGCAGGCAGTGGGAAATTCTATAAAGAAAGAGCAGAACAAGTGCCTAGAGAATGACCTAGGTGAAGGGAGAGGACATGACTCCTTTTTCAAATGGGGTAGTCATGTGAAAAGGGATATTTGAGCAGAGATCTAAATGAAGTGAAGGAGGGGCCTCCCTGGTGGCGCAGGGGTTAAAGACAGCTCTATCAAGCTATTGCCAGCCACTGCAGCAAGAGTTCAATCCCTGACTGGCCAGGGAGCTAACCCACATGCCTCAGGAGACCTCTCCTGTCTTGCCTGCTGCTCCCCTCAGAGTATTTTCAGTCAGTCTGCCTGTTCTGTTCCCCACTCTTTCTGGTGAATCCTCTCACCCCCCACACCTCTGGCTTATACCCCAGTTCTTGAATGCATAAATAAATAAATCTTTAAATAATAAATAAATGAAGTAAAGGAGCGGGCTGTGTGATTATTTAAGGGAAGGATGTTCAAGGCAAAAGGAACAGCGTATACAAAGATCCTGAGGAAGAATAATATTTGGTACATTCAAGGGATATCAAGGAGACTGGGGGTTGGAACTGAGAGATGGAGAGAGCAACAGAAAATGAAATTGGAGGGGACTTGATCTGTGTGTGATATAAAGTCACTGGAGCATTGTGACCAGGTGAGAGACATGATACGACGAAGTGTTAATACTAAGCTCACTAAGATCAATGTTGGTCAATAGAACTTTCTTCAATGATGAAAATGTTCCATCTACTGTTAAAAAACAAAATTCTCAGTGGAGAGCATGGGGGGAGGGACACAATGGGCTCTTATGGGTGCCTTGTTGGTGTAGGTGGTGGTGTAAAATCTGAAGAGGTGAGAATCCTAAATTCCTGAATCATATATAGTGTTGTAAACCAATGTTACCTTAATAAAAAGGCTATAAAAAAAAACCCCAGAATTCAACTGAGTAAAATTTAAAGCTCTTATTGACTTTATTCAACAATTCATGAATTGGGCAGCATTCAATCTAGCCGATAGAAAGGAGCTCCAAGGAGTTATACAAAATGAAAGACTTTTATAGACAGAATGTAGCAGTAACAAGGAAGTTATACCTTGTTATATATGACCAAAAAAGCGGTTTAGTTATTATTATAAATCTCTTTCCTTTAGGAGATGGCAGGGGTCTCTTAGGTATATTCCGTAACTAGTGCTCATTGGATTATTTCTGATTTACTCATTTAAGATTACATTATTTTAGAGGCTGAAATGCAAAGTAGGTTAAGTCTTGGTTTGGTAACATAGGGTTTAGCATAATTGATTTCATTTTGGGTTTGTTGTTTTTAACACTCCTCTGTCCAGTATGGTAGCCACTGGCCACATGTGGCTATTGAACTTTTCAAAAATGGCAAGTCTAACTGAGGAAATGAAATTTTAATTTATTTAGTTTTAATTAACTTTAACATGCATTTACATATTCATATGTGGCTGCTGTATTAGACCCTGCAGTTCTAAATGTTGGACATAAAATAGACTAAATGGGAGCAAGAATTGAAGCAGGAAGGCTAGTTTGGAATCCAAACGAGCAATCGTTTGAAACAGAGGTGATTTGTTTGGACTGAGGTGGTAGCGCTGGAGGTGGTAGTAAGAGGGTAGATTCTGGGTCTTTTTAGAAGGTAGAGGCATCCGGCTGACAGGTTGAATTTGATAGTGTGTAAAAGAAAAGAATTGAAAATGATTCTTATGTTTTTGGGTTGCAGCTAAATGACCGTGGTTTCATTTCCTGCCCCTAGGAAATAAAGAGGAACAAGCAGCAAATTTCCACTTTGTGTTTTGTTTTCTCCCAAAAACCAAGCTCATTGATGAGCCAGAATAAGGGTCCTAGCATGGGTGGGAGAGAGGAAGGTGCAGGAAGATTGGGAAGAACATCTGAAGTCAGAGGTCCTCTGAGCTGTGCAGACCTGACCCCTCTTCTGGGCAGTACTCCTTGGGAGCACCAGAGAGGTGAACCCTCAAGAATGCTTACCCCACATCTCACCCAAAGTCACAGAGCTTCCTAATGCAAAGGGACAAGTGGGCTGGGAGGATGAGTGTGTCAGTGGTGGCCTCTATGGCGGACAGGTGAAAGAACTTCCCTGTGATCCTGCCTGAGCTTTGTGAGGGTAGGCAAAATGACTGGGCATCCGTGTTCTGCCAGCTTCAAAGGATGAGTGTTTGGGGTCATCTATAACCAAGTATGCAGGCATTTGAAAAATATGTGGACTGATGCTTAAGTCTGGCTACTGGGGAGATTAGGAAAATTAGGAGGCAGTTACAAAAGATAAATGCTTCTCGGGCCTCCCTGGTGCGCAGGTGGTTGAGCGCCGCACTGTGAAGCTGTCTGCAACCTCTGCAGCATGGGTTCGATCCTGGCCGGCCAGCGAGAATCCCACATGGCACAGCAGACCTCTCCTGTCTTACCTGCTGCTCCCCTCAGCAGTGTATTTCGTCAGTCTGCCTGTTCTGTTCCCTGCTCTGGCTCTGGTGAATTCTCTCACCCTCCCGCGCTTCTGACTGTACCCAGTGCTTGTATTAAAAAAAAAAAAAAAAAAAGATAGGTGCTTCTATAGCATAAACTCCAGAATGAGTCTAACAGTCAACCTTCAGAATTTCTTCCGGAACCTTCTCAAGGGGTATAAAGGATCCTTTCATTCAGGTCATCCTATAAACATGTTAGGAATAACTTTTAACATTTTGTTTTTTCATTATGAGGAGAATATGGGATTCACACTCTGGAATATCTATGCCAAGGCAAGGATAATAAAGACTCTCACAAGCAGCAGATAAAATGAAGAACAAGGAGTAAATAAGTGTAGATTTGAATCCCAGGTCCCTTGTACACTAGCTGTCCACTAGCTTTGGAACAATTTGCCTCAGTTAATTAATTAGTTAATTACTTCTTACTAAGCCTCAGTTTAATCATTCATAAAATGGGGCCTCACAAATTTGAAATAGGAATAAATAATTTATATAAAATATCTTGCATGGCACCTGACACCTAATAAAAGCTCAGTTAGTGCAGATTTCCCTTCCCTGTGAAATTGGCTACAGCTGCTCCCAATGGATTTGACCCCAGAACCTTCTTGCAGGATGCTGCCCAGCATCTCCTTTGACCTGGGTTGTCCATGCCTTGCTCCTTTCATGGCTTTTTCTCCCCTGCATTAATTCTAAGTATCTGCTTGTTATTAAAGCAAAATTCTCTTTGCCTTGTACCTTATGATCTGAAAAAGCTGCTGTGCTCCCCATGACATAGCACTACTGGCATTTTGCTCTTTAAAGGTTAATGACCTTTGGAAAACTCGGCCAGTGCACTCCCCAGATATTGTTGTGCAGGGAGGTGGGGCTGAGAGGATGTGTCTAGGATGCTGTTGAAGAAGGTCTGGGCAGGGGGAGGGGTGAGCTTTGATAGGGAGAATGGTACATTTTGGGGCTGGGGAGCGGGGGAAGAAGTCGCAAGGCTGTGGCTTCTGTCTGGCCCCCTTCCTGGTCTTATTCTTCTTGCTGGTCCCTTGCTGGAGAGCGAGAGCTCCTGGGAGGACTTGCGATGATAATTTAGTGCCTGATTGTGCTTCAGTTGCAATTTTTTTGAAGTTGACAATAGGCTTCCTGCCTTTTATAAGCAGATTCTCTGCACTTGAATCTCTGAGGCTGGATTTTTTTTGCCTGATGAAAAAGCAGTAAAATTTCACACTTATTATAGTACCTGACACCTGACACCCTCCAGAGACTTTATAAAACTAATGAAACAAAACCCTCAGGAACATTGTAAACAGGGGAGAGAGAGGAGACAGCAAGCCCCATAGTCCCTCTCCATGGGAGACGAAGGGGCAAACCCACCTCACCTCTCTCTCGCAGGTGGACTCAGCTTTGTTTTTAGGTCAATCTTCTAAGGGCTTTTGATCGGTCCTCAGAGAGGTCCTAGCTCAGACCTTCTCCCTGGAGATTGGGATGTGCCTGAAAAATGGGTCATCCTGGCACCAGGGTACAGGTCTGATCTACCAGAGACGAAACCTCCAGACCCAGAAATCCTGCATCAACGCTCAGCATCAGGCAATTACCAGTCAGAGAAACTGGATTAACCTTTGCCAAATATCAGCAGGAGTTGAAGTATGTGGGCATGTCTGCCTGAAATGGGAGAGGGAGTGCAGCCTGGGGTGTGGTTCAATTGAGGAAAAGAACAAACATCTCATTCCCTCAGCCTCACAACCCAGGTAGTCCTATTATCCCATTCCTGATTGGGTCCTTGACTCAGTGGGTTTTATGAAGAGACCTGGTTCAAATGGTTTTTCTGCCATTTACTGGCCTTTAAACTTCATTTCTTCAAGTCTCAGTTTCCACATCGGTGCAACAGGAATAAGAATACTATTATGGTCATCTATTGCTATATAACAAACAATCCCAAACTTAGTACTGTAAAAATATAATTGGTCATGCTGAGGATCAGTCATTTGGATAAGGTACTATGAGATGGAGAGTTTCTGCTTCATGATGGATAGTTTCTGGGGCTTCGGTTGGGAGGACTCAAAACTGGACTCAGTTGACACTGGTAAGCACAGCATCTCTCCATGGCCTCACTACATGATGACTCAGGCCTCCTCACAGCATGGTGGCCTCTGGGACTCTATACATGGGGAATCCAGATTCCAAGTGAATATCACAGCCAACAAGGTAGAAACCGCTTGGCTTTTTATGATCTGGCCTTGGGAGTCACGTAGCCTCATTTCCACCGTACTCTACAGTCAAAGAAGTCACCAGCCTGTCCAGATGCAAGGGGAGAGGACAAAGAAGAGATCCCACCTCCCATTTAGAGGAAGATCAAAGAATTTGAAGTCATATTTTCAAGCTGCCATGAATTCTCACGTGGTTCCTATGAGGAATGAAATAATAATTTTCATTGTGTAACATAGCAGGACTCAATAAATAGAATTCTATATTTACTTGTGTTGCTTCCCTATCTCCTTTAGGCCTTGCAGAACAGTTTGCAGTCATCTGCAAAGAAGAGGAACACAACCAAAGTTGCCAAAATAACTAAAACAGCTTCTCTCTTCTCTGTCATTCTGGACTATCACAAAGCCTAGAAAAATGGCCCCTCCATGCCAAATTTTAGGATGCTGTCTGGGGCAGATAGATGGTTTAATGCCCCATGGGAATCTTCAGAGTTACTTCTCAAAATAGAAAATTGAAACAAAAAGGGGGAAAAAATCAAAAAGTCTAGAGCTCAAATTCTCTGTTTATAGAGAATCCAGCCCTATGATTTCATTCTAAGAATGTCCACGTCCTGTGCTATACCTTTAAATGAACTCTGTATTTGAGTATGTCTGTCCTTCCTGCTCTGAAGAAACATCCAGGAAGTATTTGTATATCTCTGATGGAAAGAGCTGTCCAATGAGACAGAGATACTGAACAAGAGGAAGGCAAATATGGCGCCCAGTTAGAGAATAGAAATTCCAGATGTAAAACCCAACTCCAACATTTTCAAATGGTCCAAGTTCCATTTGCTCTTGGCAAGGTTGCTTCTTTTGTTCACAGAAGCTTTAAGAGAGAGACCTCTCACACCAAGCACTCTACAGTGATAATGTGAATAGAAATAAATCTGGAACTTACAGCTTTTTTCTGCTTTTGAATTGTAGAAGGGAGCATAAATTAAGGGGAAAAAACTGTAGTGTATATTGTTTTAGCCAAGTTGCAGACTTTAAAAGCAACCTTTGGAGTCATGTTATAATGTTTTCTGTTTCGCCCACCAAGAGATACTGGTGAGGGGGAAAAAAAGGAAATAAAAGAGATATTGGTGAGCAAGTGGGAAAGCAGAACTATATGGGACAAGCAGAAAGGCCCTGGCTACCAAGGGTAAGGTGATCCCGTGAAAAGTGGTAAATTGGTTATCTCTTACTGCTTAACAAATTGCCCCCAAAAATAGTAGCTTAAAAAAAAATGTAATATCTCACATCGAGTCTGAGGGTCAGAAATTGGGGAGCAGCTTAGTGAGGTGGTTCGGGCTCAGCCTCCCAGGGCTGTGGTCATCCAAATACTTGACTGGGTCTGGCGGACCTGCTACTACGATCAATCACTGGATGTGCCTGTTTGCTGGATGTCTCGGTTTCTCTATAGAGATACTTATGATGATTGAATCTCAGAGCAAATGACCTGAGAGAGAACCCAAACAAAAGCTGCAGTATCTCTTATAAGCTAATGTCAGAAGTGACATGCCATTACCTCTGCTGTGTACTATTGGTCACATAGACTGACTCTGGCTGGCACAGTGTGAGAAGGATCTATACCAGGTATGAAAACCGGTGGCAGGAACTATTGGAAGCTGGATATAGATGGGCAGGGACAGAGATCTGGATGGCAGACGGCTCTGGGTTCTTCTACGGAATGCTTACTTGTTCAGAGAAGGACAGCCTTTCTCTGCTCTCTACACCCATCGTTCTCTGCTCCATCCCTAATGGACTGTAAACTCTATGAGGACAGGGACTGTATAGCCATCTGTCTTACCCCCTGCTCTTCCCTGGTATGTGGCCCATGCCTGGTAGAGAAAATAAAGTCCTCTACAAATGTTTGTTAGTTAAAGGAAAATACAAAAAGGTAAAAAGGACAAAAAGGTAAACTGGGTTAACGTACTAAATTCCAGGCTAAGGAACTTGGATTTGTACCATGGTCTTTGGGAGGTCATTGGATGGGGCACCTTGGAATGCAGTTTATGTGCAGACTCTGGCTGCCTGGAACATGCTCTCTTCATCAGTGCTCATCACTGTAGGGTGACTGATAGAATCAGGGTTACTGCATGTATGTGTGTGTGTGTATGTGTGTGTGTATAGAAGCTCAGATAGAAGGAAAATATATTCCAAGTTCAGAGCACAGGACTAAAGAAAGAGTAGAGATGGAGATGCAAAGACACTTTGAAATGGGGGAGAGGGATCTTTTAAGGCCACAGTGACAACAGAAATGAGGGAAAGAGCATGAAAGAGCTTTGCACTGCCTGTCTAACTACTAGGGGTGGGGGGTGGGGAACAAGGAATATCTTAATGAAGGGTTGTTTAATCTTTTTTTTTAAAGATTGATTGATTGCTTGCTTGCTTCATACATACATACATACAAGCACTGGGTATAGTCAGAAGCGCGGGAGGGTGAGAGAATTCACCAGAGCCAGAGCGGGGAGCAGAGCAGGCAGAAGGACCGAAGTACACTGCTGAGGGGAGCAGCGGGTGGCAGGAGAGGTCTGTGCGCCATGTGGGACCCTCCTCCTGTGGCGGGGGAGCAGCCAGGGATCGAACCGGCGCTGCAGAGGCTGCGGGCATCCACCGGGGAGGCCCAAGGGCTGTTTAATCTTGAAGAATAGAAACTCACTCAAATGACTCGGGTAAAAAGGTGTTTATTGGTAAGCCACAGTGTTTGTAGCAGAGGTTGCTATTACCCTGTTCATTTCCTCAGTGCTCACCTCTATTGCAAACACCTGGGACTAGGACCGAGGGCTTTGTTCTGGCTACAGGAACACACTGGCCTCTGTACAGGGAAAGTGGAAAGTGCCAGATAGTTATTGACTCAGCTCTGGAAGCAGCTCTCCACCAATGACTGGAGAGAGAGAGAGAGAGAGAGTGTGTGTGTGTGTGTCCGTCCCAGCTTCCCCACCCCTGGGTAGGTTAATCCTAAACACCTTCGCCATTGTTTTCCAGACTTCCACCTCCTGTTACCACAACTGTTAGTGGCTTCCTTCCCTTCTCTGTTTATTTGTCACTCCCTTACCCCTGTTTTCTGGAATCACCTTCCAATTAAACAATTTTCACTTGAATTCCTGTTAAAGTATCTATTTGGGATGAAACTCAATCAAGATAGACACCTCACAAAAAAACAAGACCTAAAGATGTCAGTCCTCAGGTCTTGCTTGGAGGAGATGAAAGACAGGGGCTGCTTTTCCCAGTGTCAGAAGTTTCTGACTTTTTAACAGAGACTCTGTCTCTTCTTTCCATCTTTCCACACCCTGCCTTCTGCTTGCCTCTGTTGGCATAGGCCACTGCCTCCTGTTAACATATACCCCTGAACTCATGTTATCATGGCTGATGTATCTGAAAGAGCTTTGACAGACTGAAGTGCTGAACAAATGGAACAGGTGAGGAAGAGGGGGTGAAGAAGCAAGGGGAGGAAGAAGAGGAAAAACAAGAGGGAGAAGAAACAAGGAGGGGTTAGAAACTAGAACATGGAAGGCCTCCCTGGTGGTGCAAGTGGTTAAGACGCAACCTGTGAAGCTATCCGCAGCCTCTGCAGCACGAGTTTGATCCCAGGCCAGGGAGCTACCTACATGGCGCAGCAGACCTCTCCTGACTCGCCCGCTGCTCCCCTCAGCAGTGTATTTCAGTCTGTCCTGTTCCTCGCTCTGTCTCTGGTGAATCCTCTCACCCCCCCCCACACACACACCTCTGGCCTGTACCCCAATTCTTGTATGCATAAGTGAATAAATCTTAAAAAACAAAGAAAAGAAACATGGAATAGGACATGGAATAGAGTTAGATTCAGAAGGCAAGGGCGGCATGAGAGGCGGCAGGTGGTAGAGTTTGGCCAGAGCTTGGGCACTGAGCTTTTGTAGGAAGCAGACCTTTGCTCATAGCTGGTTTTTCAGCTCTCCTTGATTTCATTTGAAGCAAATCCTTTCTCCGGGCTGGCATGTGGCAGATTGAGCTGCAGTGATGATTCTGATAGCACACAGCTGTGCTGGGTGATGCTGGGCAGCGTTTCTTCATTTTTATCTGTATTTTGTTTTTGTATCCACTGGCAACTGGCAGGGTGAGCACCCGGAGGGGTAGCTCAGAAGATCCGCATATGCTCCCCTGAGTGTGTGCACTCTGAGCACAAGGACCCCCCACCCTGAAGCTATCTGTATTCCACAAAGCACATAGCAGCAGCTTTCTTTAAGGCTGGAGTCCTGGGAGTGGGGCAGAGGTGAGAGTGGGGAGAGGAGTTCCAAGTCCTCTGGGCTTTCTGGGGAGATATGGCAGTGGCAGGGACTCAAATGTGATGGACAAGAACTCTAGTTTGGCTGGCTATGAAAGCTCACCTCTCTCTTTCCTCAAGAGGGCCTTTGTGCTTTAAACCTTCCTGGAATCCACCTGCTGGGAAGCTAGACCCAAAGAAAAAGGCTGTGTTTGCTGCATCTTGACGTGGGAGGCAGACAATCAACAGAAACAAGCCTGGGGAGAGAGAGGCAGAGGGCTCAAACCAGAGTGAGGAGTTGGTCTTTTTTTTTTTTTTTTTTTCTTTTTTTGGCGGTGGTGGGGAGGGGGTGGCAGGAAGAGTCTTGTGTTCATTCAATCATGCATGCATTCATTCATACAGCCAGCTACTTGCAGGCATTTGTTAGATGCCTACAAGGTGTTGAGCAATGAGGCTGCCCAGATGCACAAAGCTTCCTGATTTGCGTGTCAAGTTGCTGCCCCTAGGAATAGCTCACCTGCTGTGGTGAAACCAACATTTTTCTGTTCTCTGAGAAGCAAATTGTAATTGTTCAGGCATAGAGGTAGGTATGAATTCCAGAGTGCTGCCTGTGTAGGGGATGAGCATACCTGAGTAGGAGGCCTCGTGAATCAGAGTGTCTCACTTTCTGGCCCATCCCCTGTGCTCTCCCTCCCCCCAAATCCAGGGAGAGCACACTGATGTCCTTTGAAGCAAGTCCCTCTTTTTGGGCAACCTGCCTTTTTGATTCCACAGTTCACTCCAGCACCACTTCAGTATGCAGAAGGAGAGGGACTTGCTGGATGACATAGTCTTCCTTTCCTCCACCCTTCCTTTCTTTTCCTTCTAGTATTTGCTGAACATCTATCAGGAGCCTGGCACTCTGCTAGGTGCATTTCTTAGAGCTGTTCAGGAGAAATGCTGCTTTCCAAACAAAAAAAATATTCTGTCTGTTACCATTCCCTCCCACCCTCCCCCAGAGCTAGGCAGAGATTTTTTTTTCCTCCTCTTTTTATCTGCCTCAGCTGGGTTCTCTGAGGACACAAAAATTGACCTGTGGCTCCATCCTTGGGGACAGCCCCGTTACAGCCCTCCCTTTATTTCTCCACTGTTTCTGGCTGAGGAGTGTGAGTCCTTCCCCTTTGTGGCTGTGTTCATCCCATTAGCACTTTGGCCACTTTAGGGCCTCTGGGATAGGCCTCTTTATAATCCCCAAAGGACAACAAAGCCACTCAAGTCTTCTGCATGACAAAGGGTCCCTCCCATGTGGCTCCTGCCTCAATAACCTAGGAGTGTGTGTATGTGTGCGTGTGCATGTGCGTGTGTGTGTTTAGCACACACACGAGCGCGTGTTGGTTTGTTTCTCCCTTAGGCACATTTTCTCTGTAATTTTTGGAACCCAAATATAAGGGAAATCTCATTTGCTCCGTTCTGACTCATTTACAATTAAATACACTTGTTCCCATCTGTGTCTGTATACATCTGCATACATTTGCTATAGCATCGCCCTTAATTTTGGAAAATGATGCGGCTGGTGTTATTTTTACCCTGACTGCCAAATTAGCTGAGAAGGCTAGTGGGTGTTCACCCATCCAGTAACAACCCCCACCCAGGCCTGTCACTGCGGGAGGTGGTGACATTTCTTCCATGGGCAGGACATGCAGACCCCTGGCCAGCAATGGTCTTTGTAGTTGCCTATCTTAATGACTATGTTGTGTGTGTTTGTGTGTGTGTGTGTGTAATATGTACATTGCACCAATGAGATTGAGAGAGGAGTAAGACCTTAACCAGTCAAGGAATCTTGGGTAGAGGATCCCAAGGGAGAAAGTAGATATCAGGTACCCACCAGAGAGAGGAAGACCTGGGATGTGCGTGTGTGTGTTTAGCCTGGGATGTTCCTGTCCCTCTCAGCACCGAGGCCTCACTGACCACAAGGGCGGGCTTTGATTCCCTATGCCACTTGCTGGCAGCATTGAACTTGGAGTTGGGAGTGGGGCGTTCTGACTCTCAAGGAAGGTAACACTGAGGAAGCACTGCCAGGTCATCTCATGTACCCCTCCCAATCGGAGCGAAGCAAGTCACTGCCTGTACTGTTCACAGGGATGTGGTGGCATGTGTGGGTGCCTGCCTCACCTACGTACCTAAAAATACTGCACCATGGTTGTCTACCACTTTTTTTTTCCTTCAGAAAAGCCAACTTACATTGTAAAGATATTCACATTTAATGAGATGATGGTGCCTGTCAGCATACTTTGAGCCCTTTTGATATTATCTCATTGAATAATTTTATTTATAACCATATGCTAAAATAGAACTTGGCCAACAAGAATTACAAGATGCAAAAAAAAAAATGTCAACTACTGCCAATCAAAAGAAAAAGTTAATATCAAAACAATATTTGAAACACTACTTTCTGCTGATCTGCAAACTTCTCTTGGAAATTCTGTGATGGGCAATGCTGCTGTTGATAAAAAATTTAAATCTACTCAGGGAAAGGCTGGATTTACATATATGTGTATATATGTGTATATTTTAGATCACTTTTAAGACCCTAATCTACAAATTTCATGTGAACCAACGGCACTCCTAAGAGGACATGGTTTGGATGATGCCAGAATCAGAGCATTTTCCTATTACCTGAGGCCTCTTTAGGCTAAGAAATGATGATGTCGTGGGCACCAGTTATAACCGAGCGTTCTATTTACACTTGCCTTTGTCCTAGACCTACAGACTCCATAGAGGTGAAGAAATCTCCATTTTTACCCCCATTGGGCTTAAGGCCTGGATAGTATTTCCAGTCGAAGGTTGAGGATCAGTTAAGTCTTCCTCTCTCTGGTGGGTACCTGATATCTACTTTCTCCCTTGGGATCCTCTACCCAAGATTCCTTGACTGGTTAAGGTCTTACTCCTCTCTCAATCTCATTGGTGCAATGTACATATTATACACACACACACACACACAAACACACACAACATAGTCATTAATCATTTCTGGCAGTGGTGTGCACAACATATGTTTCTTGGGTAACCAAACCTGTCTAGTTTATAACCCTGAAATGACTCTCAAAATCTCCTCTCCTTTGCTTGGTTAACTCTGTGGCATTTTCAGGCCTTTGCTTAGACACTAATTTCTTCAAGAAACCAGACTGGACCGGGTGGCCATGCTCTGAGTCCACACAGCAATGTATTGTCATTGCTTGGAGATGGTCTCCACTAAACTCTATGCTTTCTGTAGGCAAAAGGAATATCTGTCTTGCATCACTTGAGCCTAAAACAGAACCTGACACATGGCAACTATTCAATAAATATGCATTAAATGATTGGATGAATGAATGCATTCCTAAACCAAGTTAATTTATAGACTCCAAGAGTCATCTCTGCTTAATTCATTCTATGAGTGAAACCAGTTTCCTTAAAAAGAAATAGATGTTGGAGCCTCCCTGGTGGCACATGGGTTAAGTCTCAGCACTACAAAGCTATCTGCAGCCACTGCAGCATGATTTCGATCCCCAGTCAGGGAGCAGACCCACATGGTACAGCAGACCTCTCCTGTCTTGCCTGTTGTGCTCCCCTCTCTGTCTCTGGTGAATCCTCTCACCACCACCACAACCACCTCTGGCCTACACTCTAGCTCTTTTATGCATAAATAAATAAATCTTTAAAAAAAGGAAATAGATGTTGTATATGTAAACATCTAAGATAATGTCCCCCAGAATAAAACAGTAATGACAGTAATGGTTGAAAACAATCTGAGATAAGAGATTAATTTGATTTTCTTCTTTGTGTGTGTGTGTGTGTGTGTGTGTTTTCTAAATGAAATAAATACCCCAAAATTTCAAAATATATACCACACACAATTATATAACTATCCCCAACTATTTTCACAAATTTGCATTAAATGACTCTTCTCCTTTTCAGTAAATAATTATAATGATAAATAACAATTAAGAGGCTGTTGTGAGGGTTTGGGAAGGAAGGGGGGTAAAGGAGGCTGTTGTGTCAATATGGTCCTCTCAGAACCAACCAAGATGAGATTAGGCCTGCAAGATATAAATGGGGGAGCATCTGTGAAAAAGATAAGGGCAAAAAGGGAGAGGAGGGCCTCCTCGGTGGCGCAGTGGTTGAGCGCTGTGTTGCAAAGCTGCCCGCAGCCTCTGCAGCGCCGGTTCAATCCCCGGCTGCCCCCCGGCCTCCGGAGGAGGGTCCCCCATGGTGCACTGCTCCCCTCAGCAGTGTACTTCGGTCCTTCTGTCTGCTCTGCTCCCCACTTTGGCTCTGGTGAATTCTCTCACCCTCCCCCGCTACTGACTGTACTCAGTGCTTGTATAAATAAATAAATTAATTTAAAAAAAAAAAAAGGGAGAGGAGCTAGAGAGATGGTGAGAGACTTCTGGTTGTGACACATGTTTCCCAATCTCTAAAAGGAGATCATCAGTAAACGAGAATTGGGTAGGAAGGAGCTTCAAACTGAAGTACAGTTCTGAAAAAGTCTGAGTCAGAGTGATTGAGAGGCTCTGAGCAAAGGTTACCTTTTAGGTGAGGGGATAAGCAAGATGTGGTATGTACAGAACATGCAATAGTATTCAGCCTTAAAAAGGTGGGGTATTCTGGGCCTCCCCAGTGACGCAGCAGGTTTAGCACAGGGCTGTGAAGCTGTCCGCAGCCTCTGCAGCACTGGTTCGATTCCCAGCTGGCCAGGGAGCTACCCACATGATGCAGCAGACCTCTCCTGTCTCACCCACTGCTCCCCTCAGCAGTGTACTTCGGTCCGTCTGCCTGTTCTGTTCCCCACTCTGTTTCTGGTGAGTCCTCTCACACCCTGCATCTCTGGCCTACCCCAGCTCTTGTATGCATAAATAAATCTTTAAAAAAAAAAAAAGAAAAGAAAAAGAAAAAGGTCCCTTGATGAAAGGTAGTGAGTAAAGATACTGAATGACATACCTTTTTTTTTTTTTAAGATTTATTATTTTTTATTTATTTATACAAGAACTGGGGTACAGGCCAGATGTGCGGGAGGGTGAGAGGATTCACCAGAGACAGAGTGGGGAACAGAACAGGCAGACTGATGAAATACACTGCTGAGGGGAGCAGCGGGCACGACAGGAGAAGTCTGCCACGCCATGTGGAACCCTCGCCGGTTGGCTGCAGAGGCTGCGGACAGCTTTACAGCACAGCACTCAACTGCCTGCACCACCAGGGGAGGCCCTGAATGACATACTTAAAAATGGTTAAAATGGTAAATTTTATTGTTATGTATTTATTACCACACACAAAAATGTTGCCCATCAGGGGCGTCTGATGTTAGGCAGGAGTGGTGCAAAGCTAGTAGCATTGCTGTGCTTAGCCACGGACCAAGAGTGACCTAGGGGAAGCCTGGCCTTGTTGGAGATACTGTGAGAGACCCCAGGCCAGTCAGCTCTGCTCAGTATAACAGGTCTCTCAAAGGAAATCTCCATGGCCAGTACATTTCCATGGCCACAATAGTGTCATGGCTTCTGGATTCAGATTGCCTGGATTCAATACCCAGCTGTGGTACTTTCTAGTACCAGAGAAGAAATTATTTGAGGAGAAATGATTTAATTTATCAGTGCCATAGTTTCTTTATCTATAAAATGGGGGTGACAAGGCCTCCCCTGTGGCGCAGAGGTTGAGCGCTGGGTTGCAAGGCTGCCCGCAGCCTCTGCGGCGCCGGTTCGATCCCCGGCTGCTCCCCAGCCACCGCAGGAGGGTCCCGCATGGTGCGCAGACCTCTCCTGCCGCCTGCTGCTCCCCTCAGCAGTGTACTTCAGTCCTTCTGCCTGTTCTGCTCCCCGCTCTGGCTCGGTGAATTCTCTCTCCCTCCCGCTCTTCTGACTGTACCCAGTGCTTGTATAAATAAATAAATAAATAAATAAATAAATAAATAGATAAATAAATAAATAAAAAAAAAATAAATCTTTAAAAAAAATTTTTAAAAAAAAATTTAAAAAAAATGAGGGTGACAATATTAATACCCACCTTGTAGGTATTGTGTAAATGAAATACATATAAAGTGCTTAGAACATTGCCTTTCATAAATGTTGTTTATAAGAATTTGCTAGTATTGCTGTGAAACATTTACAGTGATATAGGTTCTGTGATGATGAGCCAATTTTATTACTTCAAAAAAGCATAAGAATTGAGTAATAATTTCTCCATTTATAGATGGGGAAACAAACCTGGTGAGGCCACGCAGCCAGTAAGCGGTGGAGACCTGGAGAAGTCAGAGGTGGCCCAACTTGAGAGTCCAGATCAACTGCTAGGCAATGCTATGTCTTGATCAGCTCTTTACATCTGGTGCTGGCTGTGGCTTCATGCTAAGATAAGAGCTCCTTCTTGGCCCTTGTCTTCAAGGACAAAATCTTTATCATCATCATTATCAAAATTGCCGTCATCTTCAGCAGCATCATCATCAGCATCATCCAAAAGGACTTTATTAAAAGCATCTAATTATACATTCTGCTGTTCTGTATTTTAGACAACAATAATTACACAGACTTCTAGGAGCTTAGCAACTCGAGCTTGGATGAGCATGTTAAGGGTTCCCAAACTGCAGCAAAAAGGCACAGCCATAGAGCCAGTCACTCCTGTTGGCTCCTCAGGTGGGCTGCTTGCCCTCTCTGAACCTCACTGATAGTATGAAACTTATTTTCTACCCCCCCAACCCCCCACCAAGGAGATAAGGTTTGAGGATGTACTTGGAGGAGTGGAAACTTTAGTTGGCACATCTCCGGACTCCTTTTACTTTAAAATTTTTTAAAGATTTATTTTTATTTATGCATACAAAAACTGGGGTACAGGCCAGAGGTGTGGGGTATAAGAGGATTCACCAGAAATAGAGTGGGGAGCAGAACAGGCAGATCTATTGAAATAACACTGCTGAGGAGAGCAGCGGGCAAGACAGGAAAAGTCTGCTGCACCATATATGCATCAGCTCCTTGGCCGGGGTTTGAACTCAGGCCGTCCTGGTGATAGCACTGAGTCTTAACCCCTATGTCACCAGGGAGGCCCTGGGCCTCTTATTGACCCTTCCAGAGTTGATTATGAGAAGACTCCTCCACTTTTTACCTGTGAATTAACTTCTCTTACTCCTTGGAATTACATGGATGCTTAGAAGCAGGGTCTTTTTAGTTACACCCACTCCCTTTTGTTCTTATCAAAATTAAAGATGGAGTTATTTTCCTGGTTTGTCCTATAGGAAGGTGCTGCCTCTCTGCTGCAGGTCTAGATTTATGACAGCTCCTCCTACCACTGCCGTAAACATGACCATAGTTTGTTAATCCATTTTTGTCCAAACCACATTTTTCTGTCTAGTCAGTTAATAAATATTAGTGAAACACCATCAGTGCTGTGTGCTGGGGTTAAGGTGGTGAATAGAAACCTTCATTTAAGAGTTCACAGACATGGGGTGTGGGGCTAGATGACAGGTAAATGTGCCATTATAATACAGTACGATGAGCCTTGACAGAGGTGTATACCAGACTTGAATATCTGGGAGAATCTGAAGGAAAAGGGAGAATGGCATGGGGGCTAGAGGTGGGTATACAGGAGAGGAGAATAGTCATCCTAGTTTAAAGAATTGGGGCTTCTGGCCTCCCTGGTGGCGTAAGGGGTTAAGACGCAGCCCATGAAGCTATCCGCAGCCACTGCAGCACAAGTTCGATCCCCGGCCAGGGAGATACTCACATAGTGCAGCAGACTTCTCCTGACTTGCCTGCTGCTCCCCTCAGCAGTGTATTTCAGTCAATCTGCCTGTTCTGTTCCCCACTCTGTCTCTGGTGAATCCTCTCACTCCTGACACCTCTGGCCTGTACTCCCGTTCTTGTATGCATAAATAAATAAATCTTTGAAAAAAAATAAAGAATTGTGGGCATCAATTATCAAGGCAGGTCCGAAGACCTTCATAGTACTCCATCCCTCCAAAGTTCAAGAACAGAATGTAGAAATGGAGTGGGATGAGGTTGGAAAGATAGGCCAGGAACTTTCATTCATTCAACACATATTTTGTGCCCTATTTATTCTAGGTACTGGGGATAAAATAGTGAGCAAGACAGACAAGATCCAAACTGTCAGGTGACATCCCAGAGGGGGAAGACCAACAATAAGCAAGTAGAGACACAAACAATAATTTTGGGGTGACTGTGCTATGAATAAAGTATTATGGGGTGATGGCATAGAGTGACTATCCAGCCACCTTAGATTGAATGGTCAAAGAGGTCAGTTTGAGAAGATGACTTTTGAGTTGAAACTTGAATGATAAGTCACCACCACAGGGAGCTCTGGGGGAAGACCCAGGAGGCAGGGGGATAGCTGGTGGAAAAGAGCAGACCCAAAGGGTCTAGCCAGGCTAAATTGTTCAGATTTCATCCTGTAACAAAAGGAAATCATTTGAGCTACAGAGGATCTGCCAATACCACATTTTGGAAATTGCATCCTGATCTCCTGGACCTCAGTCTCACTGGTGATACAGGACACCTTTTTTCTTTCCCCAAACTTAAAGACACCTTGTAGGGCAGGGAAGTTAGAATATATTGCCCACTACCGTGTAAAAAGGTCTGGACCACAGAGCCAGTCATTTAACTGAGAGTTTAAGGAGAGAGCAAAACGCTGAAGGCAAATGATAATCTCACCTTCAGCAAATTAATGAAAGGATAAAACCCCTGAGACCTTGCACTGTGAACCCCGCATGGCCCATTAGACAGAAGACATGGTATTCCCAGTACTGGAGGTGCTGATGGGTTATTGCTCAGCATGGTGGGCAGATGTCTTCTGAATACTTAATTCCTACTTGTCCAAAGCTGGGATGTGAAAGGTGGGGAGAGGCAATAATAGGGTAGACAATGTCATTTGTTAATCTGCCCCCTGTGTAACCCAGAAGACCCTAAGAGGGATTTCACTGAAGATATAGCACTTACTTTCAGTAGGATCTGCATTGTTAGGTAAAGTGTGGCATGTTGTAGGGGATCAGCCCAGAGGTTTCTAATGTGTTGAGAGAAGTTTCTAATGCTCCATCTGACCTGCTCACTCCTGTTGAACATTATCCTGCTGCTGTCAGAATGAAATCCAAAAGACTTTATTAGCATGGCATGTGTAGGGTAAGGAAAAAATGTCAGGCTTTTCTGTCTTCTCGCCATCAGGATAGATGACGGAACCCTGCGGTCCTGAATGCATGCCTGATGACGGGCACCTGGAGTAGGGTGTGGGCATAGGTGGTGGGTATACCTGGGCTGAGACTGGGCTTTTAAGGGCGGCGTCACGGGGATACCAGTAGAAGCCGAGAAGAACGAGAGAGAGAGAGAGAGAGAGAGAGAGAGAGAGAGAGAGAGAGAGAGAGAGAGAGAGAGAGAGAAATAAAAAAAGAGAGAGAGAGAGGCCTGCCAGCCTCCAGGCCCCCCAGTACCCCGGCCTGCTGTGTACCTGGCAATCCCAATAAAACCCTGCAGAACCACTAAGGACTCTGACTCCTCCTTTACCCGGTCTGCTGGATCCTAGAAAACCTGCACTGTGGTGGTCCTTCCTGACCCTACAGCATGATTCTCTTTTTTTTTTTGTTAAGATTTATTTATTTATACAAGAACCAGGGTACAGGCCACATGTGCGGGAGGGTGAGAGGAATCACCAGAGACAGAGCAGGGAACAGGCCTCAGTAATTTTTGAAGCTCCTTAGGTGATTCCAAGGGGCAGAGCAGCCTGTAAACCTCTGATATAAGCTCCTCTTTATCTTAGCTTCCTCATGAGTAAAAGAGTGCACTCTCAGGAATGTGGTGAGGTCAAACAAGAATCATGTGTGAAAATAGCCTATTTGGTCATACTGAGCACATGAAGGGCCTATGTAATAACGATGGGGACAGTCAGCACTTATATGCTTATGACTGTGATTTTCCCCATTAACAAACAGGGGGCCTCCCGAGAGGTTTACCAACTTGCCTGCGGTCACACAGCTAGAAGTTGAACCCAAGTTCTAGCCAGGTGCTCTGGCTCCAGAGCCCAAGCTCTGACCCCTGTGCTATGCAGACTGACCGAAGACACTGCTGAGGGGAACAGCGGGAGAGACAGGAGAGGTCTGCTGCCCCATGTGGGTTGCTCCCCGGCCGGCCAGGATGGAACCCACGCTGCAGAGGCTGTGGACAGCTTCACTGGGTGGCGCTCAACTGCCTGCGCCAACAGGGAGGCCCACATGGCATGATTCTAATCCTGCTCATTTGTCTGTTCTCTATGACCTTGCTTCCTTCCACTCTGTAGCCCAGTCACTCTGTGCACTTTGCTTTTTCCCAGAATCCACTATGTGCTGTTGCCTCCAAGCTTTTGTACAGGCTGTTTCCTTGCTCTCAAATTGCCTTTCCTTCCTCTCCAACTCCCCTTTATTTGGCTAATGCCTACTCTTCCTTTAGGACTCACATGATTTATGACAGCTGAGTCCCGACCCATACAGCCAGGGCTGGAGCTGAGTGGGTCAACGGCACACTTCCCCTCCTTTTTTGGGTTTTTATTATTCCCAGCTTTATTGAGGTCTAATTGACAACCCTCCTCCCCCTTCCACTCCTTTTTCAATCTATTTAAGGTCTTAGCTACCTAACTACTGCACATCCTTCAGGTCTCCTGAGTCCTCCCAGGTCCCCTCTGATACATTCTCATGTTATTTGTCTTTTATAGCTCATATCACTATGGGTAATGATAGGGCTGTGAGAATGTTTAATTAATGTCTGTCTCCTCTATTCCACCGGGGCATGTGTCTTTTCTGTTTAGTCACTATTTTATCCAAAGAATTTGAGATGTAAATATTTACTAAATGAATGAATGAATGATCTCCTCTGGGTCCCCATAACACATGGAGATTATTCCTAGCACAGCATTTAGCTCATTATAAGAGCCTATGTACTCTTCTGTCTCTCCAGCTGTTTTGTAAGCTCCTTGAGGGGAGGGAATGATGTTTTGCCCACCATGATTTCCCAATGCTTGGCACAATTAGACACTTAAACAAAGTTTTTGAATACATGAATAAATGAATAAATGACAAACATTAATTCAGTCATGTTCCTTTATACTTCATTCTTAATACAGCAGTGGAAGTGACCTTTTAAAAATGCATATCAGATCATATTCACTCCATTTTTTAATCCCCCATGGGTTTCCATTGCTCTAAAAGGAAAACCCAAACTTCATACCATCATCTACAAGGTCTTACCCCTGCCTGCTTCTCTGTCCTCATCTAGTACTACTCTTGTCCTCATTTACTACCCCTCGGCACACTGACCTTCCATCTGTTTCTTGAATATGCCAGATTTATTCACTCCCACCCTAAAGCCTTTGTACTTGCCATTTCCTTCTCTGGGCTATTCTGCCCCATCACAGGGCTCATTCTGCACACTCAAGCCTCAACTCAAGCATCACCTTCTTCCTGAGGCCCTTCCTCACCACTCACCACTCTATCTAAATGAATCTACCTTGCCCCCACATACACACTTTTTTTTAAAAAAAAGATTTATTTATGCATACAGGAACTGGAGTACAGGCCAGAGGTGTGGGGCATGAAAGGATTAACCAGAGACAGAGTGGGGAACAGAAAAGGCGGATTGACAGAAACACACTGCTGAGGGGAGCAGCGGGCAAATTAGGAGAGGTCTGCTGTGCCATGTGGGCAGCTGCTTGCCTGGGGATCAAACTCGTGCTGCGGTGGCTGCGGATAGCTCAAAGGTTCCCTCTTAACTCCTTGCGCCACCAGGCCACCAGGCCACCAGGGAGGCACCTTGATTTGTGATTAAAGAAATAAAGAAACTGAACTGGCAACAACTGACAGAGATAGGAATGAAGGTTTTGTCAGACTCCACTGTGAGCTCATGGACTCTGGGAATTCCTGGCTCTACTCAGGCCACCTGACTCCTATCAACCCAGAATCAAGTTCAATACGGGTAAAACAAAAACAAAGGCTGCTGGCTTGTATTTTAAAAAGTTCTCTGCCATTCGGGACCTCCCCTGGTGGCTTAGTGGTTGAGCACTGGGCGGTGAGGCTGCCCGCAACCTCTGCAGCGCCGGTTCGTTCCCCGGCCACCGGCAAGGGTCCCACCAAAAAAAGTTCTCTGGCATTTGGAATGCCTATATTATGGAGCCCATGGGGGGCATGTAAAGGTTCCAGGCAGATGTAGCTTTCTGCTCTGTTGCAACAGGCTTTCCTTATCTCAAAGTTTCTTAGAATTTAGGGCAATTGTTGTTAGGCAACAGAAACAACAAATGAAGACAAATCGTTCATTCAATGATCCACCTGAGCTTTAAGTATATTAATTTATTTCACTTTATATTACAATACAGCAGTTCTTATTTTGATAGCGTTTTTCATATGCCTATAAAAATTTGAAAATGCCATACAAAAAAATTTTTTTAGAATGGTGAATACAAAGAAACAGGTTTTCATTATAAAGCCCAACGATACTTTAAAGACATTAAAACACAACCCACCTTCTTCTTTTCAAGACTTCTTTTTAGATATAATTTTGCTTGATTGTCACAGTCTGTAACTTTTTCTCTCTCAGGTTTTCTTTGTTATCAACAAAAACATGAGCATGAAAGGGGAAGGAAATGTTTGTTTTTGTGTACACATCTTCGATCATATCAGAGAGGAAAGAATCATGAACACCCACTGCTGACTGATTTTAAGAACTAAATCTTGATTTCAGTTTCTGCAGGGAAGATGAATAACATGAATAAAGAGAACTGTACACATGTTTCATAAATGTCAAGGGCCTAAGTTTGGTTCTTTTATTTAAAACTTCCTGGTTAAAGCCAACACCTTCCAATTATTAGAAGAGGCCTAGAAGGGATACAGATGAGCCTCTGTCCTGCCCCTACTCCCAAAGCTCCCTATCATCCCATTTGTCAACTGTTGGAAGCTGTGCAAAAAGACAAAATGCATACAGCATAACAAGTAGGCATTTATTTTTATTTTTTTAAAGATTTATTTATTTATTTATACAAGCACTGGGTACAGTCAGAAGCAAAGGAGGGTGAGAGAATTCACCAGAGCCAGAGCAAGGAACAGAACAGGCAGACCGACGAAATACACTGCTGAGGGGAGCAGCGGGCACAGAGAGGTCTTCGTGCTATGTGGGACACTCGCTGAACCGGCACTGCAGAGGCTGCGGGCAGCTTTGCAGCCCATCTCTCAACCACTGCGCCACCAGGGGAGGCCCAACAAGTAGGCATTTAAATGACCTCCATCATGATACAGTCTTGACTATTTTGAAAGTGGCTTTTTAACAAAGATTTTTATTTTTTATGTCAACAAAGATTTTTTAAAAGCCATGGACATTTCAGACACTGAGTGGGGGTGGTTTAACCTGGTTATGGATTCTGGTAGATCTGGGTCCCAGCATGCCTACCTACTCCCAGTGTGACCCAACCCTCTGTTTTCTCATTTATAGAATGAGGAATCCAATAGTAACTGACACTGGAATGGCAGCCAGCCTCAGTTCCCTTGGCCAATAAAAGGAAACAATTTCAGAAGGAAAGTAATTTAATTTGTCTTTAAATTGAAGAGGGCAGCAGACTACTGTCTGAAAGACCACCTTCCTGCTCTTTGGCAGAATGTAGGGTATTTAATCTAGAGTTACAAGTGAACAGAAGGGGGGAATGGGCAAGGATCAGCATGTCTGTCCTTGAGACACAAGAATCTGGTGAATCTGATGTCAGCTTGCTTTCTCCATCATCTGGTGGTCAGCAATTTTGATGTTATCTTTGCAGCGAAGCTATTTTCCCTTGAAATGTAAAAAAGCAGCATTTATTAACCCTAGAGGGAAAATAAAGGAAATGGGAGAACTTATCTGGTGGGACAGAGAGAAGGCTTAGATGAAATGTGAAGCTCTGAGCACAAAGCCTGTCATGTAACAAAGACTTAGTAAATATGAGCTTTTTTTTTTGGTTGTTGAGTCATATAGTAATTATTGTTGAATGAGTGATGAACTCATTAATGACTTTTAAGTATACTTTGCTTTGTTTTCTGCTCAGGCTTAGACTAGATACCAGTGATTCTTTGGCTGCATATTAGAAGAGGCCTACAGAGATTATGCAGCTGCTTAGTTGAATCTGAGCCTCTGGGGGTGGTTCCTCGGTATCATATTTTTTAAAAGTTCTCCAGGTGATTCTAATGTGCAGCCAGCATTGAGAAGTCTGTGTCACACAGAATGAGGAAAGCACCCTGTTAAGAGCCAGAAATGCCAGGGTGGACAGGGCTTTACTTTTGCCCCACCCATATGGAAAAGAACAGAAAAACGACCAGGATAGCAGACATCCAGTCATCTTTGACCCTGATGTGGTCCCACACTTTGGCCTTACTTTTAGTTTGATTGACTCTTGTTCAAATCTAATCTCCTTTGTAGGCTTTCCCCAGACAAAGCCAAGAATCCCTTTGACCCCTCTATGGCATTTAACAGGGGAGTGGGTGCTCATCATTTCATGGTCACTCTGAGAACTAAAGATTGTCCAATCTTTAGATTCAAAGCTGCCAAGTCATTTCTCATCTTCATCATTCTAGGATCTTCATTCCTTTTGGTTCTATCTTCCTTAAGGTTTGTAGACCAACTCAAATACAGTTTTTACAGGAAGACCTAAAAACTGTTTACCAGCACTGGGCCTCCCGGTGGCGCAGCGGTTGAGTGCTGGGTTGTGAAGCTGCCCGCAGCCTCTGCAGCGCCGGTTCGATCCCCGGCTGCTCCCCGGCCACCGGAGGAGGGAACCACATGGCGCGCAGACCTCTCCTGCCACCCGCTGCTCCCCTCAGCAGTGTACTTCGGTCCTTCTGCCTGCTCTGCTCCCCGCTCTGGCTCTGGTGAATTCTCTCTCCCACGCTTCTGACTGTACCCAGTGCTTGTATAAATAAATAAAAAAATAAATCTTAAAAAAAAAAGCACCATGTAGATATATAATATGAAGCCTTCACAATGTAGAGAGTATCTAAAATTATCTCTGATAGTTCATCCTTATTGATATTTTGACATTATTATTTTGTGCTACCTTTTTTTTTTAAAGATTTATTTATTTATTTGTTTGTTTGTTTATTTATTTATATAAGCACAGGGTACAGTCAGAAGCGCGGGAGGGTGAGAGAATTCACCAGAGCCAGAGCAGGGAGCAGAGCAGGCAGAAGGACCGAAGTACACTGCTGAGGGGAGCAGCGGGCAGCAGGAGAGGTCTGCGCGCCATGTGGGACCCTCCTTCGGTGGCCGAGGAGCAGTCGGGGATCGAACAGCCCTGCAGAGGCTGCGGGCAGCTTCGCAACCCAGTGCTCAACTGCTGCGCCACCGGGGAGGCCCTGTGCTACCTTTTTAAAAAAAGATTTCTTTATGTATATAAGAACTGGGGTGCAGGCCATAGGTGTGGGGGGGATGAGAGGATTCATCAGAGACAGAGCAGGGAGCAGAACAGATGGATCTACTGAAATACACTGCTGAGGGGAATAGCGGGTGAAACAGGAGAGGTCTGCCGCACCATATGGGTTATCTCCTTGGATGGGAATAGAACTCATGTTGCAGTGGCTGGCGATAGCTTGATAGTGCTGTGTCTTTAACCCTTGTGTCACCAGGGAGGCCCTATTTTGTGTTACTTTTTAGAATATTCCATAAAGTCTTGCTGATTGACTTTTTTGTGGTTTTTTTCCTTTAATATTCTTGGCTTAGCATTAATGCTCATCATTATGTAAATATGTTCAGCAATCTGGACAAAGTGGAAACCTGGAGTTTCAACCCAAATGTCATCAGTTGACATTAGCAACCAAATTCCTGCTTCAGTGACACTCGATTTTCCTCCTCTGTCTACGGCTACTCTTTCTTTTCTGCAAATGTTTCTAAAGCACATTGTATGTTCCAGGCACAATGTTCAATTATAGGAGGAGAGAAGTGAAAAAGTCAGACAAGGTTTCTGCCCTTATGGAGCTTACAGTATAATGAAGGAGACAGAAAATAAGCCGCTAGACAGAGATTCTAGAGAGGGACAGGAACTATATGGAAAGCAGTGCAGTAAAGAGGTAGAGTGTGACTGGAAAATGGGTGATATGGTCAGGAAAGTCCTCTCTGAGACAGGGGAAAGGATGAATACATAGAGCATAGGTTTTCAGGGCAGTGAAAAAGACTTTATATGACACTGTAATGATAGATGCATGTTATTACTCATTTGTCAAAACCCACAGAATGTATAACACTAAGAGTGAACTTTAATGTTAACTGGGTCTTTGGGTGATTATATTATGTAAATATAAGTTAATCTGTTTAAACAAATGCACCATTCTGGTAGTGAATAATGATAATGGGATAGGCTATGCATGTGAGAAATCTCTGTATCTTCCTCTCAACTTTGTTGTGAACCTAAAACTGCTCTAAAAAATAAAGTCTTTAAAAAACCTTAAGAAATTAGAAAAAATAAAAGTGATCCAAAAACTCTTATACATAGACACTAAATAAGAGATTTAATTAACAAAACAGAAAAGAATGAGAAGGAGCCCTAGGGGCAGGATGGACACTGAGCAGGTTTTCTATGATCCAGCAGACCGGGTAAAGGAGAAGTCAGAGTCCTCAGTGCCTTTTGCAGGTGTTTTATTCAGATTACCAGGTACACGGCAGGCAGGGGCGCTGGGGGCTGGGAGGCCTGCCAAGTCTTCACTCTGGGCTCTCCGACCTTCTCTCACATTCTCTCTGCTCTTCTCATGGCTCTGCTTCTCTCTTGACTTCTGCTGGCATCCTTGTTATGCCGCCCTTAAGAGCCCAGTCTTAGCCCAGGTGAATCCCATCTACCTATGCCCACACCCTACTCCGGGTGCCCGCCATCAGGCATGCATTCAGGACCGCAGGGTTCCGTCATCTATCCTGATGGCGGGAGGGCAGAAAAGCCTGATACCTTTTACCTTACCCTACAGGAGCCAAGCTGAAGAGCTAGAGCAAAGGGAATTCCATAGAGGGTGCAGCAAATAAGAAGCCCATGCTGTGGGAAAGGAAATGTGTATTTTAGGAAAGGAAAGGAGGGCTCTGGGCTGCAGAGGGAAACTGAGTCTCCTGTTCTGGCTCCTCTTCCTTTTAATTGGTGGTCTTGGGCCTCTTTCTCTTCTTGCCCTATATTCTTCAGGTACAGATGACTCCCACGTTTCCAGCTTTACTCTGGGTCTTTCTGAGTTGAGATTTGGGTATAGTCTTGCTGTAGGATGTCTCCTCCTGGATGTTTGGTTAGAACAAAACTAAGCATGACCAAAGATAATAGTTCTATGCATTCCTTTCCACCCCTGCTCCCACCTGCTTTATCTTCTATGGCTCTCCATCTGTATAAAAGGCATCACTAGTTCTACCACTAGTTCCTCCAAGATGTAGGATTCATTGTCCTTTTGCAGATCTCTCAGAGCTACAAGCTTTCCCTCATCCGATACACTTATACATTATACACTACCCTACACATAGTAAACCTAAAAGTGCCCCCAGACCTCTCTTCATCTAACAACTGTAACATTTAGCTGTGCATCCTTTATAGATTTATAACCATTCATTCAACTGAGTTCTTTTCACCTGCCAGGCATAGTTATAGGTGCCAGAACCACAACAATGAACAGAAAAGAAAATTACCTGCTTTAATGAAGCTTACATTCTAATGGGGAAGACAGACGCTAAATAACTGTATTATGTATTAGGTGTTGACAAGTACTTTGAAGTACAGTAGGATAAAGAAATAAATTGCAAAGAGGAGGGGAGGGTGGTGGGTGCTGGTGTTACTTTACAAAGGGTGGTGGTTAGACTTGGACAAAGTAACATTTGAGCAGAGATCTGAATGAAGCAATAGAGTGAGCTAAAGGGCTATTTGGGAGAAGACTACTCCTAGTAGAGGGAACTGGACATCCCTGAGGCAAGAAAGTGCTTGAATATTCCTTGAATATCTAGAACCCTATTGGGGGATGGAGTGGAAAGATGGAAGGGAAAAGTCAAAGATGAATCTGAGGTTGATCTGGGTAAGATCATGTAGATTTTACTCAGAATGAGATGGGAAGCACTGGAGAAGTCTGAGCAGATACTTTTCAGATGGCTTATGAGTTGCTATGAACAAAGACCATTAAAAGGAATATGTATGTATACATTGTTCAAACATAAATGGGATATTATGTGCATTGCTTTACAATCTTTTTTCCAAAGTGAACTTTTATAAAAAGCAAAATATGACCAAGTTATCTCTTTGCTGAAAAATCCTTTGTAGCTCCCATCTCCCACACCTTCCCTAAAGCACTCTGCAGTCTGGCCTTTGCCTACCTTACCACCAAAACATAGAACTTCTTTTCCTGGAATGAGATGCAGGGCCTTCAAATTTGCTTGTTCCTTGGTCTAGATTAAAACTCTTTCCTTCTGTCCCTGTCCACCTCGTTCAACATATTTTCTAGATCCCATTTATTCATTTTTTTCATTAATTTAATATTTACTGAGAGACCCACTATGTGTCCTGCTCTATTCTATGCAGCAGGGCACTGTGCAAAATAGACAAATGTTGTAGCCCTCTTGGGGTTTCAATTCTAGTGGGAAAATTCTAGACAGGAGAAGATGGGAAGTTGGAAAAAAAATAAAAAACAAGGACTATTGTCAGAAGGTGATACACCCATGGAGAAAAATAAAGCAAGGAATGAGGGCTGGAATGTGGGGGCAGTGTTTACAGCTTTAGATAGGATGACCAAGAGGAAGCTTCACTGAAACAGTAGAAGCTGTGCAAAGACCTGGGGGAGGTGAGGGAGTGAGTCAGGCAGCTATTCACAGGAGAGCATTCCAAGCAGAAAGCAAAGGCCCTAAGGCAAGAGCCTGCCTGGAGTATTCCAGGAATAGTAAAGAGGCCAGTGTGTCAGAGTAGTGTGTGGGGGCAGGTGAGCTCTGGAGGCCCTTATAAGGACCTTACCTTTTCTCTGAGAGAGAAGCGGTTGGAGGGTTCTGGGCAGAGTAGGAGTAACATGTTCCTACTTTTGACTTTTTTTTTTTTTTAAGTTATACACAGTTTATTTTTTTTATTCATATTTTTCCATATATCTCTCAAGAACTAATTGAGAACATTGCTATTGTTTTTTTAAATAATAAATTTTATTTTTATATTCCCCATACAATTGCAACCCCCCCATTTTGATCCCAATCCCTCCCCTTCCGCCCCCACCCCCCAAAAAGTGTCTCTGGTTCATAGTTTTTCGTTGATTTTGATTTTCACTTTCTTAGTTATTCATTTTCCTGGTCCCTTGTTTAAGTTTTCTAGATTCCTGCTATGAGTGAGACCATCCGGTATTTTTCTTTTTCTTCTGGCTTATTTCACTGAGCATGATCCCTTCCAGCGCCATCCATGTTGCTGCAAATTGCATGTATTTATCTTTTTTGACTGCTGAGTAATATTCCATGGTGTATATGTACCACATCTTCTTGATCCAGTCATCTATTTTTGGGCATTTGGGCTGTTTCCAAAGCTTAGCTATTGTAAACAGTGCTGCTATAAACATAGGGGTGCAGGTGCTCTTTGGAATTGATGTTTCTGTGTCCTTTGGATAAATACCTAGGAGTGGAATTGCTGGATCATATGGAAGGTCTATGTTTAGTAGGTCCAGAAATCTCCACACAGCTCTCCATAGTGGTTGGACCAGTTTGCACTCCCACCAGCAGTGCAGGAGAGTTCCTTTTTCTCCACACCCTCGCCAACATTTGTTGTTGCTAGTTTTTTTTAATATGTGCCATTCTCACTGGTGTAAGATGGTATCTCCTACTTTTGACTTTTAATAGCAACATTCTATCTCCTGAACTGAAACTAGATAGAGGAGGGGAGATCAAAAGTGGGGAGACCAGTGAGGTGGCTCCTGTGAAATTCAAGCTAAGGGATGATGATAGCTTGCCTCAGGATGGTTAACAGTAGAGATGGTTTAAAAAGTTGGTGTATTTTCCTGAGGGGAGAAATGAAAAATTGTACAAAAATGAACAACGATGTAAGAAAATAAAAAAGGTTTAATTAAGAAAAAAAAGATGACGAAGAATAAAAGAAAGTTGGTGCATTCTGAATATATTTGAAGGGGGAGGCACAGCATTCCCTGAAGACTCAGATAGGAAATATGAGAAAGAGAATAGTCAAAGATGGCTCCAAAGCCTGTTGCCTAACTATCTGGAAGAATGGAGCGGCCATTTAATAAAATAAGAAAACTGTGGGGTCAGTAATTTGTTTTTTTGTTTTTGTTTTTTGTGGGACCCTCGCCGGTGGCCGCGGAACAAACCAGTGCTGCAGAGGCTGCAGGTAGCCTCGCAGCCCAATGCTCAATCACTGAGCCACCGGGGAGGCCCAGGGATCAGTAATTTGGACAGAGGAATCAGGAAATCCAGTTTGGGGCACATACATATGAAGTGTGAAAGGACCAATGGATATTGCTACTGGATAAACAAGTGGATGTATCACACAGGGAGCAGGATGTGGGGGGTTAGAATTCAGGGCAAAGGTTCAAGTTGAGATAGAAATCTGGAGTTGTCAGCATTTTAAAGCCAAAAGACTGGATGAGCTCACCAAAGGATGGATGGCAGACACCAAAAGAGGTCCAGCATGGAGCCTTGGGACACTCTAATAGTGAGCCTTAAATTTACTGATCTCAGGATTCTTTTACATGCTTAATAATTGTAACGGCAGGAGGACACAGGGCAGGTTTTCTATGAATCTATGCAGATGGGGTAAAGGAGAAGTGAGTCCTGAGTGGCTTTTCAGGCTTTTATTGGGATTTACCAGGTACACGGCAGACAGGAGTGCTGGGGGGCTGGGAGGATGGCAGGCCTCCCAGCCCCCAGCAAGTATTCATTCTTTCTGGGCTTTCTGGCATTCTCTCGTGGTTCTTTTCTGTTTCGGCTTCTCTGTTTCTCTCTGCTTCTACTCGTGATTCTTCTTTTGTTCTGCTTCTGCTGGCGTCTCTGTGACACCGCCCTTAGAAACCCAGTCTTAGCCCAGGTGAATCCCATCTACCTATGCCCACACCCTACTCCAGGTGCCCGCCATCAGGTATGCATTCAGGACCACAGGTACCGTCATCTATTCTAATGGCAGGAGGGCAGAAAAGCCTGATACTTTTTACCTTACCCTACAATAATATTTGAGCATCTCAAAGAGCTTTTGTTTGAGTTTTATCTATCAATGTTTACTATACTATTACATGTTATGCTAAATAACACTTTAAAGAAAAAAATGTTTTCCAAAACAAAAGAAAATTCAGGAGGGAGAAGTGTCATTTGGCATTTTTGCAAGGCTCTATTGATATATCTAAAAAATAGCTTACTAAAGTTAGATCCTCATATCTGCTTGTGTTCCATGTAATACCACATCATACATCATGTAGCCTGTGGAACAACAAGAGAGAATGGAAGTGAAAAAGGCAAATGTTATTTTAGTATTATTCTAAAAATAATTTCCTGAAAAGATCTTAGGAGTCTTCAGACTGCACTTTACTACCATGTAGAGGTTGGGAAGTTTAGAAGGACTCATTAAAGGAGACTGGGTAATTACAGTCAGGGAGGTTGGAGGACAATCAGAAGAACCTGGTGCCGTGAAGAGCACCACGAAAGCTGTTCTGGTGGAGAGGTGAGTGCTGACAGGGTAGTCACTTCCTCAGGTCACTGAACTCCACACTGGCTTAATTTCCCCCCAAATCTACTTGTGTTGCTCCCCTATGTTCACACTTGACCTTTTTTTATAGTTTAGTTTTTAAAAATTTTACATTTTAAAAGGAGAGGGTTATTAGGAAAAGGAGAAAGAAAAAGAAAAGCACCTGATAGTCACAGGTGGGCAGGAGAGCTGCTGCTGCTTTGCAAAGGGAAAAGAATTGTGAAAAGAAACACTGCGTGGTCATAGGCAGGTAGGAGGGCTGCCTATAGTTTACTTGTTTTAATACTTGTCCTTTCCATTACATTTAAGTTGAGAGAGAACAGGGATCAACTCAATTTTAAAGATTTTTAAAAATTTATGCATACAAGAGCTAGGGTGCAGGCCAGAGGTGCAGGTGAGAGGATTCACCAGAGACAGAGTGGGTAACAGAACAGGCAGATCTACTGAAATACACTGCTGAGGGGAGTAGGGTGAGACAGGAGAGGTCTGCTGTGCCATGTGTGTCACCTCCTTGGCCAGGGATTGCTTCGTAGTGTTGATGCTTAACCCCTAGTGCCACTAGGGAGGCCCCCTAAGTCAATTTTATTCACTGGTGCTTCTCTAGCATGTAACGAGTGTCTGGCACATAGGGAATGCTCAAAGCTTTCTCAATAAGCTTTTCAGGATTTCTCAAAAGTCAGTCACAGCCTTTTTGCAGTGTCCTTACAAATGCAGAAGGGGCAGAGCCCTCATGACTAAATCATCTCCCAAAGGCTTCATTCCCAATCATCATCTTGGGCATTAGGTTTTCAACATACGAATCTTGGGGGAATAAACACTCCATCCATAGTAGGGCTCCATGCTTAGAAAGGCCCCATGCTTGGTTTTATGTCCCCTGTTGCTGTCTTCAAATTGTTAATTTCTGAACAACGGATGTCACAAATTAAGTAGCTGTTTGTGAGTGTTGGATATGTAGTTAATGAGCTCTTTTAGCTCTGACTCTTATTAGCTCAAATAACTATTTGACTTTTTTTTTTAAAGATTTATTTTTATGCAAGAACCGGGGTACAGGCCAGATGTGCAGGAGGGTGAGAGGATTCACCAGATACAGAGTGGGCAACAGAACAGGCAGACTAACTGAAATACACTGCTGAGGGGAGCAGTGGGCAAGATAGGCGAGGTCTGCTGTGCCATGTGGGTATCTCTGCGGCCTGCTAGGATTGAACCCACACTGGCACTGCAGAGGCTGTGGGACAGCTTCACAGCGCTGTGCTCAACTGCCTGCGCCACCAGGGAGCCCCAACTGTTATGTTTTGAGGTAGCCAAGTGAGGTGAGGGGAAGTCATGGCCACTGCAGACAGGTAGGACTATAGAAGCAAAAACCCTGAAGCCAGAAACATAATGGGCTAGAGTAGGACAACAATGATCTTGCTAAAGTTTCTTTCTCTTCAAAGGGTTCTCTCCCTTCAGTTCTTCCCTTTTGTAACATTTCTTTAACACAAATCCACATAACTTTGACTCACAATGGGCACATTCACCTACAGATATCCCCTGGGCACTGCCTGGGGAATGAGCACTGTGCCAGGTGCTGTAGGGGATGGAGCTCCAGTCTTCCAGAAGTTTACATTTCCCAAGGGGAGGAGAAGACCTGAGTAGTAAATGATAAATACTTTGAGGGCGCCACCCTGCTCTGAGCTCAGCACCAAGGCGGCAGGGGATACTCTTGTATTATTTCGGATTTACAGGCCACAACTGAAATCAGCCTTTTTCTTCATCCCCTGATGTGGGAGAAATAACCACTAGAAATAACCAGTAGAAAAAAATCATTAGCGTTTCCTTTACCAGGCTGATAACATGTCATACTTTTCGTTTCGTAGTTTTTTATTCTTTGGAAGATAAGGGAGAGGGGATGGGAAAAAAATTCCCCAAATGGTCAGAAGGATAGGGATGGAAGCCAAGTCCTTCAAACGTGTGTGTGTGTGTGTAAGGAGGTGAATCTCAGGAGGAGGCACAGCAGTAACTTGCCTCTAGTTCCCCATCGGGAGAGCTCTCAGTTTCCCCAGCAAGCGAGGGGCCTGGCTCGCTGATTTCCAGGAGCGCCCCCGCGCCACACACGAGGTCCCGAAAGTCGAATGCTCCTTCCTCGGTGGCTCCCGCCGCCAGCCACGTCTGTCCCGTACAGCCCGCGGGCCGGCCGCGAGCGCTCCCGGCGACTCGGGGACCGCGGTGGCGCCGCTCGACGGAGCGCGCCCCAGACTCGCCGTCCCCGCGCCACGTCCCTGGGGGTGGGGCCAGCGCGGGCCGCGCCCCGAGACTCACCTGTGTGCGGCTCGGTGACTCACCTGCCCTCCCCCGCTCGCGGGCTGTTCCAGGGAGTCACCTCTCCCCCTCCCTCCGCTTAGGCGCCTACTAAGCGCCTGGGATGAAGTAGCTCGGGGGTGACGGGAGGAGAGGACGGGGCCCTGGTCGGGACCCCAGCCCGGAGTCGCCAGACTCTCAGTCGGCCGGGCTCGCGGGCGAGACCAGGGCGGGCAGAGCGGGCGCGGCGGCGGCGGCGGGAGGCCGCGGGAAGAGCGCGCCGGAGGGAGGTGCCGGGAATGGCGGGCGGGGCCCGGGCCGGGGCCGCGGGGCGGGGGCCGCGGGCGGAGGGCGGGCCGGGGGCGGGGGCGGGGGCGCGGGGCGGCCCATTTCCTCCTCGGAGCCGGACGGGAGGGAGACAAAGCGGCGGCCGTCGGCTTCGGGCCTCGGGAATTCTCTTGCCCTCGTCCCGCTCGCCTCAGGTAACTTCTCGCGGGCGCCGGCGCCCCGCGGGCCGGGCTGCGCGGGCGGCGGACGCGGCCCCCTCAGCGACCCCGCCCGGGAGCGGCTCCTGGCGGGCGCGGGGGTGGCGTCGGGCCGGCTTCCTCGGCGGGGCCCGGGCCGCGGCCCTGAGCGTCCGGGCGGGCGGGCGGGCCCGCGCCCCTGGCGCTCGGGAAGTTGAGGAGCCGCGCGGCGGGAGCGGAGCGAGGCGCGGGCCCGCCCGGCCGCGGCGCTCGCTGTGGGGAAAGTTTCTCCCTGTTTCTAAACTTTGTTCCAGTGAACTCGGCGCCGGCCCGCGGCCCGCCGCGGCCTCCCTGGGAGGGGAGAGGCTGCGCGCTGCTCCCGGGGCGAGCGGCGTCGGGCTGGGGCTTTCTGGTGAGGTGACTGTGGTTTATGGTTTCGGGGGCGCACCCCCTGCCCCCCGCCGCCGCTCCCCGGGCTGCGCGGCCCGCCCCGCCCCGCCGCGCTCCGGGCCCGAGCGAATGTGAAAGCGGGAAGCCGCCCTTTCTCCGACCCGGCTCTGGGAAGGTGCGCCACGCCCGTGGGGACTTTTGGCGTCTGCCGTGTTAACCTTTGTTGTGAAATTACTCAGATTTCTTGTGTTGGTTAATTGGGCGCACTGGAGGCTGATTAGTTCTCATTTTGCGGAGTGGCGTTGGAGGCTTTTCGTGGTGCTGGTTGACTCTTCAAGTGGACGTGCGGGGGGTGAAGCACTTGTTGGAGGAAAAAATGTTGACTGAATGCCTGACGGCGGCTGGGCGGCAATGGCTTCCCAATAATGCGGGCGGCAGTTGGCTGCAATCCAGGGTGGAGACTCCCACTGAAGTCCTGCATCTTTGTTACACTTTTTATTTGTTTTGTACGGAATTTACAGTAGTTTAGAAAGGAGTAAACTATGTCTCCAACTAAAATTACGTATTTATGGTGAAGGAAGTGATGTAATCATTTTGTTGTTGCAGGAGGTAGGCTTTTCATGGAAGAGGGTATTTTGTCCAGCTGTGATGCTTAAAGACCGGGGTGTGCTGCTTTGAGAAAATACGAAGGTGTAGGGTGTGTTGTTTTGACTAGAGGAATAATGGAGTGATCATATCGTCTGCCCAGTTATTCGCTGTTTGACTTAAATATTTTTTAAATTCACTTTCTTAAGGTAGCACAAATGAGTAAGATAGTAGTCTGCCGCTCAGAGATCACCGAGTAATACCCCAGTATGAGCGCTCATACCCCAGTATGAGGTAGACTGTGGTTAAGTGTCTTAACAATACCGATGAGAAACTTTTGTGCGGGTTAAATATTATGTAATACTAAGAATAAAAGACACTGTGGAGCATGGAGAGGGACCTGATAAGTCCAGAAAGGCTTCCGGAGGGTGTGGCATTTGAAGGAGATGAACTGGAGTTGGGTTTTGTCAGGGGAGGAGGCATAAAAAATAAATAATCCTAGGGGTTTATGTAACCGATTTAACTCTCTCCTGGTTTTCCTTTTACTTTGGGCTCTTGCTTCTTAGTGTTTCTCCCAAGCACAACCAGCAGTGATCTTCTTAAAAGGGAAATCAAGATCATCACAGTCCCTCAATTTAACTCATCCAAGATTTTTACACAACTCCCAGTTCTCCGCCTATACATGTGACATTACCCTCACTTCCATGGGTTGCATATCATTTATACAGTGACTTAACCTATCAGGCGGCTTCTCCAAGTAGAGAATGACTGTTCTGCACAGCCATCTTGTTCTCAAACTTACATGCTGAAGTTCAAGCTTTTATTTTGAGTGCAGATGTTTCATCTGATCCATGGTTACCTGTGCGCTGCAGAGCTGCTTGTGTGTCCATGGGCGCCTTAACTTAATATGCCCCAACTGGAGGGTTTTCTCCTCTACTGACTAGATGTGGAGATAAACTGTAACTAGCAGAGTCCTCCTGGAATTCTTTTGAGAAAGTAACAATTGTGTGAGCCATGAAAGATCTGATAGGTGGGGGTGGTGTTTGGTGTTCTGGTGAAGATGGGGCAGAGGGAACAGAGGCATGCATGTGTAAAGGCCTTCAGACAGGACAGAACTTATGTTTAGACTTAACACCTACATAGCTTGAGTACTCTTGGGATGGGGAGGTCTCTTTGCCAGGGAATGCCAGGTCACCCGTTTGGATTTCATTCTAAAAGCTTTCAGAAGCCATTGTAGGGACTGTGATGATCTTGATTTCCCTTTTAAGAAGATCACTGCTGGTTGTGCTTGGAAGACGTGTATTAGTATACAACTGGAAGTAGTTGAGCTACAAAAATGAAGGGAGCTCTATTTTGGATAAATAAGACTGGACCTTCTGTGCCCTTCCCAGCCCCCTCCATTCTTATCCTTCATTTTCATGATGAGCTATAATATATCCCAAGACTCAAGTTAGCATTTTCTGGTAGCAGATCTCACTGGGTGCTGTTCTGTAATTGAGTGTACATTGTATTACACCCTATATTTTGTTACTGATGTTCCTGTCTGCCTTTCCTGCTAGGAAGTGAGCCTGTGAACTCCTTGAAGGCAGGGATAGTCTTATCCTGTAACTTGGTACTTGGTTTGGAGTACAAATGTTGAATGATGGAGGGAAAATGACCTTTTCTGTCTGTAGTCTAGCTTCTGGGTGGAACTATGACCGATAGGCAATAGATTTTGGACAGCTTTGAATACTAACTAGCCATTTTGGACAACTGAGAACCTTGTGCAGATCTAATCAGAGATGAGATCCTCTTCACCTTAAATTCCCTTTTTTATTCTTTCTGCTTCCATTTTAGTTGAGAGTATCTTTGAACTATTAAAAATATTTGTATTTATATATGTTGTTCTTTTGTTTGCTTTTGGTGCCTTTTTCATTCTCCTGGAGCACTCTTTTTCTCATCTGACAAAACTCATTTATTAAGTTCCCCTTAGGGTCTCCCCTGGTGGCCAGCGGTTGAGCCCTGGGCTGTGAAGCTGCCCGCAGCCACTGCAGCGCCAGTTTGATCCCCTGCCGCCGCTGGCAAGGGTCCCACATGGCTTGACAGACCTCTGCTGTCTGGCCCGCTGCTCCCCTCAGCAGTGTATTTAGTCATTCTGCCTGTTCTGTTCCCTGCTCTGGCGAGTTCTCTCACCCTCCCGCACTTCTGACTGTACCCAGTACTTGTATAAATAAATAAATAAATCTTAAAAAAAAAATTCCCTTAGATGCCACTGTCTCTTGAGTTTTTTCTTGGATCTCAGTGCTACTTACCTAACTTGTACTTATTCTGTGGTTACATTTCATACTGTTTGGTAAATATTTTTATGGGTCACTTCCTCCCAGTTGCACATTTTTAGTGAACTACTAAAGTATAATACACATGTAGAAAAGTGTTCAAATCTTAATACGTGACCGCTCAAGGAATTATTTGTGTGAATTGGATCCATATGCACCATCCAGATACAGAAACAGAAAATTACCAGTACTCCAGAAATCCCTTTGCCTCTTTGCAGTGGCTACCTACCCATACCCCCTCCCGCCCCACCCCAATAATTTTTAAACTGAGGATCCAGAAAATTATGGTTGCTCAATAGTGTTTCCCAACGCTAGTTGAATTTCTATCTTCCCTCCTTCCACCATCTGGTCTTTTACATAAAAGCAGAGCTTATTCTCATTTGAGAAACTTATTTTGTTAGTTCCTTGCTTTGGTCTGACATTTATTTATTTTTAAGATTTTTGTTTATTCATATAAGAACTGGGGTGCAGGCCAGAGGTGTGTGTGTGGGGAGAGAATTCACCAGAGACAGAGTGGGGAACCAAACAGGCAGATTGACTGAAATACACTGCTGAGGGGAACAGCGGGGTGAGACAGGAGAGGTCTGCCTTGCCATGTGGGGTCTGCCTTGCCATTTGGGTAGCTCCCTGGCCAGGGAGCTGTAGTGGCTGCCTATAACTTCATAGTGCTGAGACTTAACCCCTTGCACCACCAGGGAGGCCCTGGTTTGACTTTTAGATTGGTAGTCAAAGCTTAGTTCTTACCCTAACTTAATTTTTTCAAGCCTTTTTTTTTTTTTTTTTACTGTAATAGTTCCTTATATGTCCTTGAATCTTTTGACATTTATACTGGAATGCCTCCTCTAACTCTGACCGAAATGCTATCATTTTTATTTTATCCTGCTTTTTTCATTGAGACATCATTACTGTTTTTTGAAATTCATATATATATATATTATTGTTCTTTTTTAAACAATGTTTGCTTCCCCCCCTCCCTTCAGATATAGTCCCCATAGAATTTCCTTTGCCACTTCACCTGTGCACCATCAACACAGTCCCCTATACTCCTCCGCCCCCCTCTCCTGCAGGAGAAACCTCATTACTATTGCTGAAAGTGATCTTTAATTTACCTGAACTTCTAAAACTTGCACTTGATTATACATTCTTAGTATCCTTTTTGGGGAGATGTGTGTATAAAATATATACAATAAAATATGCATTGCATAATACACATAATAAAATACACCGCTGGAACTTTTTTTAAAAAAAGATTTATTTTTTATTTATACACTAGCTGGGGCACAGGCCAGAGGCACAGGAGGGTGAGAGGATTCACTAGAGACAGAGTGGGGAGCAGAACAGGCAGACAGACTGAAAGCACTGTTGAGGGGAGCAGCGGGTGTGACAGGAGAGGTCTGCCGTGCCATGTGGGAATCTCCCGGCCTGGCCGGGAATCAAATCCGTGCTGCAGAGGCTGTGGACAGTTTCACAGTGCTGTGCTCAACCCTTTGCGCCACCGGGGAGGCCCCACTGCTAGAACTTTTAATGTATGTATTTCAGTGGTGTTAAGTGAACTCACACTGTTGTGCAACCACAACTACCCAGAACTTTTTTCATTTTCCCAAATTGAAACTCCATAGCATTAATCAGTAATGGATGAAAAACTCCCCTGCCCCATTGTATATTCTCTTTGAATTTGAGTGCCGTAGATACTTTATTAGTGGAATCCTACAGTATTGTTTTCGTGATGGGCTTATTTTACTTGGCATAGTTTTTTCAAGCTTCACCCCAATTTATACATTTAATAAGATTTCTTTCCTATTTTTATTATATTATTATTGAGATAATAACATTCACAACATTGTATATAATTTGGAAGTACAAGTTCACACCTTTTCAGATGTATGTTACACACCATGCCTACCACCAAGATTTTCCTCTTTTTTTTTTTTTTAAGATTTATTTATGCATACAAGAACTGGGGTACAGGCCAGAGGTGTGAGAAGTGAGAAGATTCACCAGAGACAGAGTGGGGAACAGAACAGGCAGATTGACTGAAATACACTGCTGCTGGGAGTAGCGGGTGAGACAGGAGAGGTCGGCAGTGCCATGTGTGTATCTCCCCGCCTGGGGCTCAAACTCATGCTGCAGTGGCTGTGGTTAGCATCATAGGTTGTGTCTTAACCCCTTGTGCCACCAGGGAGGTCTGATTTTCATCCCTTTTTAAAGGCTGAGAAACAGTCTTTACTAACTCATTTGCTGATGGGTTGCTTCTACTTTTTCGCTATTCTGAGTGATGCTATGAATTTGGTGTGTAAATACGTGTTTATCTGCTTTCAATTATTTTAGGTTTGTATATTTGTACACATACATGTATATATGTGTATTCAACACCCCTAAAAGTGGAATTGCTGGATCATACTGTACTTCTATACTTAAAATTTTGAGTAACTCTTTAGTGTGGAAAACAGTATATCTGTATCGTTTTACGTTCTTTCGGCAATGTGTAGGAACCTGCAAGGGTTCCATGTTCTCCACATTCTCACTAGTACTTGTTGTTGTTGTTGTTGTTATTATTTTTAGTAATAGTCATATTAAACGATGTGAGGTGATTATGTCATGTTAGTTTTGCTTTGTGTTTAATTCATGTTATTTTTTTCTTTTATTTTTATATTACCCATACAATTGCAACCCCCTTATTTTGACCCCAGTTCCTCCTTTTCCTGCACACTCCCCCCCACCACAGTATGTCTCTGGTTCATAGTTGTTTGTTGATTTTGATTTTTTTCTTTCTTATAGTTATTCTTTTTCCTGGTCCCTTATTTAGGTTTTATAGATTCCTGCTATGAGTGAGACCATGCAGTATTTTTCTTTTTCTTTCTGCCTTATTTTGCTGAGCATGATCTCTTCCAGCTCCATCCATGTTCCTGCAAGTTGCATGTGTTTATCTTTTTTGATTGCTGAGTAATATTCCATTTCATTGTGTATATGTACCACATCTTCTTGATCCAGTCATCTATTTTTGGGCATTTGGGTTGTTTCCAAAGCTTAGCTATTGTAAATAGTGCCGCTATAAACATAGGGGTGCAGGTGCTCTTTGGAATTAATGTTTCTGTGTCCTTTGGGTAAATACCTAGGAGTAGAATTGCTGGATGATATGGAAGCTCTATCTTTAGCAGGTTGAGGAATCTCCACATAGCTTTCCATAGTAGTTGGACCAGTTTGCACTCCCACCAGCAGTGCAGGAAAGTTCCTTTTTTTCCACATCCTTGCCAACATTTGTTGTTGAGAGTTTTTTTTTTTTAATGCCTCTATTCTTTTTTTTTTTTTTTAAAGAATTATTTATTTAATTATACAAGCACTGGGTACAGTCAGAAGCGCGGGAGGGTGAGAGAATTCACCAGAGCCAGAGTAGGGAGCAGATCAGGCAGAAGGACCGAAGTACACTGCTGAGGGGAGCAGCGGGCAGCAGGAGAGGTCTGCGTGCCATGCGGGACCCTCCTCCGGTGGCTGGGGAGCAGCTGGGGATCGAACCAGCGCTGCAGAGGCTGCGGGCAGCTTCGCAACCCAGCGCTCAACCGCTGCGCCACTGGGGAGGCCCCTTGTTGGGAGTTTTTTTAATATGTGCCATTCTCACTGGTGTGAGATGGTATCTCATTGTAGTTTTGATTTGCATTTCCCTGATTACAAGTGATGTTGAACATTTTTTCATATTCCTGTTGGCCATTTGCATTTCCACTTTGGAGAAGTTTCTTTTTAGCTCTTCTGCCCATTTTTTGACTGGATTATTTTCTTTGTTTATGTTGAGTCTCATCAGCTCTTTTTAGATTTTTGTGATCAGTCCTTTATCATTAGCGTTGCGTGCAAAAATTTTCTCCCAGTCGGTTGGGTTTTGGTTATTGTCTCTTTTGCTGTGCAGATTGAGCATCTTTGCATGTGATGTTGGGCCATCTGTGTATTTTCTTTGAAGAAATCTCTATTCAGATCCTTTGCCCATTTCAGTTGGGTTGTAGAAATTCCTTATGTATTCTGGATATTTATTTCTTAAATGTGATTTGTAAACATTTTCATCCCCTTGATAATGAGTGTTACTGCACAGAACTTTAATTTTGATCAAGTTCAGTCTATCTTTTTCTTTTGCCTGTGTTTGGTGTCATAGCTAAGAAATCATTGCCAATCCAACGTCTTGAAGCTTTCCATTGCTTTCTTCCTTTCTACCCCCCAGTGGAACTGTGGATGCCTTAAGGCAAGAACTGTTGCTAATGTAACTATTTTACCCTCTAGCACAGTTAGCTAGAAGAACTTGGGGAAATAGTTTTTTTTAAATGTAGGTCTTAAAAGTTATGTGGTGGATATTTCCTGCTCTAGCTAATGTCATTGATTATGTCTATTATTTGATGAATATGATACCATGCTTTTAGGCATTTTTAATCTTATGAATCCCAGCCAGATAGTTTGAACTTTGTCACTTGTGTAATGAATAAGATATTTTATAAAGGATATTTATTTAAACTTTTAATGTAATAAAATGCTAATTTTTTCAATTACAGAGTGCAGTCTTTATCCATATTAAGAAGGTTGTTTTAAGAGTAAAACTATTGAAGTAGTTCAGTATTTAAATAGCATACATTGCTGATTTACCTTCTACAAGACTCTCTTAAGCCATAAATTTTTTTTTTTTTTTGGGCTGGGTCCTGACCTCCTTCAGTGCCGTTAAATTTTGTATCTCTCCTGAGATACCTGACACATTTCTTCTTCCTTCTTTTTTCCTACATCATCATAGTCCTCATAATTCTCCTGCCACCATATCACCCATGAACCATCACCATATGCCCTTGTGTTTGTCCCTCCTGTTTTCTTTCACCTTCCCTTTTCCCCCTTCTTTGCTTTATGCCTCAGATTTATGGTCAGCTTTCTAGTTTTGACTTTTTCTTGACCTTTTATTTATTTTCTCTGAAGTCCACATATAAGTGATACCAGCTGATACTTATCTTTTCCTTTCTGATTTACTTTGGCTAGTATATCCCATCCAGCTCCATCCATGTTGCTGCAAATGGCATGTGTTTTTCTTTTTTTGATTGCTGAGTAATACTCCGTTGTGTAAATACACCACAGCTTTTTGATCCATTCATCTATTTTGGGGCATTTGGGTTGTTTCCATATCTTTAGTGCTGGAAAAAACATAGGAGTACAGGTTTTCTTTCGACTAAGTGTTTTTATTTGACATTCTTAACCCATTTCTAGTTATAGTGATACTTGGCAAAACTCAGAGAACCAAAACTGATACTGAACGAAACAGGGACCTCAAACTCTTAGGGGGAAAATCCATTATTTCTCTAAAATATATGGCTTCAGGAGGCTCACCCATAATATCAAAGTAACCAAACTATAGTGTGCTCAAAGATTTTTAATTGGTGAGAGGTATAAAGGGGATAGAAAGGGGTGGAGGAGAGAAATTATTTCAAAATACAGACTACCTGTCAAACTGTGACATCACCATGTCCTTCTAGGAAAATGCCTAGCCAAATAGGTAGAGCCCAGAGCAAGATAGCCAAAGCCCAAAAGCAAATCTGCCAAGACAATGAGTCCAAGGCACCACAGGGCTGGGAAAATTAAGAGTTCAGAATGTGCCCACAAGCTGAATCCACCAGAAGGTCAAGATAGTGACAGATGTAGTCTCTGAAGAGAGTAGGGTCTTATGCCTGCCAAGTGCTCAAGTTGGAAAAAGGGGCAAAGACCAGACGTGTCTGCTCCCATTCAGTAGTGGTCACCGTGCTCCTTCCTCCTAGTTTGGTAAGTCTAGTTCATGGCATGCTGAAATTTGTACTATCCTTGTGGAGATGGGGTTGGGGAAAATGGTGCGCTGTCCTGTGGCCTTACCACCGGTCTGCTTCCTCTAAAAATAGTAGATATAGTTATGCTATATTTAGGATTGTGCTGGGTTGATAGGGAGGTGGAGGGCATAGCTTTACATCCAGTTTATTAATTTTTTATGATAATTTTGCTATTATTTATACCACGTAATGATAAATGATATTAACATTTTGGTGTCCAGCACGTCCTCAGATAACATCATTTGTTCATAATGGTGATGAAAAAAAATCACCTCTGGGACATTGTTTGAGGACCTGTTGTCTTTGTTAAAAGTTTTGTTTAAAGTCCCATTTTCCAGGACCTATGGATACTGTTGAGGGCTTACTGTGTATCTTCTAACCTTTCTTTCTAGACTAGTATATTGACTATATATATAACTTTTATGAGAACATGATTTTATTTTATATGTTCTTTTGTAATCTTATCATAACTTGAATTTCCCCCTTATTATTAGTATAAGATTAATCTTTATTTCATGTATCACTAAGAGAAAAGGAACACAGCCAAGTAAAACAAGACATGTAATCAATTATAAGACATCCAGTTTTTTCCTTTTTTAGAGACAAATGAGAAATACTTGTTTTAGAATTGATTAATTGCACAATGTAAATAACATAACATGTTAATGATCTCTCTTTTTCCATTATGTAACTTATTTAATCAGTCCTCTGTAGGACATTTAATTTGCTTCCAGAACTGCTTTAGTTTGTAGCTAAATATTTTGGCTATTTCTTTGACATAACTTTTTAGAAGTGAAATTCCTGGGGACAGGAGTTGTTACTTAACCCTTTGCACTCCGAACCATTCTGGACATTGACTACCAGGTACTCGATGCTACTTTGCGGTGGAAACGTGCATTTACAGACCCTCGTATTATTTAGTATAATTTTGGAACCAAGTAACGTATTTTAATGATATTAGACTTATATGAATTGGGTGACATCGAGGAATGTATATTTGCAAAAAAAACCAATATTTCATTGTTTATAATTTTGTACAGTATAAGTTTTGTAACACTCCCCAATATGCATTGCAGGCTGATTAGTGCATGTTTGACATGTCTGTATAGAGGTCTATCTGGAGCTCATCTTCACTACTGCTTGTGTCATGAGACTCATTCGTGGTTGGACGCTTTGCCATTGTTCTAATAAAAAATATGAATAAATGCATGGGTTGAAAATTTCTAATTGTTATTACTAACTCACAAGATGATATTTACCAAAATAGCTTTCACCAAACAATTTATTCACTAAGAAAAGAATCACTTTTCCGATTTTCTCCTCGTTAGATCTATGTGCACTGCTCGAAGCTTCAAACCAAAATGAGCTCAGCTTTGAAAATCTTTTCCTCCAGATGTAGACTTGTTTGTTTGTAATTATGTATCTCACTATACAGTGCGCTATGTTCGAAAACCGACCTTTCTTCTACAAACTCCCCTTATCGCTCTTTTCAAGTGGCGTCGCGAAGTGCTCCGAACGTCGTGAGCACGCATCTCACGTTCTCGTCCGACACAAAACCCGCTGACATTTCTTGTATATATCTTAGTAATTTTACGATATTTTGATTTAATTTCTTGTGCCATTTCAAGATGAAACTTCAGGGAAACATGCATGTCTCAAAAAGTTGCGTTGAAATAACTCAATTCCCCGTAATCACTAATAAATTGCAATGTGCCCTGAGACGGGACATCCGATTGATATGCTAGAATTCCGATGTCCCCTGAGAGGGGACAGCGGAGTGCAAAGGGTTAAAAATTGTTTTTGTGTGTGGTAAAGTATACATAAAATTGACATTTAATCCATTGTAATTGTGCAGTTCATGGCATTAAGTACATTTACAATGTTGTGAAACTGCCATCACTATCCATTTCCAGAACTTAAACTAGGAACTCTGTACACATTAAACAAGAACTGCACATCCCCTGACCCTACTTTTCTTCCTCTCTGAATTTGCCTATTCTAGGCACCCCATATAAATGGAATTGTGTATGTTCTTTTGTGTCTGACTTATTTCACGTAGCATAATGTCTTCAAGATTCAGCCATATTGTAGCATGTGTAGAATTTCTTTTCCTTAAAACTTTAAAATAGTGGTTAAATATACATAAAACTTAAACATCTTAAAATGTACAGTTCCATGATATTCAGCACTTTTATATCATTGTGCAGCTATCACTACCATCCATTTCTGGAAATCATCTTGCAAAATTCACACTCTTATCTGCTAAACAACTCACAGTTTCCTTGTTCCCCAGCCCCTAGCAACCACCATTCTGCTTTCTTTTTGACTACTCTGGCTATTGCAAATAAGTAAAATCACACAGTATTTACCTTATTTTGCTTAACATAATGTTCTCAAGGTTTACCCTTGTTTAAAATGTCAGATTTTCCCTCTTCAAGGCAGAATAGCATTTTGTTGTATGTATATGTCACATTTTGCTTGTCCATTCATTTGTCGGTGAACACTTGGGTTGGTTCCATGTTTTAGCTACTGTGAATAATGCTGCTATGGGGCCTCCCTGGTGGCGCAGGGGGTTAAGATGTAACCTATGAAGCTATCCGCAGCCACTGCAGCACTAGTTCGATCCCTGGCCAGGGAGCTACCCACATGGCGCAGCAGACCTCTCCTGACTTGTCCGCTGCTCCCCTCAGCAGTGCATTTCACAGTCTGTTTTGTTCCCCACTGTCTTTGGTGAATCCTCTCACCTGGCACATCTCTGGCCTGTACCTCAGTTCTTATATGCATAAATAAATAAATCTTTTTAAAAAACTTAAAAAAAAAATAATGCTGCTATGAACATGGGTGTACAAATGTCTCTCTTGAGACCCTGCTTTTAGTTCTTTTGAATATATACCCAGAAGTGAAATTGTTGAATTACACAGTAAATTAACTTTTACTTTTCTGAGTAACTGCCATACTTCTTTCCACAATGTCCTCTACCATTTTACATCTTAAACCAGCAGTGCACAAATGATCTAATTTCTCTACATTCTTACCAGCACTTGTTTTCTGTCCCGCTTCCCCAATTTTATTGAGATGTATTTAACATACAACATTATATAGATTTAAGGTGTACAGCACAATGATTTGAGTTAAATTTAAAATGATTTTCATAGTAAGTTTAACATCCATGATCCAAAAGAGAAAAAAAAAAAAAATTGTGATGGGCACTCCTAGGATCTAGTCTCTTTAAATTTCAGATATATCCTACAAGCAGTGTTTTAACTATAGTCACCATGTTTTATGTTACATTCTTAGTGCTTATTTATCTAAAAATTGGAAGATTATACCACCTGTTGCATTATCTGTCATTTGAAAGCTTTAATCAAATTCCATCAAAGATTATCAGTCATATTCCATGTGTAGACCAGAGATGCAGGGGGTGGGGGTGAGAAGATTCACTAGGGAAAGTGGGGAGCAGAACAGACAGATCTACTGTAATCCACTGCTGACGGGAGTAGTGGGCCAGACAGGAGAGGTCTGCTGTGCCATGTGGGTTGTGCCAGGCTAGGGATAGACCTCGAGCTGTGGTTGCTGGTGATAGCTTGATAGCTATGTCTTTTTTTTTTTTTAAGATTATGGTTTTTCTTTTGCTTTTATTATTATTATTTTTTAAAGATTTTATTTTATTTATTTATACAAACACTGGGGGTACAATCAGAAGCGGGGGAGGGTGAGAGAATTCACCAGAGCCAGAGCAGGGAGCAGAACAGGCAGACTGATGAAGTACACTGCTGAGGGGAGCAGCAGGTGGCTGGAGAGGTCTGTGCGCTATGTGGGACCCTCGCCCAGTGGCCGGGGATAGAACCGGAGCTGCAGAGGCAACCTGCCCAGCGCTCAACTGCTGCGCCACCCGGGAGGCCCTGATAGCTCTGTCTTTAACCCCTGTGCCACCAGGGAGGCTCCTGCCATGATAAACTTTCTATAATAACTTTGCTTTCTGTGTACAAATCAGTGTTAATTTATATACATTTATATAAAAAATACAGCTGTATACAAAGTAAAGAATTTTAGTTTTATATTAGGTAAAGAATTTTAGAAACATTATTCCTAGCTTCAAGGAGTGAATTTATATAAACAAAATCCAAAAGAGGGCCTCCCCAGTGGTGCAGTGGTTGAGCGCTGGGTTGCGAAGCTGGCTGCAGCCTCTGCAGCGCTGGTTCGATCCCTGGCTGCTCCCCGGCCACCGGAGGAGGGTCCCACATGGCGCGCAGACCTCTCCTGCAGCCCGCTGCTCTCCTCAGCAGTGTACTTCAGTACTTCTGCCTGCTCTGCACCCTGCTCTGGCTCTGGTGAATTCACTCACCCTCCTGTGCTTCTGACTGTACCCAGTGCTTGTATGTATAAATCAATCAATCAATCAATCAATCAATAAATAAATAAATAAACAAATCTTAAAAACAAAACAAAACAAAAAAAAAACCAAAACAAAATCCGAAAGAGTTGCAGTGGCCAAAGGACTCAAGCTTACGAATATTAGATCTGTGTTTTGTCAGATCCATGAACAAAATTTTAAAAAGCAGTCAGTATAAAACAGTGGCTCCCAGTAACTTCTACTTTTATCTTCTTCAGAAGTTAATTCAATTCAGTTTGCTTCATTTTTGGAAACCTCACCAAAATTCTCCACAAGATCTGGAACTTCATCATCATCCTCTTTACAATCCTTTTCAAGGAGCAAGTGGTGCGGTGCTTGTTTCCATCCACATATTGTTTGGTCAGTGCGTCAACCAGTTTCCTTAAAATTAGTCGGACTGTCTGCGCTAAGCTGGGTTAAGATACTGGGTAGTATTTTTGTCAGCTGCTTTGTTTTTCAGCATGACCAACGTGATATGGTGAAAGTGTTTGCTACCAGAGATGCCTGAGCTTTCAGATTGTTAAAGTGGATCACTGTTCCTTGGTTTGTGAATACATTCACCTCTTCAATACCAGAGATATTGTTTACCCTTAACTTCTTTAAAGAGAACTGAAGATTTTTCTAATCATCTGCAGTAGCTGTTTTATGAACCACTTTCTTCTTCCTTGGAGCAGTACTTTTCTCACCAGTGTGCACTTGTGCCTGTAATTTGGCCAGTTTCTCCTGGTTCATGATAATATTTTTCATCTCATTGGAGCAGAAAAGGGACTGTGGGGTTGTGGTGGAAGGAGGCGGGGGACAACGACAACTAGTGTTGACACTCGGGGTCTTTGGCCGACCAGCTGAGATTAGGCACACACACTCGGGGACACAGATAGTAGCTCAAGAAAGCCAAAGTGAAGCCCCCCACCTCCTTTTAAAATGAATCATCATAATGAAGGTGATGTTGTATCTCATAGCTTAGATTAGCATTTCTTCTAATGAGAAGTAATGTTGCATATCTTTTTGGGTTATTGGCCATTTTTGTATTTCTTTGGAGAGATGTCTGTTCAAATCCTTTGTGTATTTTTTTTTTCCTTAAGTTATTGAGCTTTAGGATTTCTTCAGGTTACAAATTGATACTCGCACAAATGACTTACAAATTATTTTTTTCCATTCTCTGGGTTGCCTTTTGCTTTGCTGATGTGTCTTGACATAGCTCAAGTTTTTATTTTGGTGAAGTCCAATTTATCAGTTTTTTTTGTTGCCTGTGTCTTTGGTGTCATATCCAAGAAATCATTACCAAATCTAGTGTTGTAAAACTTTGGCCTTAAGTTTTCTTTTAAAAAGTTTATGGTTTTAGCTTTTACATTTAGGTTTTTGATCCATATTGAGTTGTTTTGTATATATTAGTAAGGTCCACTTTCATTCTTTGTTTATCCAGTTTTGCCAGCACCATTTGTTGAAAACACTGTCCTTTCCTCATTGAATGTTAAACTCTCTTGTTGAAGAGCATTAGACTGTATATGTGAGGGTTTGTTTCTGGCCTTTCTATTTCATTCTGGTAGTATGTATGTCTGTCTGTGCCAGTACCACACTGATTTGATGACTGTAGCTTTGGAGTAAGTTAATGTTAGATTAGCTCTTGAAGCTAATGTTTTGTACATTTATATTTTGAGGTTTAGTTATATGTATATGCTGTTGTGAAAATAAATTCATTTAACTTTTCTGTGTCTTGATTGTGGAGGTGTTTACACAACAGGTTAGCTTTTCAAAAACATAGAATAGTACACCATAGTGAATTTTACTGTACTTAAAAAGTAAAAAACTGGTAAAAGGTTTATTCAGATTTTTTTTTTTTTTTTTTTTTTTTGCAGCATTGTCTATCTAGATAGAGATAGTGAAAAACATGAAAGTACTATCCTTTCTGCTTTCCAGCCCAGGTCTTTGTTTTTGTCTTGAGTGACTATGATACCACTCTTTAATTTGTAAAGGAATTTTGAATATACTGTGATATTGGAGGATTTAAATCTTATTAAACAATGTTCTCTTAAGAAAAAATGTTAACTGTATCAGGCATTTGTGAGAATCTCACAGAGCAAACATTTGCCCAGATGTCACTGTGTCTGTTTCCAGACCTTGAGGGTGTTATTAGTGAAGTGTTGTGGTAGGCTTGGTCCCCTTGTTGTGGAGAAGTGGATAGTCTGGTTTGACTTGCCATTATCTCATGTGGTTTGTTCACTTGCAAGAGCACTGTGCTAAATCTATCCAATACTGAAAGTTTAAAGTGTGCAGAAATAACCATGATTTAGAGTAAAGCTTCAATATTGTCTTTGTTGCAACCTCTGAATGACCATTATTTATTCTTTACTTTTTTATAACTATCAAACATTTTTTATCTCCATGCCCCAACCCTATTTCTAATGGAGCTTGAAATTAATAAGCATTTCTATTTATTTTTTGATAGATTGTCATCTATTAGCCCCACTTTGTGATTAGGATTTAATTTGTGCTTTTTCATTGGCTACAAGTTTGGAGTAATACATATCATGTAAATGTAGTTTGAAAGGCAACTTTGAGTGTTATTCTATATATTTGAAGCAAAGATTTGATTATTTGGAGCAAGTATTGTATGAGTAGTGTCATTTGGGTTTTTAAAAAATTTATCAGGTTCATGTTTCCATTGTAAAAGATGAGAGGGTGTTATTGTGGAAATTATTGTAATTTGCATCTGAAAAAATACTTTTAGAAGACTTGAAGACTTTACTGAAGAAAAAATTGTTTTAAATTAGAAAAAATACTTATTTTTGTAATGAGTAATTTAGTACACTTAAGTCTTACTGTTAAATAACTGGATTTATTCCTTAATTACTAACTTAGACAAGTTCTTTCATGAATTTCCGATTCTAGTTTATTATAGGGATACAAACTGGATTTGCCTTATTTCTTGTTCTGAGATTGCATTTTTAAATATTGTCATAAATAAGTGTACTATCAATTTTATCTTGAAAAGATTTTATTAATATGGTTTATATTAGTGTTTGAGAGGTGATTTTGAAGATATGAGTTGGAAAGCCTGGTTCATGTTATCATATCGGTTTATAAGATTACATAATCTTACAGGTTTATTAACTAGGTTAGACTGCAGAGTGTTCTTGAAACTGGAAGTGCTGTCATAACTCAGAAAATGCACTCAAGGTGGTCCATTTCAAGTGACATGAAGGATAGGCGCTTTTGCTTATAGTCCATTTGCCCTGTGCAACTCAGATACATGATTTCTTTCTAAGTATTGTTACTATTCTTTCATGGTATGTTGAATATTCATTATGTTAAATATTTCAATATTAATCCAGACTTTTAATCTTAGTTTGTGAAAAATGATAGTACATTGAATAAGGCAGAAGCTGTGAAAGGGTAAGTTACTATTACTGATGAGTCAGTGTTCTTTGGGTTTTCTATTCCTGGGGAATCTCTAAATTGGTAAAGGCTTCCTGTAATCATCTGTTATCATTTTCTTACTTCCTTGGACCTGGGGGGGAGGTTATCATTTTCTCAGAAAAACTCCGGATTGACTTTGAAGTGTATCTTTAGAAACCTGTCATTTTGCAGAGAAGTGGCTAAGTGAAATGTGAATTTGATCCCATGGGAGAAGGAGGGAAAATCCAAGGAAATCCTTGAGAGAAATTTAAGCTTGTTTGGGGTCATTCAGATGAGTGGAAGATGTGGTATTTTCTAGATCTCTTTATTGAGGCAGGTCTAAGACAATATTTAATTTGCTATATCAGTTGCAACGGGAAGGGTTTAGTTAAATATTATAAAAGCCTGCCTTTCAAAGCGGGTGCTGGATAAGAGATGTTAAGGATGTTTAAATCACCATTGCTAGCTTCAAGAAGTTTACACGCTTCCTTTTATTAGCTAAAGGGATTATGCTAAAGTATTACTAATATCACTGATAGGTAAGAATTAGCAGTCTATACCCATTTGTGCTCATTTCTTTATTTCTTTTTGCATGTATCGGTGTTGCTTGATGAAGCCAAAAACAGAGCCAATTCAGTTAAACATTAGTAGAATGTTTGCAGATGAAAGTTGTGCTCAATAGAGCCATGGTCTCTGCTCAGAGGAGTTCATAGTTTGATGGGAGACAGACAGTGATGAAGTGTGGTGTGGCCAGACGTGGTTCTTGTCAAGTGCTAGGCTAACTCAGAAAAGAGAGAACAAGTTCTGGGGAATCAGGACATTTGTGTGAGTCTTGAACACAAATGAAAATGTGTGGCTCTGGGTGAAGGAAGGGGTTGTCTAAAGGTCTGGACACATGCAGGTGCACTGTAGGAGCTTCGTGGTGTAGAGGCAGGTGACGAGGCTCACAGGCTAGTGCAGTTCAGGTTTGTTTGCAGGAGTTTTGGTCTCATTCTGTCTGTGGTGGGGAAGAATTCTCAGGGAGAATGCTTGGAAATGAGACTTCTAGATATCTAAATTAGGACCTAAGCCATAATGGTTAGGAGAGTGAGATATTTATTGAGGTGTAGAGGAGGGTGAGGGAAGAGGTGGAAAGAGGGCCCTACAGTCACCCTATGAGGGACCTGGTTCAGTGGAGATAGGTTAGCAAAGATGAGCAGGCCACAGAAGATGGTTGGTTTGGGGGCCTGTGGAGTTTGGGGAACTCAGTTCAGCAGTTGTATGCATGGAGAAGGCCTTTAGATTGCAGACATGATGCTCTGACCGTGAAGGCATTTGGTGGCCATTTTAGGCTTTCACTGTGTTAATGGTAGAGGTGGTGGTTGCTCCTTTTTTTGGTGTGGGGGAGGATGGCTTCAGGATTATTTCAGCAACTTTTTTCTTTTTTTAAATTTTTAAAAAAATTTTTAAATATTTATTTATTTATATAAGCACTGGGTACAGTCAGAAGCACAGGAGGGTGAGAGAATTCACCAGAGCCAGAGCGGGGAGCAGAGCAGGCAGAAGGACCAAAGTACACTGCTGAGGGGAGCAGCGGGCGGCAGGAGAGGTCTGCGCGCCATGTGGGACCCTCCTCCGGTGGCCGGGGAGCAGCCGGGGATTGAACCGTGTTGCAGAGGCTGCGGGCAGCTTTGCAACCCAGCGCTCAACCGCTGCGCCACCGGAAGGCCCCTATTCCAGCAACTTGCAGACAGTAAGAACAGAGTGTAGGTTCTTGGCTGCAGCACCAAGGGCTCCTTTTCTTTGTAGAATCGCCATGGTATCTGGGACCCTGGATACATATCCTGAAAACTGGAGGGGCTTCAAGGCTCTCATTGCCACTTTGTATAATGGGGTTCAGGTCCGTATGTTCTCCACACCACCTCACTTCCATTATGGCCAAACCAACCACACCCCAGAATTTCTCCGAAAATTTCCTGCCAGCAGGTTTCCAACATTTGACAAGAATGATGGATTCTTTGTTGAAGAGCAGTGCCATCGCCTACTATATGAGCAATGAGGAGCTTAGGGGAAGTATTCCAGAGGCAGCTGCCCAAGTGGGATAGTGGGTGAACTTTGTTTATCATAGTGCCCCTTGCCGAAGTACCTGGGTCTTCCCCACCTTGGGCATCATGCACTATAATAAGCAGCCACAGAAAATGCAAGAGGTGAGGTGAATCCTGAGGTTGCTGGACGCTCGCTGAAGCCAAGGACTTTTCTGGTGGGCTAGTGGGTGACGTTGGCTGACATCACAGTTGTCTGCACCCTCTTGTGCTCTATAAATAGGTCCTGTTCTGCCAAGTTCGTTCTGCTGGGCCTTTCCCAGTACCAACTGCTGGTTTCTCAACTGCATTAGCCAGCCCCAGTTCTAGGCTTTCTCGGGGGAGGTGAAATTCTCTTTAGCATCAAAGTCCAGTTTGATGTTAAAAAGTTGGTAGAGAATCAGCCTATAAAAGACACTCCACAGCAGCTCCATTTCTGGAGTCTGAGACTTCCAAGGTTAATAGTGTCTCTGCCGAGTGCAGGCTGGCAGGCGAACTACGAGACATTATACATGGCGGAAACTGGGTCCTGGCAGTGAGAAGACCCAGATGCTGCTTCCAGAGTACTTTTCTTGAAGAGGAGCCTTCCAGCATGTGGGCAAAGCCTTCAGTCAGGGCAAGATCTTTAAGTGAACATATCTTTTTGCCTAGGTGCCTGCACCTCATCTGCCTTTTAGGGAGATGGAGGTCATTAGGATATTGAACATGGGGGAGGGGGGCAAGAATTAAATGCATCCAAAATTTTTTTTTTTAACTTTTTTTTTTTTTTAAAGATTTATTTATTCAAGCACTGGGTACAGTCAGAAGAGTGGGAGGGTGAGAGAATTCACCAGAGCCAGAGCAGGGATGAGAACAGGCCGACTGACGAAATACACTGCTGAGGGGAGCAGCGGGCATGGCAGGAGAGGTCTGTTGCACCATGTGGGACCCTCGCCGGTGCTGGGGATTGAACCGGCACTGCAGAGGCTTTGGGCAGCTTCGCAGCCCAGTGCTCAACCACTGCGCCACCAGGGGAGGCCCCAAAATTATTTTTAAGTTAGCAAGGCTTAAGTCCAAACTTCTAATGTCTTTTTAATTATTTTGGTTCGCTTTTGTTGCTTCACTATCCTTCCTCTTTTTACTTTCACAAAACACTTTTGTGATTCTTGGAAAGTACAAAGATCTCTAGTGCAGTTGTTCCTTTGTACAACCTGAAACACCCACCTTCACCACCAGTCAGACCCTCCCTGAGTACTCCCTGTCCAGAGGAGGACCCCTTCTCTGTGCTCCTCGTGTGCACCAATGGAGCACTTAACAATTGTATACTTTTTATTGTATTATAACTTTTCCAGTTTAGTCTGTAAGCATTTTTTTATCCACCTTTTCTTTTCCTTTTGAAACGTACAGAAAGGTTGAGAGTACTATAGCGAATACTTGATTTATCATTTCACCTAGGTTACCAATTATTAACTTTTTTGTTGTTCAATTATTCTATATAAACTTATTTCTGAGCCATTTGAAACTGAACTGCAGACATTAAGGTACTTCACCCTTAAGTTTTCCAGTACGTATCTCCTAAGAATGAGCTTATATAACATAAGAAATTATACATTAATAAAGTAACATATAACTTGATTTAAAGGGTGCTTCAAGAACCAGTATTGTTAGTGGGCAGACTGAGGGGTACCTTGGGACCCCCAAACTTGGACACAAAAGGAATTCTGTCATTGGACACATGAAAATAAAGTATACTCTTAGTGTGAAAGATCTTTAATAGGATTAGTGTGCATGTAGAGAAAGGAGAGGAAAGGATAATAGTTTCCCCAAAACATCCGAAGTCACCCATCCCCTTGTGGGTAAATGCACAGCCAAACAGGGTTGGCCCCAAGCCAGGGCCATGGAGGCCTGAAATCTTATACACGTCTAAGGCACCTTCTGGTGGGGAACCATAGGAAAGGGGCAAAAGGGGCCAGGCAAGTCTGGGACAAAAGAAGCAAAATCAAAGTACAAATCAAGGTAATGGCTGCCATTGTCAGCCTCCCCATGTGTATCTCACCCACATGTGTCTTCTAAGTGTCTACTTTTCTTGATTCCATGTGTCTTCTTCATATCCAAGTCTCTGAACCTTAGTGCAAATCCAAAGATGAGAAGCAAGTGGTGCCTTTCTCCATGTATCTCCCTTCCTGTTTTATATCTTTCCCTGACCCCTCAGCTCTGTCCCTCATTAGGTGGGGGAGGGAGTATGGAACCTCCTTTTTAATGGCGTTGCCTCTGTTAGAGTATCAAGTCTTGGGGACTTGTGAGAATGCAGACTCCTACAGTCTACACTAGATCTAAGGAAACAAAGTTTGCCTTTTAACAAGATTCTCAGAAATTCTGATCTCTTGTGCAGTTCATATTCATATTAAGTTCCTCCAGTTGTCACAGTGATAGTCTATAGTTACAGATATTCTATAGTTACAGTTAGTCTATAGTTACAGAAATCAATAAAAGATCACATACTACATTTGGTTCTCGTGTCTTTTGTTTTTATTTTTTAAAGATTATTTTTATACAAGAACCAGGGTACAGGCCAGATGTGCGGGAGGGGTGAGAGGATTCACCAGAGACAGAGCGGGGAGCAGAACAGGCAGACTGATGAAACACACTGCTGAGGGGAGCAGCGGGTGAGACAGGAGAGGTCTGCTGCGCCATATGGTACTCTCGCCGGCTGGCCGGGATTGAACCCACGTTGCAGAGGCTACAGCTTCACAGTGCGGCGCTCAAGTGCCTGTGCCACCAGGGAGGCCCCTCATGTCTTTTTAGTTTTGATTTCTAGTGTGTTTTCCCCCCTTTCTATGATACTGACACTTTTGAGGAATTGAGGCCAGTTTGGTAGATGTTTTACCACTTGAATTTGATTGTTGCCACTTTTGACAAGAATATTACATGTATTATGATGTATTTTTCGGGGTCCTGCAGCAGTTGTCTGCTTGTTCCACTGGTGGTGGTGCTGTTTAAATCCTTGATTAAGTGTCATCTATCAGATTTCTTCATTGTAAAGATAAGTGTTTTCTTTTGTATTTAATAATTACTGTGATGATATAGTAGGGATTTCTAAATGAGTCTGCATCCCTGGTACCTAGCAGGATACCAGGACATGATGACTGGTTAGTCTTTGATGAATGAATGACAAAATAGGTCATCTAAGGTTTACACTACAACACAAGTTTTAGATATAATTCTTTCTTGTTTTCTGTCTTAGATTGGGTAATTTTCTCAACTCTAGTCAAGGTCATTCATCTTTTCTTCTGCCTTTCTGAGGAAAGTACAGTCCTCTTCTTCCTGTGGGTCTCCTCAGCTGTGTGAAAAGTTTCTCTCCTTTTTAGTCCCATTGTTCTAAAACAAAAACCTCTTTTCCCTTTTGTCTCTCTCTTTTTTTTCTTGTGCCTTCACTCCAGATGCTGGTTTCATCTTCTTTGCTTTTCAGACCAGAGTCATCCAGTTTCTTTTTGAAACAAGGACTTCCTGTGCATCCATAATCAGTTGTCTGTTATGAGGACTTAGGGCAGCTTTCTATTAAACACTCTTCCATTGTTAATGGTTGCAACCACACTGGGATGAAGCTGAGTAAACTTACTGCAAACAGTCACTTCAGCAACTTGGGAGCTTTTTTGTTTCTGGTTTTTCCTTTCATCTCTCACCTCTTCTTCCTCTATGCTGTAGTCACTGGCTTCCCCTTTTTGGAAGTCCTGGGAGGTGCTGCCTTGTCAGTTACCTTTGCCTGGACTGCTCACTTGACAAGCTCTTCCTGAGTTGCAGATTTCAGCTCAAATGTTACCAAGACAGAAGGACCCTCAAGGGATCCTACCTAATTCTGTTACCATCACTGCTTAATTTTCTTCCTAGCATCATATCTTAATTTGTACACTTATTTATGGCCTTTCTACAGTGTGTATTTCATGAAGGGTTTTTTGGTCTTGTTCTGTGCTGTCTGGAATAATGTCTGTATGGACAAGGTACTCAGATATTTGTGGATTGAGTGGCTAAGTGGTTGAAGGTTTTTTCAGATTTTCCTTTGATTCTTTGCTTAGAAAAGGAATGTAGATACCATTTGGTGGGTATTATGTGTGTATCTCCTGAGGCTGCTGTAAGGCAGTTCTTTCATTCAATTCTGCTTTTTCCTTATTGCTTTGGTGTGCTCAAAAAAATCAGAAAAGAAAATGAGAGTAATGTTTTATTATCGTGTACATAATATTTAAAAATAATTATAATCATAACATAATAATCTTTAAAACATAGTAAAGATCTAGCAAAACATCCATTTTTCTCAGCTCCGTATTCCTGGAAGGACAGTGACAACTTCTGTATGTCATGTAAGTGCCTGGTATAAAATGTATTTGTATATGATTGATGAAATGCAAATGATGATTTATGTAATCAAATTACTCTAGCAGAAACTTTTTCGTCTTACTGTATTTTGACTCTCAGTTGTGTCCTAGGTTAAACATTTTTTTTTCAAAGTTAACTGTACTTGTGTTTAGGAAAAGATTGTACATTTTGGGGTAAACAAGTTTTCTTTTTATTTTACATGGACCACCTGTATTTTTATACCTCTCAATTTCTTACTCCTTCCCCTCATCTATTCCCCAAATCCTCAACTGATTTGCATATTAGTAGGTGACAGGTTTGGAGGATTTAGTAAAATAGGCAGGTTTTACCTTAAGTTTTAATTATAAGGGTTTCCTTGTTTTCTTTGACAGTTACCGAGAGATTTTAGATTCCAAGAGCTGTGTTAACTCTGTTTAATGCAGATGCAACCTGGCATGCCTGTGCTTGTGCTGAATATTCACAGTCCTATGTTTTGTGCAGTATGACAGTTAACAGTTACTGTGGATACTTTTAATTTCTAAAATTCCTGATTTGCATTTAAATGAACCATCCTAACATTGCATTAACTTAACCTTGCCATCAAAAAAAGAACTTGGCTTTGAGTAGCATGGTAAGGATATTCTAAAGCTTTGAAGCAGACACTTTTAAAAATGATGTGGCCATTCTGTTGTAAATGAACATTTAATATCTTTGGAGAAGGTGTGTAGCTCTTTGTACAAATGAGGCTGTTTGCCAACAGTCAGTCTGCTTGGTTTTGATGGGGTTGTACTTTTATTTTCTGCTTGTTGCTGCTTCTCCATTTCTTGCTCTAGTATAAAGATTGCTAGTCAAACACCTTTTCCCCTTTCTGAATTTATAGTGAACTTTTGCTTTATAGCCAGGACTGCTACTTATAAGGTAATGAAGACTGAATAACTACAGTTTAACTTTTTATTTACTTTCACTAAGCGTGATCCCTCCAGGAAAAACCTAAGGTTTCTGTAATTCATTAAGATTGGCTACCTCTAGTAGGTTATGTAATAGATCCTGTGAAGTAATGCTCTGTAAGTTAATTGGAAAACTAGAAACTGCCAAGAGTTTAAGTTATTTGTTTAGCTCCTCTAAACAATACTATTAATTGTAGAGAAGCAGAAGCTATGAGTAAGATTAAGCCAGGAGCTTTGTTTTGGTAGTATTGTAAATATTTTAAAATCGGGTTACATAAATTCAGTTCAACTAATACTGTATCTGCTGTGCAATAAAGCATCTTGCCAGCAATGTAAGGGGTATAAAGCATAAGCGTAGTTATCATCCTTAAACTTAAAACATAGCTTGGGAAGATCATAGACTAAACCTGTGAAAAATTTATGTTTAATCAAGTAATTCAGTGGCTAATGAGAGATAATATAAATGAAAGGAATACTAAAATTTCAAGGCCAGAAGAGCTTGGAACATAAATTCAGTTCCTCTCACTTCTAATATAAGAAACCTGAGGCTGTAGGAAGGTGAGGTGACTTGACCAAGGTCAGCGATAAGTTAGTGACAAAAGCTGGTAGTGCAAGCCATATTCTTTGCAGAGAATTTATTCTCCTCAGATTTTAATGCTTTACTTCTATTTTTTGAAATCCTTTTAGGTTTGGTCACCAAAAGCATAACTTGGCTCTGTAGTCTAGTTTAATAATGTTCGGTGTCACTCTTGGCAGGACTTTTGATTAAAGATGCCTCACAAGGCAGTCTACTTCCATTATGGTTATTGAAAGACTTGAAAACACACTGAATGGGGTTCTCAATTTTCAAGAGTCAGTATATTTCAAGTTTTTCAATGTAAGTGAGTGATTGAGTCCTTTGCCTTAACACCTTTATCTATCGGGAGTCTGGGTCTGGTGAATTTTTATGAGGACTGCTGGAGACCTCCTGAGAGACATTATTTAAGAGAATGTAGAGTCTGCAGTGTAGAACTTGAAGGGACTTTATGGGAGAATCTTTTTCAGAGGTTGAAAAGTGGTGACCAACAGGGCAAACAATACAAAAAGTTACATGAAGAAATGTTAATGTTTTGGTGTATATATCCAGACGTCTTGCATCCCTGAAGTTATACTTCTTTTTTTTTTTTTTTTTTTTTGTGGGACCCTCGCTGTCGGCCAGGGAATGAACCAGCGCTGCAGAGGCTGCGGGCAGTCCCGCAGCCCAACGCTCAACCGCTGCTCCACCAGGGGAAGCCCTATACTTTACATTTTTTTTGAATCTTCCTCCTATCATTGGTAATATGTGTTTTAGACACCTTTCCCAACTTGTATAATTTCCTTTTTTAAAAGATTTATTTTATTTGTGCATATAAGAACTGGGATATAGGCCAGAGGTGTGGGGGGAGTGGATAAGAGGATTCACCAGAAACAGAGTGGGGAGCAGCATAGGCAGATCTACTGAAATACACTGCTGAGGGCAGCAGCTGGCGAGACAGGAGAGGTCTGCTGTGCCATGTGGGTTAGCTCCCTGGCCAGTGTTTGAACTCATGCCTTAGTGACTGGAATAGCTTGATAGCGCTGAGATTTTAACCCCTGTGCTACCAGGGAGGCCCCCTCCTTTTTTTTTTTTTTTAAAGAAGAAATTTCTGATATACAAAGAAACTGAAGAATAAATTTGTGATCACCCATCCATGTATCCCCCACTTAGATTTAATAGTTAAGAGTATTTTTTCTGTAATACCTTGATAACTCTTATGTATTTTCACTTTTGTTCACCCATTTGAAATTTGCAGATATCTTGACATTTTACCCCTAAATATTTCAGCATGCATCTCCTAGAAAGTGATTTTATTCCTAGCCACAATTTTATTATCACAACTATGAAATTCCATAATATCTAATATTTATAAATATTAAATATTTGCCAACTTTCTTAAAAGTGTATCAGTAGCTTTGTTTCAAACCAGAGTCCAAACAAGCTAGATGTATTGCATTTGTTTATGTCTTGTGAATTTTTTTGTCAAGAATAGTTCTTCTACACCTTCCCTTCCCAAATAATGACTTTTTGAAGAGCTAATACCCATCCTCTTACAGGATGCTCTATATTCTCAATTTGTTTCCTTATGGTATTCAGCATGCTTCTCTGTCCCCTGAAATCTTGGAAATTCTAACACTTGAAATTCAGTCTAGGTTAGAGTTTTTTAACTTGCAGTGAATTTGTATTAGACAAATTTTGTCTTTGTTTTCACTACCGACAGGAATTTAGCACTTCTTCTGTTAGTAATGCAGAAAACAAATTAGTTCCCCCCCCCCCAATTGAGGTAACATTGTTTATAATACTATACATTTTAGGAGTATAGGTTTCTACCTCTCAAATGTATGTTACCATATCACCAAAGGGCCAGTGACCTGCCACCATAGTCCACTGGACACCCCCTCCCATTAATCCCACTTCCCTCTTCCTTTAGTCATCTCAATTCTGCAGCCAGAGTTGAAGACTTTGTTTTTGTTACCTGTCACCAGTAGGAATCTTACTGCTTTTCATATCTGTAATAATATGGTAAATTGAAAAAAGTGATATTTTCTTATTCCTTTGAGGAAGTTACCAGACTCTTTTCTGGATCTCGTTTAATGTGTTAATAAAGAAACAAGTGTAGGGCCTCCCCGGTGGCGCAGCGGTTGAGCGCTGGGTTGCGAAGCTGCCCGCAGCCTCTGCAGCGCCGGTTCCATCCCCGGCTGCTCCCTGGCCACTGGAGGAGGGTCCCACATGGTGCACAGACCTTTCCTGCCGCCCGCTGCTCCCCTCAGCAGTGTACTTCATCAGTCTGCCTGCTCTGCTCTCTGCTCTGACTCTGGTGAATTCTCTCACCCTCCCGCAGTTCTGACTGTATCCAATGCTTGTATAAAATAAATAAATAAATCTTAAAAAAGAAGAAACAAATGTATTACTGTATCACAATTTGTAAAGTATTTGGTAACTATATTTCAATGCATGTGTTTCTTTTGTAACACTTCTAATTATATATTATGCTTTTAAAAACATTCACTGAATGGTCTGTAGTTGTAATTACTGCCTAATTCAGAGACCACTAGCATAGCATATGTGGTTGTTGGGCATTTGAAGAGTAGGTTGTCTGAATTTAGATGCACCTTGAGTGTAAAACGTCATAGATTTCAAACACATAGTACTAATGTTAAAGACCACTAATAATTAAAAAGGCATTATATATTGAAATTTTTGATATATGTGTTTGCAATTAATGTCACAAGTTTCATTTTAGGTTTTTAATGTGGTTATCAGGGAAATTTAATTATGTAAGTGGCTTGCATTGTATGTCTATAGGACAAATTGGGTCTTAGGCTACCAGAGGGTTCCATGGCGTTGAAAATGGTTTAGAATTCCTGACTTGGAGGCTTCATTAGACTCTGGTTAAACATTTAAATTAATTTTGCTATTATATAACTAGCTTTGCTCAGTTTATAGTAACATGGAGAATCTTGAAAGACATAACACTTTTTCTTCAAGAATTCTTTATAAGGAATGTACAGTACTTAATATTTCATCATATTAGGAGGCATATATCAGATGTTTCATTATTAGCAATACTAAGTTTAGTTATTTAAGGGAGTGACCACTGGGTTTAAAATTGTAAAGGTACATCTTTCCCCCTCTGCCTACTTAGCAAGTGACTTTCAGGAGATATTTTGACATCTTACAGCTGTCCTGTTCCCCAGTAGTCTTTCACCTAATGTTTTTAGCATCCACTGATAATCCTTACGTGAATCAACTATTACAGAGGGGGTTGCAAAATGGTCATTTTCTAATTCTATTTCTACATTGATGGTAAGGAAATTCCTTCTCTGTCTACTTTATTTTTTTTTTAAGATTTATTTATACAAGAACCGGGGCACAAGCCAGATGCGCAGGAGGGTGAGAGGATTCACCAGAGACAGAGCCGGGAACAGAACAGGCAGACCGACGAAATACATTGCTGAGGGGAGCAGTGGGTGTGACAGGAGAGGTCTGCTGGCCATTTGGGTTGCTCCGAGGCCAGTGGGGATCGAACTGGCACTGCAGAGGCTATGGACAGCTTCACAGTGCTGCGCTAAACCGCCTGCGCCACCAGAGAGGCCCTCTGTCTACTTTCTTTTGAGGATCCCTTTGGTCATAGACTGTCTGTCTCAGTTACAGGGCAGTTACAGTTAATCATTCTTTTTTTTTTTTAAACTATTTCTTTTAAAAGATTTATTTATTTATTACACAAGCACTGGGTACAGTCAGGAGCGTGGGAGGGCGAGAGGATTCACCAGAGACAGAGTGGGGAACAGAACAGGCAGACTGATGAAACACACTGCTGAGGCGAGCAACAGGCGCAGCAGGAGAAAGTCTGCGCGCCATGTGGGACCCTCGCTGGCAGCCGGGGATTGAACCAGCGCTGCAGAGGCTGCAGGCACCTTTGCAGCCCAGCGCTGAACCGCTGCGCCACCAGGGGAGGCCCATAGAGTTAACCATTCTTAATGATACTAAAGTTGTGGTAAATTTCACATATTTTTAATTTGATCTTGTTAGTCTTTATGTCTGAACTTCCTTTCTATATAATAGGGTATTTCACACCTAAGTGTAAAGCTTTTCTTTTGTGGGGGGGAGGAGTGGGAAGCTTTGTTTCTTCCCTTCAATAGTAAAAAAGACCTGAGCAGTGAAAATGTCTTCCCCCCTACATATTAACACATTTGTCTTTTACGAGCTATACAGTATCCCATTGTGTGGTGGTTATGTGAGTTATTCAATGATGTGTTGTTTGAAATTTAGGTAAACATTTTTTTATTGTTTACAGAACTTGTGAACCTAAACGTATGCACGTTTTTTGCATAAACCTTAATTTTTGTTGTAGAATAATACTCTAGATGTAGAATTGCTGGGTTATAAGGCTGTACTCTTTTAAATGTCTATCAAAGGGTTGTTGCCTAGAAAGTTTGTTAGTGTTACCTCTATACATACCTCTACTGTCTTGCGTTTTTTCTTTAATCTTTAAGGCATTACTTCTAAAAAGAAACACTAACAGCTGTATATTCATTGAAGTCCTTCCCTTTGTCTTGAAGTATCCATCTAATGGAAGTTTACCTTGACAGTGATACAGTGATATTTGACTAAGTGCAATTTGATAATTCTTCTGGCTATGAGTAGTAACAACTGTAGGTGCAGGGGGCAGCAGACTTAAACATAGTTATGTTTTAGTAGAATATGATAAGATGTTCTCAGAGAAGCCATCAAAAAAAAAAAAAAGGAGAGGTATGCTTTTTAGATTACACTGTACTATAAATGTTGTGGAGCAAAAAAAAAAAAAGGGGGCACTTCACTATTCAGCTTTTCATCCTACTTCTTAGTTGGTGTGGAAAGTGAAGTAGGACTATCTTTGTGCCAGAGAAACCCAAAGAGAAAAACTGTATTTGGGAATGCCCTCTTATAGTACCACTAAAGTTTGTAAACTTGATATTTTAAGTATAAGAGGTTCTAAGAGTTACTGGGCTCTCCTGTGCTGGCTGGTAAGATTTTTTAACCCCCAACTTGTGGTGAATGTGGCTTTCCTGTTGTAAAAGTCTTTAAGCAGGAGTTTTGTTACATATTACATTTTTCTGCTTGATGTTTTTCTGACTTTGGCTTTTCATCTCTCTTTCAGAAAAATGACTGCTGTCCACGCAGGCAACATAAATTTTAAATGGGACCCCAAAAGTCTAGAGATCAGGACTTTGGCGGTTGAAAGACTGTTGGAACCTCTTGTGACACAGGTAAAAATTTGAAAACCAATACATAATTGCAACATGGTTACATAGTAATAGGACTGGATAACAAATACAGAGCAAGATTGGCTCTTTACTTCAAATATTTAGTTTGAATGATTGAGTTTAGATAGGTAGTACTCACATGATTTGGCTCCACTAATGATTAAGCATTGATGCATGGGTTCATTTAACCAACATAGTAGCTGCCATTTTCTTCAGTCTTGTTGGAAATAACAGAGGTAGTACTATCTACTGCATTTTCCAATATTTGCACATTTGTGGACATTGCTTGGCTTCACTCTTCTTGGTAGGTATATCCAAGAAAGATCAGGATATGAGACCTTGACTGTAAAGTGTCTTCACCCTACTTAACATACTTTTCATTGTGAAGTTCAGTTAACAGGTAATTTATTTTGAGGTTGTAGGGGTTTGGTATGTTCTGTTACAAATACGAACTTCATAATGCAGTGACATTTTATTGTTAGCAGGTAGTTCTGTACTTTTAGTGTTTGCGTAGTTTGCTAGCATACATGGGGGGGAACCAGATAGATATGTTATCTTTGTAAATGCCATTCCAACCCATAAACTAGTATTGTGTATATATTATGTAAACGTGCACACACATACATATTTAAATATACTGTGTAGGAATAGGATTCAGGAATATTTTCTTTCTTAGACCCCCACTACTATAGCCCTGGAGGGAGGTCTTTTATGTGGCAAATTATACTAATAACACATTTTTGGTCACTTTCAAGCTACCAATAATCTGGTTGTAAATGTATTAATAATGGTTAATGTGCTAGGACTTAAAACACCATCACAGCTACTTTAGGCCATTGTTCCTTTCTTAATAAGGGCCTTTACTAATTAATCGCTGAGATTTGTGTGAATAAACTGTGAAAAGATTTCAAAAGCAAACTATCTTAAATTATTTTGCCAAGTGGCAAAATGTGACCTCCAGATAAAGTTAAGTTCCTGTTCTCTTTCTGCATATTCTTGATGACATATAGCAGAAAAGGCTAAGTTGTTTCTAATCAGTTTTTGATTTCTGAAATGAAAAAATACAACTAATAGGTTTGAATAATTAAAATATTTGTTACATTTCTTATCCATTGAGATAACTAAATTATTTTGCTGTATGTCTTAAATATGGAGGGAGTTGTATGGGTTTTTGTTAATGCTTACTGAAATCTCATAAATGTGATCATTTGGTTATAAATTTTTTTTTCTGTCTTTAACACTGTTAGTTTTTCTGTTTTCATTTTAATTGACTGCGGTTTAATTTTTCAAAATGAAACCTCTAGGTTACAACTCTGGTAAACACCAACAGTAAGGGGCCCTCTAATAAGAAGAGAGGTCGTTCTAAGAAGGCCCATGTTTTGGCAGCATCTGTTGAACAAGCAACAGAGAATTTCTTGGACAAGGGGGATAAAATTGCAAAGGAGAGTCAGTTTCTCAAGGAGGAGCTTCTTGCCGCTGTAGAAGATGTTCGAAAACAAGGTAGGTTAATATTTTATACAGAGAAAGGCAGATGTTTCTGGAAAATTAATCTGTGATGGAACCTTTTGTAATCAGTGATCCCATTCGTATATGCTTGCCTTTTGCTCATTTGTACAAGCTTAAATTTTAATCAGGAGAAATACTAGAGGAGGAGCATCTTTTTTTTTTTTTTTTGGTCACATTTTATTCATTTGCTGTATGTTCACATAATTTTAATTTTGGAAGTATAGCTTCACACCTCAACATGCATACATGCTTCACTTCCCCTCCACCAAAGCTCCCATGCCAGCACACTCTGACATTACCCCTCTGCTGCTTTTCTGGTAACTACCATATTTTTTACAGAGTCTGAAAATTATTTTTGTTGTGTTTTGCCAGTTTGTTTTCTTGGGATTTATATTCCAATGATGTGTGAAGCCATCCAGTAATTGTCTTTTAATTTCTGATTGACTTCTTTTAGCATAATCACCTCAAGTTCCATCTGTATTTTCTCTAAAGGCACAATTTCATCTTTTTTTTTTTTTTTAAGATTTATTTATTTATTTATACAAGTACTGGGTACAGTCAGACGCGCGGGAGGGTGAGAGAATTCACCAGAGCCAGAGCGGGGAGCAGAGCAGGCAGAAGGACCAAAGCACACAGCTGAGGGGAGCAGCGGGCGGCAGGAGAGGTCTGCGCGCCATGTGGGACTCTCCTCCGGTGGCCAGGGAGCAGCCGGGGATCGAACCAGTGCCGTGGAGGCTGTGGGCAGCTTCGCAACCCAGCGCTCAACCGCTGCGCCACCAGGGAGGCCCCAATTTCATGTTTTTAAAATAACTTTGAGTAGTATTCCGTTGAGTGTATATCCTACAATTTCTCTCCAGTTATGTCAGTGAACTTTTAAATTGATTCCATGCCTTGGCTAGTATGACTATGAACATTGGGGTTCATGTATCTTTTTGAATTAGTGTTTTCATATTGATGGGATAAATCTTGGAAGTGGTATTGCTGGAGAATATATGACATTTCCATTTTTAGTTTTTAATGGAATCTCCACCCTGCTTTCCATAGAGGCTGTACCAATTTGCATTCTTTCCAACAATATATAAGGATTCCTTTTCCCGCATATGCTCACTGACATTTATTTCTAGTCTTTTTTTTGTTGTTGTTAAAGATTTATTTATTTATACATACAAGAACTGGGGTACATGCCAGAGGGGGGTGTGTGTGATGGGGGTGGGGGTGAGAGGATTCACCAGAGAGAGTTGCAAGCAGAACAGGCAGATCTACTGAAATACACTGCTGAGGGAAGTAGCAGGCGAGACAGGAGAGGTCTTCTGCATCATGTGGGTTGCTCCCTGGCCAGCCAGGGATGCTGCAGTGGCTGCCAATAGCTTGATAGAGCTGTCTTTAACCCATGTGCCACCAGAGAGACCCCTGTTTCTACTCTTTTTGATATAGGCCATTCTCAGAAGTGTGAGATGTTACCTCTTCGTGATCTTGATTTTCCTTTCTCAAATAATAAGTGAAGTTGAACATTTTTTCATGTGTCTGTGAGCCATCTGTATGTCTTCTTTGAGGAAGTGTCTGCTAGGTATTTTGCTCATTTCTTGATTGGTTTTTTTTTTTGTTTTTGAGTTTTATGAATTATTTATGAATTTTAGAAATTAATCCCACAGGAACATCTTTTTTTTGGGAGAATTTGAATGCACTTATTTTGGGTGTTCTAGTAATAGTCTTGGAAATACTGTAATACAGTTTGATGGGGCAGAAGTTTACTTTCCATAGTCCTTGCTGAAGATACAGGGGTAATAAAATGGGAAAATATTTAGCCAGTCTGTAAATAACCTAGACGTGTCCCCATTCTGTCAGACTGGTATGTTAAATCAACCATGTATAGTTGCTGTTTTGAGTTTGAAATAAATTAAGTCTGGACTTAAAGGAATTATTTTTGAAACTCAGTTAATAAAAAGTGACATGATAAACCATAACTTACCAGTAGTTACTATTAGAAAAGCCATGGTCACTCTGATACTACACATATGAAAAGAGCACTTTATTTATTTATTTTCCTTTGAAATTTTATTAATATATTTTTTTACATCCTTCTTCATTTTTGTACAATGTATGCTTCCTCAACTCTCTTATAGTCCCATGAAATTCCCACCACCAGTTCACTTGTGTACCATCATCATAGTCCCTTCTGCTCTTCCCACCCCTGTTTTGACCGTACTCCCCTCTCCCCCCCTGTAGACTATCTCTCATTTATAGTTGCTTATTGATTTTGATACTTACTTTAATTCCTTTTTTTCCCCTGAGCCCTTATTTGGATACTCTACATTCCTCCTAAAAGTGAAACCATCTGGCTTATTTCTTTTCTTCCTTCTTTTTTAAAAAAAGATTTATTAATTTATTTATACAAGCACTGGGTACAGTCAGAAGCGCGGGAGGGTGAGAGAATTCACCGGAGCCAAAGTGGGGAGCAGAACAGGCAGAATGACGAAGTACACTGCTGAGGGAAGCAGCGGGTGGCAGGAGAGGTCTGTGCACCATGTGGGACCCTCGCCGGTGGCCGGGGATAGAACCGGCACTACAGAGGCTGCGGGCAGCTTCGCAGCCCAGCGCTCAACTGCTGTGCCACCAGGGGAGGCCCTCTTTTTGGCTTATTTCACTGAGCATGATCCCATCCCGCTCCATCCATGTTGCTTGCAAATGGCAAGAATTTATCTTTTTTGATTGCTGAGTAATATTCCATTGTGTATATGTACCACATCTTCTTGATCCAGTCATCTATTTTTGGGCATTTGGGTTGTTTCCATAGCTTACCTATTGTAAATGGTGCTGCTATAAACATAGGGGTGCAGGTGTTCTTTTGAATTAATGTTTATTTGTCCTTTGGGTAGATACCTAGGAGTAGAATTGTTGGATTATATGGAAGCTCCATTTTTAGCATTTTGAAGAACCTCCACACACCTTTTCAGTGTTTGGATCAGTTTGCACTCCCATCAGCAGTGTAGGAGAGTTCCTTTTTCTCTATATCCTCACCAACAATTGTTGCTAGTTTTTAAATATGTGCCATTCTCGCTGGTGTAAGGTGGTATTTTATTGTGGTTTTGATTTGCATTTCTTTTTTTTTTTAATTTTATAGAGGCATGTTTATTTATTTATTTGTTTGTTTGTTTGTTTGTTTTGTTTATACATGCACTGGGTACAGTCAGAAGCACGGGAGGGTAAGAGAATTCACCAGAGCCAGAGCGGGGAGCAGAGCAGGCAGAAGGACCGAAGTACACTGCTGAGGGGAGCAGCGGGTGGCAGGAGAGGTCTGCGCGCCATGTGGTTCCCTCCTCCGGTGGCCGGGGAGCAGCCGGGGATCGAACCGGCGCTGCAGAGGCCGCGGGCAGCTTCGCAACCCAGTGCTCAACTGCTGCGCCACAGGGGAGGCCCTTGATTTGCATTTCCCTGATTACGAGTGATATTGAACATTTTTTCATATGCCTGGTGGCCATTGCATTTCCCCTTTGGAGAAGTGTCTTTTTTTGACTAGGTTGTTTACTTTGTTTTTGTTGAGTTTCATCAGCTCTTTGTAGATCTTTGGGATCAGTCCCTTGTTATTAGTGTTGTGTGCAAAACTTTTCTCCCAATCAGTGAAGTGTCTCTTTGTTTTGGTTAATGTCTCTTTTGCTGTACAGAAGCTGAAAAGAGCACTTTAAATCTACAAGATTAACTTGTTGAAACCTGTAGTTTTGTGGTAATCTTTTGGTCTAGCTGGAGGAGTTAAAAAAAAGATGGAGATTTTTATAGCACTCTTTGAGTCAGCCTACAGGAACTGAGCCCCCACTCTGTGCAGGTGCTTCATTGGCCTTTGGAGAATCTCAGTTCATCTCTGATGGCTGACAGTATTTTGCATAGTCCACTGGAGTCATATATCATTTTCAGCCCTGTGGCAGTATTCAAAAATGGGTAATAATTAAATGGAGATGTTATCTCCAGTTGTGAATTTATGAAGTAAAAAACCTTGATTGGTAAAACATTTTTTTCTCGTATTTCAAACTGACAGAAAATATTCCTAATATTCTAAATAATAAGATTATTTAAATTTCATACTACTAGGTGGGTGGCTGTATTAATTTGCTAGGACTGCCATAATAAATTACAACAAACTTGGTGACTTGGAACCATAGAACTTTATTCCCAGATAGTTCTGGAGAGTTATCTGAAATCAGGATGTCAGCAGTATTGAATTCTTCTTGTGTACTCAGAGGAAGAATCTGTTCTATCCCTCTGTCCTAGCTTCCAGTCGTTGCCAGCAGTCTTTGGCCTTCTTTAGTGTTCCTTAATATGTAGGCCTGTCATTGCGATCTCTGCCTTCTGCCACATAACATTGTCTCTGTGTACAAAGTTCCCTTTGATAAGAACATCAGTCATAGAATTGGGACTCACCTTAATCCGCTATGACCTCATCTTAACGTGGTTACATTTGCAAACACTATTCCCAAATGAGACCACAATTGCATGAATTCTGGGGTGACACTATTTATGGCTTTTGAATGTTTATTTTAAAGCAATTTAATTGTCTAGCTAGGGACATATTTTGATTTTTCTGTTGAGAAAAATCAAGATGACTGTTACTTCATTGTCCTCTGTGAGAAAGTTTGTTCCCCAGCCCTTCTTCCCTCCTGTAATGAAACTATAATAATCTTAACAGAGTAATTTGACCAAGTATTCATTGAGTTTAGTGACCAACACATTTATTTTCAATATGCATTTAATTGTTGCAGGTAACTTTATTTCACTCTGTATGTTTCTTGTTTCAAAGTTTCTCTGATGTAAATCTGTAGCAATCAAGATATAATACAGGCATCTCCCCTCAAAACTCCCTCCATTATGAATGCATATCTAAATTTTTGTTTATTATTTTTGTTTGTATATGAGAATATCTGTTATGTGGCTCTGAATTATAAGTACTTGTCTGTCCTAGTCTGACTTTGCAATTATTTATGATCATGATCTATTCACCGTAATATGCCTTGAAGAAAAGAAAAATATAACTGCCTTCCATCATCATTAGTACATAAGATGAAAAGCTGAGGTATCTTGGTTTTTTTTTTTTTTTTTTTCCCCTCTTGACTTTTTTCTTTGGGGAAAAAAGTAGTGAGAAACACAAACTCTCTCTCCTATCATAAATAGAACAAAATTTGTTAAGCACTTTGGTTATATGATTAAGCACAGATTTTTTAACCAAGCAAGCCTTGTTGGTTGTGTTGTTACAGCTATTTGCTCATTATCCGAAACCTTGTAGAGGTTTTAATATATCTGCAGATTTTTTGACACTCCTTCCTTAAAGTCTAGCCTAACTCAGATCCTGTTGAATATGTGTTGGACTTACAGACCCCTGCTTTTATTAAGAATAGGTAGAGGAAGAGATGCTATCTGCTTTCAAGGCAAAGTCATAAAAAGATTATAGTATTATGCAAGTTTTTCTTCAGAGATTATTCACCCTGGATGAAACTGGCTGCTGTGTTCTGAGGACACTCAGGAGGTCCTATAGAGAGTAACTGAGATTTCCTGTTAACAGTCAACACCAGTTTGCCAAGCATGTGAGTAAGCCACTTTGGAAATAGATCCTATAGCTCCAGCCAAGTTTCAGATGTCAGCAGCCCCAGCCAATCCCAAATTCCTGACCCAATGAAAACTTGTGAAGATAATAAATGTTTAAGTACCAACTTCTGGAGTAATTTCTTAGGCAGTAAAACCATCATTCCCAGGCCTGACCTCAGTATTTCTGAGCACTTAAGTAATATACTGACGTAACTGCTGTGAATTTTTTTGGTATATAAGACATAGAGTATGATCTACCTATAGTTCCACAGCAGATTGACTAATTAGAGTTAGCTTTGTTTGCATTTCCGGTCTGTCACTTAAACACTAGAATACTTAATTGTGTAATATGATTTCTTTGTTTTGAATCATTGTTGATTACTTTTGTCTAATACAAGTTGACAAATTATTTTCTAAAAAACCAAGTAGTAGGTATTTTGGAACTAACGGGCTCTAAGTTTTGTTGACAGTATTCAGTTCTGCACTTTTGTTTGGAGAGCAGGTATAGACAGTACATAAACAGATGTCATGACTGTGTCCCAGTAAAACTTGGTTACAAAAACAGGGTGGACCATATAGGGCCCATAGGCATATTGTTGGCATTTTTCTGATCTCAGGTTTTCCCAGACTGTTAAAGATAAGAGTTCACTGTTTTCAAAAGAGTATTTATTTAGAAAACTTTTTAAAAAAAGATTTATTTATTTATTTATTTATTTATTTATACAAGCACTGGGTACAGTCAGAAGTGTGGGAGGGTGAGAGAATTCACCAGAGCCAAAGCAGGGAGCAGAACAGACAGACTGACAAAGTACACTGCTGAGGGGAGCAGTATGTGGGGCAGGAGAGGTCTGCGCACTATTTGGGACCCTCCCTGGCAGCCGGGGATTGAACCAGTGCTGCAGAGGCACAGGCACCTTTGCAGCCCAGCTTTCAACTGCTGTGCCACCGGGGAGGCCCCTATTTAGAAAACTTTTAAGTCAGAAATTAGAGCATCCATATATTTTGAGTTTTTGCAAGCCTTATACTTTCTGTGCTATTATATTTAATAAGCACAAACTTAAGTATATATAGCTTATTAACTTGATTTTCTTTTGTGTTTGCCCCTGATAACATGAATAATAAACACTGATTATTTGTGAATACCCTATAACCCTCGCATTTGCACTCTTAGTGGGTAAAACATTCTTGAACATGTGTGAAAGATCACTTTACATCATGGTCAGTGAAATGACCAGGTGAGTCTGCAGTGGTGTCACCAGTTGCATAGCATCCCAATCCCTGTGTTTGAGGGATATCATTATACTGCCAGTCAGCCCAAACTAGTTGTACATTGTAGTTATATGAGCTGAGGCAGACATGTCTGTCTTAGCCCTGCTCTTTTAGGATCATGTTCACCCCCTCCATTAGATCATTTTTACCTTAAACTTTTCACAGTGGTAATTGAATAATTATGTTTTCCCTCTCCAGGCTCCAGCAGGACATATTAATTGCTGGGTGGTGACCATTTTCTGTGACACCTATCGTGGTACCTTGTCCATGGTTGGCACTTAAGTGTTTGAAAAAATAATTGATTCTGTGAACAAAGACTGTTGCCTCAAAAATTAAAATGAGTTTTCCTCCCCAGTGCCAAATGCAAATATAGAGGTAGGACATAGAATCTTCCCTTTTAAATAAAATCGACAATAATTTCTATACCACAAAATTTACCCTTTTAAAGTGCATAATGTGATGATTTTAGTATGTTTAGAGTTGTGCTGATACCATCATTACCTAATTGTAGAACATTTCATTACCCCAAAAAGAAACTTCATACCCCTGTGCAGTCATACTTACTTGGAAAAGAGCCCATAGAAGAAAGGATCTAAATGTATTTAAGAATCCTTGAGTGGGGCTCTGACCAGAAAAAACGGGCCCTTCGTTGGATAGGAAATACTCAAGAGACAGAAATGGGAAGATCTAGATGCTAAACTTGTTTGAAAAAGGAGAGACATTCAAAAAAGAGGATCAGTGATGATAAATTAGAAGTGGAGTAATGAGGAACAGCATCTGTAAGAACAGGCTTTTTTAATCTACTAGTTAAACTTCACTGTTGCATCTCAAAGACCAAGATTGGAGATTTGCTGCTGCATCAGAACTTTCTTTCCCCTGTAATTCACGGGCATTCCCAGGTGGATACAGAAGTGCCAAAGACTTTGAGGTATTTATACCTTTATGTCCTTCTATACTGCTAATGTTAGCCTTCTCAGTAAAGGGACCAAATTGATGGTTGGTGTTCTGAATTTCCTGGGAAGAAGCTTGCGTCATAGAAACTAGAGTGGGGAAAGGACTAGGGGACCATGTGTGATCCTCATTTATGAAAAAAGACGACTATTTTTCCTTTTTTGTCCCGGAGCTCATATTCAGGACATAGACAGGAAGAGTGTATCAGTAATGTGAATGGCATGCAAAAATTGAGTGGATTGAGAAGGGTAAGCATGAGATTAGAAGGTGCATGGGTCTTGAGAGGTGAAAGAATGGAGGGGAAAAGTCATCCAGGTAAGGAGTTGGAGAAGATTTTTAGAGGGTGACTTGGACTGCCTGGTGAAGCAGGGAGAATTGTCAGGAAAGTGACACAGAATCAGAGACTTCTGTGGTTAGTATAGGGCTCACAGGTTCAGTTTCACATATGCTCAAATATGTCTAGTAACACAGGACTTGCTACCTCTGGAAGCAGTTTTTTCCCAATGTTGCTTTGTGTTTATTTTTAAAGCTTTTTTATTTTTAAACTGAAATATGTCGTCTTAACTCTTTTCCTGTTTTAAGAAGTTCTGCCATCTGGGCAACACAGAATACGAGGCAAAGTGGTGTACTAGGGAGATTTGTCTTTGAGCTACATGCAGGAAGAGTTAAAAGATCGTCATAGTGTTGGGGGATGAAATGGAGTTTTAAGGAAGGTATTGCTATAATACAATAGAAAGGGAGAACCAGCCAGTTATGCAAATTAACTGCCAGTTGCAAATGTACACAGGTGCAAATGGCTGATGTTCTCTATAGATAAAACCAAGGCACGGGTATATGAAAAATTTTAACAATTTATTTTCCTATGACTTGGTTCAGCTGGGGTATTTGTTGAGGTAGTGTGTACTACTGAAAACTACAGGTGAATTACCTAAAATTAGAGCATATTCTTCTTAGTGTAGGGCCATTAACATTCTGATGTGCCAATTTTCAGTCCCATTAACGAGTTCTAGATAGTTTTTGCTTTGGTGTTTGTTTATACTTATAAAAAGTCAACTAACAGGTTTATTAAGTTTCCTTGACTTTTTATTTTGAAAAAATTACAGATGCACAGGAAGTAGAAAAGTTACTACACAGTGGTTCAGTGTACCTTTTGCCCAGATTCCCCCAGTTGTTCTATCTATGAATCTGTAATATAATAACACAAGGAGATTGATGTTGGCACAATATGTGTATAGTTTACTGTTTTTATCACATGTGTAGGTATCTGTAGTCAAGATACAGAACTATTCCATCACTACAAAGCTCTCCCCTCATGATACCTCTTCATAGTCACTACCACACTATTTATACTCACTATCACCCCTAATCCCTTGCAGTTGATCTGTTTCTATCTCTAAATTCTGTCATTTCAAGAATGTTGTATAAATGGAATTATGCAATATATGACCATTAGAATCACTTTTTTCACTTAGCATGAAGCCCTTGAGAACATTCCAGTTTGTGTATGTTAACCATGATTTGTAACTTCTTATTGCTTGTTAGTGTTCTGTAGACATTCCATGTTGGCTATAGCTTGTCTTTTATCCTCTTAAGCAGCTCTTTTGCATAGTAAAACTTTTAGTTTTGATGAGGTCCATTTATTTATTAATTTTGTGGATTGTGCTTTTGTGTCATGTCTAAGAAGTTTCCACCAAGCTTTAACTCATGAAAGTATTTTTCCTGTTGTCTTTTAGAAGATTATAGTTTTTCTATTGAAATTTTTTAAGTTTTATATTTGTCTATGACTTAACTCGGGTTAATTTTCATATAATATGTAAAGTTTAGATTATGTTCATTCCCTCTTTCCCCATGCATCCAGTTGCTACAGTTCCATTTGCTGAATAGAATGTCATTCCTGGGCCTCCCAGGTGGCACAAGCGCTGGCTTGTGAAACTGCCCACAGCCTCTGCAGCGCTGGTTCGATCCCCGGCCGCCGGGCGAGTGTCCCACATGGCGCGCAGACCTCTCCTGCCACCCGCTGCTCCCCTCAGCAGTGTACTTTGGTCCTTCTGCCTGTTCTGCTCCCTGCTCTGGCTCTGGTGAATTCTCTCACCCTCCCGCACTTCAGACTGTACCCAGTGCTTGTATAAATAAATAAATAAATCTTAAAAACAAACAAACACCAATCTAAAAAAAAAAAAAAAGAATGTCTTTTCTCCGTCAAAGTGCTTTTGCACCGTTGATAAAAATAGGTGAGCTGTTCTTGTGTGGGATTATTGCTGAATTCTGTATTTTGTTCCACTGATCTATATATTTGTCCCTCTGCCAATACTACAGTCTTCATTGCCAGAGCTGTAAAAGTCTTTGAATTGCGTAGATTGATTCCTCCCACTTCATTCTCTTTCTAAACTGGAGCTATTCTAGTTTGTTTTCTTTTTTTGCTTTTGATGTACAGTTTAGATAATCTTTGCCATGTCTACAAAAAATTTGATGGGAATTACATTAAACTTATAATCAATTTGGGGAAGAATTGATCTTTGTACTATATTATCTTCTAGTCCATGAACAATATAGTTTCCATCTATTTAGATCTTTCTTGATGTCTTTCATCAGTGTTTACCATATAAGTCCTCTACATATTTCCTTAGATTTACACTATATTTCATTTTTGATGATTATAAATAGTATTTTATATATAATTTTAGATCCCCTTTCAAGTCCTTGGCTATATGCATATCTGCTTTACCCTAGCTTTAATTCTAGCTTTGATATCATTTGATTATTTTATTTTGAGGATTTTTTTTTAATGATTTGGTATAACCTTGAAATTTATAAACATTAAAACTGCGTACTTTCTATTTCATCATTTCCCTATTTTTGGACTTAAGTGTTGTTCTTATGTTTCGTGTGTGTGTGTAGAAGAACTGGGGGCCAGAGATGCAGGGGGGCAGAGGATTCATCTGAGACAGAATGGGAAGCAGAACAGGTGGATTGACTGAAATACACTGCTTAGGGGAGCAGTGGATGCCATGTGGGATAGCTCCTTGGCCAGTGCTAAGATTTAACCCTGAGGCCTCCAGGGGAGGCCCTGTTTTTATATTTCTGATACAAATAATGCTGTTGTGAGCTTACATTATGTACATACAGTGTTTTCCCTTTTTGGGGGTTGGTGGTGGTATTATTTCCTTGAGATAAATATACAGAAATAGGTATATAGGGACACATTTATTTTTTTTTAACAAATTGAATATAATATATATACACAAAATGCACAAATCAGTGTACAGTTTGATGACGTTTTACATGCCCATGTAATTATCTTTCAGAAAGTTTCTTTTTCTTTTTTTTTTTAAAGATTATTTATTTATACAAGCACTGGGTACAGTCAAGCACGGGAGGGTGAGAGAATTCACCAGAGCCAGAGCAGGGAACAGAACAGGCAGAAGGACTGAAGTACACTGCTGAGGGGAGCAGCGGGCGGCAGGAGAGGTCTGCGCACCATGTGGGACCCTCCTCTGGTGGCCGGGGAGCAGCCGGGGATCGAACGGGTGCTGCAGAGGCTGCGGGCAGCTTCGCAACCCAGTGCTCAACTGCTGCACCACCGGGGAGGCCCCCAGAAAGTTTCGTAAGGGAGAGAGGCTTAGGGTTTCTTAAGGGAGATAGGCTTAAGGTCTTTTAAAATATATCCCTAAATTGTTTTCTAGTAGAGTTATTAACTACACTTTGCTAATTTTCCTGATGTTCATAGAACCTTACCAATTAAAATTATAGAGTTTAACTCAAACTTATTTACTTATTTATAACTGTGGTAACATGGGGTATCACCATCAGGTATTACCACCATAGTGCATCCACCACCAACTCTTCCATACAGACCATTATGCCTCTGTATGCTCTACAGACCATTATGCCTCCCTCCTTGCTGTCCTGTTCTTCCCTCCCTCTTCCCCCACCCGCCCCCTTTGGTGTGTCTGTTCTGAAGTCAGCTATCAAGGGTTAGTTTTACAACTTGTTTTTATCTGTTAATTTAGTTACTTTGTATTCCACATATTAGCGGCACTGTCCAGCATTTATCTTTCACCTTCTGACTTAGTTTGCTTAGCATTATCCTTTCAAGTTCCATTCATGTTGCTGCAAATGGCAGGGGTTTATCTTTTTTGATCGCTAAGTAGTATTCCTGTGTGTGTGTGTGTGTGTGTGTGTGTGTGTGTGTGTACACGTACACACGTACGTACGTACACACATCTTCCTGATCCACTCATCTGTTCTGGGGCACTTAGGTTGCTTCCATAGTTTAGCTATAATAAATAATGCTGCAGTAAACGTGGGAGTGCAAGTTTCCTTTCAAATTAGTGTTTTTGAATTTTTTGCTTAGATACCTAGGGGTAACATTACTGGGTTGAATGGGAGACGATGTTTAATGTTTTGAGATACCTCCATACTGCTTTCCATAAGGATTGGACGAGTTCACATTCCCACCAGCAGTGTTGGAATTCCCTTTCATCCATATTGTTGCCAGTACTTGTTGTTTCTGGTCTTTTCATTATGGGCTATTCTTATAGGTGTGAGGCAGTGCCTCATTGTGGTCTTGATTTGTTTGCATTTCTCTAATAGTGATTGTGAGCATTTTTTCATGTGCCTATTGACTGTTCTAATGTCTTCTTTGGAGAGGTATATGTTGAAATCTGTTGCCTATTTTTTGATTGGGGTCTTATGTTTTGTTTTTGTAAAGCTTCATAAGTTCTTTGTATATCTTTATTAGTCCTTTGTCAGATGTATTATATGCAAATATTTTCTCCTACTCAGTAGGGTGTCTTTGTTTCAGTTATGGTTTCTTTTGCTGTGCAGAAGCCTTTTAGTTTGATACAGTCCCAGATGTTTATGTTCTCTTTTGTTTTCCTTGCTGTTGGAGATGAATCCCTAAAAGCATCACTGAAATTTATGTCATGAAATATTTTGTCTGTTTTCTAAGTGTTTTACAACTCCAGGTTTTACATACAAGTCTTTGATCAGTTTTGTGACTCGGTCTTAAGGAAAAGGAAGTTTATGGACCTTTGTAAATGGGAATTCCAGGACTAGATCCTGACTAGTTCAGGCATGGCTAGATGTGACTGACTCAGAGTAGATGAGGCTTTCTTCATCACTTGCCTTCATATATTTCAGTTTACCTCTCTTTTCATTGGATAAAATACCCACTTCTGGGTTGAAGTGGTCATCCTAGTTTTGTCATCCCAGCAGAAAAAGAACTATTCTTCCTCAGTATCTATATCTTAGTCACGTGGGTACTGATTAGCTCTGCTTGAGTTATGCTTATGCTCAGCACTGAGCTAGTTTCTGTTGCCAGAGGAGAGGAACCAGCGAGTCTGGAACACCTGTTCACCCTAGGACACAAAAAAAGGGGGAGGTGAGTTCTCCTGAGGAACAAGGGGTAAAGTGGTATTGAATGGAAGCAAATTAACTTTTTGACAGGTAATGGGATGATATAGTTCATTAAATTTTTGTATATTTTTATAGGTATAAAATGCTTCCTTTTGAAAAACTTACATTATTTTGAGGTAATTGAGTTTGATCATTTCTTCATGTTTATTAATATGTCTGATACATGATAAAACTTGTGAGAGTCCTAGGGCCATGATGATACCACATTGGTGCTTCTTTATTGAAACTAATTTTTCGTACTGATTTGGAATTCTACCAAGTTTTCAGAAATTGAGACATGATTTTTTGGGGGGCTAGTAGTGATAATCATAAATTCATAAATTTCCCAGCTCCGATTTGTTGGTTGACATAGCAAAGGTAGTATTAACTTGGAGTTGAAAATCGCGAAATTATTGCATATGTTTGTAATAGTTTTAATGGTAGTCCTGGAGAGGATTGTTGCATTCTGTTGCCTAGAGCAAGGATTGTAGCTAAAGTCGGTGACTTTTACTCCTAACAGCTCATTTTTTTTTGTTCCATAATTGCCATATCAGTAGCCACAGCCAGTTACCTCTCATTTATGTGCTGTTATTCACAAGGTAGACAATAAGAAAATACTTAGATAATTCACTGCAGTCCTTTCCTTTAATTTTGAAGAACATTTAATAGTGACACCTGTATAATCTTTCTCCCCAAATGGCCGGAAGGTGAAAATAGAGTAAATTCTTCTATTAAATCTCCTTGTTATTTAAATAGAGTATGAATGGGCCTCCCTGCTGGCGCAAGGGGTTAAGTCTCAGCACTATGAAGCAGTCAGTCACTGCAGCAGACTTCTCCTTTCTCACCCACTGCTCCCCTCAGCAGGTATTTCAGTAGATCCACCTCTTCTGCTCCCCACTCTGTCTCTGGTGAAACCTCTCACTGCCCCCCCCACCTCTGGCCTACACCCCAGTTCTTGTATGCATAAATAAATATTTTTTAAAAATAGAGTACAAACATTTCAATATTTGGTTTATAATTACTCCTTCACGTCCCAAGTCTGTTTATGCTGAAACAGTATTTGTCTTAAGATTTCTTTGGAGGCTTTTCTTTTTGAATTCTGGCTTTTGGGTCATTACTACATTTCAGGTAAACTTTGATTATAGTACAAGTATATTGTCATGAGTAGAAATAGGGCGACAGCTTTTTGAGAACAATCTATGTTGTTCAATACTAAGTCTCAATCATTACAAGAACTACTTTTTTAATTAGTATCTAGTCCACTTAGATCAAGAAAGCAGTACTTACTATCCTACTAAAATACTAGAGTTAAAACTTTTAAGTTTGCTAGAATCTGGGTGATCTTAGCACTTGCACTTGATTGGTGAGAGTACTCTAAATGGGTTTGTTGCACAGATAGTTTTTTCAGTTTTTTTTTCAATTTGAAAGCACAGAATTAACTGATTAGATAAAACTGATGGTCTCTTAGGATATTGTCATGAAGAAAGAATAGGCAATGAGGGTTTTTAAATCATATTAAGACATACTCTAGTAATTATAAAGTGAACATATATAACCATCTTCCTTGTTATAGCTTGAATGATTTGTTTATGGAGCAAATACACATGGAAAGGTGTGCATGTGTGCATGCATGTGTGTGTATATATTTTATTTTGTTGTGAATCTTGGCAAGGCAGTTTTAAGAAAAATAATGTATTTTATCCCTGACAAAAAGGTATTGAGCACAGGCTGTCAGCTTCTTGAAGTATAATTTTCTCCCGGTAACTGACGAGAGCCATAGTGAAGGAGGTGAAAATTGGTCTCCTGTCCAGTGCATATGTTGACATTTGCAGACTAATGTACTCACATCTAATATAGGCAGCCTGGAAGATAGATGTTAAAAGGCAGATGTGATCAGGACAAAGCAACTGTCAGTGACTGTTCAAGTAGATTTTAAGAGGTAGGTAGGAGAGTGAAGTTTGGGTTTGCTAAGTCTGTGATGTGAATAGCTTTGAGGAACTTCGTGGGTGTATGAGATGGCATTTTAATTTGCCTGATCTCGTTAGTATGGTTTTCATCAGGTTGGGCTCATGAGCTTGATCTTACATATCGGCTCTTTAATTTTTTTGCAGGAGAAAAATGACTACCATGTATTCCTACCCTGAAATGTTGAATATGGGTTTCAAAAAGTGTTAATAATGATGTTATAGAAGAGCAATAGCAGAGAACATTTAGCATTTGAAAAAAGATGAAAGTTAGATTTCCAGATTAGTAAAATCACTGTCTTCATTACACCTAACAAGAAATCAGCTGATGTTTCTTATACTATTGTTTCTTATTTGTTACCCTGCTTCCTCCTGCCCCCCTTTCCTGTTTTCTCTTACTTTTGTGGATATCTCTTTTCTGCTGACTGGGTCTCTTGTTGGAAGTGCTCACACTACAATTCTTTTTTTTTTTTAATTTAAATTTTATTTTTATATTCCCCTTACAATTACAACCCCCTTATTTTGACCCCAAGCCCTCCTTTCCCCGCCCTCCACCCCCGATAGAGTGTCTCTGGTTCATAGTTGTTTGTTGATTTTGATATTTTCTTTCTTATAGTTATTCTTTTTCCTGGTCCCTTATTTAAGATTTCTAGATTCCTGCTATGAGTGAGACCATCCGGTATTTTTCATTTTCTTTCTGGCTTATTTTGCTGAGCATGATCCCTTCCAGCTCTATCCATGTTGCTGCAAATTGCATGTGTTTATCTTTTTTGAATGCTGAGTAATATTCCATGGTGTATATGTACCACATCTTCTTGATCCAGTCATCTATTTTTGGGCATTTGGGTTGTTTCCAAAGCTTAGCTATTGTAAAGAGTCACACTACAATTCTTACCCTTCATATGTTCCTGAGGACTGTGATTAATTAAGAAATTGTTCATTATTGATCCCTTTCCCTCCACTCTTACCATTTAATCCATTTTCTCTTGCTCTTCATTTAACTTGAGCAAGAAAAGCAAAATATAAATCCCCCCTCCCCCCAATTAACTGGTTGTCATCTGGATGTTTTATGTCTTAAAGTTGTCTGTCTGATTTAAATTGTAAGTCTTGAGGGTGAAGGCTGTATTTTATTTGACTTGAGATGTGTCAAGGATGCTGTCTGCTTCTGGATCACTACCCATGTATGTGTGAGCATATGCTGCTTGGAAAGACTCGGGTTCTGGTGTAGTCAGCTTAGAAGTAAGGAAAGGAGAATGAAGTTATTAAATTCTAATGTTTCCTGTAATTTTGAAATTTTTCTTCTTTCTTTAAGGTCTATCTTTTTACAAAATAAGTAACACTAAACAAGATAGTAATACTTTTAAATTATAGTAAGTAATATTGTTGCCTTAGTATATTTGTACAATATGGTTGAGGAAGTTATCTTAGGTATTAAAATTTTGACTTTGGCATGACTTCAACCATGATGTTACAGTAACATGGTTTCTACTAGTTAATTTCTGAAGAAAGTGATTCCAAGTTGAAATGCATGTTATGCATTTATTTGAATATGTAATCAGGAAGTAAGTGCCTCTCTTTGGAGTGTTTCTGAATAGCAGCAGGGCACACTTGAATTAGTAAGGAAAATGAGAACATGAATATGTGTGGTACTCTATTTTAATATTTTTTTCTTTCAAATCCATTCTGACAACTGGAAAAAGAAATTTCAAAGCTCCTTATCCTCAGGGCTTGGGAAAGAGTGTAGGTCAGGAGTTTTTCCATGCTCTATTTTAACTGATAACTGATTCATTTGGTCTTATGTTATTGTATATAATAACATGGTATGAAATGTTTATTTCCTGGATTGATTTTTAAAAGATAAACAGTTTCGTGAATTAAAAATAGCATCCCAAGGAAAGTTCTCTTAAAGCATCTATCAGGAATTCTTTGACTGATTGTTTCTTTTGCTATAATTATCATTCATTGGTCTGTTTTCCTGTCAGTATACCCAACTGATGAATGGAAAGGTGAAGGTAGAGAGGGTTAAGTGTTTTATTCAGGGTATTCCTCATATCATAGGGCATGTGGATTATGCCAGATATATATTACCATTTGATGTCTTTTCTTTGGGGCTATGTTATGAAATGTTTTTTCAAACAAATATTACCAGTTTATCTTCATTAACAAGTGTGGAAAATGGCTTATTTTATTACCAGATCATGGGTAATGAATTTAATTTTGGGGAGGTATAGGAGAAAGATGGTGGGACTGTTTGGAAAATGGCAGATAACCATTTAGTATCTTGAAGTTATCCAATAATTTTGTGAAAGCCTTGGTCTGGTCAGTTTATTTCATAAAATGAAAATTGATGGAATTATAATAAAGAAATAACAGTTACACCATATTTTGTTGTGATCCATTAATCAGATATTCTAAAAAGAATTTGGTATAAAGCTGATTCAGGGGAGCTAAAGCATTATAAAAGTAATTTTTAAGAGTCAGGAATTCCATGATAGGAAGTCTGAATACTCACACCCCGGACTGATTGTTTTTTACTCTCTACTGTGTGAAAATAGGTCAAACTGTAAGTAGGTGGTTTGTAACAGACTTACCTGTGATTTTGGTTGTTTACAATGTGGTTTTTTTTTTTCCCCCTTTTGACTTATCTCTGGGTAGAATTAAAAACATTCTAAGCAAGAGTGAATTTCTGTAGTGAGCATGTTTTTGACAGTACAAGCATAAGGAAGGAAATAAAAATCAACTATAATTTTGTTACCCAAATATGAAATAAATGGTTAACTGTGGTTTAGACCCTTCCATTTTGTTTCCTATGAATATACTCACATGGATGTACTATGTTTTGCTCAATTGTATTCATTTACTTTTCTTACTTAATGGCTCCCCTCAACATCTTTCAATATCATTGAGTGTTCCACAACTGATTTTTTTCTTAAAGATTTATTTATTTATGCATATAAGAACTGGGGGTGTAGGCCAGAAGTATGGGGGGTGAGAGGAGACAGAGACAGAGTGGGGAACAGAATAGGCAGATATACTGAAATACACTGCTGAGGGGAACAGCAGGTGAGTCAGAAGTCTGCTGCACCATGTGGCTTAGCTCCCTGCCTGGCCAGGGATCAGGACAGCTTAATAGTGTTCTGTCTTTAACCCCTGCGCCACCAGGCAGGTCCTACAACTGATTTTTTAATGGCTAAATAATACCAGAAAATTAAGGAACTTCTCTTTAATATTATTATGGCCAGAATTTTATTTACTTATCAAAAATTTAAAGGAAGTATGGCAAATAAGACAGCATTTTATTTTAAAGACTGAATGGCTGCCATTGTTAACAAGTTAAGCATGAAATATTTGAGAAGAAAAAAATTTAGATACCTAAAATCATTTTGAGATGAAGAAATCAAACTGACTTAAGCAAGGTCCTCTTGGAAGATGGGGAATCAGGATTCCACATATGGTTATGAAATTGATCCTGAAGTGGTTAATTTGAATATCCTTAAGATGATAAATGACTTTTAAATCTTCACCTGGAAACTTTGTCAGGTGAATATCTTCAAATATCTTTTCCTGTTGGATGAGGTAAGTAATAACATACTCTCATAGAATGTTCTATTAAGAAATGTCTATATGGGGCCTCCCCGGTGGCGCAGCGGTTGAGCGCTGGGTTGCGAAGCTGCGCGCGGCCTCTGCGGCGCCGGTTCGATCCCCGGCTGCTCCCCGGCCACCGGAGGAGGGTCCCACATGGCGTGCAGACCTCTCCTGCCGCCCGCTGCTCCCCTCAGCAGTGTACTTCGGTCCTTCTGCCTGCTCTGCTCCCCGCTCTGGCTCTGGTGGATTCTCTCACCCTCCCGCGCTTCTGACTGTACCCAGTGCATGTATAAACAAAACAAACAAACAAACCAGCAAACAAATAAATAAAGCATGCCTCTATAAAAAAAAAAAATAAATAAAAAATAAAATAAAAATATAAGGACATTGTCCTTAAAAAAAAAAAAGAAATGTCTATATGAAGTTAGTATAATAGTTGAACTTCTGTTGCAGCAACTAAACAAAAAATAATGGTAATGAGGTTGTGCCTGCATATGGTTCCCTTTTTTTGCCCCCTTGACTTACCCATATTTTAGATAAACTTCTCAAGATAATTGATTTCACAAAACTTTTGTAAAAGGATTTAATAATGTATGCTAATTTTACTTTTTCCTTTTTGCAGTGACACTAGTAGACATGAGATTTTTAGTGCTTTAGAAAAAAGAATTTTTGTTTATTGACTTTTTGAGTACTTTATTCCTTTTCAGAAAATTGAGTTTTATGTATCACAGGCTTGAATTAAAGATTGCACATTTTTGATCATTTAAAAACATTTTTCTTTTAAACTTTTTTTTTTTTAATAGAGGCATGTTTTATTTATTTGTTTGTTTGTTTGTTTTGTTTATACATGCACTGGGTACAATCAGAAGCGCGGGAGGGTGAGAGGATTCACCAGAGCCAGAGCGGGGAGCAGAGCAGGCAGAAGGACCGAAGCACACTGCTGAGGGGAGCAGCGGGCGGCAGGAGAGGTCTGCGCGCCATGCGGGACCCTCCTCCGGTGGCCGGGGAGCAGCTGGGGATCGAACCGGTGCAGCAGAGGCCGCGGGCAGCTTCACAACCCAGCGCTCAACCGCTGCGCCACCGGGGAGGCCCAAAAACATTTTTCTTTTAAAGTATATTCTGTATAGAAAGTTCAACAAAAATAAACAGTAGGAAATATACTGCCTTGTGAAACAGCACCTGTTGTAATTTTCCTATGTCAGTATAGTCTTTCCGCATCTCACCCCATGACGTAAGCACATTTTGATCTCCTTTCCAATTGTGCAGAACTGATTGTTGTATTATTTATGGTGGAAATTTAAAAAAATTTTCCAAAATATGATACCTGAAAGAGGGTAGATTGTGTAGCTTACAATATATAAATGATGCTCCTTCTCTGATTTGTCAAAATTCTTTGTTCTTTTGGACTTAAAGGTTAGGAAAGGTTCTGGCCAAGGAACACATTGAAAGTATCGTTAATGTTATTTTAGGGAAGACATAACTTTGCTCTACCTTTTCTGTCTCCTTAAAGGACTTTTGAAGAGTATAGAGATGTTTTCATAGCTTTTTTTCTGGGAATGTGACAACCTTTGCTATGGATTGTGATCTTTATGGAGCTGTGAGGTTGTAAATGGGATAGGCAATAAACCAGCCCCTAAAAATTAGAAGAAACCTCAGATTATTTTAGTTTTTTCTAAGATGGAAAAACTAACACCAACCAGGGGAACTAAGTCAAGCTTTATTTGTTGCTGATACCAACAAAGGACCAGGTTTTGCTACTTTTTACTTTGTGGGGATTTAAATGAATATGAAGCCGCCACCCCCCCACCCCCCGCATTACTGTTTAAACATTAAAAATTAAAAGAAAAAAATTTTTCTATCTTTTTAGAAAAGATAGCTAGCATGACTTTGTTTCTAAAAATGTAATAAACATTTGGTGTGTGAGTAATAGCCATATTCTGAATAGGTTCTAGAATTGGAGAAGGTAGATGAGGGAGTTAAAAGTGCCTAGAAGTGTTGGTTGAATTTTGCATGCATTACTTCAATCAATTTTCAAAACAGGCCAGTCAGGTGGGAGAATGGTGTTCTTATTTCATAGAAGAGAAAACAGGTAGTAGCGAAGCAATACAACTTGCAGATAGCTCAGCTGGGTCCAGACCAGGTTTCAATATCTTATGTTACTTACACCAGACAGCAGTCTGGGAGAAAAGTAGTATATATTCATTAACATTCCTTTGTAACATTCTTTGTTTTAAAGGATCAACATAATATAAGCTCTCATTTCCTAAACTCAGGAAGTAAAGAAAAAAGCCAACCCTTCTCTTTTTGCAGTCTCAGTGGGTGCGCGCGCACGCGCGCACACACACACACACACACACACACACATGCTCGCGTGCGCACATGCACACACTTTACTCTTGTCCTTTTCCTGCAACTTTATAGAAGGTTAAATTGCTTTGAATGGAATTTGCTCAAACTAGTTGATGCTTCTGAAAGGCCTTGTTCTTTCCTGTTACTGTGCGTTTTTGGTTACTTCCTTTACAGTTGCCCTTTGTCCTTCTTTTGAACTCCAGAGGAGGTTAACTTTTTATCCCCATTTTAGTTAGGGGAGTATGCTAGGGTATAGACATGTTGACAGATAGGATTTTAAGGCAGCTGGAAGAGTAGTCATGGGTTCTCTTAAGTTCATCTTCTCTGTGTCTTAGTTAATACCCTAGTGTAGTTGACTGGAGACATTTGGGAGAAGGCCAGAAGACCCAGTTATTTTCTCAGCCTTTATTGCTAACCTTAGACACATTGTTTGCCTCAGTTTTAGCAATTTGTCTTTCAGTGCAGACAGAATGCTATTGAAAAGTCTTACAAATATACTCTCTAATCTAATTGACAGTTGTATTTATTGGTTTTAAAGAATTCTCAATTCTTTTTTTAATTTCTTTACATCTCAAGTCGTCCTTGGGTCATGTTTCTTTTACAGAGATGACCATTCAGCAGAAGTTTGAGGACCTTGTTTTTAGCTAGCGATTTACTTAAATGTTCATAGTTTTGTGAGCAGAGAAAATTTAAGCATTTTCACCCACTATATATACAGTTTTTTATTGCCAACACCATTATGTTAGCCATATTAAGGATTTGCCATTATGGCTGGTGGATGTAAATATATTTGACTTTGCTTCTTTCTTCCATTTCTACTTTCATTGTCATTTAACCTGATAGTACTTTAGAATGATATACTAGCTATAGAAAGCATGAGATTGTTTAAGGGGAACTTGAATGGGAGTGGGAATTTAGAAGGAGCTCATGATGAAAGGGAGATTAATTTTGTGAGAAATTGAGGGATTAATGGAGAGAGGTTTAGTGATGAAAATTCATTTCCTCTGCATGAGTTTTCATTTATCTATTTGAATGTAAACTAATTGTTGAAGAGTTTAATTTATTTAGATGGTCTGTAGATTTAATAATCTGCTTTAAATTTATCCTTTGGTCTAATGTAGATCGTTTTTCTACCCATACTTCTTTCATTTGCTTCATTTTTCCCTGGTGCCTGCTTCAGAGTTTCTTGCATTCTCCTGAATACCTCATTTCTATTTCTGTCTTGGTCAGTTTTTAGGAGTGCCTCACCTACTGCTTTGGAGAAAACAGATTCCCCAACAATGCTAATTTTCATATTGCCAGGAATCCTCTTACTGCTTCTGCTTTTACTTCTCATCTGAGGGTATGAGAAACTTCTCTCCTTTCCTTCTGTGGTCCTGATTATGTGTGTATTCTCACTTCCTTCTGTGGTCCTGATTATGTGTGTTCTCGTCTGTGATCTAATTTCCAATTTAGTATCTTTTGAGTCTCCCCCACCCCCATCTTGCTGTAACTAATTCCAGTAGTGATGTTAGACAATATGGGAATGCAGGCACTGTTGTAAACATTCTGTAGAATATTGGGTTTCATCGCCAGAGCAACCCTGGGAGATAGATACAGCTAGTCCTCACTTTGCATGAGTCCAATATGCACAAAATTCAGCACTACAGTTAAGTAATACAAAACATCAAGATAAAATTTTAGTTATCACGATATATTAAGTGTAACTGCATAAATCACAGGCTTTGCTGCTAGTTCTTAAATGTGCAAATCATTACCTAAATAATAGATGTGCATGATCACTGACTAGTTATGACATTTCTTTCAAGAAAGGTCTGTAGGTGATTTGGGGGGGGGGGGAACACCGCACATTTATTTACTTTATGCAGAATGTGTAGTTGTGTTGCCTCCTTGTGTCCTAGTGATAAGCCCATGTGGATGGTTTTACCAAAAATGGATCACTGAAAGAGAAAATGCGCTAACAGAGGTGAAAGTATAACAAAGAAAATGTGGTAAGCCTGGAATTTAATCTTGAATAGTGTAACTAAAGTTATAGAAGAAATAGCTGACTGTGGTAATGTTGGCATTGTTGCTGTGTAGAGACTGTAGATGCTCAGTCAGAGGAATTTTGTGAAGGGAAACTTGCTGACATAAATGAGGGGAGTTAGGGCCTCCCTGGTGGCGCAAGGGTTAAGACGCAACCTGTGAAGCAATCCGCAGCCACTGCAGCATGAGCTCGATTCCTGGCCAGCCAGGGAGTAACCCACATGGTGCAGCAGACCTCTCCTGACTCGCCCACTGTTCCCCTCAGCATTGTACTTCAGTCAATCTGCCTGTTCTGTTACTTACTCTTGTCTCTGGTGAATCCTCTCACCCCCCATACCTCTGGCCTGTACCCCAGCTCAGGTATGCATAAATAAATAAATCTTAAAAAAAAAATGAGGGGAGTTATTGGTAATGAAAATGTTGACAATATCCAAAAAGAAGTGATATTATTAAAGCCTTCCCATTAAAGGAGCTCTTGGAGATATTTCATGACATTGAAAGTGCAAAGGATAAGGTTGGAAAGTGATGCACGAACTTTGAAAGAATAGGACAGTTTACCAAGGAATGGAAAAGATGCTACTCTGAATTTTAAGTTAAAATGGTGAAGAAGGCAAGCATTGTTCAAAAACTTTTGATTAATTTTCCTTAGAAAGAAATAAAACACTTTTATTCTCAATGTTTATAATTTTTTAAAACAAATTTATGCATATAAGAACTGGGGTACAGGCCAGAGGTGCGAAGGTTTGGAGGATTCATCAGAGACAGAGTGGGGAACACAACAGGCAGACTGACTGAAATACACTGCTGAGGGGAGCAGCAGGCGAGTCTGGAGAGGTCTGCTGTGCCATGTTAGGTAGCCCCCTGGCCGGGGATTGAATTCATGCTGCTCTGGCTGCGGATAGCTTCAAAGGTTGCATCTTAACCCCTTGTGCCACCAGGGAGACCCACAATGTTTTAAGTTTGTATATTAAATAAATATTAGTTGTACTTTAAAAAATCCCTGTAACATTTATAACAGTAAAAGAGCTTTTAACAAAAAAATTTTTTTTAAAGATTTATTTTTATACAAGAACTGGGGTACAGGCCAGATGTGTGGGAGAGTGAGAGGATTCACCAGAGACAGAGCAGGGAACAGAACAGGCAGACTGACAAAATACACTGTTGAGGGGAGCAGCAGGCGAGACAGGAGAGGTCTGCTTCGCCATGTGGGATCCTCGCCGGCCGGCTGGGATCGAACCCGCTCTGTAGAGGCTGCAGACAGCTTCACAGTGCGGTGCTTATCCACCTGTGCCACCAGGGAGGCCCACAATTTTTTTTTAAAGATTTATTTATTTATACATACCAGAACTGGGTAGTAAGTGCAGGGTGTGAGAGGATCCACCAGAAAGTGGAGCGCAAAACAGGCAGATCTACTGAAATACACTGCTGAGGGGAGCAGCGGGCGATGCAGGAGAGGTCTGCTGCGCCATGTGGGTCACCTCCCTGGCTGGCTGGGGATTGAACTTGTGCTGCAGTGGCTGGCAACACCTTGATAGAGCTGTCTTAAACCCCCTGTGCCACCAGGGATGCCCTTAGCAAATTTTTTTTTTTTTAATTTTTAAAAAGATTCATTCATTTATTTATTTATAAAAGCACTGCGGTACAGTCAGAAGCGTGGGAGGGTGAGAGAATTCACCGAGCCAGGGCGGGGAGCAGAGCAGGCAGAAGGACCGAAGTATTCTGCTGAGGGGAGCAGCGGGCGGCAGGAGAGGTCTGCACGCCATGTGGGACCCTCCTCCAGTGGCCGGGGAGCAGCTGGGGATCGAACCGGCGCTGCAGAGGCCGCGGGCAGCTTCGCAACCCAGCGCTCATAGGTTATTGCCAGCCCAAGGCCTATGCTTTTGAGGTTCAGTCACATGGTAGCATGTATCAATATTTCATTCTTTTTCATTGTTAAAATAATTTATTGTACGGATATACCACATTCTGTTTAACCATTCATTGATTGATAGATGTTTGAGCTGTTTTATAGCATAGCTGTTATGAATAGTGTTCTGTAAACATTGATATGTATTTTTGTATAGATAATTTGTTTTCAGTTTTTAATTTGAAGTGGACATATGAGCCAAGAGAGGAAATAATTGCTTTTTCAGGAATCCGCAGATGGTTACCAGGTGGGCACCATTACTATAAGTAATGGAACAGACATAGTCTGAGTCTTCCAGTTGCTTCCGGCTATGAGAAAAGAGGGATAGTAGACACCTTAAATGATTATTTTTTAAAAAAGATTTTATTTATTTATACATACAAGAGCTGGGGTACAGGCCAGAGATGCAGGGAGGGTGAGAGGATTCACCAGAGACAAAGCGGGAAATAGAACAAGCAGATGGATTGAAATACACTGCTGAGGGGAGCAGCAGACGAGACAGGAGAGGTCTGCTTCTCCATGTGGGTTTCTCTCTGGCAGACTGGGGATTGAACTCATGCTTCAGAGGCTTCGGATTGCTTCATAGTGTGGTGCTTAACCCCTTGCGCCACCAGGGAGGCCCTTAAATGATTATTAATAGTAATGAATGACAAAAAATAGTGTAAGTTTTCAGAAAATACTGAATAAGTTCTCAGCATTGTTGACCTTAGAATTTTATAAACTGGGTGTTCATAATAACTATAGTAAACTGGGTATGTATGTATTTAACTTTTTTGATTATGCATATTATACCTGTTTGCTAAAGAAAATGTTTTTATAAGTATAGAAAAAATACTGGAATCAGATTGTCACCTAGTAGATTATTTGACTCTAGTTTTCCTCAAATTTTTAAAAAGAATTATTCCTTTATTGTAAGATTGTTATTTATTTTAAAATTTATTTTGTGAACTGGGGTGCAGGGGGTGAGAGGTTTCACCAGAGACAGAGTGGGGAGCAGAACAGGCAGATCCATTGAAATACACTGCTGAGGGGCGCAGCAGGCGAGACAGGAGAGGTCTGCTGTGCCATGTAGGTAGCTCCCTGGCTGGGACCAAACCCAGGCCATCACAGTGGTGTGCCGTGGCAGTGGTAATTCTGAGACTTAACCCCTGGGCCACCAGGGAGGCCCCTTTTTCTCTAGCTTTTAACAATATGGGTTTATGTATTTATTACTTTTTTCTGCTTAAAATTTCATAGTAAATCTTAACGTTTTAAAAAAAGATTTATTTATTTATTTATACAAGCACTGGGTACAGTCAGAAGAGCGGGCGGGTGAGAGAATTCACGAGAGCGGGAAACAGAGTAGGCAGACTGACGAAATACACTGCTGAGGGGAGCAGTAGGCGCTGCAAGAGAGGTATGTACGCCATGTGGGACCCTTGCCGGTGGCCTGGGATTGAACCGGCGCTGCAGAGGCTGCGGGCAGCTTTGCAGCCCAGTGCTCGAACACTGCACCACCAGGGGAGGCCCAAATCGTAACATTTTTCCTAAATATGTTCATATTTGTGTAATTGTCAATAATAGGTTATACCATAATGTACTTAGCTAGATGAAAATTATTAACCATTGTGCTGTTGGGAGTGTTTTACTATGAGGAAAATGAGTCAGTGACTGAATTGTCTTTTCATATACCAGTGAGTCTTTGTTCAATAGTGTACATTATTACAATGATTAGTGAAGTGTAGTGGCCCTGTACATAATGGTTGATGTATTTCTGTGTTTTTATGTGGATGTGAGGTTAATTTGCACTAGATTCTTTTTCTGCCACCCCAACCTTAATTTTTTCCCCCTTTAGAATGAATGTATTATTCATGTATAGAAAGGATTATTAGTAAAACAGTAAAAAGAAATATTTTTAAGGCTGTTGATACAGAGTGCCAAATTCACTTTTCAAATAACTGTGCTTTCACCAGCAATATATGAGGATGCTTTTCTTAGTGACAGCTATGAAACAAAAGAAAAAAACAAAAATAAGCCTTATATAAGTAATTTCTGTGCATGATATGTGCAAAATTTCACCTATTCTTATCTTTTAATGTAACCACTTCTTGGAGTTCATTTCTGTTGTTTGTGTTTTCATTCTGTAAAATAGGTGATTTGATGAAGACTGCTGCGGGAGAGTTTGCAGACGACCCCTGTTCTTCTGTGAAACGTGGCAACATGGTTCGGGCAGCTCGTGCTTTGCTCTCTGCTGTTACCCGGCTGCTTATTTTGGCTGACATGGCAGATGTGTACAAATTACTTGTTCAGCTGAAAGTTGTAAGTATAGGCCCGTGCCTATGATTTATTTTCTCTAATACCGTGAGACTGGCCTATCCATATTTAGTTAAGCATTCCTTAGGGTTTGGTTTAGTTTTGGATTTAGTCTACCTAAATGGACCAGGAATGTTTTTGTTTAATATCTATTTACTACTCTATTCCAAGTGTACATCATATTGGTTCTGCTTTAATCCTGTACTGTTTTGGTTGTAAGTGAAAAACTTGTAGCAAATTTGTGTGTGTGTGTGTGTGTGTGTGTTTTAAGATTATTTATTTATACAAGCACTGGGTACAGTCAGAAAGCATGGGAGGGTGAGAGAATTCACCAGAGCCAGAGCGGGGAACAGAACAGACAGACTGACGAAATACACTGCTGAGGGGAGCAGCGGGTGCACAGGAGAGGTCTGTCGTGGCATGTGGGACCCTCACAGGTGGCCAGCTGCGCCACCAGGGGAGGCCCTGTTTGTGTGTTTTGACTTCTTTACTTTTTTAGTGGTGATGAAACATTTCCTTGTTTCAGAGTTGAGAAAACCAAGATATGTTAAATTGTATCCTTTTAAATGGAAGTCAGTATTTGGAAGTTCTACCTTCCTTAAAGCTCCTAAGTAATAGCTGTGCAAATGTTTGAAGGCCATGTAAATTAAGGTGAAAGTTTGGATTGCTATCTGAGTAACTGTTAAAAGAAAAAGTTCTACATTTTCTTTATATGTGGTTTTGTATTGAGTTTTTTTTTTTTTTTTTTTTTTTTGGTGGGATATGTTTTATAGGTGGAAGATGGTATCTTGAAACTGAGGAATGCTGGTACTGAACAAGACTTAGGAATACAGTATAAAGCACTGAAACCTGAAGTGGATAAGCTGAATATTATGGCAGCCAAAAGACAACAGGTACAAGCATGATCTGGGCATGTTAAAGTTGTTAGATTATGTAGAGGGAAAAGTCCATTCTACTTAAGTTCTCTGAAGGTACCAATACCTCCCTTTACCAGTATAGTCCCACTAAAATATTTATTTTTAAAAGATTTATTTATGTACACAAGGCTGGGGTGTAGGCCAGAGGTGCGGGGTGGGGGTGGGGAATGGTGAGAGGCTACACCAGAGACAGAGTGGGGAGCAGAACTGGCGGATCTTCTGAAATACACTGCTGAGGGGAACAGCGGGCGAGACAGGAGAGGTCTGCTGCACCATGTGGGTCACCTCCCTAGCCAGGGATCAAACTCTGCAGATTGCTTCACAGTGCTGATGCTTAAATAACCTTGTGCCACCAGGGAGGCCCCAACCACTAAAATATTTAATTTCTTAAATATTAGTGTCGTGTTGTTATTAAAGTAATAATTAAGTTGCATTCATCTTATGCGCCTGTTTAATTCTTGAGAAAATTCTACTTTAGGTAGCTTGACAATTTGCAATAGTGTCTGGAGAGGTGGTGATAAGGTCTTTCTTACCTGTGTTTGAGGATTATTTTGAGTTAGTGGTGGAATTTAATCAGTTTTTAAACCCTTAAACCAATTAAAACATATTGAAATTACTTCTGTATCAGAAAGCATCTCTCTTCTCCTATATTTTGTCACTTTCTTATTAATCATTATTTGTAGCTTCTGTACTGTTATTTGTGTTGTGTGGCATGTGGATCAGTGCTTTTACTTTTCTAGATTTTGGTAGTCCTTTGTAGAGTTTCTGCTATTGGGGTGCTTTGAAGTGCTATCTTTCTTCTGTGGAGAAGCTGTTACTTCCCCCCACCCCTTCCCCACTCCCTATCCCTACCCCTGTAACATCTGTTTAAAATTTGAGTTGATGTAAGTTCACACGAGTGTATATGGTTTAGGGGTCTAGGTTTCCACTTCTTCAAATGTATGTTACCACACCTAACACCAAAGCACCAGTCATCTTTTACCATAGTCCATGTGGCTCCGGCCTACCTTGCTCCCCATATCCCACCCTCCTTGGCTGTTAGCCTCAACTCTATCGTCAGTCCAAAGGATTTGTTTTGGTTTGTTTTTTTACTCTCTCTTTGCTGTGTTTCATTTCATTCCATTTGTGAGTGAAATCATCCACTATTTTTTTACTTCTGACTTAATTAGCATGATCCCCTCCAGTTCCATTCATATTGTCATAGATATCAAGATTTCATTTCTTTATAACTGAGGAAGCATTCTATTGTGTGTTTATATACCACATCTTCGTAATCCACTCATCTATCATTGGGAACTTAGGTTTTTTTCCATAACTTGGCTATTCTATATAGTGCTGCAGTGAACATAGGACTGTATATATCCCTTCAAATTTGGTGTTTTTGCATTCTTGGGAAAATAACTAGGTATGGGATTGCTGGGTCATATGGTATATCTATTGTTAATATTTTGAGGACAGTTCCATTCTGTTTTCTATAAGGAATGGACCCATCTACATTCCCTCCAAAAGTGTACAAGAGTTCCTTTTTTTCTATATGAACATTTTTCATATACCTATTGTCTATACATATGTCTTCTTTGGAGAATTGTCCATTTACTCTACTGCCCATTTTATGATTGGGTATTTGTTTTCTTGTTGAATTGTATAAGTTCTTTATAGATCTTGGAGATTGAAAGTTCCTTGTTAGCTGCATGATATACAGGTATTTTCTCCCTTTTGGTAGAGTGTCTTTTCATTTTAATGATAGTTTCTTTTCACTGTGCAGAAGCTTTTTAGTTTGATGTAGTCTGTTTATTTTTGCTTTTTTTTCTGTTACCATTGGAGTCAAGTCCTCAAAGCCATTCTGAAGCCAATGTCCCATGTAGAATTTTGCTTGTGTTTTCTCCTGTGTATCTCACAGTTTTTAGTCTTACGTCCAAGTCCATTTTGAGTTAATTTTTGTGTATGGTTTGGGACAATGGTCTTAAGTTTTTTTTTTTTTTTTTTGCATGTGGCTGTCCAGTTTGCCCAGTACCATTTGTTGAAGAGACTCTTTTATCTCCATTGTATAATCTTCGTTTCTTTGTTGTATATTAACTGCTCATGTAAATGTGGCCACCCAGCTTCTTAGAACTTTCATAATCCTGATCAAGTTTGTGTTTTTAACTCTTCTTTTGAAGAAAAAAAAATCTGAAATTTCAAGATGAATTCCTTTTATTGCTAGCCAACATCTATTTCAGAATAATTTATGCTGCAGTTTATAGAAAACCTACCTCTAAAACTGCTTGAACAATGGGTGGTTTATTTTCTCACTAACTGGAAGTCCCAAGTTAGGTTAAGTGACTTTAGGGCTGTAAAATTTAAAGAGTTTGCAGTATCTTCAAGGGCCCAGTTTCTTGACATTTCTCAACCCTGCCTTCTTCATTGTGCTTGGCACTGGGTAGCTGTAGAAGCCCTGAGCATGACATTCGCATACATCACTATGTCCAGTGAGGAGGGAACAAAGGACTGTTTCTTGCATATGTTTCTCTTCTAAAGCAACTGATCTGGGAGCTCCTTGCTGTAAATCTGAGTTGTGTGACATCCATTCATTAGTAATCATTGATAAGAAAAAAAGTTACTCTGTCTTACTCATAGTAATGAAGATCTGCCTTTTGCTCTAGGATAGGGTGGTTTTCTGAGGACAGGGACATTCAACAAGACCTCTGACAGGCAGGAGGAAAATGGGGTCAGTGCTGTAGATGTCTGATACACAGCAGCCACAGTGTCAATGTCTAATATGTGATGGCCTTGGCTTTGGACAGTTCTTAGTAACTTCCATTTGATTATATTTACATGAGTATAAAAACTACCCACAGGGTTAAGAGAATTAAATTAGATAATGTATGTAAAATATTTAACATTGTGCCAGATGCTAAGTATACCCTCAGTTGCCTACTTAGAAGGCAGTTGGTGAATAGTAGTTATTGCTCATGTTTCAAGCCATAAAATATCAGACTGGATCTGCACAGATGAGATCCTGATTTTGTATTTCTAGTACTTATTATACATGATAATATAGTTAGATTTGGTGTACTGTTTGAGTAATTTAGTTAATGTCGTCTTGGTGTGTTTTTATTCTTGTGTTGATTTGTGCCTCTGTCACATAAATCACAGTTTATTTTTTTACTGGGGCTGATTGATCCTATGAAGAACTTGTTTGGTAATTTTGTAAGTATGTCAAACTGGCCAAATTATATTCACAATTTTACTTAATGTTCTTTTTTTTATTTTTATTTTTTTTAATATATATATTTTTAATTTTAATTAATTAATTTGTTTATACAAGCACTGGGTACAGTCAGAAGCGCGAGAGGGTGAGAGAATTCACCAGAGCCAGAGCGGGGAGCAGAGCAGGCAGAAGGACCGAAGTACACTGCTGAGGGGAGCAGCGGGCGGCAGGAGAGGTCTGCGCGCCATGCGGGACCCTCCTCCGGTGGCCGGGGAGCAGCCGGGGATCAAACCAGCGCTGCAGAGGCTGAGGGCAGCTTCGCAACCCAGTGCTCAACCGCTGCGCCACCGGGAGGCCCTTACTTAATGTTCTTGATGGAAAGTCTCATTTGGATAGTGAAATAGATGTTAGTTACATTCAAAAGATAAAGTTTGGTAAATAGTCCTCCTGTCTTGATATCTAGTCTGATCTTGGTTTATGAAGACTTAACTATTATGTGACATAAATGAGAACATTTAGAATGATACCATTATCATATCTTTGCAAAATGATAGCACGAGTAAATTGATGATGTTCTTGAGGTAAAGCATAATAATGGTACAGAAGTTTGTATGTATGCTTACTGGAGAAACTTACTGGAAAGTAATGCTGTTTGAGTTTGATTATTAAAAATTTTTTTTTGAAATAGTCATAAAAATCTCGAAGTTATTAACGTGCTGCATGCTCTTCTGTTTGACTCTCCATATATGTTTTCAACCTTTTTTCTCCTGCTCTCTGTCCCCAGGAACTGCCCTGTCTGGAGTACATCTAGGAGGTTCTTTGCCCTCCAGGTCCTGGTTGGGTTTGGCCAATGGGAGCACCAGTAGGAAATCAGAGGAGATGGAAGAGTGAAGCTAGGGTTTTATTCCCTCGGCTTTGTCTCTGGTGGTTGTCCTGCATAGCTAAAAGTGATAGTTCGTGTTGGGTGGTATTTTCCACACATCTTGCTCCCTATGTTCTGGTAACTACTGCCTCTCCTTGTGTTTTCAGGTCCACTGCCCTAATAGATTTATGGTTCCCTGCACTTTGTCGATACCTTTCTAACTCTGTCCCTAAACCATCTTTGAATTACCCATTTTGATTTCATTGTTTTCTGCTGTTATCTTGAGTGATACATATTCCCATTTTTAAAGTTTGCGTTGGGTTTGTTGTACTTTGTGGACATTTAAAGTGTTACTTGGGCGTGATTCTTAAACATTTAGCCATAGTCTCCTAAAATAGAGTCCATTGTGTAGGCTCGCCATTGAGTGGGCACCTGTTTACCTTTTTTTGTACATAAAGTCACCTTTTATAGGCTTTGGGCGTTGGTGTATATTTCTATAAACTTAGGCTTTTTTTTGTCCAAAGTTCCCAATCTGATGGAAACTTCATTCTACTCTTCAGATACTTTCTACTGACCCCCCTCTTGTTTTTGCACATGGTGTGTTTTCTGGTAGAATTCCTCAATTGCTGTATGTATGCTAGAACTCTCCCTGACCCCCCACTCCCCTGGGCTGTTTCTATCTTTGCCCTTTTCTTCCTTTCTCAGTCATTGTATGTGATGATTTACTTCTTTGATGCACCTCTTGTCTTTGCAGCAGCCCTAGACCAGAAAAGTGGGTATTTCCTCAAATATAGTATTTGGGTGTAATAGTGTATTGACTGTTAGTCTCCTTTACATCATTTAAACAGCAGCTACCCATTGAGGAAATGCTCAATTTGATTAAGTCATAGACTCTCTCTGGAAGTTACTTGTTTATACTTTTTACTTGAGAGATGGGATGGTGGTCATGAGGGTGCTGTTAAAAACAATAACAAATAACTTTTAAAAAGGTATTTCATATATACTAAACATTATTATAAGACCTTTATTAAGAAAACTCAATCATAAACTAGAGTAGCATAGATAACTGATCATAGATTAGTTTTTATAGATGCAGAAACTGTAGGGGACAGATAGGTTAAGAAATTTGGCAAAATCATTTATCTAGTCAGTGGTAGAGCCAGGTTTTGAACTCAGGTTGTCAGATTCTTGAGTCCAGGAATTTTATATTGGTTGCTAGTGTAATCCTATATCTAGAACACTGAGTAGATACAGTAATGTTTAATAAATATGTATTTAATGAATGAGTGAATAAGCTACATATCCATCCTGGAAAAAAGGATGAGAGTGGTCCTGTTACTTTCTTGGGCTAGAACTTCTGCTTATGATAAGTTTTGAGTTTTCAAGTAGGCTGTGGGCTCTTCTTTGACTCTAAGGGTAAAAATAGATGGCAGCGGTTAAGGATGGACTAGTATCAACCTTGGTTCCCGTGAGGAAGGCCACCTCTACCATACATTGTCAGTCCAGGCTCCCCAATATGCTAGAGAGGAAATACTTTGATGTTTACATTCCATTCACTTAGGTGTACAGAGCTTTACAGATATTTGGTAAAAACGCAGTGCTTCTTACCTATTCAGTAAACTCTGATTTACATGATTATTTTTCTGAAAACCTGAACAGACAAATTGGTAATGGATAGTACTGGCAGTTTTTATTTGTAAATGATCTAGACTGGGTGGGTTTGCCCATGACAATTTCTTTAAGTATTGTTTGAATCCAAGATAAGACATTGAATCAATATTATCTGTGCATACAGTTTTATAAAGGAGAGGAACTTCCACTTGTATTTCTAGTTCTTGGTTAAAAAGAGTGTTCTGGATTGCATAGAAGCCAACTTATATTTCTTTTTCACTGCATGTGATTGTCAGTCCAGAGCAGTCATGTCCTTTTTATGTTTGACTCTTCTGACTCAGCTTGAAACATACCTGGATTGGTCAAGTTGGGGGAATTCTGAATGAAATATGAATGCTAAAGTAGTGCTAGGGACTCTAATTTCATAGACAGTCTGTGATGTTACTTAATAGTACATTTTTGTCCACTATTAGAATTACTTTTCAGTATTATTTTAGAAAGAATACTTATGATTGGTCATTGTTCTTGTAGTAAATAGTGCTGCCTTATGATAATGTCCATTTCTTCTCTTAACAAAATCTAGGTTATTTGTACCAAAGGCAAAAGCAGTTTTTTTTTTTTTTTTAAAGATTATTTATTTATACAAGCACTGGGTACAGTCAGAAGCGCGGGAGGGTGAGAGAATTCACCAGAGCCAGAGTGGGGAGCAGAGCAGGCAGAAGGACCGAAGTACACTGCTGAGGGGAGCAGCTGGCGGCAGGAGAGGTCTGCGCGCCATGTGGGACCCTCCTCCGGTGGCCGGGGAGCAGCCAGGGATCGAACCGGCACTGCAGAGGCTGCGGGCAGCTTCGCAACCCAGTGCTCAACTGCTGCGCCATTGGGGAGGCCCAAAAGCAGTTCTAAACAGCAAAAATAGAACACTTTAGCTGTCAGGACAAATTATGATATTTAGCTGTCATTTTCATCATAGATTAAAATATATCTGCCATATATGGTAAATAGAAATCTTAGCGATACGTTATGGTGAGGGCAAGACATTTAGAAAATGCCACACATGTGTACCCGCTATTTTAGCGTAATGGTTAGCCCAAGCCCCTTGTCATAATTTGAGTCTTGAGATGATTATCAGGTTTCTAAATTCATGGGTTTCTGTTTCTTAGTATTTCACCTAATAAGGGTTTTGGAAAGGTAAGAAGTTTTTCATACCAGACTGGGCAGTGGCTTTAGAAAAGCCAGGAGTTGAATAGTTAATTCTGGCGCCTATTAACTTTAAGTGACTACCATGTCTTTGGTATCCTTTATGAGAGTTTCTGTGCTGATTAGTTTATAGATACTAAGGAAGAATGCCAAAGCTGAGTGCAAAGCATTTTTTAAAACAGAAGACAATATAAATGCTTAAAGGCAAAAGCCTCCTTAGTAGACTTAGAGTCCCTGAGATTGTGGTGAGGGCGAGGCATTTAGAAAATGTCATGCAGAACATGTGCACCAACTGTTTAAATATAATAGTTAGTCTCAGCCCCCTGTCATAAGTAGAGTCTTGAAATGATCACTGAATTTCCAAGTCCACAGGGTCCCTTTTCTGCATATTTAGCCTAATGTACTATATGCTACAGGGCATTTGGAGTGCTGTGAGCTATTACTTGTGAATTCAGATTCCAAATGAAAAAAGAATTCTAGGAGGAAAAGTAAGCTGTCATGTTATGCAAGGTTTGAATAAAGATGCAAACCTAAAATATATAGTGAGATGAAGTTTCAGAAAAAGGAAGCCAGTGCAGTGTCTCTAATCCTCAATTAGGATCTCATTTAGAAAGATGTGCCATTAAATAGATAAGTCAGATTTTAAATTGAGTAATTGATTTTGCCCCTTTTAAACCAGTTTTCTCTTAACTGTTTGCACATGTAATACTTATTTTAAAACTTTTAAAATTTGTAGCCTAGAATTCAGGTGATGACATCAACATTGAAATTCTATGATCACGTATAAAATACAGTTAAAACAGTTCTTCTGGTGGTCAGCTAGGGTTATCACTTCAATTTCTTTTTTTAGTGGTGATCACATTTACTGAAGACTTTGTATTTTCTCTTCTCAGTAATTTTAGTAAGAATGGGATACCAGAAGAATTCCCTTCTCATTTTACTTATTGTTAGTGTCACTTATTTGTCATTTAGCTTATTCACCTAGTCTACCAAGTAGATGCCAGGGGTGGAAATGATGCCAGGAACCTCCTACCCTTTTAACTGTGGATTGTAATTATGGGGTAGAGGAATTTGAAAAAGGGCAGTTTCACTTAAGACAGCATGTATATAGAGTACCACAATGAAATAACAAACCTTTTGCATTAAAATTATAGAACACACAAGCCTGTTTTATGCCTGAGTAACTCATGTCTTAAGGTGTTCTGTTGGTTTGAGGGAGGGGAAGTGCAGGGGAAGAATTGAGAACTTGGGAGAATAACCCACCACACCCTCAACTTTGCAGTTTCATGTGCATGTGTAGTATCCCACTCCAGCTTTCTCAAATCTGTTGTAATGTATTTATAACTTATTAAAAAAGAAATCCTCAAAAAGAATCTTATTCTAGGTAAATGTGCTTCTATTTTAGTTGGAGTAAGTATAATCAAGATGTTAACCAGTTTTATGTTTTGCTTTTTTGTTGGTATCTACTTTTTTTAAGTGCATTATCCCATCTAATCCTCAAAGCAATTATGAAAGGTAGTATAATTGCTCCTGTTTTACAGGAGGTGAAACTGAGCGTAGGTTTTTTTTTATACAGGATCACAATAGCTAGGGAACGAGAACTGGAGGCTCATATCCATGTCTGTGTTTTGGAAAAGTTGAACCCTTACTAAGCCTCCTTTCTGATGAACTTTTTTTTTTTTTTAAAGATTTATTTATTTATACAAGCACTAGGGTACAGGCCAGAGGCACGGGAGGGTAAGAGAATTCACCAGAGACAGCAGGGAGCAGAACAGGGAGAAGGACCGAAGTACACTGCTGAGGGGAGCAGCGGGTGAGACAGGAGAGTTTGCCGCGCCATGTGGGTATCTCCCTGGCCACCTGGGAGTTGAACCTGCACCTCAGAGGCGGCGGACAGCTCCACAGTGCCTTGCTCAACCACCTGCGCCACTGGGGAGGCCACCCTTTCTGATGAACTTTTATATCAGGCTATTAATGAAAATATTTTGTCTGTTAGTAGAAATTCTGATTTTTCAACACTTACTGCCATTTTTTTGTAAGACTAGAATTCCATTTAAAGTTTCTTCCATGACTTCACTCAGATGTAGAACACAAAGGAACAGAAAAAGTGAACATAAAACACCCTAGAGATCTGACTGTAGATTTGAGTTTACCGGAGGGGAAAGGTCGGGGTTGGGGAGCAAAGGTGGGAGAGAGTGGTCCATGGTGCGGGCTTATGGATGCTTTGGCTGTAGGTGCAGTGTGGTAACGTATCTGAAGACATGTGAATCTGTACCGCTGCATCATACATAGTGTTGTAAACCAATGTTGCCTCAATGAAAAAATAATACAATAAAAAATGAGACTGTTGCAATTTCTTATTTCACTCTTGTAGGAACTGAAGGATGTGGGCCATCGTGATCAGATGGCAGCAGCCAGAGGAATCTTACAGAAAAATGTTCCGATCCTCTATACTGCATCCCAGGCTTGCCTACAACATCCTGATGTCGCTGCCTATAAAGCTAACAGAGACCTGATATACAAACAGCTGCAGCAGGCAGTCGCCGGCATTTCCAATGCAGCCCAGGCCACTGCATCAGATGATGCCTCCCAGCACCAGGGAGGAGGAGCAGGAGAACTGGCAAATGCACTCAATAACTTTGATGTAAGTTATACTAGGAAAGTATACTAGGAAACTCACCAACTCATGTTTCTGGAGAAAAGTGATGAAGGTTTCTGATGAAACGCTTAATTTAAACCAAAAGAAATTTTATAACTCAGTCCACTTGATCATTCTTCCCTCCTTCCCTCCCTCCCTTCCTCCCTCCCCCCCTCCATTTTTCCTTCTTCCTTTGTTAAACTTCTATATTATTTTATAGAACTTGTGTTTCCTGTGAGGAAACAACAGAAGTGCTGTCATCATAATTGTAATCTTGTCTGCCTTTATATACTTCTTGCCGACTAAACTGTAATGACAATTTGATCAAGCACAAGCAAATTAGGGATTAAAATACTTTTTCATCATATAATTACCTTTTATAGATGATGCTTCCAAATCTATCCATTGTATACCTTCTGCAGATACATAGTTTTATGTGTCAATTCTAGTCTTAAATTTTTGGGTGGGTTATGTGTTTTTAAATTCCTACCCAGCATGCCTCATGGCTTCCAGTAGATGGCAGCAGTTTAAGATTTTTTAAAAAAATTTGAAACCAAAGAGTTAATTTTTTTTTTTTTTTGGTAATTAACAAGGGGAAAATTGCCTGTCAGGCGGCCATCTCTTCATAAGTAGGGCTGTATTAAGGTAGAGAATCAATATAATGAAGTGTATTTTGTTTTTAACTTTTTCTTTCCTTTGGCACACTTCTTTACTTTGGGTTTGGGTAACTGATCCTTGCTGATATGGATGACTGAGTTAAGACTTTCTATAAATCATAAAGGGTACTGTTAAGTCTATAGATTACAGTGTTAGAGCTTAATTTTTACTCTGGAGCCTTAAACATTAAATGATTTTATAGCAAACTCTTCTGCTAGGTCTTACAAATTAATGGCACTGTTTTCCCACCCCTACCCCCTCAAATTTAACAGTGTTATTAGACTCTTGAGGCATTAGGGATTCCCATTTTGCCCTAAGTTGACTAATATTTATCAGAGGCCACTTAACCTCTTAGGGCTACCATGTTAAATTTTACTCATGAATTGAGCAGTTGGATAAAATGATTCCAGTCTTTTTGTAATTCTGTGAACTCTTAATAAAATTCTGTGACCATTCATTCCTCATTTCTGTTGGTCAGAAGACATTGCATGTTCAATATTGTCCAGAGAAATCCTGTTATACCTTAATCTGTTAAGAAAAATGATCTAAATTGGAGGTTAGTACTGATTATGATATTGCATGTTCAATTTTAAATGAGGGCTCTTTGGAAGGGAAAGAATTAAGTGTAAACTTATTGGAAAAGGGAGCTATTTTCAGAAATAACTCTTGTCAGTTGAAATCAATAAGAATATGCTCCCTATAAAGAAATTTTGAAGGAAAAATAATCGCACACATGTCTAGCAGTGTGAGGATAAATTATATAAAGTAGAGAAGTTGGAGGGAGGCCAGTAACTATTGTCCTGAGGGTATTGATACTTGACCTTGTTCCTCCAACTTCATTCTTACTGACCTTACTCATCACTGGCATAAAACTGGATTTAAGTAGGGTCAGGGGGTGAAATGGGAAGGGGGGGAGTATGGAAGGAAGAATTTACTCTTTTGGGGAAAATTATACGTTACACAGTGGCTTTGTTGGGCTCGATTGCTATTATCTTTCACAGAATACTTGGAGATGTTACAGCAAAGAAAGTCTATTTTAGACATAACAGGATAAATTTGAGACCAAATTGTTTATTATAAAATATGATGAGATGTGTAAGGAAAATAGATTGAAATGATTACACAGTCCTATCTGAAACTTTCAGGACAGAAGTCAATGTTTATTGTTATTTATATTTTTTTTTGTGGGAGATAGTTTTGTCAGTATCACATAGCAGTTTATACTCTGTAGAAAAGAAACAGTTTATTTTTTATTTTCCTAGTAATTCTCATTTGGTAATTTATTAGTACTATATAGATTGACCTTGAAAGCTTCAGATTAAGTAGTGCAAATATGATTTTTATGTTGACATACTTGTTTTTCCATTTGTGAAAATACACCTTATCCAGGCCCTGTTCAGCTGGATAGTTTGCTTCCAGGTCTCATCTTTGAGAAGTTATATTCCTATACCAACTTATATGGGATGGCCTCTTATCTGCTAAGAATCTTCTTTCAGGCATTGAAATGTTTGTGTCTTGATATTCCTAACCAACACTTTACTGCTTTGAATTATTGAGGGAACAGACATTAGCATTCAGTAACATTGCATTAATACTTTCTCTGCAGAAACAAATAATTGTGGACCATGTGAGTTTCAGCGAGGAGCGTTTTCGGCCTTCTCTGGAGGAGCGCCTGGAAAGTATCATCAGTGGTGCTGCCCTGATGGCAGACTCATCCTGCACTCGTGATGACCGACGTGAGAGAATTGTGGCAGAGTGTAATGCAGTGCGTCAGGCCCTGCAGGACTTGCTTTCGGAGTACATGGGCAATGTAAGTATCTGAACTTTTCTTTGAAATACGGGAAGTTTTCTCCACAACAGATGGTGGATCTGAGGTGTTTTAACTGTAAATGCCAAACATGTTCTTGCCTCCTTACTTGGATGGGGCAGATTTTTCAAGAAATGGGTAATTGACTTTCTCTTTGTCCCTTTACTCCCCAACTTTTCATTTTGAAAAATTTAAAACATACAAAAACCATGATAGGAATATCCAGCTCCCCTTTATCTAGATTTACCAATTAACATGTATAAGTGTGCATGTTTGTGTGTATAAAGGTATGCATGTATATGTATATATACATATATACCTTTTTTTTTTTCCTGTGAAGTATTTGCAGATAAATTGCAGACATTGTGACACTTCACCTCTAAAATTCCAGTGTGTAGTCTCTGAAGGATATACCTACTATGCCTCTAAAATTCATTTATCATATCTTGGTGGCCATCTAATTTGGGGTGAAGGAATGCTGAAAACTTGCTTTATTATAGTTACTGATATTTTTTCACAACCCGTGTATAACGTTGTAAGAGTAGGTGTTTACCAAGTATTGAACAGTACTGGGCAGTATTAGTATGGTTAGTGTTTTTGATTTTTAAGATTGTGTTTAATTTTTAAGATTGTGCTGTGAAATTTGACAGCTGACTTCCCCTCCCACCATAGAAAATACTGCAATTGTTGATATTTTTCTCTGTTGTCAGCGTTTTCTTTTTTCCTTTCCTAACACTTCCTCTTTTATTCCAGTTAAGGATAACTTTGGGTTTCTGTATTTTAGCTCTTATGCCTGATATTTTATTGTGGAAAAAAAGGAGTAAATTAGGTAAGAATTACATAAAATCATTTTAAAGGGAAGAGGAAAAAATACAGGTAGTTGTTCTTGCTAGTGATTTTTGCCCATATAATACTTTTCAGGAAAACATCTTGGTATTCTCTTTTGTTCATTGGCCATACATCTTGTTTGTTCATTCTATCTAAGTTAATGATAATGCTAAGTCATGATTGAATTCCTATGGTGAAATGAATGCCTTCCTGTGTTTATCTTGTTTCTACCATATTGTAAAATTAGTGAGGCATATTGAATTTTTTTAATCCAGTGCCATGGTTTGATCATAAGCAGTCTACCTCAGAAAAATGAGATTAGAGGCTTAGCTACATCAATTGGAAAAGGTAGTTGATAAGTCACAGTGAAAATGTGGACACATTTAAAAGTCCATCTCTAAGCTTAAAAGTTAGAAAATAATAAAAAAGGATAATTTTGAAGACTGTTTTATGATGCTGGAGTCTTAAACAGGGATAGAAAGGCCTTGTGGCATGCATGTGGATCAGTGATCTAGTGTTATGTATAGTGCTAAAGTATGTGAAACTGTCTAGTGAAGTTAGGATTAGGAAACCACTTTAAAGATAACCCTTTGGTGGGAAAGAGTAGGTGGTATATCTGTTTTCATTGTTCTACACTGGAACTTCTTAGAACCAGTTCACAAGATATCTGTTGAGTCTTGGGGTTAGTCATACCTTGGGCTAGTAACTTCCTGGTCATGAGTAACTTTCTGGTTTCTCCTCAGAGTGTCATAGAAATAGTTTTTTATTTGTGTTGTGGATGTAAGTAAAGTTCAGAAACACTCATTCATACTAGTGAGACTATAATAGCACTCTTATATAATATTTTATTATGCAAGTGAAAACTAGAATAATGATTGATATTTGGCTGAAATATGAGGATTGTTGTGGGGTTTTGAAATTATTTTCAGACTCAGGCATATTTTAGAAGATGGTATCTTTTCATATTTCTCCTAAAGATAAAAATATTTAGTTCCTTGTATTGACTCAATTAACAGCTAACAAGGTTCTGTCAGAAAGTGATTAAGGATAAAGGGCAAGGACCATGAAGTACACTTGAAAGCTTAGAATAATAAAAGGGTCTATATGAAGCAACTGGGGTTAAAGTTTTGCTTATTTATGATGTATTCAAACACATTTAGAATCTTTGGTGACAATCAAAACATAACTGGCAGTGTTTGCCTGTCATTCAATTCCTATTGAGTATGTGTCACACGCAAAATTAGTGTTCTGGGCACTGTGTATGAGGAGGAGTGAGGCACTGTTCCTTTCACTTCTGAAATAGATAGGGTCTCTACAAAGCATTAACTGGAGTGCCATTGTAAGTACCACCAAAATGCCATGGGGGTTGCAAGATGGGTGACATTCTAGCTGGGAAAACCTGAAAGGACTGTATGGAAGATTTATTTTATATTCTTTAGGTTGAACTTTTCCTTGATTTTTAAAAAGTGGTTTGGTTTTGATTATTTCTATGGAAAAATATTAGACAAGTAATAGTGGTAATTTGGAGAATCGAGACAATCTAGATTAGTATAAAAGTGGTTCCTGCCCTATGTAAAGCATTATAGACCAAGTAGAAAAATCCAGAAGGGCTCACCTATTTTCACAGTTAATTTCTTCATTTCTTTAATTTGTCATTGTTTTTTATATATGCATATTCTTAAAATCCACCCATAATCTCTTGAGTTCTTTACTCTTCATCCTGTGTTGACACTTAGCAAGTTTCATTGGTTTTTCTCTGATTCTTAACTTTGTATGCACATTAAAATCCCTGGAGATCTTTTAAAAATCTGGATGGAAGGTTAATTATTGGATTGAAATCCAGTATTTTTAAAAGTTCCCAATATGCAGTTAAGGTGGAGGCACTGCTATGCTGGTTTTTTGACTTTTTTCCTTTTCCCCACTACATTTGCTTTATTTGGACTATTCACTTTGTCCAGTTTTATGATCTGTTCTGCCTTTTCAGACCATTTTGAGCTTATTCCTCCAGTAGTACATTGTTCATTATATTTTTGAAATTCCCTTTCCACATGTTTAAACTAACCTGCTCTTCCTTCAAAGCATGTATTTTCCCCCCATTGCGCCTGAAGATCATTTTAAGCTGTACCAGTGTGCATTAATACTTTGCTGCCTGAAGTTTTGTACCTAATTGTTTTACTTCCTTGAATTGTTGTTTAATTGTATTTCTTTTATCTATGTAATTTCTGGGACTAGGTTTTAAACTTTTAGAAGTTTTAAATATTAAAAATAGGGCCTCCCCTGGTGGTGTAGCGGTTTTGAGTGCTGGGCTGCGAAGCTGCCCCGCAGCCTCTGCAGCGCCGGTTCAATCCCTGACTGCCGGTGAGGGTCCCACATGGCATGGCAGACCTCTCCTGCCATGTCCGCTGCTCCCCTCAGCAGTGTATTTCATCGGTCTGCCTGTTCTGTTCCCCGCTCTGGTGAATTCTCTCACCCTCCCGCGCTTCTGACTGTACCCAGTGCTTGTATAAATAAATAAATAAAAATCTTCAAAAAATTTAAAAAAATATTAAAAATACTCTTTTAGGGTCCAGATAATACTAAAAGAGACTTCTTAAAGAATTCATGCTGACTTGGGAAAAAGAATAAAATGAAAAAATTTGGATATTCATGGTGCTAGGGCTGTAGTAGTGGAAAAAAACAAACAAACAAACAAGAAAAAAAAAGGTCCTCGCCTTTATGGACTTTATATTGTAGAGGGTCCATGGGGGAGGACTTTGGGTATTTACCTCTACTTCCTATAGCTCTGTCAGCATATGACTGACTCTTATAGAAAACTTTAAACCCAGTATTCTGAAATAAGTAAAAGTGATATCTTAGATAAAAGTTAAATTTAATTCATCAGGTGAGGGCCAAACACCCTTTTAAAGGTTCCAAGGCCTAGCTAGGATCCCAACAGCCTTAATGTTCTTGATTGCATTGTGGTTTGAAGAGTGCAGGGTAGTCTTGGCTCTATTGTTAACTTACTGTAGGAAGCTCTAAGAGGTATTGATGTTAAAAGTAATGTATTTGACCCCTGCTTACTTAACATTATGGCAGTACCCCAGATGTATGACAGTAGAAGTAGAAGTGGATCTTTAGAGTCCCACAAATGATTTCCAGGTTTACTTGAAATGTGGTTATTGTGGCTAAGTGGAATTTGTCTTTATCAGCATAAGGTTGCTCTGTCCATGAAGATTGCAGGAGAAAGAACAGCAGCTCAGATAATCTTAAAAGGTTTAAAAGTGATTGACTTGAAATGTAATTGAATTAGAAAAAAGTTAATGCCATTTTGTTTATTTTTTTTCATAATTGAAAGGCATACACGGTTCAGTATTAAATTACAGAACCACCAATTCTTTTTTTTTTTTTAAGATTTATTTATTTATGCATACAAGAACTGGGGCACAGGCCAGAGGTTGTGGAGGGTGAGAGGATTCACCAGAGACAGAGTGGGGAACAGAACAGGCAGATTGACTGAAGACACTGCTGAGGGGAGCAGCAGGCTAGTCAGGAGAGGTCTGCTGTGCCATGTGGGTAGCTCCCTGGCCAGGGATGGAACTTGTGCTGCAGTGGCTGTGGATAGCTTCATAGGTTGTGTCTTAACTCCTTAGGCCACCAGGGAGGCCCCCGAACCACCAATTCTATTATCATTTAGGGCTATGTATGCCCCGCTCCCTTCTATGTGGGTTTTTTTTTTTTTTTGGTTTTTTTTTTTGTTTGTTTGTTTTTTTTTGGTGGGGCTCTCGATGTCGGTTGGGGATAGAACCGGTGCTGCAGAGGCTGCGGGCAGCCTCACAACCCAGTGTTCAACCACTGTGCCACCAGGGGAGACCCCCTTCTATGTGTTTATTTTAAAAGTTTTAACCTTCTCAGAGTTCTCTGCATATAAATAAAATACTCATATAACAACTAGGGTTCAGATTACTTGGTTATTGAATTAAAATTTCTTTTATTATGTAGCTGACTGGAGTCTGGTAGTGTTATAATGTTCTATGAAACCATTTCAGTGTCAATGAAAAAACTTTCTGAAAAGCCCTATACTTTATATTGCCAAATTGATCATTTCACACTATTTATTTCTGCTGAGAAATATGCTGATCCTTAATGTTCCTTTGTCCCTTGTTAGGGCATGTGTTTCAAATTGATTTTCTGGTAGTATCGATAGAATTTGGAAGGCCATGCTTATTTGTCTGTATTACCACATTCATCTTCAACTCCCTGATCCCACAAGAAACAAACTCCCCACACCACTTTCCCAAACCCTGAAATCTGAAAGCACTAACTTAAACATAGTATCTGGAATATAGAAGACCTTCATGAAATGAATTCCGTTTGACTTTAACTTGAGCTGTGTTGTTCAACAGTTCATGGTCATGTGGTCATTGACTGGAGACAGAACTTATAATTGGTGAGAACAAGTACCTGCCTAAGGCTTGAGTAGATCCAGTTCTGGGCCAGAGCACTTGAGATATAACTAGTCCAAATGAGATGTGCTGTGAAGTATGAAGTACACACCAGCTTTCAAAGACTGTGTACAAAAAAGGAAGCAAAAATTAAGTAAATAATATCTCATAGATAATGTTTTAGATATATTGAGTTAAATACAATCTGTACTAAAACTTAATTTTTACCTTTTTGTGGCCACTAGAGAGAGAGAGAGAGAGAGAGAGTGTGTTTTGTATTTCTGACTCTCCCTGTTTTTTTCTTATAGTTCTGACTGTTGGGTAACCAACCAGCTAAAGTGAGTAGATAAATTTAGCATCACCTTCTTCATTGGATGTCCAGAATCATAAAGCAACTTTTTATATACTAGGTACTATAGTTTGTGTTTTTATACCTAAAATTATAGTTCTAGATAGAAGAAAATTGATACCACTTAGGAACTGATGAGGCTTATGTTGTTTAAAGATTATCTTTGTTTTTGACCAAAAATATTGGACACAATAGTTGTAGCATCCCCAAAGAGGAATGCAGTAATGGGATATGTTTTGTATTGGACAAAGCCTATATTGGAGGCGTTTACTTTCATTACTCTATCAAGTATAAAATTTTAATTTGATTTGGATAATCACTTGATATGGAATGCATAAATAGGATGCAGTTAATGTTCACTTTCAAAGACATACTGCTATTGCAGTGAAAGGAAACTGTTAATTTAGATGTTAATCTCTTAGTTTTGCAATACCTTCTTGGAATCATTTTGCTCAAAAAAATACATGTAAATGTAGAGATGAGATTTGAATTCAGAGCTCTCTGCCCTGAAAGTCTAAGCTCCTAATTTTAATCATTTGGCATCTTTGCAAATCAACAAATGTGATGTGCACTTCTTTGCTGATGACTGTTCTGAAATTAAATACTCCAGACTAAATAAGGTCAAACCATGTCAGATATAGCTGCTGCAAGTGAGCAGAACAACAAAGATTTTTAGAATATCTTGCCATATTAGTTAGCCTCTTGTGGTACTTAGGTGTCATAGATGTTTAATTTGACTGTGATGTGCAGCTACAGGAACTGAGTCTTGATACACAGAATGCAGTAATTTCCATCTTGGTATGAACACATGGGGTTTCCTAAAACAGATTTTTACCTATATTACTAGCCCACAGTTCTGTAACTGCTTGCATATGATTTTATGGATTTGTTTAGTGTAAATTTTTTAGTGAACTGCCTAGCATATTTGGGAGAATTTAAATATAAATGAAAAATGTGAGATTGTGTAGGTCTTGGTTCTCTTGAAGCATTTACTTAATTTGAAAACCTTATTTGTCAAAAACGCATATGTGATTTTCTTATGATACGAGATGAGAAGTTTTAAAAGACCATCTGAACTCTTGAGGAAGACATTTCACTCCAATTATATTTGGTGTTAATTTCTAAGAGGTTCAAGGTACTTCCTATGTATGCTACTTTGATTCTGAATTACAATATTTTAATATGGAAGTTTTTAACCTTTATATGTATGAAGTTGCATGTTTATGTACTAGGTGGAATGGCTAAATGGAACAATATTGGAGTGGTCTCTTAAAATCAGGATGATCGAACAGATACGGAACCCTCCAGTACCAGACTGTAGATAGGGAGAAGTTTTTATCTTCCATGAACTAAGTTAGATTGTCCTTAGTATTTTTTGCTTTTTAGACGTCATGCATGCATGACAAGATTTCATATCAAAATATCTTCTAGATTAAAAATAACCTCTAAATATATCAAAATATTAATTGTCTCTAGTGTGATGATAGCCAAAATAAGTGTCCTTCTATATTTCACCCCACATTCTGGACAGTGTTCCTTATGGTCATAATGACATAAAGACTTAGTTTTTTGTGTCTTGGATTTTTAGACTTTGTAATTTTACACTCCGTTTATTTATTTTTATTTTTTTTTAAGATTTAGTTTTTGTTTATACAATAGCTGGGGTACAGGCCAGAGGCGAGGGAGGGTGAGAGGATTCACTGGAGACAGAGTGCAGAGCAGAGCAGGCAGACAGAGTGAAAGCACTGCTGAGGGGAGCAGTGGGTGTAATAGGAGAGGTCTGCTGTGCCATGTGGGAATTCTCCCTGGCCAGCTGGGAATCGAACCTGAGTTGCAGACGCTGCGGACAGCTTCACAGCGCTGTGCTCAACCTGCTGCGCCACCAGGGAGGCCCCCACTACGTTTATTTCTAAAGCACTATTAATAGGAGAGCTTTGAGGACTTTTTGCCCTAATGATGTCTTGATTCATCCCTTTTGAGGTAATGATTCATTCAAGATGTGTTCGAAGTGGTGAGTTCTGTGTGGTTTTGATTTTTTTCTACTCATGCATTTCTAGTAAGTCTTGGTCAATGCAGAATCAGTTATCTGTGTCGTAGGGTTTGTATCATTGTTTTCTTAAAGTATATATCAAAGTGATTTTTGACTAGCAAAGTAAAGAATTGTACTGTTTAAAATTAGGAAGTGACATCAGTTATTACCTAGTGTAGGGGTTGACAGATTATAGTTCTCAGGTCAAATCTGGCCTGCCACCTATTTCATAATTAAAGCTTAGTCACTTGTTTACTTTTTGTCTAGGTCTGATTTCCCACTACAACAATGTAGCTGAATATTGTGACAGACTGAATGACCCTTAAAATCTAAAATATTTGCTATCTGGCCTTTTACAGAATTTTACTGAGCTTTATTCTAGTCTAATCAAGTAATTTTCATGACGGTTTTAAATTACAAATTCAGTTCTTTAATGAATACAAGATTGATACATTTTTGGAGTTTGTGGTTTTAAGGAGTCTTTCTCCAATTTGTCAAATTTTATATGCTAAGAGTTATTTGTAGCATTTTCTTATTTTAGTATTTGTTGAGAATCTGTAGAGATATTCTCTCATGCCTAATGTTGGTAACTTGTATCTGCTCTTTTTTGGTCAATATGGCTGCAATTTTATCATTTTTATTAATCTTTTTGAAAGAACTATTGTTACCTTTTGGTTCCATTGCTGTTTTTCTCTAATTTCAATTTGGCTGAATTCTGTTTTATTTCCTTCTGTTTTCTTTGAGTTTATTTTGTTTTCCCTTTGTAGTTTCCTGAGGTGGAAACATAGGGTTATTCATTTAAGACTTGTCCTTTTTGAAATGTAAAGATTTTAGGTAGAAATCTCATCTAAATCCAGTTTTGTCTGCATCCCATACATTTTGATATATTGTATTTTCAAAATACATGTTATATATAAATATCAATATAAAAAAGGTGATCTCTAAGCACATGAATATAAATATTTTTGTTATTCCAAAAACTTATTTTTGCATCTTCTTCTTTGACCAGTGGATTATTTGGTAGTATGTTGTTTTTTTTTAAAACCATGTGAAATTTTATTTATTTTTATTTATTTTTTTTAAAGATTTATTTATACAAGAACTGGGGTACCGGCCAGATGTGTGGGAGGGTGAGATGATTCACCAGAGACAGAACAGGGAACAGAATAGGCAGACTGATGAAATACATTGCTGAGGGGAGCAGCGGGCGCAGCAGGAGCGGTATGCGCGCCATGTGGGACCCTCACCGGGGGCTGGTGATCGAACCGGTGCTGCAGAGGCTGCGGGCAGCTTCTCAGCCCAGCGCTCAACCGCTGTGCCACCAGGCGAGGCCCGGTAGTATGTTGTTTAATTTTCAAGTATCTGGAGATTTTCTTGTAATGTCTTTCATGGTTTCTTTTTAAATTCCAATTCTTTTGGTCATAGAACATATTTTTTTGTTATTTCAGTTCTTTAAATTGTTTATTGAGGTTTGTTTTATGACCCATTGCTACGTGTGTGAATGTTTTCAATGTACTTGATGAGAGTATGTATTCTTTGGGTTGGAATGTTCTATAAACATCAACTAGATTCAGTTGATGACATTGTTTAGTTCTTCTGTAATTTTCTTATTTCTTACTGAGTGATTGATTAATTGGTTGGTTATCTGTTTGTTCAGATGATTCCTGATAGAAGAGCATCACAGTATTCAATTATTAATATAATTGTGCATTTGACCCCTTCTTGTTTCAATTCCGAGATTGCTGCTGTAGTACACATTTCGTGCAAGGTTTTAGTTGAAATCATTGGACTACACAAAGTACACTGTTACTTTATCAAGAAATAAAACCTGGGGCCTCCCAGGTGGCGCAGTGGTTGAGCGCTAGGTTGTGAAGCTGCCGGAAGCCTCTGCAGTGCAGGTTCAATCCCCAGCTGCTCCCTGGCCACCGGAGGAGGGTCCCACATTGCGCGCAGACCTCTCCTGCTGCCCACTGCTCCCCTCAGTAGTGTACTTCGGTCCTTCTGCCTGCTCTGCTCCCCGCTCTGGCTCTGGTGAATTCTCTCACCCTCCCGTGCTTCTGACTGTACCCAGTGCTTGTATAAATAAATCTTTAAAAAAAAAAAAAAGAAAGAAAACCTGACTACCATGAAACTAGTCAAATAGGGCCTCCCTGGTGGTGCAAGGGGTTAAGACACAACCTATGAAGCTATCCACTGCCACTGCTGCATGAGTTTGATCCCTGGCCAGGGAGCAACCCACATGGCGCTGCAGACCTTCCTGACTCACCCGCTGCTCCCCTCAGCAGTGTGTTTCAGTAGATCTGCCTGTTCTGTTCCCCACTCTGTCTCTGGGGAATCCTCACCCCCTCTCCACCCCGGCACTTCTGGCTTGTATCCCAGCTCTTGTATGCATAAATAAATAAATCTTTTTTTTTCTTTTTTCTTCTTTTTTTTTTTTTAAGAAGAAACTAGTCAAATAACTTGGCTGTCATCATACTCAGGTAAGAATACTTAAGGCTAGAACCAAGACTTAAGATAGTTCAGAACTACACCATCCACATGTGATACCATAGAAAATGGCCAGAAGCTGATGCTCTCATATGATGGTCTCATTAAAGCTTGATAAAATAACTTCCCCAGGGCTGCTTTTTCAGCTGTAAAATGGGGTCATTAATAACTGTCCCTCGACCTGTGTTCCTTGTTAAAAGGCACAGAAAACCATTTGTATAAGATGAAGTTAAATTATGGGAATGGAATAAAGAGTGGTGGCAATGTAAAAATATCAAAATGCTTTGAAGCAGGAGAAAATGAAGTGTAGCCAAGAACAAGGTGAACAATAATCTGGGTAGGCAGAGACTGAGGCAGCGCTCCTTTTTCTTGTGTCAGGCCCTTCTTGGCTTTGTGTGACAACTCTATTCCTTGCTGTCTGCCTATACCAATCCCCACCATCAGTCTGTAAGATCTTGTAGTTCAATCATCTAATCACAGCTGACAAGAACGTCTCCCATCCCCCACCCCCAATTTGGTGAGAGACAGACTGTAATTTTGGTATGACATAAAACTATAAAGTGCTGTATATGTGCAAAACAGTGGTATTTTAGGAAATTATGGCACAGTTCTTCCTTATTTATTCTTTTTTGGCCTTAAGTGTAGTATTTACTTTTGGCAAAATTGTCATTTGGTGATAATGAGAAATTAATTTATTTAAAATAATGTAAGCCTTTAGAGCATCTCTCCTTCTTGCCTGTGTCTATGTGGGTGCCTCTTTTTCTTTCTTCTCCTAACCTGTCCCTTTTGGGGGGCAACTCTTTCTGCTCCCTCACCCACCTTGTATCATTGCAAGCATTCTTTACTTCCCCTTCCCTTTTTATATAATAAAACTGCGTTTTTGGATATAAAAAATAAAATAATGTAAATGTTTAAATGTAGTAAACGAGGTGGTTTGGGAGACTACCTGATACTTTTATCTAGAATGCCCAAATATGCTAAAAACTTTTCAGTAATAACTTTCTACTCTTAAGATTTTCTGCCCGTTGACTATAAAGAATATTTTTTTAACTGGGTGTTTTAGAGTATTTAAGGTCTTTCAGAAAAGCTCATTGAATTTCCAAACTATCTTTGCCCCAGACAGATATTAGCTTTGTCTGCCAGGAAATTTCCTCTTTGCTGATTTCAGGCCTTTCTTGAAGTTACTTTGGTTTTCATATTTCTTAGTCATAATATAAAATTAGAAGGGTGAAAGTCTGTGGAATGTGATGTTTTTCTTCTCTGAGTGAATGTCCTTGTTCTTTCTGTTTATTTTGGGTTGAATTTATGTTCACATCTGATGACTGCTAAGTAAGTACTTGCCAGTCACTAAATAGCTTATTTATTTTAAAGTGAAATATTGGATATTTAGACCCAAAGACTGCTGAGAACTGATTTTGTTTGGTCAGTCTCTGAAAATGGCACCTTTTCACAAGGAAGATACTTCCTAGGAGTTGTTTTATGCTAAAATAGCATCTGGGAGGTAAATTGTCTTACAAGTATTATTTTCAGATGTGTTGAATTGATTGGCCTCCTGTTCTGGTTTTACTCTAGTTACAGATAGTCTAACTTTTGGTTTTATAATTTGCAGCTTGTATAATAGCCTACCAAGTAGAATGCTCTGTGTCATCTTGTTTCAAGACTTCCTTGCTAATTGTCCTTTAAATTGAACTCTAGAGCATACTTGTCTTGAATTATTTCTCCTTATTTTGAAGGGAGAATTATTGTTTTTATAGATTCAGATATGAAGCTCATCTTCTAGGAGTGAGAAGATTTATGTTTTAGCTTGCCCTTGTTCTTCTGTCTGCAATGGATGTTGCTTATTGTCTGGAGTAAAATAACATGAAACATTTTATAAGAAAAATGACAAATGTTTGACCATTGATACTCATTGTAATGTTTAAAGTGCATCATAATAAATATATTATTTGCTGAGAAGCAGAACGTAGTTGTTTGTGTTTTTAAGATTTTGTATTGGTGAAAAACAGATAAAGCCATTATGTAGAGTAATACTGTTGTTTTTTTAAAGTTGGTCATTTGTATGTAATCTAGTGATTTCTGTTGTAATAAAGGATTCACGTACTGGTATCATTTTTCAAAGCTGTTTTTCCTTAGACTATTAAAATGTTTTTTAAAGATTTATTTATTCATACATACAAGAAACAGATGTGTGGGTACAGGCCAGATGTGCGGGAGGGTGAGAGGATTCCCAGCGACAGAGCGGGGAACAGAACAGGCAGACTGACTGAAATACGCAGCTGAGGGGAGCAGCGGGCAAGACAGGAGAGGTCTGCCGTGCCATGTGGGTATCTCCTTGGCCGGCTGGGATTGAACCAGCACTGCAGAGGCTGCGGACAGCTTCACAGCACTGGGCTCAACCGCCTGTGCCACCAAGGGAGGCCCAGACCATTAAAAATTTTTTAATTGAGGAAATGGACCCAAAACTTTAGGAAGAGGCTTTGAGTTTTCTTTTCCAAGTCAACATTAAATTTCATAGCATGCAGAATATCCAATTTTAAAATTGAAATTTCTAGTTACAGGATTGTTTTTAAAAAAAACTGACTCTTATTTGCTAGCTCTTACTCGCTGTCTGTACTTCTGTCTTGGCAAACCAGGCACTAGAATCAAACTATTCTTTTTGACTTGATTTTCCTGGGCAGTACCTAATTAGCTATTTTCTTAAACCACTTTGCATCACAAATTATGTTAATTTCAAAAATATGATAAATGTAACTATATATTTTCAATTTAGGTTTTGATCAAGTGGCAGTTCTTTATAAGTTCTTTAAAATTTGACAAGATTTGAACATACAGATGTGAACGCAGGTTTATGGGGTTTGTACATCTAAGAGAATCCCTTATGAAATGACACAATGTCTTGGATTTGTTTTAAAATATTCTAACACTTACAGAAGCGTGATAAATGAAACAGGAAAGCAGAAAGTTGATGGTTGTTAAAGATTGGTGATGTTGCATGAGAAAATTCATTTTTCTCAATCTTTTTTTGGCTGTTTGGAAAATTCCATTAAAAAGTTAGAAATATATCTCAGCATGATTATAGTTATTTGAGTAGGTGTTAGCATATTAGATGTTAAGGGCTTGGTCCTCATCATGTTTACAGCTTTGTCTGAGGGCATATCTTGAACCCTCAGGAAAGTCTTGTTTTGTCCCATTCCGTCCCCTTTTCAATTCCCAGTTTATAGACTGGCTAGTGTCTATGATGTCTTTTGGACCAATTAAATTCTGTTAGTAATTTGTATTGGAAAAGATGCAGTTCATAAATGAGAGCTGAAGCTAGAAATGATGCCATTAAGTAGAGTTAGGGTCATGATAAAGTGAATTTGTCAGCTGAATTTATACAGGGAGCACAGAGAATAAGAATGGATTAGGTATTTGAGAATGGAGAAGGGTGTTGCCAACTAAGAGGAGGATCCTAGATTTCCTTTATGGTTGTTCCTAAGGCCAGTCATTGTGTTTAAGTTCTTGGGCACATATGTCCTTTACGTAAACCCTTTGCCACTAGACTTAATTTGATTTCTTTATTCATGAAAAAAAGAGTGTAGCTAGTATGATTTGGGATGATGCAGCCTTTTCTTGACTTAATTAGCTCTTCAGAGATGAAAAGTGGTCATTAGTCATCTAGGTAGTCCATAGTATGATCACTGAAGCATTATCCAGACCATCGCCCTTCCCCAAATCATATTTTTAGAACTCTGTCCTGTATAGTAAGAAACTTTGTGTCTTTTGCTTGACTGAAATATGACTTAGTGGTGGTGTTCATACTGTTGTTCACTAGACTTTGATGGAATTTCATATATGGCATTAATTAGGGTTTTGGGGGAGCCAGGGGATGACTTGTCTTCTATAGTTTCCCATTAATGGAGAAGTTGTGGCAATGTATTTTAGGTGATTTAAACACTATTTTGTTGGTCAACATTATTTCCTTGCATATATTGATTTTTAAAAGACATGGCCTCTAGGTAGAGTGAGTGATATTTGAATATACTCATACTAATCTAATGTTTTTCCTTTATTTGGTGCTACTTTTGTGGCCTAAAATAAGGATGAAGAACTCTTATTTAGCAGAAATAGTGTTGGTAAAATAGAGGTAAGAAAAAAACAGCATAACCGAAGTTGTTTTAGTAAAAAACTGGAACAAGTATAGAGCCATTTATATCATTTATAAACTATCATTTATATCATTATAAAGTATCATTTATAAAGTATATCATTTATAAAGTATGTAAAGATAGACAAAGTTGGCATTGATTGGTAATGGAGAGTGGGAGAGTTAGGAACAATAGGTTTTTAATCAGGAATTAGTGTTCAGGAGATAACAAACCTTGACTTGGTGGAAATGAAGAACCACTTTTATTTTAAGCAAGACTGGCTAGAAGCAATCCTCTTTTCTATTAAGAGATGGTTCATTGATATTGTCAGAGGTATTGAGTAATGTCTACCTTTGCCCCTTTAAGTTTGCTCCTGTGTTGAAAGTTACTAGTCAGACTCTGGTGATATGGAGCTTGATGGGAGATGTGTTTTGAATATTTTTATATCATAAAATCTTTGATTGACAACTTTCTTGTAGGATGAATTTATCCTTTGATATATTTTCTCGGGCCCAAGAAAATGATTTGCTAAAGTAGAAGTGAATGGAACTATTCCGTTTAGCCTCTAGACAGTGACACATTAAGGACTAATGACTGCCAAAAGGAAATGTCAAACACTGAGCTAGTCTACTTTCTTTGGCAGCTGAGAATCCGGTGAATCAACAGTTTTAGGGGGGTGTATATTTAATGTGGGTGGAAGCAAAAAGTGTCTAACATTCTTTAAAGGCCTGTTAAGTTCGGCTCATTTGGACTTGGAGCCATTTTCTCCTTTCCTAAAGCCCAAGAAAGGTACATGACATAGCATGAGAATAGTTACTTGTCATATAGATAGTATTGGAAAGAAACATTTTTCAGATGTGTTTATAGGCTTCAATTTTATGTGTTTTTGTAGGTGTGAAAAAAAATGGGGCATTTGTACATGGGAGGAGGCATGATTTTGGTTTTTAACTGCTTTGGTACCTTTTTTCAAGAACAGGAATTACCTGAATAGTCTTCTGAAAAAGAACAGATAAATTTGTTATTTAGGAGGTATAAGGAACAAATTTAGATGGAATATTAAAAATTCCTTTTAACAAAAAGATAGCAGGCAGTTCTCATCCCTGCTTAGGTCTATACAGGCATCTTTTCTGACAAAACTGTCCCTTTCTGCCCACTGTGTCCAAGAGTCATCTTTTCTTTTCCTTATAAACCTATCCTTTTAATAATGTTACAAAACAAAACAGGGACAGCAAATTTGGAGTTTAAAATTTATAGCCAAGCGTGGTTACCATTTCTTGCCTTGCAAGGGTGGGGGGAGTGGCAACTAAAGGGTACAGGGTTTCTTCTTGAGGTGATGTATGTAATGTTCTAATGTAGTGAATTGAAAATGAAGCGAATATGAAAATGTTGTAATGGTAATGGTTGCATACATCTGTGAATATATTTAAATAATCAATTGTCCACTTTGGATGATTTGTATATGAATTATATCTTAATAAATATATACTTTTTCATACTTATATTTGCTAATGATAAGGTGAATACTTTATATTGTATTTCCTGTAGGAGTCAAGGCAATTTGTTTATCCTGTATAAAGAATACTTCTCCCACTTGAAATAGAGCTCATATCCAATACTGCCTTCTATATTAAAAATCTACATTGTGCACAATGGTGGCCTCTGTAATCTCCTGCCTTTGTTTTGCACAGACTAATGGCCTGCAATTTTCTGTCACTATTTCATTTAAATTATGAACATGTCATTAAGGGTTGAATCAAAAATAGTTCAAAAACTCAGAAGTCAGATTGAACATGTATCATTTCAAGCAGACTTTTCTTTTTGTTTCCTCTGAAAAAATGGGTGTATGATATGCTTTACATGGTATGCTTTGTTGGGCCTTACATTATCAGTTTTAATTACTTTAGATTTTAAATTGAAGATCTGTATATAAACACCTAGAATTTGATTATGCAACTCTAAGAACTATGAAAAGGAATCAGCTTTTATATTAATTACATAATCTTTTAAGATTTTTTATTTGTGTGGTCAGAGAAATATAATGGATTGGTGGAGAGATTTTGTGTGAAATAATGGTGTTAAATAAATATCTGGTAGTATCTCATAGCTAATTCTATACTTAAAGGAATTATAAGTGCCTCCCCTGGTGGCGCAGAAGTTGAGCACTGGGCTGCAAAGCTGCCCGCAGCCTCTGCAGCACCGGTTCGATCCCCGGCCACCAGCGAGGGTCCCACATGGAGTGCAGACCTCTCCTGCCACGCCTGCTGCTCCCCTCAGCAGTGTACTTCGGTTCTTCTGCGTGTTCTGCTCCCCGCTTTGGCTCTGGTGAATTCTCTCGCCCTCCCGCACTTCTGACTGTACCCAGTGCTTGAATAAATGAATAAATCTTTTTTAAAAAAATAAATAAAAGTATCAGTTAAAAATTATAAAAACAGGGCCTCCCCTGGTGGCGGAGCGGTTGAGCACAGGGCTGTGAAGCTGCCCGCAGCCTCTGCAGCGCCAGTTCGATCCCCGGCCACCAGTGAGGTTCCCAAATGGCGCACAGACCTCTCCTGTTGCGCCCACTGCTCCCCTCAGCAGTGTATTTCGCCACTCTGCCTGTTCTGTTCCCTGCTCTGGCTCTGGTGAATCCTCTCACCCTCTCGCGCTTCTGACTGTACCCAGTGCTTGTATAAACAAATAAATAAATCTTTAAAAAAATTATAAAAACAAAAAGGAATTATAAACAAGATGTTGCAGAGTTTGTAAGTGAAGTGGCTCGTTTTAAGAAACAGTAATTGCTTTGTTTATGTATAATAGATTTTTGGGTTTTTTTCATCTATGGATGGTACTTGTGTAACATAATGGCTTTTCCATTTGCGATACACAGACTTTTCTAGTTCTCTGTGGTGCACGTACCAGCCCAGCATGGTTGATCCTGTATGGTTTGCTGCCTCCTAGTTGAGCTAAGTTGCAAATTTACCATCTTTGGCGAACCCAAGGGTCTGACTTTTTGTATGCTGAAGAATAGACCAAAGCTGGCATCTACTTACAGTTTTCAGAGATCCTAGAGCTTTGTCACAAATTTTTGTTAAACTCCCTCATAAAGGCAGCAACAACTTTACAAGCAGAAAGTAAGTTTTACTGTACTGGGTACTTAATAAAAAGTTACACCTACTAACAAAGGGTCAAATTAACCATAATGACTGTTTCCAGGGGTGTTTCATCAGCATGCTGTGTAGTTTGCTACATTTATTAGTGCTTGCTATCAAACCTAACTGAAATGGGCACCAGAAACAAATAAAGAGAAAATTTTTTTTTGCAATTTTCTCTTTTTAAAAAGTATTATAAATAACTGTTTTAATAGGTGTATTAAAATTTACATGTACAGAAATACAAGATCACTGAAAATGATTAAACATGTTTTAGTATGAAATTTTTGAATTTTGAATCAGATGTACAGGATTTTGAGTGAAGCATGTGCATATATGTTGGTATAAAGTTGTGCTGCTGAAAAATACATAATTATGTAAATTTTTGGCAAATTAATACAATTTGAGGGAAACAAAAAAAACCCTCAAACCTAGAAGACCTCAATTCAACCCATTCATTGTTGGGTTTTTTTTAGTTGTGATAACATTATTTTATAATACCGTATTTGTTTCAGGTGTATAGGTTCATACCTCTTCAAATGTATTTTACCACACCATACCCACCACTAGAGCACCAATAATCCTTCACCATAGTCCATCTGGTCCCTCCCCATCTTGCTCCCCATATCCCACCCCACCCTTCTTTCTGTTATTCTCAATTCTATAGCCAGAGTCCAAAGATCTCTTTTGTTTTTTTTATCTGTTCCTTTGCTTTGTTTCTTTACATTCCATTTGTTAATGAAATCATCTACTATTTCTTTCTCCTAATTTACCTCTCTTAGTATAATCCCTTCCAGTTCCATACTCTTTGACACAATTGACATTTCAAGATTTTTTTTTCTATAGCTGAGTAGTATTCCATTGTGTGTACATTCCATATCTTTTTTTTTTTTAAGATTTTTTTATTTATTTATACAAGCACTGGGTACAGTCAGAAGTGCAGGAGGGTGAGAGAATTCACCAGAGCGGGGAACAACAGGCAGACTGACGAAGTACACCGCTGAGGGGAGCAGTGGGCGGCAGGAGAGGTCTGCACACCATGTGGGACCCTCACCTGGCAGCCGGGGATCAAACCAGCGCTGCAGAGGCTGTGGGCAGCTTCACAACCCAGTGCTCAACTGCTGCACCACCAGGGAGGCCCACTATATCTTCTTATATTAAGCCATCTGTTCTTGGAACATAAGTTGTTTCTATAACTTCACTATAATAAATGGTGCAATGATGAACTTTGGACTGAAAATATCTTTTTGAATTGGTGTTTTATATTTGGGTAGGATAATACATGGGAGTGAAATTGATGGATCATATGATAGATCTGTTTATAATATTTTGAGAAACTTTCAACTGTTTCCTATATATGTATTCCCACCAACACTGCACTAGGGTTCCTTTTTCTCCATACCTTCTCTAACATTTGTTTCTAGTCTTTTTGGAATGGACCATTTTCACAGGTGTTAGGTAATAATTCTTCATGGTTTTGATTTGCATTTGCTTGATAATAAGTGATAATTAGTATGTGCCAGTTGGCTATGTGTATCTCTTCTTTGAAGAAGTATCTGCTAAAATCTGCCCATTTTTGGATTTTGTCATTAGAATTTTGTTGTTGTTGAGTTGTATGAGTTCTTCTTATATCTTGGACTATTAACCCCTAATCTGATATATGATGTGCAAATACATTCTCACATTGAGTAGGATGTCAGTGTCTTGTTTTTAATGGTAATTTCTTTTTGCTGTGAGTAACCATTTGATGTTGTCCCACTTTGTTTATTTTTGCTTTTGTTTCCCATGTGTATTGTAGTCAAGTCCCCAAAGATGTCCCTGGAGCAAGTGTCATGGAGTGTGTTGCATGATTTATTCACATGTTTTATGATATCAGGTCTCCATCTAAGTTAATTCATTTTCAGTTTTTTTTTTTTTTTTTTTGTGTATGGTGTGAGATAGAGGTCTAGTTTGATTCTTTTGTAGCTGGGCTGGGTTTTTTTTTTTTTTAAGATTTATTTATTTATGCATACAAGAAGTGGGGTACAGGCCAGAGGTGTGGGAGGTGAGGGATTCACCAGAGACAGAGTGGGGAACAGAACAGGCAGATTGACTGATACACTGCTGAGGGGAGCAGTGGGGCTAGTGATGGGAGGTCTGCTGCACCATGTGGGCAGCTCCCTGGCCAGGGATCGAACTCATGCTGCAGTGGCTGCGGACAGCTCCATAGATTGCATCTTAACCCCTTGCACCACCAGAGAGGCCCTCTGTTTCCTGTCACCATTTGTTGAATGGTCTTTTCTGCATTGTATGTGCTTGGTTTCTTTCTTGTAAATTAAGTGTCCGTATAAATGTGCACTTATTTTTGGAGTTTCAATTCTGTTGATTTGTGTGACTATTTTCAGTCCAATAGCATGCTGTTCTGACTATTATAGCTTTGTAGGATAGTTTGAAATCAGGGGGCATAGGACCATTTCTCTTTAGTTTTGTCTGCAGCTAGGGAGAATACTGAAAACATTTTCTTTTTCGCTTACATAATTTCTTAGTCAAAGTATCAATTAAAGAAGTCAAATATGGCTCCTCTTACCTCCTTTTTACTGTTACTTTATTTGAGGCTATTTGCATTGTTTTTATTTTTTTAAGTCATTCTCAAAGAGAATGTCAAAGGCACTGTGGCAGGAAGGAGAAATATTTATTTTGTTACAGTCACCCTTACATCAGTGTGAGTAGGTGCTGTGAACCCTATTTTAGGGAGGGAGTTACTCTCTAAATTGATGTCCTGGGAGAAGGAGCATATGCTTGCTGCCACAAGTAAATTTTCAGTGGGTTACAGAAATGAGATATTTGGGCAGCTCCCAGCTCTGTTGCTGCTTTTTGGAGCTTGGTACTAATGAAGGTGGTGTTTCCTTATATGGAGTGGAGGAATTGAAGGTAGAATGAAAATGGCAGCAATTGTATAGGCCAACGTCTCTCTCATTAGTGGTAAAGTTGTCAGAGATGTTCACTGTTATCTTTGTTTCTTGAAATAAATCAAGTGGCTCCTCTGTACCTAAAATTCTCTTGGTTCAGGATTAATGGTCTGCTCCAGGGATGGTAACATTTACCTAATTTGAAAACTTTGTTTTTTTGTTGCTTGAGAGGTGTTTGAATTATATGTTTACTAGTATGTATAAGTTGCTGTCATTAAGATACTTTTCTCATAGAAGGCTTTTCCTGTGGATATTGTTCTAGTTATTGATAGCTGCACTCAATGTGAAGAATTACCAGAATTCTCCCCCAGGTCTCACTCACCTCAATACTGAGTTGGGGATGATGATTGCCTGTGCACACAGCATGGCTGGGAGAGTGTAAAATAGACCCCAGCTACTAATGCAATACTGTTGCTACTGTTAGTGAATTGTTACTTATAAATTTTGGTATTTGGAATGTTTTAAGACTTTATCCTCTTTTTTTATTTTTACCTATTCTGTTTCCCAATAATTTAGAGTAGTTGCATTTCTTGTCTTACTTAATTCTTTCCCTCTTCTTGCCTCTTTTCTTTCAGCAATGGTCAAATACATTTGGAGAATTTTCCTTTTTTTATGTGTGCTTTGGTAATAATGCCTAAAGACTTTATTAATTTTTAGCAATTGTGTCTCTGCTGACTGTTGCAGTGGTTATTTTATTACTCTCTATTTTTCTTAACTGTCTTGCCTGAAGTTTGTGGCCTTATTCCCAGATTTGTAATATGTTCTATTTACTATTAAAATGTACATTTTGCTTAGGTCTGGCATACTTCTTTATAGTTAATTCTGAGTTATCTGGCATGAGAAAACAAGGCTCTTGTCAGTGTTCATTCTCTGAATTGAGTTTTGTACAGGCATCTCTATATAAAATCTCTTCATTATTCTTTCCTATACATTTTGGATTTATTTGGTGATTTCATTTGAAATGGATTTTTCTATTTGAATACTATAACTCTCCATGTGGGTTCTTTTCTAGTTAATCTTGTGTTTATATTTCTTTTTTAGTTTATTAAAATATTTTAATAGTAGAAGGAAAAGGTGTTATGAATAAGGCCGTCTATGGTTTTATTCATAAACCTGCTAGCTCATTGTTTAAGAGTATTAATGTATACCCTACAACTGGTTTGATAATTAACTCAAAACAAAAGTATAAAAAGATAGTAGTTATAGGTAGTATGATTTTTAGACCTCCCCCCTTTATGCTATAATCTTTATCTTTTCTTTAGAGCTCTAAAATAGCTGAAGAGAAAAATCTTATTAGGAAAAATCTTTATAGTTAAGCTGGCTGACTTAGAAGTGAGGATGTAAGTTGGCTGGCATCATCACTCTTCACTTAGGAGATATGAACAGTTGCTTTTAGATTTTATCCGTGAGCTTGCTCATTGGATTAATGCTTAGTTGCCTTAGAAATGATATTAAAGATTAGAGAAATGAGAAAGCATTTTATTTGCTGGCTCTTAAAGGTTTGTTTTGAAAAAAGGGTATCCCTCTGTTATTGAGGTAAGATCCTTGCTGCTACATTATTTTCTTGATCTATTAAAATGTTTTGTTTTTTTTTTTAATTCTTAAAAAATATTTACATGGTTCAAAATCCAAAGACTATAAAATTATGTAGTGAATTATTAAGTCCGCATTGTTCTCTAACCACCTATTTCTCTTACAGTTTATTTTATTTTTAAATATTTTATTGCATAGATGAACAGCGGTGTAGGCCAGACTTGTGGGGGGGGGGGGGCTAGAGGATTCACCAGAGACAGTGGAGAGCAGAATAGAGGGATTGACTGGAATACACTGCCAAGGAGAGCAGTGGGCGAGACTGGAGAGGTCTGCTGCGCCACGTGGGTTAGCTCCCTGGCCGGGGATGGAATTCAGGCCTTATTTATCCCTGAGGCCACCAGGGAGGCCCAATTACATTTTTTTTTTTTTTTAAAATCTACTTTCAATACACTGAAGTGTGTGTGCAAACACAGATTAAAAATTACCCCTGTGGGGCCTCCCTGGTACCACAAGGGGTTAAGACACAACCTATGAAGCTATCCACAGCCGCTGCAGCACAAATTCAATCTCAGGCCAGGGAGCAACCCACATGGCACAGCAGACCTCTCCTTACTGGCCCGCTGCTCCCCTCAGCAGTGTATTTCATTTGATCTGCCTGTTCTGCTCCCCACTGTGTCTCTGGTGAATCCTCTCACCCCTCACATCTTTGGCCTGTACCCCAGTTCTCATATGCATAAATAAATAAATCTTTAAAAAAATTAAATAAATTACCCCTGTGTCTGTTATTGAGTTATATTACTTGTTTGTAAAATAGGCTTTATTTAGATAATTTGCTGACTTGTGGTTTTGTTTTTTCCTTATAAAAATGCTTTGCTAAGTGTCACATACTTTGGTCTTATAGCCATTGAATCTAATTTCATATGACCCTTTTTTGGCCCAAACCTTCTGCAGTCTTTTTTCACTCCTAAGAAATCTGTCTCCTGTCAGTCTTTACTTTCCTCCTTTTTTCTCACATGTATAAACCCAGAGGCCTCTGTTCATGGACTCTTTTCTGTGGGCATTAGCTCATAGTCTCTGATTGCACTGAATTGTGTAAATCTCATGCATTTCATGAGGTAATGATTGTGTCTTGTTTCATGTCTAAATTGTGTCTCCACCAACTCAGATTGAGTAGCTTTAGACTAGGCATACTTTGTTTAATAATATTAAGATTGCTTCTATTTATTTAATCAGATAATTAATATTAATGATAGCATTGTTACTTTTTTTCTCATCACAGATGGTTTCAAGTAGTTTTCATTCACTTTAAAAACTTTGAAGGTTGTTTTTGTTGTTCATTTTACTTTATGTTTTGCATATGGTCTTTAACTCCTGACCCTAATATTTTTCCAGAAAACTTTTATTTGTTCTTTCTTAAGATTCAGTTATATTTTCCTGCTTTGTAGCCCAAAAGGCAATACTTCTACATATTTAAAATTTTCCCATAACCACTACCAAAAAAATGAGAAAAAACCAAAAACCTACCTTATAAGTCTTTTCTGATGACAGTAATTTCTTTTTTCTAATATTGGATCTATAAAAACTACTGGCCTTGATCTCTGTCCTCAGGGCTTCTTGTGCCCTTAATTCATATCCTTCATAGATTGTCCAGTAGATTATGGCGGCTGGTCATCATGCGAGGTCATGCTACATTGCCTGTGGGTAAAGGTAGACTATGATGTCAGTGTGGGGATGAATGATTTCTGCCTCTTGGCAGGGAACATGTTTAATATATGTACATCTAGTTAACATGGGTGGTACCCAAACAGGAGTGTTAGTGCTGGAGCAGGTTATAGAGACCACTGTATGGGCTTGGCATTAACCTTTTTAATAATGGTACATATTTGTGTATGTAATATTTCAGTATTGTTTAACACTCCCTCAGGCTGTGGTCTAATAACCAAATCCACTGTATCCATGACAACATTTCTCTACTAGCAGGCTCAGCCCAGGTAGGTAACTTCCTTTCGTGGGCCGTGTTTCAGGACTCTGATTCCAGTCTCTTTCTCACTGCACATTCCTTTCTTCGCTCTGTTCAGTCTTCTTTTGTCTTCTGCTTTTCCCTCTTTTTTATATGATTGTCACTTTCTTTCCAAGATCCAGTGAATTCAATGAGTACAATAGTTCAATTTATAGTTCCTTCCTGTAACCTATGTTATCTTTTAAAATATTGTAATCATGAGAAATTAGACTTAACTCTTAACAGGAGCAACTATATAACAGTGTATAAAGTCAAAGATATTTCTCTTTAAATTTGCACGCGCACACACACACGAATGAGATCTGTATTCTCAGGCTGTGTCCTCTTACTTTCTCCATTCACTAACATCTCCCCATTCCACATCTTCTCCCAAGAATCAGGGTCAGCAGTTTGGCATCTGCTGATATAGATCTCCAAGTCTCTACCCACCCATCCCCCATGCGGATTTTCCCACTTAAGTTTCCTGGCTTGCCTCTTACTCTTTCTTTTAATTTCTGAGTAATATTTAATGGTGTGGCTATACAATAATAAATTATTTAATGACTCCCCTCTTAAAATTCTCTTAAAAGGAAGTGTTTACTTGAGGGCCTCCCCTGGTGACTCAGTGGTTGAGTGCTGGGCTGCAAAGCTGCCCACAGCCTCTGCAGTGCCCCATTCGATCCCACATGGTGCGACAGACCTCTCCTGCCGCGCCCGCTGCTCGCCTCAGCAGTGTATTTCTTCGTCAGTCTGCCTGTTCTGCTCCCCGCTCTGGCTCTGGTGAATTCTCTCACCCTCCCGTGTTCTGACTGTATTCAGTGCTTGTGTAAATAAATAAATAAATCTTTAAATAAAAAAAAAAGAAAGGAAGTATTTACTTGAAAAAAAAATTTAAGCACTAGCAACAATGTTGTCAGTGTCTGCTCGATGCTTTCATCAGTGTGATAGTCATGATTTTATTTCTATGGAATTACTGAGTTGAAAATATATATATATATATATATATATATATATATATATATATTTGAATGGATTTTGGCAGATTATTTTCCAGAAAAGGCTAAACAAGCTTCAGTCCTACTGGCAATATGAGAAAATAGCGTTTTCATCACATCTTCTCTAACAGTGTTCTTTAATTTTTCTAGTCTGAAGGGTGTGAAGCAATAGCTCATTAATACTTTAATTTGCATTTTCCTTAGCTACATTAATTTCAGGTAATCTTTTTACATACTTGTAGATTATCATTGGATTTGCTCTTTTGTGAATTGTCTATTCATTTACTTTGCCCAATTTTCTAATGACCTTTGTGTCTTTTTCTTTGTCAGTTTTTGTATATTATAGCTATTAACCTAATATCTGCCACATGCTTTGCTTATTTTTTCCTAAACCTGTTATTTATCTTTATCACATTGCATATTGCCTTTTTTCATTTAATTTCCTTTTCTTTTCCCTTTCTTTTCTCCACCATATCAAAATTTTGTTTTCATTTCATGTGTATGTGTTTTCATTTCATGTAGCTTTATGGTTAGGGGATTTCCAGTTTGGGATTAAAAAAATGCCTTATCCACTTTAGGTTATTTATGCTCACAATCTTTTTGTTACTCAGAGTTCAAACTCAGAAGAAGAGCAACAATGAAAGATTGGGATTTATTATAAGAAATTGACAGTGCAATCATGGGAGCATATTTAAGTTTATGTGAGACTAAATAGTTTATATACCTGGTGCTGGAGTCAGAATATAACAGGGCAAATAGTTGGTAGGAGAAGATCATACATGTAAGTCAGGGAAACTTTGAAACCTGAGTGGGACCCCATGTGGGTAGTCTGGAACTCATCATCACCACTCACTGTGTCCAAGTGTTAAACTCTTATGAGGGAGGTTTCTTGAAGAAGATGGATTTTTGTATCACAGATTTAAACATGCATATAATCGTATAACCCAGAAAACAGAAAAACTGAAGGAGAAAATCTGTTAAGAGTTGTGGTCTCGGTTACTGTCTCTTGCTAACAGAGTGAGTGAGCAGAGATGCAACCATGTGTGGGACATGCAGCAGCATGTTGTACTTCACCAACTGTTGCACACAAAAAAATACTTGGTGATTCCTTTTTGCCTTACAGATCTTGCAGACAGATGTCTCATGTGGCTCAGGCTAACTTGGAACTATGCAGGAATTCTGGGCTATGTTGTTCCGGGTTAGCTAAATAAACTCATTATATTTCCTTCACAATCTTATCTCTGATATAAGTGCTTCTTTTTTTATATATATATTTTTTATTTATTTATTTAAATAGAGGCATGTTATTTATTTGTTTGTTTGTTTGTTTGTTTATACATGCATTGGGTACAGTCAGAAGTGTGGGAGGGTGAGAGAATTCACCAGAGCCAGAGCGGGGAGCAGAGCAGGCAGAAGGACCGAAGTACACTGCTGAGGGGAGCAGCGGGTGGCAGGAGAGGTCTGCGCGCCATGTGGGACCCTCCTCTGGTGGCCGGGGAGCAGCCGGGGATCGAACCGGCGCAACCCAGCGCTCAACCGCTGCGCCACCGGGGAGGCCCTCTGATACAAGTGTTTCAACTTAAATTTCTGGATATTGACTTATGTTTACAGTATTTATTTAAAAAACCATCTTTTTGTCCTACTGAATTGAAACACTACCTTTTTACATATGTTCTAAGTTATACTAGCAAATATTTGCTTCAGTTTAAATTGAGAAATTGGTCTAAACTTAATTTTGTTTCGTTTTGGTCTTAGTAATGCTTATTGGTGAATGGTAGAACATTTTCTACATTGACTAACTGCTCAGTTTTATGAAGTTAGGAATTACTGACAGTATTAGCTATTGCTTGAGTGCTAGAGACCTGCACTAGTGGTTAATATTTAGATGAAAACTGTTAGGTCTTCCACACCTGTGTAACACACCTGTGCAACAAAGACATACTTCCGAGTTCTTGCATAGTATTTGAACGAAAATATCTGAAGGAATATGCTATAGCTGTGTATGTGTGTGAAGCATGAAAAAGTATACAAAGTATGAGCAAAGACTGTTTAACTCAGTGCATGTAGGAAAGAATTTTCACATTTTAAATGAGAGTTTTATACAAATTGACATATTCCAAATACAAATTCCTTTGTTGAAATGTGATGGTTGACTACCTGGTAGGTGATTAACTACCTCACCTTGGGCTTTCAGATTTTACAAACTTTTTTCCACACAGGCTTTTTGTTGTTTTAGTTAAGGTCAAAGTTCATTTGGCCTGAATGTTTGGAAGAAGAAGCCCAGCATAGAGCTGGTTTAGTGAATGTTTTCAACACCATTTCTTCTCATAGCATTCTATAGGAGATGTTCACAATTCTTACTGACATCACATCTGCAGGATTTCTGGGCCTGTAAAAAATTTTTAAGGATATTTATTTTGTTTTTATTTTTACCCACATCTGCAAAATTTGTGTGGGTGCCTGCAATTTATTTATGGATATACAAGTTCCTGAATGCAAGCATTGAGTATGATTCTGCACACATTCAAGTAAGATGTTCTTTTTCTAATCAAGTAAAAAGGACAGTACAAGACTTGAAATTAGAGGGAGGAGCCAAAGTTAAAAAAAAATCTATGATAAGAAATGAGCTAAATCATCGGTTTCTCTTTAAAATAAATAGGGGCTATTTTGTCTCGATCTAGGCCTTTTTGCTTCCATTTTACCCGCAACTGAACACAGGTACTTGTTCCTGTATTCACACACTCTTACATAGATTTAGACGAAAAGTGTAAATACTTGAGAGCTCCCAAATATGGAAAGACAGCAAAAGACTGAACGAGTAGACTTCCAAGCATCATTGAAGAGAAACTTAAGTGGGAGAAGAGGAAGAAAGAACAGTTCGGCAAACTCCTTTGAGTGTAGTGTAAAATAGAGGCATTTTGTGGTGAAATCAGGATAAAGAATTTAAAGGATTATTGAAATGAATGAAAGGGGTCTAAAGGTATAGCCTTACAGTTATTTAAGTCAGGGCTTCCCTGGTGGTGCAGGGGTTAAAGTCTCAGTGTTATCAAACTATTGCCAGCCATCACAGCAGGAGTTAGATCCCTGGCCTGAGAGCTTAACCAATTTGGCACAGCAGAGCTCTCCTGTCTTGCCCACTGCTGCCCTCAGCAGTGTATTTCAGTAGATCTGCCTATTCAGCTCCTCACTTTGTCTCTGGTGAATCCTCTCAAGCTCTCCCCACCCCGCCCACCTGCCCCGCACCTCTGGCCTACTCCAGTTCTTGTATCCATAAATAAAATAAATCTTAAAAAAATGTTTAAGTCATGGAACTATAATATATGGCATGTTAAGTATTTATTAGTGTGGAGTATTTGAAAGGTGCTAAGAGAATAAAGTTCTCATCACAAGAAAAAAAGTTGTAACTACATAAGGTGATGAATATAATCTAGATTTACAGTGATTATTTCACAATGGATCGGTTATCAAATTATGTTGTATATCTGAAATAATGTTACGTGTCAACTGTACTTCAATAAAAAATAAATTCCCAGCAAGCCTTTCTGTAGACATTTTTCCAGTTTTTCTTTTATTTGCAGATGTTTTATGATGTCTTATTCTTCTTTAATCCTGTGTTGATACTACTCATTAAAAAGGGTAATGATGACTCATATTAACAGTCTCACCCTATATGTAGAGGTATTTCTTGTTTTATGGGACATCTCTTCTGAGTGATTTCTCCCAGCAGTAGCAGTGCATTTTTCACTGATTCACTCAGCATTTTGAGTACCATTTGTAACCAATGGCAGATATTTTCAGTTTTACAAAGAAGAAAATGTTCAATTTAGAATTTGAAGAGCAAAACTGATTCCTACAAAACCCAAATTCATGAATGACTTTTAAGCCCTAATGTTCTAATTCACTCTTACATTTCCTAAATATTATTGTGGATGTAGGAAATTAGATTCATCAGTAAAAGTCCTATCATTGACAGAAAATCCAATATGTAATAGATAAAAACATCTTTATGCCTTTTCCTCAAAATACGTACCCTCATTTTTCTACCCATTAAAAACTTAGAATACAGTTTTGCCAGTAGTTCTTAGTTATGAACACTTGCCTTGAGTTGGTACAGGGAACCCATGTTTGGTGGGTGAGATGAGGTCTCTATCACTTTTTCAGCAGAAGAGTAATAAGCATGTCTCTTTTTATGGGGTGGTATAAGCAACAAAAATTGATTTCTTGTCACTCGTCCCCATTTGTGTATTTCCCTGTTTTGGGTAAATCAAAATTAATGTAGAATTCTTAAATCTGTCGCAAAAATCTGGAGATCTGATAGTTTTCATCATTTGTCTAAGTGGAGAAATTAATCATCTAGTTGTAATAAAAATGTGGAAAGAAAAGTGTGTTCCTGTTTGAGACATTGAAAATCTCTTCTAATAATTTCTCAGAGTCTTTTGAAAGAGAAAGTATTTGATTGTGGGAAGCAAAAGACATGATAGGGTTAAAATGAGACAGGGAATGAGGGGATTCTTAAATTCTGAAACTTGTTGCTTTTGGGAAGTGTAACCCTTAAATGCCATTTTCATCTTTGCTTTCTGTTATTAAGGTGAGAGGTAGATAAAAGGCTTGGGGCTTTTATTAAAATTGTATTTGTAGCCATGCCACATAGTTTTTTTTTAACAAAAACAACAGTTCCACTGAGGTTTCTAGCACTGAAGTCATTAATGAACCTCTTATATATGAAAGTAACAAACCTTATAATAAGAATCTTTCGTAGTATGTGTGAGGGAGTAAAATTAACAGGTTGTCACTATGCAAATGATTTTCTGTTTAATATTTGCATTATGATAGGGAGTCAGAAATTATTGTTCTAAAAGTTAGAAGCTTTATTTTGCAAATATTTTAAGGGTACGTGATTAAGATTGGAAAAAGGGATAGATTTTTCTAGAGTGAAGAGAACCCAAATAAGAATTTGCTCCATAATTTACAAGCAGAAACTGTTCTGCTTTAGTTTTGTGTAGTTCACGAGAGGAAGTCCTTACTGATCTTTGAAAAGAAATTTATAAATATGAAATTATGGAGAAACTGTAAATTTTCAGAAAAGAGTTTTAGTTGGGAGATTAATAGTGAAAACTTACATGGAAATACTGAGGTTCTTTTAGTATATTCTGGTTAATGAATCATTTCTTACAACTTTCCCTCTCATTCCCCATGTTACCCATTTTTCTTGAGCAAAGTTTCTGGAGAGAGTATTGTTTTTTTCTTGTGATCATTGGTTTTTACTTTTTGCCTGTCCTTGAAATAAATGTCTTCCCCATATTTGTTTCCCTTAGCATCCCTTCTCTGCTAGTTGGAATTATGGGTTTTATTTTTCTCAGCAAAACCCAAAAGATTCGTAGAATATATTTTTCTCAGTCTTACTTTGATTATCCCCGCCACCTCCAGAAATTTGGAGTGGCTATTCTTGCCTACCTTGTTAAATTCAAGTACCTTTCCTGGTCCTAGGGGTTACTTGTCATATGGCCCTATCTTGGACAAGCTGTGAGAAGTTGCACTAATATCAGATTTGTGGTTCTGGCTACCCCTGCATCCTGCCATATCGAAATCTTGCTGGTGTTTTTGCACCACGCTTAAGATTGATTCTCTACAGCATTTTTTGGTGCCCTCCCTGTTCTCTAGATAATCTCTAAGTGACGCCATCTAATTCACATTTTTGGATTTATTCTCTTTTATCAGTTATGTATTTAAATACTTATCTCCAGTGAAACCCATAAACTCCTGAGAGTTAGATCATCATAGCATCTTGTATAGTGGAAGTTGTAGGTGCTTATTGAATTATTTAACAATATTTAGTAATAATAATAAACAGCTCAGACTTTCATGCTTACTGTGTGCCAGGAATTGTTCTAAGGGCTTTATATACTTAGTCTTCAGAGCATAAGTCTGGTCTTAGTAGGCATAGAGGTTAAATGACTTGTTCACAGTCTCACAGTGTAGATGCTACACTTTGAGCCAAGTGTAACTCCAGAGTCTAACCTCTTAACCACCATGTGATACTGTAGATCTAGTTGAGACAAATAGTTTTAGATTGCTATACTCTAAATTATATTTTCCTTTCCTTTCAATATTTTATTATGAAAATTTTCATATGAAGAAAGTGAAAGAATTGTAAATGGACACCAAAAATAAACACACACTCAATCCTTATACTCTGTGATAATTCTGTTGTATTTGCTTTAATACGCATTTGTCCATCCTTGTAGTCATTTTATTGTTTTGATTTCAAAGTCAGTTGCAAACACTTGAATACTTTCTCTCTAAACATTGCAATATGTATTTCATTAATCATTTTTTATGGTTTATATACAGTGAAATGTACAAATTTTAAGTGCACTATTTAAGATTTTTTTTATAAATGCAGGTTTTATAACCCAAACCTGTTAGATAGAGAAAATTATTTTTTAAATTTAGTATTAGACTATTTTACTATTTTACTATTTTACTATTTTAGTATTAGACTATTTATAACTCAAGTATATAAGCTATACATTTCCCTCCAAATTAAACCCTGCTTTTCTGATTGTCCTGTGATCTTGCATCAGTTCTTTAATTTATTACACCAACCCCATAGAGGGTAGGGTCATTTCAAGGGCCAATTTGGCATGAAGAGCCTATTTAGAGATATGACGAACGATGGAATTGTTACGATAGTCTTCATTCTCACTTCATAAAGTATATGTCTGCAGATCCTTAATTGATAACAGCTCCTTTGATATGTAATGTTTGATATAATTTTCGTGAATTACGATGACCTTATTCCATTTGTTTTCCAATGGAACATGCTTTGCTCAAATGGCTTTGATGTTGAGAGGATGCTGCCCTTGAAATTCATTCTTTCTGGGTTGATGTCCATTTGATGATAATTCTTTAAAAATTACTCAGACTGATATAAGAGAAAAACATATTTCTGGAAGCTCTGCCCTCATTCCCTTGCTAATCTCATTCAGTCTTGTAATTTTAAATTACTTTAATTTTAAATAACTTTGTTACCCTGATGATGACTTCAAAATTTATGTTTCTAGTTTAGAGCTGTACCCTGGAATTGTCATCTCTATATGAATGGCTAATAAATACTTCAACTTTAAAATATAAAAAACAATCTTAATCTTACCCATCCCTCCCCTTCTTAATCTGTCCTTCTATATAGTGTTCCTGATTTCTCTAATATCAGGTCTTGGAATTCAGTTTAAATACTAATTAATAAGATCAGAATAGTCTAGCCTTTAATAGGTTTTTTCTAATCCATAGACATCCTACTCCCAATTTAACGGAGGAAATTGTGTATATTTATGTTTAAAGATTGGCATAAAATATTTAGAAGGCAGGATTATATAAAATAGTGATTATTGTTTTGGGAAGTCACTAAATTTTTGTTTTTAATAGAAATATGTCTAATAATTTTTGTAATAAATTTGCAGTAATGTATTTGGAAATGTCAACTAGACTTTAAATTCTTACACTTTATTCAGCTCTTCCTATTCTGTCTTGAGTTCTTCTCATTTTATTTTAAGTGAGCACAAATTGGATGTCTAGATGATGATTTCACTTATGCAATGTAATGTCTTTTGACACTTCAGGAATTCTGTGTCAGAAGGAAGAAAACTCCTGACCACTTGCTGTTCAGTTTTCATGTAGAGTAATATATAAATCTTAGACTGGCAGCTTTAATACAATAATAAAGTGGGCTCTTCTTGTTGGAATTTGATGGCAAGTGTCAGAGAGCAGTTTAACACACAGTGGCCTGAAGGGATTGTCAGCAGAAAAGAGGGAGATAAGGTGTAGTGACACTGTCCAAGTTGCTCAGAGGAGTGTACTGAGGAGGGAGGTTAGTTCCCTTTCTTTTTACTACCTCTTTTCCCCTGGCATCCTACCATGGAATCCATACCAGTACCTGATGTGTGTCTTTTGCTCTGTTTGGAGCAAAAATTGTGGCAGAACATACTTTCACATGAAGGGTCAATGTTTTTGTGGTCATGCTATGGAATCCTGACAGAACTGGTATGGAATTTGAGAGCTTAGACAAAGATTACTGCCTATCATTGCCATGAGAATTCTACATTTCTGAAAGTTTGACAACCATGTCTTTTCTACCTATGTACTCAATGCCTCAAAGCACGTTCCTTATTACCACTAAATAAGTAAAATAACCCTTCACATTAAAGTTGTGAAGTGTGTCGGTTAGAGAGCTAGAGTGAGTACTAATTATTAAAAGACAGAAAAATTTCCAAACAAAATCTTACATGACTGGTGTTTCTGGTCTTTGCAAAGTGAGTAAACATTCTTTGATATCTGAATCTATACATAGAAAAAATGTGAACAGAGAATCTATACATAGAAAAACGTGTCTCAGAGTGATTATTTCACATGTTGTATGGACCAGATTACAGCTGATAGGCACTTAGTTGAGTATTTTTGAAATTATATTTTTTAGAAGGTGGAGATTAAGCAGTGGATACACTACAGCTGAGTGGTTTTGCCTCAATGAGGTATTTATTCTCAGAACTTTGGGGCCATGAGGAAAAAGCAGGTAAGTGAAAAGTTTATGTGCTGGCGAATAGAACAGAGAGCAAGGGTCAAGAGAGTTTGGAAAGTTGGAGGAATGTTTGGGTGAAGGAGGAGATAAGAGATTTTCCTTGTTGGAAAATGCAGTGAAAGAAACAAAATGCTGTAAAAGAAGTTCTTGACTTGAAAAATCTGGGCCATAAGATCTGCAGGTTCTGATATGGCTAAAAATGTGTGTATTCATTGAAACAGATTTATTCTTAGTAAGCTTTATATTTAATAGAGGTTTTTGGTAATATGAAGGCTCTCTATCCAGCTGTACTGGTCCATGTGCAAAATAGACTGATGGTTATCTTTGTGTTTTTAAAGTCTCATACCTCCTGTGCTCATATCCTTCAATTATCTTGACAATTATGTTTAGGAACAAAATCTGCCACAGTTGGACAGGCAGCTTTCTAAATTAGATGGGGTAGACTCGAAGAATGTGTTTTTCTAAGCAAAAAAGAAAAAAAAAGGACATATAATAGTCACCTTTAATTCTCACCTGTGTATTTTGTCCTAAAATACACAGAAACTGACATAACAATGAAATTATTATTTTGTTTAAAAAACAGTATCCATCTATGCGTTTATGTAATGGATAGTATGTGTTGCCCTAATTTTATTGAACAAGCAAGAGACATAACTTGATTTTAAGTGACTACCGAGAGGAATTTTAGAATTAGGGATTCTAAATCTTTACAAATTTAGCCTTCATTCAAAAAGTCAGAGTAATGTTGTATCTAATATTGTAATACATTTTATAAAGCAGATTATGAGACATTCTGGTCAGTTTTATATCTGTATTGGATATAAAAATATTGTATCCAATCTGTTGGCTTGTTAGAAGCTCTTGCTAATTATCAATCTTCATTTTGGATACTGTACATTAACTTAGTGAGGGACATGATGCTAAAAAGTAGAGTCAGGGAGCAACATAGGGGCCTAATGTTTTTAATGTGATTTTATATGATTATAGTCTCTACTTGATGGATCTATCATTTCTAGTTCTCCATATATTGCTGTCAGAAATAGCAACTATTTATTGAATGTTTTCTGTGTGCCAGCTTGTTCTGAGGCCTCTACATGTATTAAATATCCTTGTGGTTGGGCCTCCCCGGTGGTGCAGCGGTTGAGCGCTGGGTTGCGAAGCTGCCCGCAGCCTCTGCAGCACCGGTTCGATCCCCAGCCACCGGGCGAGGGTCCCACATGGCATACAGACCTCTCCTGCCGGCCACTGCTACCCTCAGCAGTGCACTTCGGTCCTTCTGCCTGTTCTGCTCCCTGCTCTGGCTCTGGTGAATTCTCTCACCCTCCTGCGCTTCTGACTGTACCCAGTGCTTGTAAAAATAAATAAATCTTAAGAAAAAAAAAAAATCCTTGTGGTTGCTATTGCTTTTAATTCCATGTTAGGGATAAGACACCCAAAACACAATGAGATTGAAGGACTTGTCCTGGGTCACAGGCCTAGTTGTGGAGTAAGTCTCTTAATTGCTGTGCTGTTTAATCCTTTTGAAATCTGGGTGGTTTTTCTAGTGGTCCACAAAGTGAATTTTACATTTTTTTTTAAAAAGAGTTATTTCTTTATTGGGCCTCCCTGGTGGTACAAGAGGTTAAGCACAACACTGTGAGGCTGTCCACAGCCTCTGCAGCATGAGTTCGATCCCTGGCCAGCCAGGGAGATACCCACATGGCACAGCAGACTTCTCCTGTATCATGCGCTGCTCCCCTCAGCAGTATATTTCAGTCAGTCTGCCTGTTCTGTTCCCCACTCTGTCTCTGGTGAATCCTCTCACCCCCACACCTCTGGCCTGAACCCCAGTTCTTATATGCATAAATAAATCTTTTATTAAAAAAAGAATTATTCCTTTATTGTAAGATTTTTATTTATTTTGCATAGAAGAACTGGGGTGTAGACCAGAAGAACAGGGGAGGTGAGAGGATTCACCAGAGTCAGAGTGGGGAGCAGAACAGGCAGGTCCACTAAAATACACTGCTGGAGGGGAGCAGCTGGTGAGACAGGAGAGATCTGCTATGCCATGTGGGTTTAGCACCCTGGCTGGGGATTGAAGTCAGGTCAACTTGTGTTTTGGGGTAGTGTCACTGTAGAAGCTTTGAGACTTAATCCCTGGGCCACCAGGGATGCCCCAAATTTTAAAATTTTAAAGAGATAGTTACATTTCTGGTGGCTAGTTTGACTTCTTTATCCTTTCAGATGTGTTCTTTCTTAGGAAATTAGTTATTATCTTAAAAATTCTTACCTAAGGAGAACATTGTGATTATCATCAGCACTAGGGATGATACATAATATGTGCTTCTCTTTCATGATGTACTGCAAGGTTTTAAAATTTTCAAATTGTAGTCCTAGTCTAGAAGATGTGTAATATAATACAGTTGATATTTTCTGTGTGTCTCTTTTGTGATGGGTCCCAGGGATATGATAAGGAGGAAACATAAATTGCTTTTCCAAGTAAGTACATGTTCATTTTTACCAACTTTCCAGGCTCCTGCCTTGGCTCACCATAAAGGCTAGGTGACCATGAAGCATGTAGCATACTTGTGTAGGCTCCTTAACCTTAGCTTTTTGAAAGGTTGACATGAGTTACAAGTCTGCCTTCTCTCTAAACTCCTTGGAGATCCTGTCTGACATGTTTAATTATCATTCCTACTGTTCACCTCATTTTATAAATAATCCACAGACATTTACACTTAAATGTCTCTCCACCAAGTCAATTAGTATGCTAACATTTTCAGAGGAAAATCATTTTTTTCCCTCTTTGCCTTGACCAAAGAGCAAGGGAGAATAGGGCCACATCAGAGTATACCAGAAAAAATTATTTCATTGCTGTACTAGGACTTTATTTGTGATAACAACACTTTAGTATCTGGTTAAATCACTAGACTCGGGCCTCCCCGGTGGTGCAGCGGTTGAGCGCTGGGATGCGAAGCTGCCCGCGGCCTCTGTGGCGCCGGTTCGATCCCCGGCTGCTCCCCGGCCACCAGAGGAGGGTCCCACATGGTGCGCAGACCTCTCCTGCTGCCCGCTGCTCCCCTCAGCAGTGTACTTCGGTCCTTCTGCCTGCTCTGCTCCCCGCTCTGGCTCTGGTGAATCCTCTCACCCTCCCGTGCTTCTGACTGTACCCAGTGCTTGTATAAATGAATAAATAAATCTTTAAAAAAAAAAATCACTAGACTCATACCCAATATGTCCATTTAATTTCAAGATGTTCTTGAATCTTCTAAAAATTAAACAGGACCCTCAAGGTTAAGACTCCCTGCTTTTGATCTTTTTACAATCTTTTTCAAGTATTCTGTACATATAAATATCATTCTTAATTTCTGTTACTTTATAGTGGTGGTATGTAAATGATGAAACACATTGTTTTCAGAGGTTTTTGGTACTATCAGTTGGTCTTACTGTATTTGGGAACTAAGCCCTGGAACATTTTTTTTTTTTATCCCAGGAGGAATCTCTTGGTTTTGATGGTGGTGAAATAGGTGGATATTCCTAAGCTTTTTGGAATTAATATAAATTATAAATATAAATTGTTGTGGAGTTTTGGTCTGATTTTCCAGAAAAAAGCAACCTGGGGGGGGGGGAGGGAGAGCGCGCGCGAGAGAGAGAAGTGTGAGTGAGAGAGAGTGTGTGTGTGTAAGTGCACACTAGGACGTGAGGATATAATTCTTGTACTTTGACCACAATTGTGAATATTCAGTAAAGTTAGAGTTAACTATATTTTTACTTTTCCTTCACCATGGTTCTTGGCAAAAGGTCTCCTGGTCCATGAAAGTTATAAAAAGGCTTTGGAGTTTATCTCTAGAGCTGCAGTTTTAAAATATGGTTCCCAAGTGAAGGAAGCCTCCTTCAGGATTGTTGTTCACAGCCATTTCTTTATTTTATTGAGTTTCTAGTGGAAGTTTCCGAGTTGGAGGCCATATCTGGATTTCACTTTCTCATCTCCCTGTATAAAGGGAGGGTATATTGAGTTTTGCAAGAGGATGGGTTTTGCAAGAAAGGATGCCATGTTGTATTTGCCCTTGTGATTGCTTGCTTTTTATGTCCCCTTCATATCGGGAAGGGAGACTCAATATCTGTTAGGAGTATTCCAGATACATTGACTAGTAGAGAGGAAACTGAAACTCACGCTAAGGGTTTGGAATCACTCTGATTTTCACCTCTTTTCCCCTCCTCTCTTTGTAAAAGACAATTTATAGTACATTTTGTCTCTCTAAGGGAGACTTGAGTACCCAGCTGGCTAGATATATTTAAAGAAATAAAAAAAAAATCTCTTTAAACAGTCCTTGAAGAAATCTATTATAAATTTGAGTGGGAACCTGAGAATGCTGTGGCATACAGGCAAAACTAATTAAAATAACTGATAAATCAGATGTAGCTTCACCTGGGATTCTCAAGATTAAAATATCTGAGAATTATGTTAAAAAGCTTTGCTTTCAATTCCAAAAAAGCTTAGGAATTTGTTCCTTCGTGCAGCTTGGAACCACTGTCACCTATGCCCGCTAGTGCATACATGTAAGTTTGACAGTAAAAGTTTGTGCTGTTATTCCTGCCTCTGCCCTTGTTACTTCTGAGATTCCTGGTATGAGAGCTCTCCTGATCTCTTATTTCCTCATCCCTGGGTGTTAGGGAAGGGGGTGACCTTTTTTTTCCCTGCCTGTATGGTTCTGCTGCACTGCTCCAGAACTGGAGAAACAGTAAGTACACCCTGGAAAGTATGACACTCCTGGCAGTAAACTCCTCTACACCAGGGCAATTTCTGTTCCCCACAACTGCCCAGGCACAGCATCCTGTTTGTTCTAGTCCCCAAACAAGGAATGCTAATTTAAAATCTTTCTCTTCATTTCCCCCATCTGTACTTCTTGGAATAGTATCTGGGGTAGCATAGATCATGTAAGGAACCTAGAGATCCCAGCATGCTCAGCAGCTGTTGACTTGCCTCCCAGGAGTGGTGCTATTAGGTGCTACTAGTATCTACCCCAATGGATGTCTGAGGTATAGAGGTCAAACAACAACTTGGAGTTACTGTTGGGGAGGGTGGTGAGCCACATGGACAGCTGTTTGTCCTCTTGCTAAGACTTAGAGCAGCTTCTTAGTGCATGCTTGATGTTTATTGGCATGGTGACTTTTTAACCAGATGTAACCCCTTTTACACACACACACACACACCCCCCAACAAACAACCACCACCACCCCCTCACCTCCCCATCCAGAACCTTTCTTTCTTATTAGCCTAGTTTTACCTCTATGAATGAAAGACAGGTGATGATTAATGGCCCCCCTTTCAGCTGACACATTTGGCATTGTCGAGACTATGGCACAAAACAACTATTCATTTAAGGTTCTATATCTGTCACAAATGGTTTTTCAAACTTCACATGTCAAAATTGATAGGTTACCAAGGAAAAATTAAAAAAAAAAAAAGACTCACTTTTTACAGTTTGCACAATTTTAATAACAAAACTTCCTGTACACTGTACTTTGTTATCAGCCCCCCCAGACCCCCCCCATAGTAGTGTTTCTTCCCACCCCCCCAACCCACTTGCCCACCTCCCGCCCCACCAAAAAAAAAAAAATGGCTCTTAAGGTGATATAACACAATGTGTTTAGACTGTACTTTTAGTCTGCAGTCTCAGTGTTGATAGGAAAAGTTCACCAAACATTCCATAGATTAGACCTTTTTTTTAATTACCAAGGAAAAATTGGTTAGTTGAAGGAATAGCAGACGTTTCCAAATGTTTGCAATAGCAGTATGAAAAAAGCTTAAACAGTCAGTTTCTATTTGTTTTTGGCCTTAAATTATTCAAGTAGTGCAAGTTTGCCCTAGGTTCAGAAGAGAAATATTTGTGGATCACCTTATCATTTTTATTTTTGTATTTTTCTGGTTGAAACACTTTAATTAATAAGGTATGAAAAGGATGTTCCAAATAGGTCTCTTACTGTATTGCTGTATTAGGAAAATGATCATGTAAGTCAGTTTCTAAAAATACTCTTTTAAAATTTCATATTGATATTCACATTTTTGAGAGAAACAGCATTTATAGCTTTTCTCCCTGATACATGTATGTAGGAAGTATGTCTTAAGAAAATGATATGCCTATTTTGAATTTCATGGTTCAGACCTAGGGCTATATAAAACTCATTTTTATTGGAAAGATGGAGTCTAGCTCTTGGTGACTAGCATTAGAATAAGCAGATGGATTTTAATAATTAGTGGAGTTGGGAAGTTCAATCAATTCCATTCATTGAATTGGTACAGAAATTAACTTAGGCACATTAAGAAATTACATGTGTTAGTGTAGATTTTTGGCTTAAAAAATTAGTCTTTGCTATTTGATGTTGGCAGTGGGTATTCTCTGAGTTGTTTGTAGATTTGCAAATTTATCAGCCTACTCTCATTTCAGAAAGGTGATTGAAAATCCCTGGCAAGCCACAGAAATTAATATAAATGATTCCAAACTAGCTCTTAAATGCTAGGTTGGTACAGTGTCATAGCCATCTTTGGCTTTCCTTTTTCCAAAAGAGATTTGTTTTTTCGTTCTTGGTTTCCTCTAACCTTGAAAATTAAAAAAAGAGAAAAAGAAGGGAGTTGAGGAAAGGTTGTAGAGGATAAAACCACATGTAGAAACAAAAGCCCTAACATTGTGTTGCCGGGATCTGCAGTATAGCTGTGATGCTTTTCCATTCTATCCAGTTGGTAAAGAGAGTTCATATGACTAACAACCTCATCTTCAAACTGGTTCTGACACCACAACACACACAGACCCAAATTAAATGGGATCCTGCCTTCTATAGGCAACTGGAAAGGGAAGTTTACACTTTAAATGAGAAAGAAAAAATGTTACTTGGCACACTGTTAGTTAACTTTTCTCAGAAAACATTACTTAAAAAAAAAAAATGGAGGGCAGAAAAACAAATCGGTTATTTTCCAACTGGCTGTGTTTGTCTTTGTGGCCTTGGGTATGCTATTCCCCTGAATTAACTAAGTGGCTTGATTTTCCAATTTACTTTTCTGCAAATATTAAAGATATTACCAGTTGCTGGTCCATTTGACAAACTGTAATCTTTAGGATTAATGTGGGGATTCCCAGCCAATGTTTCTCACCCTTCTCACAGTTTGAATTAATTTTGGTTGTGGTTGAAATGATGAAAAATAATCCTCTGTTCTCCTCAGGGCTAGTGGAATTTTATGTGTTCTGGACACAGTTGTATTGTGACAATGCTGTCCCCTGACAAATGGCTGTGGTCACCCTGATAAATGGGTTGGTAAATTTTAGCATGTGGAATTTGCATTTGTAGTGGGGTCTTCTGATATAGCCCCTCTGTAGGGAAGCAGTGAGCTGCTCTCTCTGCTGTAAAGTCAGCTTCTGTCTGCCTAAGCAGGTTCTGGTTTAAGAACAGATGAAATGCTCCCTGCTCAAGACTAACTGAACTTGACTAGGCTGAGACTTAGCCAAAACTAATCTACCCACCTTAAAAATGTTGAGGGTACTTTCCTACCATAACTTGTCATCTGCCTGCTTTTTACTGAGATGTGTTTTCTTTGATATGTAGGTAGACAGCTCTCTCTTAGTACTAAAGAAGAAAAAATTAGGATTAAATTTCATGAGATAAACTGTAAACATGTTTTTAATTTAGTCAGGGAAGAAAATTCTCTTTGAATGAAGGGTATTATGTTAATGAAAAGATAACATTTTAGGAGATAGTATTTCTCTGAGGACTTATGCCTTTTTTCACGGAGTAAATGTCAGTGGTAAAAGTGCTCATTATTCTAAAATCAAGTCAATAGTCTAATTTCACAATTTTTGCTACTACATGCATGGAACTTGTCTATAGAAAATTTCTGTGTGAATCAGTAGCTTGCATCTAAATTCCAAATATATCATAGTTTCTTCTATACAAATCGTAATTGAAGAAATGAATTACTTGTGGCTCTTTTCTGCATGAAAAATGTGCCATCATGTTTATTTGCTCATTATGAAATGTTTGTATTGACTCCCGGAGAATCTCTTAGCCTTTCCCTGTTTCAGTTGCAGGTCAGGGGCCTTGCCTGTTTGATGCAGATTATGTGCAGTTACCAGGTTCTCACAGCTGGCTGCCTTTTAACTTCAGCTAACCTGTTTCTGTAAGAGTCAGATTTCAAAAACCTTTCACCAAAATTCCCCTCTCCTTTTCATCCTCTTGCCTCAGTGCCACCTTTGAGTCACCACTGTGTGGCTGCATATGCATGTAGAGTGTTCTGCCACGACAGGATTTACCTTGGTAATGTATTGTCCCTTCACTTAAAAAGGAACTGCTCTTACAGTGAATATCTATGTTTATTGTTAAAAGGTGAAATTTTAGCATATAATTTTTAGAAAGTGAATTTTTGTGGTTTCTTTATACTATATTCTAACAAAAATTAGTGTTACGCCTGTTGCTAGCCAATTATTTTTTATTTGACTCTAAGATTTGAAGATTAGGAAAAGGCAGAAGAGGTTTGAACCCTTTTGTTAAGGTATTTTTGATCCTGACAGGAGGGAAGGAAGGAGGAGGGCTGGTGGGGGTGGGGTGGGGGAGAGAATATTTATGTGTGTGCTTTCAAACTAGAGGGAACCAGTCATAGGATGAAGTTGACTCAGTTTATCTTTTTTCCTCTCCAAAATAATTTCTAATTTTTTCTCATATAAATGTAAATATAGGATTTAGTACACTAATTAGTAAATTGGTAATTTAAAACTAGTTTAAATTGTCTAAATGGCACAAAACTCAACATGCCCTTTGTAAGTCAAACTAGATGTGTGTGATACAAAGTCAGTGTAATGATTTAGTATTGATTTCTTTGTAATGAGACCTTTTCACAATCATTTGGATTCATTCTTTAAATATATTAAAGAGTCACTCAGCTTATTAGAATTACATAAAGGGTTCTGATGTTTTGATGTGGACTTTTATACCTACTAAACCAGACAAAAACTCTGAAAGAAGAGTGTTTAATATTTACCAGTCTTCAGCATACATGAAATTATACTTTCCACACTGGCAATAAATTGTAGATTTGAGTAAATGCCAAATTATCATACAAAAGAACTTTGCTAAGTCTCTTTTTAAGCAGCAAGCCAGTTGTGGTACTTGGGATGGAGAGCAGTGATTAGACAAGTATTGATCTATATCATATTTTGCTCAGTAGCTTATTTCCAAACTGTTTTCAGTAGAAAATACTAGCTTATGGAGACCTTAGTAAATGTTTACACATGACAGTATATAATTACATACATGAAATGTCTTATTTTGAAGTAAGCATTTTTAGACTTTCCAACAAGAGTGCAAATTAAGGTGAGCATTGCTTCATTTAGCACTTACAATATTGTTTAATTAAAAAAATTAAAATACTTCAACACTTCAAAAACTTAAGTCTCCACTTAGTTTGGAAAATTAGGCTTAATGTCACCATTGGTAAAAATTAGATATGTATTTATTCCCTACTATGTAAAATAGGTTACTTATCTGATATAATTTTTGATGACGGTTGGTATTATACTTCACATTCTTTGTATGGCAGCTGCTGACACTTGCACTGTCCATAACCATTAATGATGATGAAGGGTCCTTCATGGGTGGGTTCATATTCATTATATGGTCCTTGGTCTGACATGTTTGACATATGGAGTCGTGTTTGGGATCGGAGCTGCCTGTGGTTCTGAATCATTGAGCACTGCCTAATTCTTCTTAAAGTGGGAGGGCAGCACTTCCTGGAGATGAACACTATAAAAATAATAAAAAAGAAAGAAAACAATAAAGCCATTGTTCCTGTAATTACCCGCTGAGTGAAGATGGCATTGTCTGGCTCGGGGAAGTGTTCCTCAGTAGTAACTGCTATGCCTGCAGTAGTTGGGATTTCTTTGTCTCCCACATGGTAACTTGATGAGCTTATTCTTTTTGTATATTCAGTGGTTGGATCTCTATAAGTTGTAGCCATGGCAGTGACAGTGGTTGATAAATTCCAGCAGAGCTGAAATCCATGGACTGCATCTAGAATATCCTCTCCTTGGGTGTGGTCAGGGCTGTGGCATAGGATGGAATGCTCCCACCGACCTTGGAAACTGCCCAGCCAGGAGGCCAAAGCACATATTCGAGGGCTGCATTCCCACAGATTGCCAGAGAGACCAACGGTTGTGAGAGATATCAGGGAATTTAAGATCTTGGAATCAAGGCTGTTTAACTTGTTGTTATCCATGAGGAGTATTTTAAGATTAGGCATCGTTTCAAACACTGTCAGGTCAATGGCTTTGATTTCATTTCCAGTCAGGTCTAGCTTTTCTAAAGTGCCCCAGGTCCACTCCATCCCACATGTCAAGTTGCTAATTTTGTTCCATTGTAAGAAGAGTGTGTGCAGACTGCTTAGCCGTAGGAAATGAGCAAAATTAATCTTCGTCAGCTGGTTGTGCTCTAGGTGAAGCTCTCTCAGTTTGATTAATCCCGCAAATCCATTGCGAGCCAAACTTCGCAAACGGTTTGTGCTCAAATCCAGAAACTCCAGACTACGACAGTCCCAGAACAGGCGTACTGGGATAGTCCGCAGGGAGTTGGAACGTAAATGCAAGGTCTGCAGCTTCCGAAGGCCGTAGAAGAGCTCTGGGTGCAGAGATGACAGCTGATTAAAAGACAGGTCCAAATTTTGCAGGTTAATCAGTTGAGTAAAAGTTGTGTTTGGCAAGTAAAATATTTTGTTGGAACTTAAGATTAATTCCTTAAGTTTATAGAGTCCTTGAAAAGCATCTTCCTTTACTGTTGAAATTTGATTGTGGTCTAAGTGGAGCCAGGTAAGTTGACTGAAGCTGGCAAATTGATCCCTTTCGAGCTCTGTGATGTGATTGTGCCTCAGAGACAGGCCCAGAGAGCCCTTGTCTGTGGTGTTTGGCACTGAGTGGAAGCCCTGAGAGTCGCAATAGAAGAGCAGCTTCTCACAGCGGCATTTGGGTGGACACGCCATACCCAGGGCAGGCAGCATTTTTAAAACCATACTCATTGCATATATTGCTGCCAGCATAGGGGCCCCTAATGGCCACTTGAAATGTAAGCCTGCAGAATATAATTTAAGGAAGACAAGAAGATAGGATATTTTTCAGCAGAACATAGAGGCTATTTTAAAAACAACAACATCATAACATTATAGATGAAAGATTTCACTGCATAACATTTTTCATTTGCTGCAGAACAACTAACCTTGTTAGTATGACTAAAACAAAACTTGAGTCATTTAAAAAGAAGATAAAACATCTTCTCTTTTGAGCTACAGATGCTTTTAATTTAACCATACCCCCCCCCCAAATTATATGACGGTGATTTCCCCCACAAAATGCGAATTCAGTGGCTTATTTTAAAAGCGTGATTCCTCGTGGATACTGCAAGACAAATAAATGCATGGACTTACCCATTCTTCTGAGCACATTGGAGGCTGCATTCAGTCGCGGTTGTTAGACTCAACGCAGTGAGTCTGTAAAAGGCTCTGACATGCAGGAGCAGGAGCCTTTGACCAGTTTCCTGTTTTCTGTGTGTCCCAGGCTTTCTGAGTAAAATAAATCCGCTAGGGTGAGTTGTTTTTCCCCTTAGGATATTCCTCTTGAAAGCATTGGTTTCATTTTCTGTGACCACTCTGATCCCCTAAATCAGTTTTGAACACAAGTTGTTAATTTCGTCCTTCTAACTGCTCAGCTGGTTAATCAAAGCTTCTGTCCCTTCTTTCCGCAGCCGTTAGTTCTCTTGGTCTTAACTTGTTGATGGCAGATGGGCTGCTTGTTGCAGAGAAGAGCTCCTGGAGCAGCATGAGTGCATTTACTGAAAAGCTTTTCCGAGAAACGGCACAAGAATGAATTTGCTTATGTGCTGCGACCACACAGAACTGTATATAGGCTGACGTCACCGGGTGACGTGTCTTTTGTTTGGGTTTTCCAGAAGCTTTACTGTTACAGAGCACTGTGCTTTGTAACAGTATCGGGGTCGTCGCAAGACCCCCTGGTTACAATAAAGCGAGAAAGAAGAACTCCTGGCTTAAAAACATGGTTTTTCTTCAGTGTAGGAAGCAGCAGTGAGGTTGTAATAAAGGCTGCATTCAAGAAGACCCGTCTGAACAGTGAGTTGGGTTAGCAGAGTGATGATTTTTAATGCCTGGGAGAGCCAGCATTAGACTGCCGATTCTGCATAGAGAGCTCGTCTAAATGGGCAGAGCCTGCACGATTTATGAAATACTAATTTAATGCCAGTCAGCCTTTGCTCTGGTAGTTTGGAAAGCTACTGTCACCTTGTTGCCTTGCTGGGTTAAAATAGTGTGAGTATGATTGCTTTTAGATGTATTAGTAAACTAGTAAGTGGGCTTGGCTTCTTTGTCATTAAGAGCTTAACCAAGAATAAAGGACAAAAAACAAAACAAAACAAACAAAAAAAAAACCACAACCCAAAAGCTTGCAAAACAAAGCTTTTGATTATTTTGTTCTCTGAGAATTTCAAGGGAACTCTAATTAGAAAGATTTCTTCTTCCGTCCTATTTTATAATAATGTTTTATCACAGTACTGAATAAACAATAATGCTGATTTGTTCTTTGGATGTCTTACTGAAGAAAAGGGTAGGTTGGTACAGTCACTTAATACTGCATGTGCTAAGTGTTAGAGGAACAGAAATGGTTTAGGACAAATGATAGAGTGTTGCTAGGTTCTAACACAATCCACACAATCCCTTGTTATTACCTCAAAATCTCACCTATTCCTTTATCTGAAAGCCTCAGCTGATGCTGGGATTGGGGCATTGTGGCACTTAAATAATAGAGCATTTATACACGAATACCTTCTACTGCTTAAGAACTGACTTTGAATCTCATGCTAACTGTTGTTGAAATCTCTCTAGTAGGTATAAACGGTCACTTTGGAATAGGATTTTTGCTGTGAATATTTTTACTTCACCTAACTGTCTTTTCATTTTGAATAGTGCCATCACTTGAGAACTTGGTTATAGATATATTGCTCCATGTTTAGTGTAGTGTGAGCATGAAAGATATTTCTAGCATGAGTCAGGGTCATGTTTTCCAGGACGGCAAAATGTAAAGCCTTTTACACATTTTACCTTATCGATTTAGTCTTCAGGGTCAATTTCTGCCATACCATTGGCTTTTAGCCTTCCATGGGTTTTATCTCAGACCTGCAAGCAGAAATCTCAAACCTACTCATGATGTCTGTGAAATAAGGACATCATCGGCCTGTTGGCTTCCAGTGGCTTCGTCCCAGGGGTAAGTCTAGGAAGGAATAGTTTGTCTTAAGAGGTATAATTTCTATGTTGGAGTGTGAGGACTGGAAGATCCCAAGTTGCTTCCTCGAGGCCTCAAATTGCTGCGAAAACTGAAGCAACTGTAGGTATGTAGTTCAAGTCCCCCTAGAAGCAGACCACAAATGGGATCAGACATATAAGAATTTTATTGGGGAAAAGAACTAGGAAATATAAAGGGAGGGAAAAGACAGCAGCATTGCTCTGAGACCCCGTTGTGTCTTAAGACCACAGAACTGGTCTGACACATATGAAAGGAGGAGGGAAGGGAAGATTTCACAGCAGTCATGGACTGCAGTGCTGTTCTAAATTTTCTCCAGGCTGAAGCTGCCCATAAATGGAACCTCATGTTCTCAGGAATGAGTCTGCTCTAGTATTTCTACTGTCTTCCTGCTTGCTGGTTAAAGAAACATTTTTCTGTGGGTAAGGTTTAGTCAGATCCTTGAGGGTCTTGGTCATAGGTTTCAGTTACTGTTGTATAGGAACTTTCTCCCAAACTTCCAAGGAGGGGAAGTTTGATATGGGTGGTCTCTTAACATTTTTTTTTTTAATGAAGGAAAAGAAGCCCTTAGGATACTGTAAATACCTTTATCGAAAAGTCAGCTAGCCATCCTCTGATGAAAAATACCTTTGCCAGGTAGGAGGAGCTGGATGAAATTCTTCCCCAAAGTAAACACTTTATTTCCATGTGGAGAAAAGCATTAGAGTCATTTGGATAAGAGCAGCCGCAATTAGAAATGAGTTACTTGGGAAAATTTAGAGGGAAAAGTATCTCTTTCCCCTTAGGCTCTTGGTTCCTTTCTGCTCTTCAGTCCGCTTGTGTACTATATACTAACAAATGGAAAATGCTTGAATTATATTACCCCGTATTATTATAACAGATTTGTGGGCAAGGAAAATTACCCAGAGAAGTACCGATGCAATCAAGAGTAATTACTTTTTGATGCATCTGGAGAAGTGGGCAGTAACGCCTGCTGTGTCATAGTACCCACTGAGCACAGATCCTTCTAGTTCCTTCTAGGTTACTGGGCATGTTGCTATCTCTTTGTGTTTAAATGAATCCAAAGAAGTCATGGTGTTTGTCTTAAAATTGGTAGAGTACAGTTTCCATTGATAGAATTTTGTATTACTTCTTGATCTTTTTCTTTAGCTAAAAGGACCAAAAAAAAATCCATGTTCTTTTCCTTGGTTTCATTTTTTTTTTAAAGATTTATTTATGCACACAAGAACTGGGGTACAGGCCAGAGGTGCAGGGGGTGAGAGGATTCACCACAGACAGAGTAGGGAACAGAACAGGTGGACTGACTGAAATACACTACTGAGGGGAGCAGCGGGCAAGATAGGAGAAGTCTGATGCACCATGTGGGTCAGTTCCCTGGCCTGGGATCCAACTCATGCTTCAGTGGCTGCTGATAGCTTCATAGTGCTGAGATTTAACCCCTTGTGCTACCAGGGAGGCCCTTCTCGGTTTCATTTTATAGTTGTTTTATTCTAACAACAGTTAGCATGACGTATGCCTTTGACTTAATTAAAGAGGTAATATAACTTCTGGAAGGTACTATTCATGTGATCTCTTCCAATTTTCACTGCTTTAGTTTTTCGTGACAAGGCAAAAGGAGAAGTAAAATCTAACCTGTCTTTGCTCTGTAAGTGGTTTTAAACAAATTGAATTGAACAGCAGGGCTTAGGTGCTGTAGTTATCTGCTTCCTCTGTGTGAAAGTTTGCTTTAATATATATTGCTGATTAGGGAAAATTACTTCCTCACTTGGAGAAGCAGATGTACAGTTATGTACATGAAATATTTTATTCTTTTGTGATAGAGAGTGAGCTTGATTTGGCTTTATGCTATAGCATCAAATGTTTCTTTAGTCATTTTCAACTCCAAAATTGTAATACTGTGTTATCAGAGTATTGCCCAGAGGTACTCTGGAGAAGTATAATAAAATCAATGTGTTGCTGCTAGTCTTGGTCCATATTTGGAGGATCACCTCATAGTTATAAAAACATGATAACAGTTTTTAGGGGAAAAAATCTTGAATTTTGTAGGTCTGAAAATATCTATTGGTAAGAACCTTAGGGTTCATACTTGGCAGCCATGTACATGGGCCTGTATTAGTATCAACATCTGTATTAGTCTTTTATTGAAGGGAAGAGGGAAAGAAGATGACAGAAGACTTTGATGAATTCTAGAGCTGTTCACTACTTTCAAACATGTATGTATTTGGGCACAATGGTATCACTTTTTAAATTTTTGATTTGCCTTTTTTTTTTTTTAAAGATTTATTTATTTATACAAGAACTGGGTACAGGCCAGAGGCGTGTGGGAGGGTGAGAGAATTCACCAGAGACAGAATGGGGAGCAGAACAGGCAGACTGATGAAAACACTGCTGAGGAGAGCAGCGGGCAAGGCCGGAGAGGTCTGCTGCGCCATGTGGGCTTCTTCCTGGTCGACGGGGAATCGAACCCATGCAGCAGAGGCTGTGGACAACTTCACCGTGCTGTTCTCAACCTGCTGCGCCACTGGGGAGGCCCTGATTTGCTTTTATAAGGGAAAAAAAGGCATCCTCTGAGGTTTGGCACTTAACTTTAGCTTGTTACCTTCCCAAGAAACAACCTATCTTAGAGAGAGGTATTTAGAATATATAAGGATTGATGGCTTTACCAGCTAGTCATGTTGAACATTAGCTAGAGTAGTTGGTAGCCCCAGAGCCAGAGGATCTGAGAGCATTCAGAATTTTAGGTTCTTAGGGTCTTAGTGCAATCACGGGGTACCACTATCAAGTATAAATAAGTATCTGTGTTGCTGGGAATCTTGCCTTTCAAGAACCTAAGAAATAGGCTGACCACATCGGATCTCCAGAATCCCCATTTTTAATCAGATCCTTGTCTCCATTACTCCTCCTGTTTAAGTTTAAATTTTAAAACTCCTTTTATTCTCTTGTTAGTAAATACAAAAGCTGTAGGAGGGCCACACTAGTGATGGTGTGCTGTGTTCCTTTTAATGCTGTAACCTATAAAGTTTGGAATTTCTTCTCTCTTTTTAAAGATTTATTTATGCATACAAGAGCTGGGGTACAGGCTAGAGTTGCGGGGCATGAGAGGATTCCCCAGAGACAGAGTGGGGAACAGAGCAGTCAGACTGACTGAAACACACTGCTGAGGGGAGCAGTGCGCGAAACAGGAGAGATCTGCTTCGCCATGTGGGTTGCTCCCTGGCAGGCCGGGGATCGAACTTGTGCTGCAGAGGCTGCGAATTGCTTCATAGTGCGGTGCTTAACCTCTTGCGCCTCCAGTGAGGCCCTGGAATTTCTTCTTTTGGAGTCATGTGCTTTTAGCAGTTGTCGCTGTGTAGCTGGCAGAGCTAGGACCATATGAAAGCCTAATTCTGTTTTGCTTGCCTTCTGGTTTGTGTCCAGGGCACAGGAATTCAACATAAAATCTTGGGGTTATATACCTGAGTCTGACATTAAGTGAGGGATGAATCTTCCATAGAAGTTTGAACAGAGTTACATTTAAACCATCTTTTTTTTTTTTCCTTTTATCTTTTCTCTTAAGACATCAAACCATACTAAACCAAACAGAACTATCTTGAAGTATTGATTTATGCAGAATGATATAAATTTATATGGCCAACCCCTTTTCTTACTTTTGTGCCAGTGACTTTATTGTGTTCATGTTCCCCCCTTCTGTGAATGGCAGGCTTTTTTTTTTTCTTTCATTTTTTCTTTATTCAGGAATAAAGTCAATTTTCCTTCTCCCTCTATTTCTATTTAGATGTGTTTCCTCCTGCCTGCATTGATGGCCACAAGCTGCACAAACTCATCTGCATAGGATAGACTTAAGAGTGTGTAAGATACACATTCCTATTTGCTTGCTGCTTGTATGGAGTGTGTCTCCCTCTAAAGACTTTGTAGCATTCCCTTTGTATGATTATACAATAATTTATGGGCAGATAGTTCGTTTTGAGGCTTTGACTTTTGCAGATAGTGTACGATGAATATCCTTTTAATCTTTGAATCCTTAGGCAAGTTTGTATAAAAGTTCCTAGTAGTAAATTGCTGATGACAGTGTAAGTCTGTTTAAAGTTGATAGACATTGCTCTATTGCCTTTTATTAGCATGTACTCTAAGGGGCACCCTGGGACCCAAAATTTGCATTCTTCAATGGGGTCTGGCCATCCTTGCATACAAAGACAAAGCATACTTAGTGTGAAAGAACTTTAATAAGATTAATGTGCATGTAGAAAGAAGAAAGGATAATAATTTTCTAGTAAAACACCCAAAGTTACTGATCCCCTTGTAGGTGTCAGTCAAACACGGTTGGCCCCAATTGGGACCACTGAGGCCTGAAATCTTGCCACAGGTCTAAGGCACCTTCTGGCAGGGAACTATAAGGAAGGGGCAAAAGAGACAAGTCGAGTCTTGGATGACAGGAACAAAATCAAAATCAAAATTAATATAATGGCTGCCGTTATCAGCCTATCCCACATGTTTCTTACCCTTGAGTTTGTTTCACATTTCTATATGTCTCCTCCAAGCCCCCCAAGTCCCTGGTGCAAATCCAAAGCTGAGACAAAAGCTTAGCCCTACCCCCTTTCCTCATCCCATCTCCCGTGTCTTCTAGAACCCACCTGCCTGCCTTCCTCTTTTTATGGTGATGTCTGTTTCACTTCCCAAAAAATTTAAGGCACTTTATCCTTCTCTTAGAAGTCTATAAGTGTGCTCTAACTATGCCTAACCTGTCTATAACAGCATATTGGAAGCTAGCAAATTTCTAAAATACCTATAATCGGATAGGTGAAAAATCATGTTTTCAGTTTTTTCTTCAATTACGAGTTGAGATTGAGCATCGCTTTGTGTGTATTGTCACTTTAGTAGGGTATGTTTTTCATTTGCTCATTTCTACTTCCTAAATTGGTCATTTTTTTAACAATTTATCAGGCATTTGCTCATTTAAGAAATTAATTTGTAGGGCCTCCCCGGTGGCGCAGCGGTTGAGCGCTGGGTTGTGAAGCTGCCTGCAGCCTCTGAGGCGCCGGTTCGATCCCTGGCTGCTCCCCGGCCACCGGAGGAGGGTCCCACATGGTGCGCAGACCCCTCCTGCTGCCCGCTGCTCCCCTCGGCAGTGTACTTCGGTCCTTCTGCCTGCTCTGCTCCCCGCTCTGGCTCTGGTGAATTCTCTCACCCTCCCGCGCTTCTGACATGTATAAACAAAACAAACGAATAAATAACAAAAAACACATGCCTCTTTAAAAAAAAAGAAAAGAAATTAATTTGTTTTCTTTTTTTTTTTTTTTTTTTTAATAGAGGCATGTTTTATTTATTATTTTGTTTGTTTGTTTGTTTTTGTTTATACATGCACTGGGTACAGTCAGAAGCGCGGGAGGGTGAGAGAATTCACCAGAGCCAGAGTGGGGAGCAGAGCAGGCAGAAGGACTGAGGTACACTGCTGAGGGGAGCAGCGGGTGGCAGGAGAAGTCTGCGCACCATGTGGGATCCTCCTCCGGTGGCCGGGGAGCAGCCGGGGATCGAACCAGCGCAGCAGAGGCCGCGGGCAGCTTCGCAACCCAGCGCTCAACCGCTGCGCCACCAGGGAGGCCCCTTAATTTGTTTTCTAGATATTTTACAAATAGCTTCTTCCATTTGTCCTTTTAAAGATTTATAGTATTGGTTGTAATTAATCACAAAACTGGTAAGAATCTATCTTAATATTAAAACATATACTCGCCATATTATGCTAAAAATCCAGCACCATTTGTTAATGTGAGATATTATAGGCTTGTCAGTAAACAAAGATTCCTTGTTAGTAACACAAAGAGGATCGGAGCTCTTTTTAAAGTTTTTTGTTTTTGCTTTTTATCAATGTGGAAACCAGGAGCGTTCCCTGATTTATTATAAATCTTAGCTCCATTTTATTAGTTAATTGAGAATTTCAGAGTCCTTCTGAAATAACCCCACAGTTGAGTCTTTTACTTTCTGACTTCCTAATTTTTCTCCATTATAGATTTTGTCATCTTTCCTTTTCCACCAAGCCCCAAAGAAAAAGGAAGAGTTTACATGCTCATTCTGATTTTTCTGACTTCCCAGGTTTTTTAGAAAAGTGTCACATACTAGAAAAGTGTCACATACTAATTGTGATTCCCTCGCTGATAGTTCTATGCCAGAGCAGCCATGAGTTTGGCCTTGTTACACAATGCTGAAATGTTTGTCGTGGCAGAATACCTCAAATGCCATGTATATCTCTGACCAGGGCTGAAAACACCTAAGCTTATTAGAGCTGAATAGACTATTTAGACAGATGCCTGGGTAATTTCCATGTGTAATGCAGCATTGAGTCACAAAAAATGTAAAGGTCGTGAGTAAGGCTAGCTCTCATCTGAGAAAATACCCAAACAGGCAAGCAAAGATCACTTGTAAGCCTCTGCTCTCTATGAGGGGGAAGAGGGGAATGCAGGGTGATGTGTATGTAATGTTAGAGTTTCTGACTTAATTTTTTAGTTTTCAGGACAATATATGTAACATTAGGCAAACTAGAAACTCCTATTCTTTTGGAGCTTAAAGAGAAGGGTATCCTTTGAAAGGTCTGTATAACCATTACACTCAAATATTGAGTAACTTAGTCTTTCTTTGCCTAAGATGCCCGGTGACTGTTGTCTCAGATTCAGTTTATGCAGAGCTCATCAGCCATCTATGGGCCGAGTAGAACAACTGAAGTCAAATTACTTTGGGTCTTCACTAAATGTATATTGCATGATCATGTGTTGCTCAGCCCACAGCAAACCTTTTAGGCCTACTTGGGAAGACATGGATTGACTCTTTAATAGATGTTGGTTTTGTTCTCCCTTGGTTTTCAAACTTTTTTTTTTTTTTTTTTAAGAATCTCTTTAATATTAGAGCTTCCATTCCTCTTTATATTTTTTTTACTTTGTTGTTTGTTTTTGTACGTTGTTTGATTTCTCCTCTCAGGTGTAGTCCCCATAAAATTCCCACCACCAAGTCTTACCTGTGAACCATCACCATAGTTTCTTGTGTTCTTCCTGCCCCTATTTTGACCCCTCTCCCTTTCTTTCCCCTGCTGAATGTCTCCAATTTATAGTTTGCCTGCTAGTTTCTCTCTCTCTCTCTCTCTCTCTCTCTCTCTCTCTCTCTCCCCCCCCCGCCCTCCCCCCCCTCCGCCCTCCCCCCCTCCGCCCTCCCCCCCTCCCCCTGATCCCCTGTTTGGTTCCCCTGTATTCCTCCCATAAGTGAAACCATCTGATATTTTTCTTTTTCCTTCTGACTTACTTCACTGAGCTTACTCCCTTCCAGCTCCATGCATGTTACTGCAAGTGACATGAGTTGATCTTTTTTGATTGCTGAAGAGTATTCCCTTGTGTATATATACCACATGTTATTGATCCACTCATCTGTTTTGGGGAACTTAGCTTGTTTCAATAGGTTAGCTATTGCAAATAGTGCTGCAATAAACATAGGAGTGCAGGTTTCCTATTGGATTAATGTTTTTGTGTCCTTTGGGTAGCTACCTAGGAGTGGAATTGCTGGGTCATTCCATTTTTAGTAGTTTAAGGGTCCTCCACCTTATTCTTTTATTTATTTATTATACATACATACATACATACATACATACATACATACATACATACATACAAGCACTGGGTACAGTCAGAAGCCTGGGAGGGTGAGAGAATTCACCAGAGCCAGAGCGGGGAGCAGAGCAGGCAGAAGGACCGAAGTGCATTGCTGAGGGGAGCAGCGGGCGGCAGGAGAGGTCTGCGCGCCATGTGGGACCCTCTTCTGGTGGCCGGGGAGCAGCCGGGGATCGAACTGGCGCTGCAGAAACTGCGGTTAGCTTTGCAACCCAGCGCTCAACCTCTGCGCCACCGCAGAGGTCCTCCATCTCATTCTTGAAGCCTTCCAAAAGCACCTTAGAAAATACTTACTTCTTACGGTTCTTTACTCTCTTCTTTACTTAGAGGTTTCAACTATGGAGGACAGCAGCAGTTTTCCCCTTCAGTACATGGAAGTCAAGATGCAGCTCCGTTTCTTTCTCTCTCTCATTTTCTTTGGGTGGAAGAGGCTTCTGATGCCTATTTTGACTTGGGACTTATGGAATGCCATGATTCTTAGTTTTTAAATTTTGCTTAATTTTCTGATGATTTGAGAAGCTTTGTATCTGATTAGACATTCCTATTAAATTTATCACACCTTGTGTTCCTTTACATGGTCCTTAAATATTTTAGGGTTAAAACTTAGCTTTTACCCTGCTCTTTTACTCTCTTCAGACATGCTCTAGATTAAAATGAGGATAGAAAGCAGTATTTAAGTTTTTTTGAAAAGCCTTATGTTTTCATTAGTAACAAGAAAGCAGGAGACTGATAATTCACCACACACTAATAGACCACACACTAAGTCCTATGCCATTTAAATATATCTCATTCCATTCAGGTCCACTGTGAGATAGGTCAGCGGGTAATGATTTGAGCTTGACTGTTAGGAGAAGCGCAGGTGCTGTGGAAGCACTCTGGAGGGATATCTAACTTGAATTTAAGAGAAAGAGTCTCTAAAGAGGCAGGGCATCTCATCTAAATAATGGATAGAAGAAGTTAGAAGGGGGCAGGGGACTGGGTGTGTTTCAGATAGGTGAGAAAGAGCATAAAATGGATGAAGAATTAAAACGTGTGTTTGGACCATAGGAAGATGCAGAGTGGACCGTAATCACTGAGGTGACTGGAATGGTGGACTCTGGCAGCAGTGTGTAGGGAAAGAAGAAAATGAAGTCTTTGTCCCTGAAGAGATTGTATAGATCCTTCAACTTAGATCTTGATTTTCCTTGGAAGCATTGTGGAAGGATGTTTATTTTATGCTCTTTTTAAGTTAAATAGTCCTTTGTAGGCTCACCTGGGAACATCTGTCACATTATTTCTAGGGAGTAAAATGTACCTTGAGATGCCACCAGCATTGTCAAGGATGTATCTCATCCCTCTCTGTTGCGTATTTCATCCCTTCCCAGCTGGGAAGGATTGGAGTCTCAGGGAGTTGAGAGGCAGGAGGGTGTAGGCAAGGATTTGTAGACATACATGTCAGCCACAGCAGTGAAACCTGGTGTCATCTGTGGGCAAAGGTGAGTTGAAAGGAGTGGGGGTAGGTTTATTTATTTCTTTATTTATTTATACATACATACATACATACAAGCACTGGGTACAGTCAGAAGCACGGGAAGGTGAGAGAATTCACCAGAGCAGGCAACAGAGCAGGCAGAAGGACCAAGGGACACTGCTGAGGGGAGCAGCGGGTGGTAGGAGAGGTCTGCGTGCCATGTGGGACCCTCCTCTGGTGGGTTGTGATTTTGTTATGTAGATGCTTACTCTTAGGCAGGAACCAGTTCATTGGAAGAAAAAGGAAATGTTGCCACCCAAAATGGGTAAAATCTTCCAGGAAATTCTAGTTCTTAATAATAATTTTAAAAATCAATCCCTAACTTAAATGTAACCTCCTGTAAAATTTATACTTACTATTCTGACACACTGTTATATAATTGAGAACTATCAGATTCAGCAGGATACAAAGTAGTGCTGAATTAGATGTTGCTGTGAATCATTTTATCTCAGATTATAAACCCTCTGAGAGAAGGATTACAGGTAGCCCTGCTCACGCCAATGGATGCTCAGTAAAGAATGTTTCTAAAGAGAAGTCTTTTCATGTAGAAGTAAGGTGGAATGGCTTCTTCAGGCTTCTGTTGAAGACAGGTTTTGAAAGCCCTTTCACTATCTGAGCCAGAAATGTGTTGCTGGAGGCCATCCCTTCAAATAACCTTTGCAATCCCTCAGCTCTGCTGATATTTACTTGGTAGGAGAAGCTTCATGTTGAAACCTCAAACAAGCTGTGTCTGTTTCTTAGAAAGACCTCTTGTCACTGCTTAGCAGGGACGTCGATATCAAAATTGAGTGAACCTATGTGGTTTCTCTGCTGAGTGGAATAAAATCTGACAATTAGGTGGTAGCTGAAAGTCACTTATTTTAAATATTCATTGAGCAGCTTTACTTTGGGCCCAGCAAAACTACAAATAAAATCATAACAGCTTTAATTTCAAAGAGAAATAAAGTCTTGTTTTACAGATCAGCAAACTCTTTGCTTTCATCAAGTCATTATTAAGGTTGTTAGTTTGTGTTTGTGTACTCATTCCTCTTATATTGTAAATAATTGGAACCCTCAATTTGCTATTTGGACTTTTTTTTTTTAAGGAATGCTTTCCTTTAAAAGGTGGTTTGTTTATGCAATTTGCAGCAACATGGATGGCGCTGGAAGGGATCATGCTCAGTGAAATAAGCCAGAAAGAAAAAGAAAAATACTGGATGGTCTCACTCATAGCAGGAATCTAGAAAACTTAAATAAGGGACCAGGAAAATGAATAACTATAAGAAAGTGAAAATCAAAATCAACAAAAAACTATGAACCAGAGACACTTTATGGGGGGTGAGAGGCGGGGAGGGGAGGGATTGGGGTCAAAATAAGGGGGTTGCAATTGTATGGGGAATACAAAAATAAAATTTATTAAAAAAAAAAAAAGTGGTTTGTTTAGTGTAACCTGAAAGGTTGAGTAAATAACTGCTTCTGAACTGCCCCTTCCTGATTAATGAAGTATAAAGTTCTGTTTCCTTAAGTAAGAAGAAAGATAAATTGATTTTTAAGGTAGTTTGACAAAGACAGAATTAAGAAATTCATGGTGTGGGTTGCATCTTAAAGTGAATTTTGCTGTATGACTATAATTACCTCAAAAGTCAAGTTTAGGGATTTGCTTTTATATGATTTTCGAGGTAAAACCTTCTATCCAAACTGAGGAAATGCCCAGGCATTCAAAGTTATGAGAATTGGGCTCTTGTGAGGTTATTGGGTTTCAGAATCCAGATGCTTTTTGAAACAAAGGATCTATTAGAACAAAAAAATGTGGCTAGGAATAATAATAATCTTTTCTGGGATTATGTATAGAATTTTTTTTGGAGTACTTAAATGTCTAAGGAGTGAGACTTTGATTAAAGCCTTAAGTATGAGATTGTTAGTTTGATATTTTTAATGTAATTTTAGCTATCTGTGCTTTAGATTGTAGTATTTTGATATTAAGAGATTGAAAGTGACAAGCCTGTCGGGTTCTTTTCTGACTGATGTCCATGAATAAGTCACAGTTTACTTTTGCAGATAGAAATTCTCATACCTGAATCAGGTATGAGACTGATTTTTCTTGAGGCTCTTTCTACCCTTAAAGTTAGTGGACTATTTAATTTTATTGGCAGTACAGGAATGCTGGGGAGAAAGGATAAGGGATGTGACCCTTACTGGATTTGACAAGTGACCATATCCATTTATCACTTATATGTCAACTCTTAATATTCATAAGTTCCCTCTTCTCTCCTTTCTGTCCTCTGCTAAATAACCTGTATCCCTCAATGTTCCTTTTTTCTTTTCCTCTCACAGTTCACAGAGGTAAGGGCAGAGAGACAAGTGTCATTATCTCCCTTTAATAGATGGGGGAATAAGAGACAAAATGTGTAACAAATGTACATAAAAGTCACTCAGAAAAATATGACTATCTCCCCATTTCCAATCATTTATCTGCTGTGCTGATTTGTATAGTGATGGCATATCAATACAGAAAAGTCTTTTGACCACTGTGGAACACTGGATTAAATGTGACTGTCCGTTTCTGTATCTCTGATGATTAATAAATATTTTACAGACAGTGCAACATTTGTTGGCTGGGCGTTTTGTAAGGAAAAACTTTTAATTTACTTCGTAGTTTAACCTAACTGATGTTTTATTATGTGTAGCATATGGCTAGCTCTTCCTGGGATAACTACCTCTGTCCTTTTTCTTTCAACTACCATCTGTTTTTGATATTTACAATATTCCTTGGGGCAAATCTCAACTCAATCCCCTGACCGCTGAAGAAATGCAGATTTACATACTTCTCTTAAAAGTGGGTACTGTATTGTCTTCTGTGTGACATAATTGCATTCAGCTTAGTGTAGAATTAAAAGATATGTGGCTGAAGTAATTACAAAGTATTCTTATTTGATCTTCATGATAAACATTATTAACTCTGACCCATCATGGTACATCCCAATTTTTAAGATTCATTGTTTCACTTTGTTTTAGTATTACTTACCATGTATAATATTTTGACATTCTTCAAATCTCAGAATTAATCCAAATCAGGTATAACCTGTTCTTGCTTGTGATTCAAGGAAAACTGCTTCATTAATGAAACTGCTGTGTGCTGACTCGAGTTAAAATACAACTTTAAATTTTAAAATGAAATTTTAAGCAAAAACGTTGTATATTGGCTTTCCTTATTTAGTTTGGCAAAAGTCACATTGTCCCGTTTCCTTGATGTTAATTTTCCAAGTTTGGGATTTAAAAAATTCACTTTTTTTCAGTGCTTTGAATGTAAATAGCTATCAGCTATTATTGAATTTCATTGTGAATTACTAAAGTACACATTTATTTCTGTTTTCCAGGCTGGACGTAAAGAAAGAAGTGATGCGCTCAATTCTGCAATAGATAAAATGACCAAGAAGACCAGGGACTTGCGTAGACAGGTAAGCTGGAAAGTGCGGGTTGCTTTCCCAAGTTCTCAAGTTCCCATATTTTGTTTCAATATGGGGCCCATAAGTTTTACTGGGATGAATGATGAATTTTCACAGCAAAGTGACTTTTGCTAATAAGCTTCTAAATGGGTACTAAAAATCTCATGGGGACATGAGATAATACAGTCCCACTGGAGTGGACTGAATAAATTAGCTCTAGTGTGAAAAGGATGTACAGGTAAGAAAACCAGTTTGAAATGACTTGCAGATTTGTAAAAATAACCTGAAGGAATTGTTGAAATTAGCATACATGCAGTAGAAACAAATTACAGTTATTTATTTGACTTGCTTTATTCTGATTATACACTCAAAGTTCCTTTAGATCTTTGGTGGAACTGTATTTCTAGTACAAACATTGTGCATATAAAAGCATTTCGAATGCTCATCTTTCCAAGTCAGTAAATACAGAAGAACCTCTTCTTTTAAGGTTAAATAATCCCATTTATATTTTGGAATGAGTTTTAATGAGCTTTAATCTTTTAAAAAGGTAGGGTAAAATTTATAAAATTTATTAAGACTTAAAATGAAGTTATAATAATATTACAAAATAATTCCCAGACCGAATGGAGAGACATCTTATTGTTTGTGATATAAAGCAAAATTGGACTATATTGATTTTCTTTTTGATGAAGTGGAATCAAAAATGGTTATGGTTATGAGGATAACCTTTCAGTTCTAAGGTTCACAATATGGGAACACCGTTGAGATAAACCTAAAAGTGCTTTTTCCCCTTCTGTTCTCATTTTTTTAAGCCAGTTATACTAATTACATGTTTTCCATGGCCCTGAGCTACTTTTTGTTCACTTTTGTGTTAGTCCTCTAAGATATAAGCCTTAATGTTATAATTCCCAGGGGAAAAAATGGATATTATCTTGAAAACTAAAATTATTTTGTTGAAGTGCTGTGACCATAGTGTAAACCATTGTCTCCACCATCATGTTTCCTATGTTGGAGATAATATAACTGCATGACCTACATGAGAGATCCTCATATAAGTGCAACTAGGCTATCATTAGCTTCCATTTGGTTTAAAAATATAAGAGGAAAAAAAGCAATGTAGCTTCTTGGTAGAAATAAAATCAAATTTTTATAATTTAATTATTAGCTCCGCAAAGCTGTCATGGACCACGTTTCAGATTCATTCCTGGAAACCAACGTTCCACTTTTAGTATTGATTGAAGCTGCAAAGAATGGAAATGAGAAAGAAGTTAAGGAGTATGCCCAGGTTTTCCGTGAACATGCCAACAAATTGATTGAGGTAAGTGTATGGGCAATTTAATTGACTGAAGATAACTTGATGAAATATGGTGATTTTTCAGTCACTTAATTGTTAAAGATCTTGGGGGTTCACCTAATATACATGGTTAAGGCGAAAGCTATCTTTACTTAATTACATCTATCCAGTGATCCAGCTGATCATTTTGGTCAGTTTACATTAATTATGTACATGATTAAATATAGGTAGTAGCTTTCCTAGAAATTTAACCTCTTCAGTTAATGTTGATACAAATAAAGATCCATCATGACAAACCTAACCTCAGAAGACACAGAAGGGAGAAATATCTAAGAAGCAGGTGCTCAAGAGTGACACTGCCTGAACTTGCATACTAGAGAGCTACTTAAAGTCTCTGAATTCTAGTTTTTGTTTGTAAAATGAGAACAGTTGATACCTATTTTGGTATTATTTTGAAGTCTAAAAGAGGTGATATGTCAGCTGCTTAATCCTTTGCCTCAGACACAGCCCAATAATCTTGTTTTAAAGACTGAGCCCTGCCGGGCGTGGTGGCGCGCGCCTGTAGTCCCAGCTACTCAGGAGGCTGAGGCTGGAGGATCGCTTGAGCCCAGGAGTTCTGGGCTGCAGTGCACTATGCCGATCGGGTATCCGCACTAAGTTCGGCATCAATATGGTGACCTCCCGGGAGCGGGGGACCACCAGGTTGCCTAAGGAGGGGTGAACCGGCCCAGGTCGGAAACGGAGCAGGTCAAAACTCCCGTGCTGATCAGTAGTGGGATCGCGCCTGTGAATAGCCACTGCACTCCAGCCTGGGCAACATAGCGAGACCCCGTCCCTAAAAAAAATAAATAAATAAAATTAAATTAAAAAAAAAAAACAAAACAAAACAAAACTGAGCCCTAACATGCTGCTAATTAGATTATGTTAAAATAGTGGAAGTCTGAATGTAAGGTGACAGGAAGAAAGAGCAGTGAATTGCTATTTAATGTCTAGGTTTTACGCTTGCTTCTACCTTTTTCATAACTGAAATTATGTTAGTATTTAATTTATTCTTTATCATTTCAAAAAATTTGACACATAGTGAGTACATATCCATGTAATTAAATTTTGTAGTCTTAATACAAAAATAGTTAATATTTGGAAAAGATACTCTGTAGATCATTTAGTAAGTTGGTCAGTGTATAAGAATAGAAAATGGGCCTTTTATATGAAATGTATGTCTTATACATTTGATTTTATAGCCATATTAGACCAGGTTAATATTATAAAAATACTCTAAGGAAGACTTCAGTGATCACATTACATGTATTGCTAACTTTATATTTAGTTTTCTTTGACCATTTAATGTTATTCTGACCTGAATTAATTATGTACAGAAAACATAGGTCAGTGTCTTATTCTAGTTAATGATTCTGGTATTTGAAATTAAAGTCAGAAGACTTTCACTTTTTGTCACCATGAAACATCTTGTTGAGGTTAGTCATAAGGTGTAATCCAGGTGTAAAAAAATTATCTTTAAGAAAACCAGTCTCCTGTAAGTATCCTAATATTTAGAAAGTATGCTGGTAGGCAGGAAGCAAGGCTGCTACCAGCACAAGGTCTTGGGTAACAGGTACCAGCAATGCTGTGGGAAAGGGCCCTGTACAGTGCATGGTTCTCACAGGGCAGCTCCTCCAGTCTTTACTGTGGCTGAAGGGCCCTCAGCTAGGTCCTGCAATGTAATCCTCAGTCTCTCCAGCCAATAGAACTGACATTTGCTAAGCACCCACTGTATAGTAGGTATATGCAAATACAATGTACTTTCCACAGCAGCATTTCTAGGCAAAGAAACTGATGCTTGGAAAGTTTGATTAACTTGCCTGAAATCACCCCACTTGAGATCTGATGTCTCTGGAATTTACTGGTTTCGTGGAGAGGCTATCACCCAATGAGAAGGTGAGAAGGTTAGGTGGAGCTGGTAGTGTTGGAGCTCTTGCTCAAGGAGCTTTTTCTATACTTATACTTTTTCTTTTATTTTAAACATCACTAGCCAAGGACTCCTTAGAGCTTAGAGTTCAGTGTTCCCTCTTGCAGCTCCATTCTGACCCCTCTGTCGCCCCTCTGCCCTCTCCTTGCCCTCCACACCTATCATCCCCATTGTATTGTATATATATTAAATGACACATAGATTTTCATTGTTTAAGGTATAACCAAAGGTTTTGTAGTGCCATTCTGCAAACAGTTAAATTACATTTATGGTAATAGAGATAGTAGGATATATAATTTTGTATGTGCATGAAAAGGAAATGAGTTTTTCAAGTGTTGTTGAAGCCTAAAATTCCTGATTCAAGCTGGCAGAACTTTATTCTTCAATGACAAGGTTTCTCCTCCCCATTTTTGTATTACAATGAAATACTCTGCAAGTGAGAGATTTGTTTTAAGCAAAGGTAAAATACTTCATTTTGAATATTTAATCTCGTGAATTCTTCCTTTCTTTTCAGTAGTTCTCGCTTACATGGAATAAATGTCTGCAGACCAGCTTTGGGTTTAGGAACCAAAGCCTTTTTCTCCTGAGGGTTTAGGGAAAGTAAGAGTGCTATATGAGAATTGTGTCGGGCTGGTGGTGATAGGCCTCTGGTAGGAAAGGAGCTCAGATTCTTTGAGAATTTTGCCATATATGTTTGGGAGGAGTGGTCCTCCTAAAATACTGCAATGTGATTCTGCCACTAATCACCTAGAGTTAGCATAGATGAAGGGCATGCTTGATCCCCAGCAAGATTATTCTCATCCAGATGCCAACTGCAAGTTAGAGGCTTTCCCAGCCCACTTGCACTTCTGACCAACTGGTCTTTTAATTCAGTGTTTCTCATTACCCCCCTCACAAAACTGTCTTCATTGTATATGTCAGCTGCAGGCTTGGCATTCCCTGTGGCACCTGTATTTCTGATCAACTTGCTACTAATTGGAGAGGTTCCCATCACCTGCCGCAGATTCAACAACTTTCTAGAACAATTTGTAGAACTCAGGAGAGCACTATACTTAGGGTTATATTTTATGGCAGTGGATACCAATTAGGATCGACCAGATGAACAGACATTTAGGAAAGATCGCAAATACTGTTTCTTTACTTGCCTCATGAAATCAGGGAATATCATCCTTTCTGCACACTGGTGGTTCTTCACCCAGGAAGGCTGACTGAGTTCCAGTGTGAAGAGTTTTTACTGAGGTTTCGTCATGTGGGCATGACTGATAGAATCATGATCTATTTGAGCTCAATCTCCAGTCCCCCTTCCTTCCTCAGACCTTGGTTTCCTGAAAGTCCCAATCCGCCAACCACGTGGTTGGCATGGTGGTCTGCCCACATCCTCAAACTTACCTCCTTGGCATAACATATCTAAGGTCCCACCAGGAATAACCTCATTAGCATCAAATGTTAGGACCAACATTGTAATGGGAGATTATCCTATTGAAATCTCAAATTTTTTATTATACAATATCTCCACGTCTTGAAGTTTTGTAGAATATGTAGTTTCCAAATAGCTTGCTACATAGTCATAAACATCACATGGCAGAGGTAAGACAGGGCAGGTTGGTTTCTTATAGCTTTATATAAGACTCTATTTCTGACCATTTAGCCAGTGATTTATCTGATCTCTTATCTGGTACTCCTTGAATTTGTCTTTTTCCTGGTGATTCTCCCCTTTCAGAGCCAGATTTTCTCTTCTGTCTGGGGAATTCAGTCCATCTCTTCACCATAGTGAGCGGTTCTTCCTCATAGAATCATATATTCTCACTCTGGTTTACAAATCCCCTTCTGTGCTTTTCCTATCTTGAATTCCTTTTATAAAGGGAAACTCCCTCCCTCCAGAGTAGCACTGTTTTTGTTTTTTTTTTTTTTTTTAAATAAATAGTGTGGTTATTATGAAAGGAGAGCTACAATTCCCTTTTCTGGAACTACCCCTGTCCATCTTCTTTCTGCTTCACATATGTGAATTGAGAGGAGCTGTAAGGGTAGCGTATACCCCTGATTTTGAAGATGTGGCATGAAAAAAATTAAAATATTTTATTAACTTTTTATTCTGATTACATATTGAAATGTAATCTCTTGGGATATTGGAAATATATTTTATTTGTTGCTAATTTTACCTTTTTAAATGTAACTACTGAAAAATTACATGACTCACATTATAATCCTGTTGGTCAGCACTAGTCTAGAAGATTCCTTCAGGCCTTTCATAGGCTCTCTTCTTCCTGTCTCTTCTCTGAATGCTTACCACTAAAGTACCAGCCCTCATTGAATACTTGCTCCACAGTTAGGTGGTCAGAGATAGAGCAGCTGAGACTTCTGTTATTCCAGAAGGAGATTCTACCAGTGTATTCCAGAATGGCCTTAGCCTTTTGTTCAGCGCCCTCAGCACTGTGATTTCTGCTCACAGTCAGCCAGCCCCAGGGTTTTCCCTCAGAGTGCAGCTGCTCAGTCCCATCATCTCTGTTCTTGTCTGTGTGGTGCATGCAGTTGTTCATTAGCTCTCTCAGCTGTTTGGCACTCATTCTGTATAAACTTCTTAGAGTCAGTCTAATATTCTATGCTATCAGGATAATTGCTGTCATTGCTCTTAATATTACTTATGCGTTCAAATTTGTATCTTTTTTTCAATTAGTATATCTTTTCTCCTTCTAACCAACTTGATGTTTAAAAAAATGTCCCAGACAAGACATAGGATAGACCCTTTCAATTTGTTGCTAGAAATTCTTTTCATTGAATAAAATTCTGTGCTTTCTAGTCTCGTTTTTACAAGCTGGCAACATGATCCCTTTAGGGATTGGGGTCAGAATGGGGGGGCTGCAATTGTATGGGGAATATAACAATAAAATTTATAAAAAAAAAATAAATCAGATCCTGTATTTCCTTTGCTTCAGGACCAAGTGACCGCCTCGTGACTAATAAGCATACTTCAGATAAAATTCTGAAATTTAGATTTTTAATCAGAATTCAGAAAATGTCTTCCCAGTCTTTCCATTGTCTCTAGTCTTGTGTCTCCCTTACCTTCTAGCTCACCTTGTCTACTTCTTCCTCTTTGATCATACCCAGACAGGTCACTACTTTGTCTTCTGCACTCCTGGGACCTTCTTCCTGAATGCTCTTCATATATAGGTCTCTGCCCAGATGTTACCTCTGTTGAGAAACTTTCCTGCATCCCTCATCCCTTCCATTCCACCCTCTACTAGTCATTTTTTTCATCTTGTCACTTGTTTTATATCTTCCATAACAGTTCTCACTATCTAAAATTACTGGTTCATTTCACTTTATTTGTCTTTTCCCCATCCCATATTCCAGTGGAATGTAAGTTCTGTGACTGCTTGGTCCTGTAACAGTGCCTAGAACATAGTAGGTTCTTGATAACTATTACATGAATGAATTACCGGTTTGCAAAGGTAATAGAATAAATATTATAGTTCCCAGATGCTTAACTTTGAGATTCCTGGGCCAAAGAGTAAGGTTGACTCATCTGAGGATTGTATTAGTAGTTAGAGAATGAAGAGCTCTCTCCATCATGACTGAACATCATTGTCAGTGAGCTTTGTTGTGTGTATACAGAGCGCATGATACTACATCATTCTGCATGTGTACCTGAAGAGATGAGCTGTAAAATCCTTTTGGATATAGAGATGATGGAAAATTTGGGAGATATTTCTAAAGATTAAGTGACATTTATTTGAGCACTGTTTTCTTTTGCTTGGATAGAACTTTCAAAAACGTATGGCAAATTTTTATAATTCAGGGAGAAAAATTGTGATTTTCTTATTGCAAGTATATATAGATCCTGATATGTCCCAGTCACTGTTGTTAGTGCTAGTCATAGTAGTAATAAAACAACAATCCATACCTGTACTATGATTATATTCACTAGAGAGAAAGATAGCCAAAATAAATTTATATAGTATAGTTATTTTGTATGATTTTATGTTTAATATAATATTTGTGATGTAAATTGTGCTGAAATGATATGTGTAAAAAGTTATCCATTTATCAGCATTTGAAGTGGAAGCTGAGCAAAAGCTGTTATTTAAGCTGCTCTTTAATGTGACCAAAGTAAATTTGGAGCAGATGTGTTGGTTCTTGCTAACCTGGTTTTGAGGAAACTTTTTATTGCTTTAATAGAAATACTCTCCCTCCTTCTACTCCTGGAACAAGTGAAATAATGTACGAAGGTAATATTTTGATTTGGGGTATCATACAATGTTGCTTCAAATGTAGTAATAGCTTCTGAGTAGGGATAGCACCCACTATGAAATGGAAATGTCTTATGGTACTTCTTTGGATATCCCATTATGGAAATACAAGATTAGTTTCAAGCATAAAAACCACGTACTGATTGGAGGTTTAAGGATCATAGTGAATTTCTTCAGTCCCTCTGTATGCACATAGAACCAGACAGCTTGTTGATATCGACTGCTTATTTGATCCTTATTACATGACTTTGGTGATTTTTTGCTTGAAAAAGCAAATAACAGTGTTTGCCACAAGGTTGCTCTGATTTTCTCAGGTCTGACAGAGACCTCTGATTGCTTCATATCTCAAGTTATCAGTGGAATCTGGAAACTCCCCATGAAGCTCCTAATGTGAAAGGGTGTGCAGACAGTGTATGTTCCCAAGGCCAGTGAGTAGGGGAGCAGGAGCCAAGGGTCAGTATTGGTGAGCTGGGTGACACTGGTCTTCACCATCTTCTTGTGTTAGGAAGTATAGCACTGTGTGCTTCTCTTTCATCTGTTTATAGAAAGGCAGGGCTATGATTTAGGATAATGATAACATCTTTTGTTATTGACTTGTTCTCCTATATCAAGTTAATGATTTCTAGATGTTTTTCAATTTAAAGTTTATTGAGGTGAACATTTTATTTTCTGTCAGAAATATTAACCTTTTTGTCAATAATGCAACACCCATGTGTCCTTTTTCACTGCTTCATTCTTTACCCACCTCCTTTGATTTTGAGTAGCCTAGTAGCTAAAGAGCAGTCAGTTTTTCCTTTCTAATTTTGCTCTCTTTTGGGTTATTTTTCAATTTCACGAGTTGAGAGTGAAATAGGGAAAATGTCATTCATGAAATCTTGCCTATTAAAACCATATATCATTTACTATCCCTCCCTCTTAGCCCCAGACATTTGTATTAAAATGGCCTCTTGTTATAATGAACTTACTACAGTAAGCTACAGCTCATTCATTGCCTTGTGAAATGAGAACCAGAAAATAAATGTAACTGGTTTTCTGTTGAGCTGGATTATCACCCCACCTCCAAGTATTTCCCATTACCCAGGACTTCATAGGGCATAGCTTTATTGGCTTGAAATGTGTATTTTAACTGCAAATTGAATGATGTGCATTATAACTTTTATTCTGTGGTATGCCGATATGTGCAGTAAGGTGGCCTTGAAGAAGGCTCTGTAAGGAGCATTTGAATTAAACACTGACCTTATAAGATCTACATGTGACATCTTGGGTGTTTTCTCAGTGCATCTCTTTAATACCATAGGCTGATTTTTTTTTTTTTTTTTTTTTTTGGCAAGTAACAAATTAAATGAAGCTTCAATTTTCTAGGATTGTAGAATGTTTGCATCAAAGCAGTGAAGTGTTCTTTGGGGGAATGCTGACCTTGTATTCCAGAAGAATCATCTAAGTATATTGAGCTTGGTCTTGTCATATATTTCAAGGTTTTACAAATTCAGATGTATGGAACTGTGTCAGATAAAAATGTCTTGCAAATATTATTTCATACACTTTACCCCCAAACAAGTTACTTTGGCTGAATTTAACCAAATTTTAGGATGATCAAGTGAAAACAGTCACCCTTGTTCTCAAAAAGCATCAAGATTCTTTTCTCTTGGAACATAAATTGGAGTGATTAAGGATCCTTTTTTTTTTTTTTATTTATATAGATGAGTTACATATATGCTTATTTATTCTTTTTTTTTTTTTTATAAATTTTATTGTTATATTCCCCATACAATTGCAGCCCCCCATTCTGACCCCAATCCCTCCCCTCCCGCCCCCGGATCCTTTTTGCCAGCATTGGCCCTGCTCCAGAAAAGAGGGTAGGACCTCCTGTTTCCTCATCAGAACAGCTGATAAACCAATAGGCAGTTTTACCAAAAGATTAGTCAAGCATTTAGATAGAAATAGGGAACATGTTAAGTGGTCCATATGAAATAATGCAAATTAATTTGATTATAATATCATCTGGGTGATAATATATGAATGAAATTCTTTTAAAAGTATTAAAGAGGGCCTCCCCGGTGGAGCAGCGGTTGAGCCGTGGGTTGCGAAGCTGCCCGCAGCCTCTGCAGCGCCGGTTCGATCCCCGGCTGCTCCCCGGCCACTGGAGGAGGGTCCCACATGGCGCGCAGACCTCTCCTGCCGCCCACTGCTCCCCTCAGCAGTGTACTTCCGTCCTTCTGCCTGCTCTGCTCCCCGCTCTGGCTCTGGTGAATTCTCTCACCCTCCCGCGCTTCTGACTGTACCAGTGCATGTATGTATAAATAAATAAATAAATCTTTAGAAAAAAGGGTATTAAAGGGCCAAGCTGTATAAGATAATTTGATATTTTAGTAAATATACTATTTATGCCTATTAGTAGATACTTACATTTTTTAACCCAATCTCTTCCAAAAATTAGATTTGACATATCTTAATTTGAACAAAAACATGTGAAATAAGCTAGATACAGAAAATCACCACCTAGGAAAAGAAAAATAGGCAATTATTTACTATAATTGCTGTGATTGAGTTTGGATTTGGTGGTGCTGCACTTCCCAAGGAGGCAAGGATGAAACACAGTCTTGTATTTCTTGTCTATAGAATTCAGGAAGTATGCCCATTTTTTTTTTTCATAGGAAGTAAGTCTAGCCTAAAAATAAAGTATGAAAGAAATTCTTGCATAGGTCTCTATATAACATGCAGTGAATGAGTAAATAGATAGGTTCCTCACATTTTAATAATAAACATAGCGACAGATTCACATGATTTTTTTTCTTGTAAATTCCCTCTAAAAACGCAAGGTCATAATACTCAATCAACACTCAGTAGAGATTCAAACAGCTATAATCTGATGAGAACTTCAGCTTCCCAGTAAGAATATTAGGACCACAGAGGACCAAGAATCAAGTATTTCCTCCTGATCATCCCAGCATAGCTTTCTCTACTATCTTTTTAAAGCTAATGTTCAAGCTCTTTATGTTTTGGATATAAAGACCATATGTGTAGCTGTAGTCATTTAGTTTATAGGTTCTTCTCCCTATTAGAGTATTTAGTACACCACATAAACCTGTGGTTTCATTTTTACCATTGCATTTTGTTCTCTATCCTTAATCTGTTTCCATCCCTCCTCTATTTACAGTTCTCTTGGATAGGTTGAGTTTTCCCACCTCCTCCTACCCATCCCCCTTTTTGCTTGGAAATCATGTTCTCTTATTAGTAACAAATCTTGATATTTTAGCATGCATGTTTAATTCAGAGCCTGAGGTTACTCAGTGTCTTTTCTTCCTACAAAAAACAATATAAGAATCTTAGAATGTTTTAATTTCAGTCATTCTCCAACTTAAATATTGCTGTGATTCAGTGTTTTCTTGTAATTTTTAGTTTCATGAGTTAGACACTGTTGGTATTGCTTTATTCATTTTAAAAAAATTTTTGCTTCAATCTTATCTAATTCCATATTTTTGTTGCTTTCCAATTTTTTCCTGCATATTATATCTTCCTCTAAGCTTTCTTCCTGAAGCTTATTTATTAGAAACTTCTTTAGTGGCAGGAGGGGAGTATGTCTGGAGTAAATGCTCTTGAGTTACTGAGTTATTTCATTAGTGTATAGTCCCAGAATGAAAAGTGCGGCCCCCCACCCCCCCAGTTATTTGAAGAACATAATTCCCTGTCTCTGGCTTCTGTTGCTGTCATGAAGTCAGCCATGAATCTTGCAACCTTTCTTTGTAGATAAGTTTTATTTACTCTCTGGTTGTTTCTGAAATCTTGTCTTGGTTGTTCTTGAGCTTCACTACAGGGTACCATGGTATGGGTTTCTTTTTATTTACTCTGCTTAGAATTTGTATCCCCAAATCTGAAAATTATATTTCATCCACTCTAAAAATTCTTCAGTTATGCTCTCTCTTATTGTTGCCTCTCTCTTAGTTTCTCTGACTGTCCTTCTGAAATTCCTTATGTTGAGTAATAGCCTCCTCAATCTACCTTGCGTTTCTCTTAATTTCTTTTATGCTTTCCATATCATGAAAATTTCTCAATTTTCCTGAATAATTTCTTCAGTTTGAATTTCCAGATACTAGTTCTCTTTTCATCAGTGTTTAGACAATATTATTTAAAATTTCTAGAAGTGGTAGAAGTGTTTACTTTTTTCTTGAAATTTTATTTGAATACTTCTCAAATCATTTTGTTACAGGCCCCTGTAACCTGGTTCTGTTTGTGTTAGTGGGTTAACCTAGTCCTTGCTTGTTACCCTCCTGTTGGTGAAAACCTAATCAGTGAACTTTCTTTCCTACTGGGGGTAGGAGAATAAACACCAGACCAGTGCTTGAAGTTCCTGAAACCCAAGCTGTAAAACCCCCAAGTCTAGCCAGTATCCTGCTTTCACATTACCAGCCCTGGTGATCTCCCCCATAAACCCAGATCTCCTGCTCATCTCTACTCTAGGAGTGTGGCTCAGCGCAGTTACCATCCTGCCCTTCTTGTATGACAGGCCAGTAAACATATATTGCTTGTTAACAGTTACTAGCTTTTTCAAAATTTGTGCCCTGTTTATTGGTAGAAGCCAAATACCCTTCAGCATCAGTAACATTTATAGAATATGTTTTTTCATCATCTGCATTTTGTATACTTGCTTTTTTTTTTTTAAGATTTATTTATGCGTATAAGAACTGGGGTGTAGGCCAGAGGTGTTGGGGGTGGTGGTGACAGGATTCACCAGAGACAGAGTGGGGAACAGAAGAGGTGGATTGACTGAAATACGCTGCAGAGGGGAGCAGGGAAGCAAGACGGAAGAGGTCTGCTGCACCATGTGAGTTAGCTCCCTGGCCAGGGATCCAACTCACCTTGCAGTGACTAGCAGCAGCTTAACAGCACTTTGTGTCTTTAACCCCTGCACCACCAGGGAGGCTCCACTTGCTTTTATTTCTGTTAACATAAGAAATATTTTTTAATACTCAAATTTTCTTCATTTGTATATCTGTAGTTGTTGTGAATCTGATTATGCAGTTTTAGTTCTTTCATGTACTTTTGCCCACGATGGCTTATTTCCATGCAGGGACTCCTGCATTTTTTATTGTGAATTCACATTTCTGGCATACTGCATATGGGAATTCTCTGAAGCCTGAGTTTACATTATTTTCCATCACAGAAAATATCCATTTATTTTGCTTGTGCCACTTGCTCAGAGATAGTACTAATACTTGGCCTCCTAAATCTGAGAAGTTTTTTGTACCATAAATATGACTTAACTTCTATCCTAAACCCCTGTGATAAAATTTGGGGAAGGGAGGCCTTTTCTTACCCTTATTAAGTAAATGCTGAGCTTTTTCCTTTTAAATGTGACTTTTTCCTACTTTACTTTTTCTTTAGGGATGTTGCCTTTTGGCTATCCCGGGTCTCTATAGGCATCTACCTTTGTGGTATCTATCTTTGTTGAAGGCATCCACCTTATAACATTGACCTATTAAAACCCCAAAGTCGGATCACAGAATGACACAATCACCATTTCCTTCCTAACACTCACCAAGATTAAACACTTTGCAGTGCTTGCTTACCTCTCTGAATTTTGGCTTTCTTACTTCTAGCCTCTGATACTTTCCCTTAATTACTCACCTTCCTAGCCCAGTATTAAAAAGCAAACAAACTCAGCATTGTTTATTATTTATTATTTACTTTACATAAACTTCAACCATTTTAATTATGCAGTTTTTTTAATGTTTTTTTTTTTTTTACTATGTTTACAGAACTGTTGCACCATTGCCACAATCTAGAACCTCTCTGCCACACAGTCATTTTTGTGTAGGATATTTTGTTCCTTCTAATAAGAAAACCAATACAAGGTGGCTGCTTAGCCTCTGTTCCTTCATTATTTCTGCTGCGAGTTTGGAAGTAACTGTTGGAATTTTTTGAGTGGTTCTGAAATTTATATGGCATGTAATTGGACAATTTCATTTTATATTTGACGGACTTGGAAGTTTGAGATATTATTTTGTTCTTTTTGAGAGTTCATGCTCACCATTTTATTATTTTTTTCCCCACAAATAAGCTTTGTGTCACCATTGAAAGTCCGAATTTTAAACAGATTCTTGAACTAGTGGTTCATATCCATCAGCTCGTTCAACTTTAGTACCTACCTCATCCCCAGTAGGTTTTCCAGAGCTACTGCATTCACTGTGAAGCTCCATGAGTTTTCCCAGTTCAAACTTGGGCTTCTTCAGCATTTTTACTTTCCTAACAAAGACATCATGGAGTGTGTATATAGATCACAAGCCTTATGTCTTCCCCAATGCTGTCTGGAATCAATTTATTGACTACCTCATCTAAGTCCATTTGTCTGCACCTCTCGGATAGAGTTCCATTATATTTTTCCAGATTTTGCAGACCTTTTGGTGCTGGGAATAACAGGTCTTCCAAATCTGATAGTTGTGGGGTTTTTTTGTTTTGTTTTGTTTGTTTGTTTGTTTGTTTGTTTTTTAGCAAATATTTCTTAGCAATACAGAATAGATGAAGCAAATAACCACCGGTAATCTTGACATCAACATGAGCTTCAACCATAGCCTGCCATTTTTTGACCATGGAGTATTTTTTTAAAAAAAATTTACATCCTTCTTTATTTTTTCACATTTAGGATTTCTTCCCCATGTTCACCATAGTTTTCCCATCATCAGAGTTCCCCTAGTCCTCTACCACAGTCCACTGTGCGCTCCTCCCACCCTGTTTCCTCCTCTTCGCCATCTCTCCTGAATGCCTCAGATCTATGATCAGCTTTTAAGAGTCAGTTTTAAAGTTTGTCTTATCCTTTGTTTGGTTCCTCTATATTCCACAAATAAGTAAAACTGTCAATATTTATCTTTCTCCTTCTAGCCAACTTCACTTAGAAAAATCCCTTTCAGTTCCATCCATGTTGCCACAAATGGCATGAGTTTATCTTTTTTTGATCACTGACTGGTGTTCCATTGTGTACAAATGTCATATCTTCTTGATCCTCTCATCTGTCCTGGGGCATTTAGGTTGTTTCCATATCTTGGTGATTTTAAATAGTGCTGCTACAAATGTAAGGAGTGCAGGTTTCCTTTCAAATTAGCAATGTTTTTGTGCTCTTTGGATAGATACCTAGGCTTAGAATATTGCTGAATCATATCATCCATGCATTTTTAGTGTTTTGAGGAATACCATGCTATTTTCCATAGGGATCATGGAGCACATTTTATCTCAGGTAACATCTATGCCATGAAGGTTAGTCAGGTAGTTTTTGCCCTGAACATCCTCAGAAATTAGCTTGAATTTTCTAAATGTAACTTCATCATTCTGAACATCAGCATGGCTCACTTCAAAAAAGAAGACCCTATAGCCATCACATACAATTTTGGTTTCTTGTTCTCATGACTAGTGTTTTTCCAATATTTCTTATATTGAGCATTGCTGGTGCTTTCACATCATACCAATATTTCTTAGCAAATGGGTCAACCACTTTCTTCTTAGCTCCCTTTTTGCCACCTTTTGTATGGTGCTTGTTTTGTTTTGTTTTGTTTTTGTGGGACCCTCGCCGGTGGCTGGGGAAGGAACTGGAGCTGCAGAGGCTGCGGGCAGCCTCGCAGCCCAGCAGCCCAGCGCTCAACCGCTGTGTCACCAGGGGAGGCCCAAGGCGCTTGTTTTTGCCGGCTGCTGTGGTGCCCCTCAGAGGGCTCCACACTCAACCACTTTAAAGGAGAAAATCAGGAGACAGCTTGACCCAGGCCACATTGCAAGTGATGAAGGCTTTGAGCTTCAACCTTAAGGCTTTCTGTTAAGGTCATAATGGATACTACCTTGACTTAAAGGCTCCTTTTCCCATAGTTTTCAGTGTTTGATTCACACAATGAGTGTGCACTGTTATGAGAGTAGGTCCTTAATTTATTACCAAGAACAAAGAGAAATTACTTCTTGTCTTTCTATGCAAGGGGCAGTATAGTATATCAGCCAAGTATAAAACCAAGAACAGTTGCTGATGCAGTGGGAAATAACTTTTTTTTTTTAAGATTTATTTATGCATACAAGAACTGGGGTACAGGCCAGAGGTGTGGGGGTTGGGGTGGTGAGAGGATTCACCAGAGACAGAGTGGGGAGCAGAACAGGCAGACTGACTGAAATACACTGCTGAGGGGAGCAGCGGGTGAGACAGGAGAGGTCTGCTGTGCCATGTGGGTAGCTCCCCGCCCGGGGATCAAACTTGTGCTGCAGTGGCTGTGGATAGCTTCATAGATTGTGTTTTAACCCCTTGCGCCACCGGGGAGGCCCAGAAATAACTTCTTGATTGAAACAAACATAAACTTTATTTAAAGAAATCAACACACCTCTAACAATGGAAAAAAATCTCATAATGGGGACCTCCCCGGTGGCGCAGCGGTTGAGTGCTGGGTTGCAAAGCTGCCCGCAGCCTCTGCGGCGCCAGTTCGAACCCCGGCTACTCCCCGTCCACCAGGGGAGGGTCCCACATGGCGCGCAGACTTCTCCTGCTGCCCACTGCTCCCCTCAACAGTGTACTTTGGTCCTTTTGCCTGCTCTGGCTCTGGTGAATTCTCTCACCCTCCCATGCTTCTGACTGTACCCAGTGCTTGTATGTATGTATGTATGTGTGTGTGTGTATGTATGTATGTATGTATGTATGTATGTATGTATAAATAAATCTTAAAAAAAAATCTCATAATGGGATATATTCCGCAACTTTGTTCCATATATTTTATTTAAATAAAGGAAATCTGGTGCACAGGGGTAGAGCTTTCCTGAATGTCTGAAAAATTATCTTTCTGTCATGTATAGATGTCATATTTGTTGCTGTGACAGATCCTGACTGATCATCTTTTTCTTCACAGCACAGATTGTTACTGGGCTTCTACTGAAACCAGCAAAACGCAGGACCTTTTTTTAATTGTTATTAATTTAAATCAGGGAGTTGCAGGATGTCTGCTGTGTTCTGCTTCTACAAACCCAAAATTAACATGGAACAGGCAGACATAGTGAAAGAGGCCATATGATTTCAAAGCTAGTGTTCATTGTATCAGTCTTAACCTAATTCTTAGATTAGCAGGAATCAGAGATATTTAATACACAATTACTGTGGTAGCAAAGAAAATTATTCCCAGAACAAAAACAAAGATTGCACATCACTCTGCAAAGTCCTAGCTGTACCAGGTTGTCTGTGGAAATTTGTTGCTTGGGTATTTTTAATTCAGACTTCAGACTCTTCTTCAATTTCAGTATTAACTGCTACCCCAGATTTTTAGAACCCCAGAAGGAGGCATATAGGAAGCCGCTGCCCTCCATACCCTTCTTTAGTTTTCACTCGCACAGTAAAGGCTGGCACTGGTAAATGAGGTTAGCCTCTCTGAGGGCCATGGTTGAGCTGTTGCATTTGCACATTTGTCGTTGTTAGAAGTGAGTAGCCCTGTCCCTACAGGGTGAATTGAAGCTCATTCATCTGGAGAAGACTGGTAGTGACAAGCGGCCGCTTCCTTCTCCCAGGCCAGGCAGGGCAACCTCCTGAAACAGGCAGTACATTCTAGTAGACCATTACTGCATCAGCAGTACATCAGAAACACTTTTAAGTAGTGTTTTAAAATAAAGACCTTGGTTTTGTTAGGATTTGAATCAGGAAACAGGAAAGAAAGGGTACAGAAGTCAGCCATTTCAGTCTTTGCCACACACCACTCTGATGTCTGTTCTCTAGTACAAAATACTTAATCTAATCTGCTTTAGCCTTCTAAATATTTTTTTACATATTTTAAAAATTGAGAGGCTATAAAGTGAAAGATAATTTTGTACTAGTAGTGTCTAGAGTGGGAGGTAGAAACAGTGACACATCTTGATTCTGATATGTGACCCCCTGAATGGTAGGAATGAAGGGTCTAATTATTACACTCACTTCACCTGGGGTCTTTGTTACCCCTAAACTGCTAATTCTGGGATCAGCCTCAACTTTTATACTTGCTTTCCCAACCCCCTTCTTAAGGCAGCATAACATTAGAAGTTGTAAAGTCATAAACACATATAATTTAAGCTTGCTCCTTAACATCATGAAATACACATTTGGTGGGTAATTTTTTTTTTAATTCTATGTGTTACAAAGTTTAGCTTCGTCATTAAATGGAAATCTATATCCACCTCTGTAGATTGTCATCACAAAGAGAAGTGCCTGTTTGACACCAGAGAATAGAATTGTAATCCTCAGGAATGTATAAATGCTACTTCTTTAAGTGTCTTTGAAGTGCCTAAACATTAAAGATCTTAATATTTTATTTCCTTACATTTTTATGTTTAAATTGCCTGTTCTTCTGTTTCACCTTGTGTAGGCATTGCAGGAATCTGATAGTTAGCAGTCTTATAGAAAGCTGATAATCCTTAGCTGTAATGCTGCCAACAACAGCCATAATGTTATATAATTTTTTTGTGCATTTGTGTGCTTAAGTTGGGTGGAGGAGTGAAACTAAAGGTTATTGCCATTGCCCTTGTTTACTCTGGCATTTAAATTCCCAGAAAGTGCCTCTGATATTCAGCTGCCTACGCCTCTATCATTCATAACTCAATTTGCAACTCTGAGAAAGATGTGTCTCAGCACCTTGTATTTAGTTGGTCCCTCGTATTGCTAATGCAGTTGGCAAGTGTATTCATTTAGAAACATGGAAAAGTGATCATAGCCCTAGCAGTCTCTACAGAGCAACATTCTCAGCCTAACCAGGGCTTCAGCAGAGGAAGTATGACTTGGAAAGATTGTTTCCGGCCACATGTGCAGTGTCATTGAGATAGCTGGATGGGGTGGTAAAGATTTTAGTTCTGGTGAAACAGCACCACTCAGGAAAGAGTCCTGCTGTCAGTGTTTAGAGAACCAAGTTGAAGGACAGTTTTGCTCTTAACTGTGGGGCATCATCCCTGTTTCTGTTTCTGATGGGGATGGCCTTGGGTTCATTTTGATGTAGTCTTAGTGTTATTTTTTTATTTGAAAAATAGCCTTATGTTCAACTAAAGCCAATCTTGGCTTAAATAAGCACCACTCACCTTTAAAGGGAGAATAACAGCTTAGAATTTAGATTTCCTTCCTTCAAGAATAGCTACAAAGTACATTTTTTCCCCAAGATTCCAATAATTTTTTTCCTTTTGTTCTTAGCTTTTCTTATGTTATCCCTTCCCCCCCCCCCCCCCCAGGAGAAATTCCTTTTCAGGCAGGTTAAAGCCCATGTAAAGTTACAGACCCTGGGATTGTTCAAGGTTTGGTTACCAACTCAAGTGACCCATGTTATGAGTCTATGATTTCCTTAACAGAACTAAAAAATAACTGTCCTCATCAGTAGGCAGCAATCTGTAAGAAGTAAAACATTAGTTAATGCTTGTCATTTGTTCTGTAAATGTTGGGGGTTGGGTTCGGGTGGGGAATGGTATGTAAATATTTATTTCCTTTGCAATCAAAAGAGGAAAATTTTCAAAAGTCTTTGTATGGTGTTCCTTTTTATAGGTTGCCAACTTGGCTTGTTCTATCTCAAACAATGAAGAAGGCGTAAAGCTTGTTCGAATGTCTGCAAGCCAACTTGAAGCTCTCTGTCCTCAGGTAAAGTACAGCAGCCAATGTGTAAGGTACCACCAAACTATTTTGTTAGAGTGGAAATGAGGTTTATTTTGTTAGTTTTGTTTTAGGATCTTAGATAAAAGTCCTGAGGACAGAATACTCAACTGATGCAGAGCCTATTTAACTTGGAGAGAGTTGTGTTTAACTTCAAATGACATTTCCACGTAACTAACCCCCTGCCATTCTTAAAAATGCAGTGTCCCTGCTGACAGCAATTGGATGGTGGACAATGACCACATTGCTTGGCCTACACTTGACCTGAGTGAGGGCTATCTGCATCATGTGCCAGTCCTGCCAGCACAGGGTTAGTTGCCCTGCAAGCTTAGAAGAATAAGAGCTACCCTCCTGCACTCTATCTTAATGCCCAGTGAGTGGTTTGGTCTCTGTGTTGGAAGGAACAGGTGCAAGAGCTCAAACCCTCAGCCTGTAATATCTGAAAGTGGACTATGACATGGATATTGATAGTGTAATTCAGCCAACTACTGAAGGAAGAGCTGAGAACTTTTCTCCATTCATAATGGCACACTGGAAGACTGATGATTATGCTAGGTTAAGCATCTCTGAGATTCTAGAAAGATTTGCAAGCATGCAGAACAATGACGGCTTTGTTAAGTGCCTGCCTCCTGTGAGGGGACTAATGCTGTCTGTGTGTCCTGGCGCTCCTTGACACTTGCCGCTCCTTATGCCCGGGGATTTCTGAGTGTTGTTTTGGTAGAACAGTCTACCTCTCTGACTTTTCAAGTAGAGAACATTCCTGGGCATACTTTGAGGAGTTACTTTTTTTTTTTTTTTTAAAGATTTATTTATTTATTTATACAAGCACTGGGTACAGTCAGAAGCGTGGGAGGATGAGAGTATTCACCAGAGCTAGAGCAGGGAACAGAACAGGCAGACTGATGAAATACACTGCTGAGGGGAGCAGTGGGCGGCAGGAGAGGTCTGCGCGCCATGTGGGACCCTCACTGGTGGCCAGGGATCGAACCGGCGCTGTAGAGGCTGTGGGTAGCTTCACAGCCCAGCGCTCAACCACTGCTCCAGTGGGGAGGACCTCCTTTGGCTCTTTCATGTAAATAGTTACTAACCCTCAAGAAAGGCAACCAGAATGAGTAAAGTCCAGTTATTAATCTGAGGTCCTGACTAGTGCCCAGGTTGATTTGAGTACTCTTTCTCTTTTTCAATCACGTGGCTTAGTGTGCCAGTGAGAGTTGCTTCATCTAAATATTATTATAAAGGTCACTTGTGAGTTCACATTATTTGATAGACATTTCCCCAGCTCTGAATCAGCCATGAAATCTGCTAGTGATTGATAACTGTATTAGTAAGAATAATTGATCAAATCACCTCCAGAAGTTCATGGATAATCAAATTGTACAAAAAATTTAGAGCAAATTTCTAAAGATGGTTTGCAAATTTCTAAAAAAGGTTTGCCATTTCACCCTATCAGCACTTTGTTTTTAATGTCTTTGGTTCTCCATTTGGTTTTGAAATGCTTGAAAGCAACAATGCTTTCACATATCGGCTGAAACAGATGGTAACATACGCTGATCACACCTACCAAGAGTATTTATATAAATGATTTTAAAGCCTGGTGGGGAAGGGGGAAGGATCACAGGGAGAGCCTAGCAGATCCCAGTGAAAGTGATGGTGTGCAGCAGGGCCATGCTGTATAGGTTTGGCATTGTTTCTCCTACTAGAACAGACCTCCGGGGACTGAGCTTAGGCCAGTGCTGAGATCAGACTTGGTATTAGGTATATGTCCTAAGAGGTGTTTCTCCAGAAGTGGTTATTCTTCCTGATTGTCACCTAGGCACATTGCTACCCTCACTCAAACAGAGTGGGGCAGGTACAGCACTGGCAAATACAATAGGCATCTGCAGGTGATCAGATTGATAGATTCTTTAATCATTTTTCAAAAAAAGTCAGCAATTTCAATTTTTTTCTGTTAAGTGTCAGTTTCAAATGATTGGTAATTGAAAGTTTTGAAATCCTGTGAGCAGCATAAACCAAACTTGTCTGGGAGATGCTTCCGGCCTACCCTGGCTCATGTGTTTCATTCTCAAAGGAGCTCTCCTTTTAAGGAGCTGATGACTCTCCCTCTGAGGAAGAGGATTAATCCTTGATAGGTGTTTCCGGGATGCTCCTGTACCTTGCCCAGGCTGCTGTGGCTAGGCAGCCCTGGTCCGTCTTTCGGTGGCACCTCTTTGTATCACTTGCCTGGGGACCAGTTTTCTGTGGCCTCATCTACAGTTTGAAATTGTCCCCTAGACCTCATTGTTCCTTTCTGGAGGGGCGGGATGATAGATGAGATAGAACTTCTAGAGGAGTTTTCCTCCCCATTTTTCAGTTCACCAATAGCAAATTAACTTTTGGAAATGGGAAATTCTGCTCTAAAAACCAATATTTCAGCAGTTAAGCAATTTCAACTCCAAATGTTTTTTGAGATTTTACATTGAATTGAGGAAGTAACCTGGAAGTGGCCTGTTATTGCTGGGGAGGGGGCGCAAGCATCCACTTTTTTTTTAGCCTTGAGTAAGGGAGGAAGTAGGTCAGCTGTCTCCACATAGCCTTCTGCTTTGTGCCTGCACTATCTCACTGTTCATCATAAAGGGGACCTGCCTCCATCGGAGCAGAGCCCCAACCATACACACTTTTTTTTAAAATAAGAATTTTAAAAAAAGAAACAATTTTGGGGAAGGATCTGAAGCTATACCCTGATATATCCCTGACATTGTGTTATTTATGGATGTGCCCAAGTCTTTGTGGAAGTGCCCAAGTCTTAGTCCATGGTAGCTGCTTGAAAAATTGCAGTTTTTCAGTTCATTTGGTGCTGGCCAGAGGGAAAAAGGAAAGGGGAAGCAAAAAGCAAAATCTTGTGAACAGCAGATTTCTGACGATTCAGTCTTTAAATTTGGAGGAGGGCATTTTGGAGATGATCTCACTGAATATTTTATTTTTCTTAGTTCATTATGTGAGAATGAGCATTGTGCTTTTAAGGTAATACAAATCTGGCACTTTAATAATTCATATAGCCTGGTTTAATGCATGACCTTTCTTGGAAATCTATACAAGGGTAAATTAAGTATTTGAAGCTGCTGCTTATCTACATTTCTTTTTCCTTTTTGTACTTCTCACTGGCTAATTTGAAAAATTACTTAAGAAGTTATTCACTCTTCTGCCTCCTTAGATTTATCTTCCATATTACTTCTTCAATTGTGCTGTGGGAACGCTGATCACTTTCATTGCTGATAGGCTTGACAAGCACCAAATAAGCACAAATCTAGACAGGCCTGACCTATGGGTGGTTAGAAAATATATAGCTCTTACAGGAGCATCCAAAGCATAGGGCCAGGGCAGCCTGCGGCCTCAGCTCTCATTCATCTGTTATTTCACAATCATAGAACTATCTATCTTTGAATCACCTCACTTTGTCACCTTTCATATTCTCTCATCTTTTCATACAAAGCAATTTCACAGAAGAACTTGAAGAAGATGCTTCTGATAAAAGTTTCTTGCCTTTTTGAGGTGCAGGGGAAAGAGAAGAGCCAGGGAAAATTCCAGGATTTTTGAGCCTCAACCACTGGAAGGAAGGAGTTATCCTTTATTTTGATAGGGAAGTATGGTTTGGGGGAAGAAATGAGGAGCTCCATTTTGAATATGTTAATTTTGTGATACCTATTAGTCATGTAAGATGAAAAATCAAGTTCAGGGAAGAGGTCTAGGAAGGATGAAAATGAGATCATTAGCACTTACAGGGGGGTTAAGTCATGAGCATGGATGAGATCAACAATGCAGTGAGTATATCTAGAGCAGAGGCCGGGAACTAAACCTGGGGTTCTCTGATATTCAGAATTTGGGGGAGAAGGTGAATATGCATCATGGGAGACTGGAACAGGTTTATCAAGACCGGAGGACACCAGCAGCTGGTGTTGTCGCAGAAAACAAGTAGAAAAAAATCTCTCTAAGAAGAGCGATTGTTCGGTCATATGGTTGCATAATGTGCACTGAGAATTGATTCTTGGTTTAAGCAACATGTACAAGTCACAGGTAACCTTGGGCAGCAGCAGAATTTTCAGTTTAGGAGAGACAAACTTGGCTGGAGTAGGTTCCAGAGAGAAGAAAGGAAGTAAGGATGGCAGGTTGATAGCTCTTTGAAGTTTAATAAAGGGATTATGGAGACATGGGTTGTAGGTGGATGTTGGATTGAAAGTGGTTTTTGTTTATCGCTTCTCGGCCTTTTGGCTAAGATCAAGTGAAAGTGGTTTTTGTTTTTTATTTTTAGTTAAAAATTATAATAACATGTTAATAACATGGAGATAATTCGGGAGACAGGATATTTTGATAGTACACAATAGAGAAGGGAGAATTGCCAGAGCAGTGGAGCAGGGGAGAGGAAATGTGATCCAAGGACAAGTGGAGCTGTTGGTCCGGGATAGACGCGTAGATTGGAACATCCCTAATTAAAAAGAGGTAAGACAGAGTACATGGCATAGAGGCAGGTTGCTGGGCAATGTGACATTCATGGTCTCATTTAATAGGAAGCAGAGTTATAAGCCGAGAGTGAAGATGCTGGCAGAGTTTTTAGAAGATTGAGGAGAAGGCATGAAACAATTACTTCAGAGTCCAGAGGAGAGGAGAGAATGTCTGAAACAAGGAGATGTAGTTCCTTTCACTGTCCCCAAAACTATGAATTCACTGAAGTTGATTGATCAAGAGTTTGAAAACCATACCCATTCAGCATGGGATCCACTGGGAACAAGAAACCAAGTCTTTTATTTTAGATATGTTCATTTTTAAATACCTGAGAGATCTGAGTAGAGCTGTGGGGTATGTAGCTGGGATATGATTTAGGGGGTTGAATAAATGGTGTAGGTAGGAGATGATGGAGTAGTTGGCAAATGGGTGGTATGTGAAATCGTGTTGCTAGGTGAAATTGCTTACAGGTGGGAGGATTGTAGAAAGAGGAGAGAAGGTAGCAGAGGCCTGAACCTTGAGGAACCCCAACTTTGTGGAAGAAGCAGACAGAAAATAGCCAGAAAAGTTGCAGTAAAACAAACAAACAAACAAACAAAAAAACCAATTTGACAGACTCCAACATTGGGCCTGATAAACAGTTGTAAAGTTAGGAATAGCAGAGAACTGTAGCCTGGTAACATCATGCTGAATGGTGAGAGGCTCAGTACTTCCCCTTTATGGTCAGCAACAAGACAAGGATGTCCCATTCAACATTGACTAGAGGTTTTACTCAACAGTAGCGTTTTAAAAAGTATGTTATTTAGTATGGTGTCTTGGGGGGGGGGGTTGTCTTTGCAGATTTATTTATTTTTTTTAATGTATTTATTTATTTTTTAATAGAGGCATGTTTTTATTTGTTTGTTTGTTTTGTTTATTTGTACATACACGGGGTACATTCAGAAGCGTGGGAGTGTGAGAGAATTCACAAGAGCGGGGAGCAGAGCAGGCAGAAGGACCGAAGTACACTGCTGAGGGGAGCAGCGGGCGGCAGGAGAGGTCTGCGCGCCATGTGGGACCCTCCTCTGGTGGCCGGGGAGCAGCCGGGGATCGAACTGGCGCTGCAGGGGCTTTGGGCAGCTTCCCAACCCAGCGCTCAACCACTGCGCCACTGGGGAGGCCCGTCTTTGCAGATTTAATAAGCAGAACACCACCAAAAACATTAATTTGCTTTTTTTTTTTTTTTTTTTATTGTAAGTGTAAACTTTTCCCCTGGTTGTTTCTTAGCAGCTCACCTTATATAAGCTGTCAGTGTATTTTTTCTGTTTTTCTAGTAGCATATTGGTGTTCCTCTTACTGATTTACCTAACACTGTGTACTTATCTATCATATATACTTAAATATATAAATAATAATAGACTATAAATTACCTTCTGTTATTTGGAAATGAAGAAGAATTTTCTAAGACAAATATTTTTATTTTAAGTGTTCAACAAATAAATACATTCTTATTACTTTAATCCATCATCTATGTGGAAACAATCTTAGCACATAAATATAGGGGAAGCGGTAACTTTATTTTTCTCCAACTAGCCCATCAAATGTAAAAATAATGTACCAGTCCCCATTGATTGTGATGTCACTTTTATCATACTTTGAGTTTGCTCTATAAGAGGATCTGTTTTTAGTCTATTTTGTTATTATTTGAACTTTATTTTCTGTTTTAACCATCTGTCTTCATTACTCCTCTCTCCCCCACCACCTGCCCCAATTCTTTCTGCTCCATATCCCATATTTTTACTGAAAACATTGATTTAAAACACTATATGATTTATTTATTTTAAAAATTATATGTTTGAGGAGTACAACTTCACACCTCAGTCAACTTCAAGTGGACTCATAGTTTTGGGGACAGTGCAAGGAACCACATCTCCTTAGTTTAGTCATTGTCTTCCTCTCCTCTTACTCTAAATACATACCTTCTCCTCAGACTTCTAACAACTCTGCCGGCATGTGTATTATAGAAATGTGCATACCACACAACACCCATCACCAAAGGTTTAGTTTCCAGCCACCACCATCCAAACCCCTTTATCTCTTGCTCCCTGCACCCCCTACCCCTTCTAGTAACCCTCATTCTGTTGTCTAAAACTAAGGTCTCGTTTTGTTTCTTTATTTCTTTGTTTTTTATATTTTGCATGTTTATCTGTATGAGTGAGGTCATTTGGTATTTGCCCTTCTCTTTCTGACTTACTTCACTTAGATATTTACTTGAAGATCCATCTGTGGTGCAAAGGCAGGATAGTAGAGTAGCATCCATTGTGAGTATGTACCACATCTTCTTACACCATACACGAAAATCAATTGAAAACATTAAAGACTTGAATGTATGACCTGAAACTACAAAATACACAGAAGAAAACATAGGCAGTAAGCTTAAAATCCTAGGCCTTAGAGATGTCAACACCAACATCAGGGGGAGCAAAAACAAAAATAAACATTCGAATTACATCAGACTAAAAAGTTTCTGTACAGTGAAAACAAAAACAAAAAGGCAGCCTTCTGATTGGGATAAAATACTGCTAACTCACTCATCTTAGAAGGAAGTAATAGCGAAAACATATAAAGAATTCATACAATTCAACAAAAACAAATAACCCAGTCAAAAAAATGGGTGGTTCTAAGTCCTTATGTAAAGAAGTCATACAGGGCCTCCCCGGTGGCGCAGCGGTAGAGCGCTGGGTTGCGAAGCTGCCCGCGGCCTCTGCGGCGCCGGTTCGATCCCCAGCTGCTCCCCGGCCACCGGAGGAGGGTCCCACATGGCACGCAGACCTCTCCTGCCGCCCGCTGCTCCCCTCAGCAGTGTACTTCGGTCCTTCTGCCTGCTCTGCCCCTCGCTCTGGCTCTGGTGGATTCTCTCACCCTCCCGTGCTTCTGACTGTGCCCAGTGCATGTATAAACAAAACAAACAAACAAGCAAACAAATAAATAAAGAAAAACATGCCTCTATTAAAAAAAAAAAAAAGAAGTCATACACATGACCAACAGGCACCTGAAAAAATGTTCATCATCACTAACTAGCAGGAGAATGAAAATCAGAAACTACACTGAGATACCATTTCATACCTGTGAGAATGGCCTATGTCAAAAAGACCAGAAACAAGTGTTGGGGAGGATGTGTAGAAATAGGAACCCTCATCTACCGTTGGTAGAGAGTGGAAATTGTTGTAGTCAGTTTGGAAAATAGTATGGGAGGTAATTCTTCAAAAATCAAAAATAGAAATAACACTACCATATGATCCAGCAATTCCTCTTCTAGGTACCTATCCAAAGAATGTGAAAACATTACATCAAAAATATATATGTGCCTATGTTCATTGTGGCACTATTCTCAATAGCCAAGATTAGGAAATAACCTAAATATCGCTTGAGTTGATGAATAATTGGATAAAGATGTGGCGCGCGTGCACGCACACACACACACATTGAGCACTTTTCTTCCTTATCCCCATGATTATTTTTTGGCTATTCTCAGCTATTTATAGTTCCAGATTAATTTGTGAAGAAGTATCAGACTTCCTACCCCTGAAAATGAAATTTATTTCTATTTATTCAGATTTTTTTTAATGTACCTTAGAAATGTTTAGTCACTTTTTGCTACTTCAGTACTGTTTTTTTTTAAAATAGATTTACTCATTTCCTTTTAAAAAATATGAAAAGTAATTTTGTTGTCTTTCTAACAAGTTTTTCTGTATTCATTTCTCATCTTATTTCATTGGTTATAAGGGACCATTTTATTATTACTTAGCTAATGGGGACAGTAGGTATTAAGACCAATGACATCTTGATTTTTAAGGTAAATGATTCTAGAGTTTCACCACTAAGTATCATGTTTGATGATTATTTAAAGTAGTGTGTTAATTATCTTTCTATTCCTAATGTACTCTGAGTCATTAGAAATGAGTATTTAATTTATTAAGTGTCCTTTGTAAACAGTTTTGTAATCAAAATGAAAAAGTTAAGCTTAGACAAGATTCTTTTCCTCCATTATACTGTATGAGATAAGATATATTAAAGAATAAAGAGAGCAATTTTCTCTTTGTAATGGAAAATTATCTCAGTATTTAAAAGATATAATTAAATCCCTGCCCATGTTTACTTGGCTCTCCCAGGAACATTTTCTTCAGCCAAAAATTCTTAAAAGGTTTAGCTCCACTCTGATTCATTGATGCATTAGTGAATTAATGAGTTAATTATCAAAGAGAGTAGTCCACAGTGGTGAAGTACCTGGTGGGAAGTGAATGGTAAGGAAAAGAGGCAAAGAACCAGCTTTGAAATGATGAAAATATGGGAGAAAACAGCATTACATATAAGATAGGGGGTATCTCTTATTTCAAATAATTTATTGTCCAAACACATAGACTTTTGAAAATGGTAGGTAGCTATTACTAGTTAGTATCTGGGATGGCCCCCTCCCCTGTGCCTGCCATCTGTAACTGATAGTCTGTTACTTCCTTCAGTTTATCTTTGGGGGCTTAATTGATAACATGATTCTTGAATATCCCTTCAATATATAAATAATTAGACACACAACCTGAAGGCATGTGGTTTCTGTAAGCACCTTAAAAAAAAAAATCACCCAAACTCTTGCCCTGAGATTTGGCTTGTATGCCCAAAATGTCTCTATGGTAATTATTTTTCTGCCTGATTCAGTTCTCCACTTCATTACCACCAGTTTTTTTCTGGCCTTTTTTTCCCCCTTCTAGGTTGCATTATTATAAACATTTATTTCCAATAACCCATAAGAAATCTTATTAATCTCTGAGCTCATATTCATACTTTCATTCACACACTCAATGAGTACATCAAAGAATCTGCTAGACATTACTCCAAAGAAGATACACTAATGATCAGTAAGTACAGGAAAAGATGCATAAGCCATATCATGAGCCCCCGGACAACACAAATCAGACCCACAATGAGATCTCTTCATAACCACTGGGATGGCTATAATTTAAGAAGCAGGGAGGGGACAAACAAGTGTTGGTGAAGACAGGGAAATTGGAACACTCACATTCTGGTTTGAATGAAAAATGGTGCAACTGCTTGGAAAACAGTAAGTCCATTTGTTTCTCAAAGTTAAAGTTAATCACACAACCCAGCACTTGCACTTTGTTTTATACTCCAAAATGATGCAAACATAAAAATGTGTATGAAAGGTCAGAGCAGCATTATTCATAGTAGCCAAAAAGTGGGAACAATTTTAATGCCCTTCAATTGATGAATGGATAGATAAAATGTCATATCCACATGATGGTATATTTGTCAATAAAAAGGAATGCTACACTGTACTTTCTATAGCATTAGATTATCACTAGTGAAAGAAACTATTTACAGCAATCCATGCACCAATCTGATGCCATTTATATGAAATGTCCAGAACAGGCAGATCCATAGAGACAGAATTAAGTTAGTGGTTGCCAGGAGATAGGGTTAAGGACTGTTGAAGGTAATAGGAAATGCCTGCTCAGAGAGAGGGGTGTCTTTTTGAAGTCATGAAATGTTCTAAAATGATTGTCTGGATGGCACAACTGTGAGTATACGGAAACATGACTGTGAATGATACAGTTTAAACTGGTGAGTTGTTTGGTAGGCTTGTCATCATCACACTTTTTTAAGAAATTACTTTTTTAGGCTTAACAAATCACGCACGTTCTATGAAAGTATATCATGTTATCTCAGTTACAAAAATTTGCAATTCCCAAATTCCAGTTAGGAATCGGAATATAGATGTATATTTTCACAAATGTACTTTGATAATGTATAAGGAATCGGACATGCCAAATGCTCTTTCTTAGAAGCCTATTGAAGAGGGTGGATAATTGGGACACACCCACATAGCCCCGGGAGCAGTGGTTTAATGGGACAAGCAGTTCATGTTTGTCATACATGTCCGAGGGCATGGAGACGTATTTAACAGAAACAACATAGTTTTATGTGGTGTATAACTCTAGTTGTGTGCTTCTGGATGTGCGTGCATACATAATGTGTATATGAGAAGGGAAAAGCCTGGAGTAGAAAGCTAAAAACTGAAGAGTTGCCTATCATGGAGTGAAGTGGTTAGAAATACTTTTGTTTGTAATTGTCCATGGTGTCAGTGGATGTCTGTATTTCGAGTATATTACTTCCTATGTTCATTCAGGTATGAAACCTTTGTGTAGGACTTCATCTTTTTAAGTGCAAAAGTTTACTGTCTTTGCAGGTTATCAATGCTGCATTGGCTTTGGCAGCAAAACCACAGAGTAAACTGGCCCAAGAAAACATGGATCTTTTTAAGGAACAGTGGGAAAAACAAGTCCGTGTGCTCACAGATGCTGTCGATGACATCACTTCCATCGATGACTTCCTGGCTGTCTCAGGTAATAAGCTGGCTCCCCAGAGAAGCATGTGAGGGTTTGTGTAATAACTTTCACCTAAGTTACAATAATGCCCAAGTCTGGCCAGGTAAATTATTCTAGCAATAATACTGTGCTGGTTTTCATTTTAATTAAACAACAACAACAAAAACGCTACCGCTGACTCCCGAGTAGTGGGAGGTAAGGTTGGAGCTGTTGCCCCTGTGTGGGGCTGGTCTCCATCTTAGAAGCAAAAGTCAGAGCTGGCTGGGCTGGCAGAAGCTTCCCTCGCTTGTATTAAGATATGGCAGCAGTGACCTGTGCAGCCCTGTTCCTCTCGCATCCATGTTCAGGGGAAACTCTGACCTGTGTCCTGGTAGAGGCTGTGGTTGTTGTGAGCCGGTAAAACTTAGGAAAAGGGGTTCCCCACACCTTTGGGGGAAGCGTCTCCTCCTCTTTTCCTCAGATATGATAGTTTAACTGTCTACTTTTCGAAAGACTCTGCGTGATGCACAGATAGAAAACAGAGAGGAAATATTTAAGTGCTATTTAATTATGAAGTTGCAGAAAATAAATCTGGGTAATTCACCTCACAAAAACAGTTGATTTCATTATATAAACATAAACTGGTAATGACATAGTAAATTGCATTCATATAGAAAGTATCTGTCAACTGCAATTCACTGTTTATCACACAGAGATAAATTTCAGTCTATCTCCTTGCAGTTGAGCAAATACAAATGCAGTCTCTATTTAATGGGCCCTCTGCTGCCCTTGGCTGTGTAGCTTGATCTCTGGAGGTGCCAGGCTTCCTGAGGCCAGTGGCTGTGGACTGGGTCCTTGTAGGGCTGAAATTACCTGTCACCCCAGGGCACCACAGGCTGGAATGTGGGAGATGTGAGTGGCAGTGGGGCTTGAAACAGAAGTGGGGCTTAGGTACATGCGGCGCACAGTCCTCCAGCAGTGACCTATATAAGGTGACAGTGTGTTCCGCATACCAATGTTTCCCGGTCCCTGCCTGCTCTCCTGGCAGCTTTGGCTCTACTTGAGAAAGAGGGGAGCCGGCAATCTGTAAGCTGCAAAAAGAGAGGGTAAACCATGCTGCTGCAGGACCGCCAAATTGCAGGTGCTGGTACTTTAAAACAAAAAACCCATTTGTAAGCACATCTTTGCAGGTGCCAAAAACGCAGCAATGGCTTTTTGGGGAAATCTTGGCCTTCTGTTGTTTTTCCCAATGAAGTATGGAATTATTCTTTTTCATAGGTTTAGAGAAAAACATTCCACCTTCATAGCATACTTTTAAGCAAACAACAAATCTGAAATCTAAATGAAAGCCCCCCTCCGGAGATAGATACTCCATTCCTAAACTTACTTTCTTGTGATTAGGTTGGGTATACCTCAGGTTTGGTCTCAAGGGATTTTTAGTTCTTTGTATCGAAAAATAAAGTATGCTAGAATCAGGTGTCCCATAGGCAACATTCTTCACATCAGAGAACAAAAGGGATGCTGCAGTAGCATTTAGGGGGATCCAGGCAGTATCTTTAGGGTAAATGATATAAAATGAAAACTGGTGAAGAGAAATCAAATTCTTTAACAGATATACCTTTGTCTGGAGAATGTGTGCAATTTTTATGCAAATGGGGAAAGTGTAAGGGTTGAAATGATGGAGAGGGGCCTAGACAGTTTCTATTTCGCGAACTAAACATCGAACAGGTCTCTGAGTCAGCAAGTGGCGGTGGTTTCAGAGGATTTGAAAATTAGAAGTCTACCCAGCGTGTTTCTCTAAAGTTTTGTCACAGGCTTGCATGGTAGTGTCAAGTAATTAAATAATTAACACGCAAGGCTATTTTTCACAATTCCTCTGATTTTTGTGCTGTGCTTTTTAGGGACATGGGATGAAGGAGACAAACAGATGTCTGTGCACAGTTCTGCTGGGTCGACTGGTTAATTTTAGCTTTCAGGCTCCTTTACACCCTCACGCAGCCACAGCACACACATTTTCTGTGGGGGCCTAGAGAGGTCTCTCCAGCTCATCTGACACACAACCTGGGTGGGAAAGTTCCTCACTAAGAGGACCCCTACTTCTGAGCGGGCGAGGCCCAGTGCACCCGCGCCTCCCTGGATATGCTGTCTTTCACAAGAAGCCACGTGTTGCCTGGCCCACGCCTGCCGCCTTTTCTACTTCCCTTTGTCCCAAGGCACACTGCTTAGTGACGTGGACACGTTTCTGAATGGGGGGCTGCCCTGCACAGGTCTGGCTGATGGTTGTTGGACTCCCTAAAATTTTGCCAGGTAAAAAATGATGCCGCTTGACTCCTTGGAGCAGTCATTTTTTACTGTGTTCTGGACTGTGGTCCTTTCACGAAGAAGGGTTTGGTGGAATACAACCATTGATGATTTTCCACTCTCAAATTGCCTTTGGAATCCATGGGGCTGGAAGATTTGATGTAGCCCTACCACCTCGCTGAGAACCCATCTAAGGGGAAGCTGTTTAGGGAATAGGACTGGGAGGACCTTCCACTGCTTTGTCTGTTGTTCCCAGATATTTTATCCCAACGGATCCAGAAGTTGTTATCACAAGTCATGTCCTGATTTGTGACTCTGAAAGTATTGGGTCATCTTGTGTTTAACCTAGTGAAGCCACCAATACCCTGTGCCCGTGTTGCATAAGGCTGCAGAGGAGGAGAAACATGGCCACTGTATATCGGATAGGAGACAGAGGAGCATGCGTGGCACCCCAGGGAAGAGGGAGTGGGGCTGCTTTTCCTCAGGCTGTTCTATTCAGAATGTTGCCTTGTAAATATTGGTGATGGTTTAAGATGCTAGTGAGCATTCAGCACTCCATGAATTTATTTATATTGACTGATCCCTTAAGAACAGCGGTTTGAAATTTATCAAAGTGATAAAGACTGAATTTCATTTGAATTGTATTTGATAAACATTTTCCATGGAAATGCAATTTACTTTCTCATTCGTTGCTTACACGGGAAGTTTTTGCCCCCCCCCTTTTTAAAAAAGATTTACTTATTTATGCATATAAGAACTGGGGTACAGGCCAGAGGTACAGGGGCTGAGGGGATTCACCAGAGACAGAGTGGGGAACAGAGCAGGAGGAAGGACTGATATACACTGCTGAGGGGAGCAGCTGGAGAGTCAGGAGAGGTCTGCTGCACCGTGTGGGTAGCTCCCTGGCCAGGGATGGAACCCGTGCTGCAGTGGCTGCGGATAGTTTCATAGACTGCGCCCTAACCCCCTGCACCACCAAGGAGCCCCGCCCCCCTTTTTAAAGAGGCAAGTGGTTTGCTAGAGTGGTTCCAATTGGATTCATTATATTTCTTTACCAAATGCTTTTGGAAACAAATAATATTGCACTAGATATTTTGGGGCAATGTGTGAATGGTAATTTGTACTATTTCTTCTTTACTAAGTGTCAGTGTATCCAAAGAATTTGGTCTGCCTGGAGGTCATTAAAAACTTTCTAATTTTTTATGACTATAGCAAAAATGCAAAATTAAAGAGTTTCTTCTCTTAAGGAAGCGGCATAGGATAGTGGTAAAGTTAGGTTTGATTTCTGATTACCATGCCCACTAGCTTTGTGACCTTGGGTAAATCATTCAGTACTTCTAATTCTCATTTTCCTCATTAATTAATGGTGATTTTTAGAAAAAATGCCTGCCTTATAGAGTTAAATGTCAAGGATTCAGAATATTTCCTGTTACAGATTAAGTTCTCTATATTAAGTATTACTATAATCACCACCTGTGGCATCCAAGGTTGCACCAATGAAGATACCAGAACAAAATGTACGAAGAACAGGACTGAAGTATAAATGTATGCAGCCTTTCTGGAGAGTGCCAGTTGGCTTGGTTCCTGGGTGGTCATTAGGCACTGTACGTCTACTAAACATACATGCCTTTTGACTCTGATCCAATTGCTAGAAATTTTCCCCAGGGATCTGTACATAAATGTTGGCCAAAATACCTGTACAAGGACAGTCCCTTCAACCAAAAATGTTCAAGAGAAGATTGGGAATGTGAATTTTGGCCCTTCCATCTATTCAGTAGCATAGTGTGCAGCCATTACAGTGGATGAGGTAGACCTGTACACGGTCTAGAAAGGTTTTTAAAGACAGATACAATGTCCATAAATTATTATTGTATGGTGATTTTCCTATTAGAAGCACCTACAAATATTGTATTAAACGGTCTTTAATGGGATTCAGAATTGGTTTGTCCACTTACTGGAAATTCCAGCACCGAAGTAATACAAAGTAAAGTGTGGGGACTCCCTGACCTCCACGTTTGAACAGTCAGTGGAATCTCACTCCGCCACTTGGACTCAAGTATAGAGATTGATGTTGTGTCCTGGGTATGTGGTAGCTCCAGTTAGGAGAGCAGTCTTAGGGTAGGGTGTTAGGTTAGGATGGGGACTATTACTTCAGTTTCCTAAAACAGAAGTTGTCTTTTGTCTAAGAAATAGCAGACCCTCCCTTGTTGGAAGAAAGCCAGTGTGAATTCAAGATTTTTTTTTTTTTAAGCATAGATGTTTAGATGAAGGTTAACACATCTTTGGTGGTGGAAGTTTGGATCATTTTGTTGAATAAATAAAAAATAACGGTATGCTTTATTGATTCTACGATGAGTTCCCTACCCCTATGTAGTGACAATCCCAAACAGGAATGAATGTTAAAATCAGTGATTTGAGAAAACGGTGGTTCATAGATTAATTAGCAATGTCTTTTCTTGCCTTTTTATTCCTTTTACTTTCCTCAGTGATACAGGATGCCAACATAAAATGTTGGATTCTGTAAAAGCAATGATTTTGAATCTAAGTTCTACTAGCACGGTGGGCAGGCTCAGTACCAGTCTGTTTAAATGAATATGAAGATACTGTGTATGTAAAAGATGCTTCTGATTGGGCTGAAAATTCATTTATTCTTAAAATTGGTTCAAATATCTCACCTAAAATTTTATGTTGGAAGTTTAATGTTTTCTCAATAGTAAACTGGCAAGTCTCATAAAATTTTAATTAGTAGATGCTAAATTATGGTCTTCTTGGCTGTATTCATTTTTCTCTTCTGTAACAGGAATTCTTAATATATTCTGGCTTTCCTTGGAAAAATGTTTATTTAAGACAGAGTTACTTTAGGTTCACAGCAAAATTAAGAGGTAGGTAGACATTTCCCATAAAACCCTAATGCCACACATACTCAGCCTTCCCCCATTAGGAAATCCCCCATCATAGTGGTCGCACATTCATTACTACTTATGAACCCATATATAAACACCTTATAATCCCTCAAAGTCCACTACGGTACACTACGGTTTGCTCTTGGTGGTGAACGTTCTATAAGTTTGGACAAATGTCTCCACCATCATAGTACAGACTCTTTACTGCCCTACAAGTCCTCTACCTATTTCATCCCTCCCCATCCTAATCTCTGCAACTTGGATTGTTTTACAGTCTCTGTGGTTTTGCTTTTTCTAGACGTGTTGCACTGGGAATCAGAGTATGCAACCCTTATAGATTGGCCTCTTTCACTTTATAATATGCATTGTAAGGTTCTCCCATGTCTTTTCAAGACCTGATAACTCATTCCTTTTTGGTGTTGTATAATGTTCCACTGTCTGGATATAGCATAGCTCTAGCTGCTCATCTACTGAAAGACATTTTGGTTGCTTCCACATTTTGGCAATTATGAATAAAGGTCCTGTGTACAGGTTTTTATGTGGGCATGTTTTTAACTCCTTTTAGATAAATACCAAGAAGTGATTGCTGGGTTATATGATTAGAGTATATAATTTTCTAACAAGGGTTTTTAACCAAGTCTCCAGTTCTTTTCATTGTGATTTTCATCTTATTCCTCTGTATTTGTGGTTTTAGAACAAACACTGGTAGCATCCCTGTCTGCAGTCTTTAGGAATTACAAAGAAGTGGGCCTTGGTTCTTGTGGCCAGCAGGGCACCCTGAAGCCCAGAAGTACAGCATTGTAGTGGCTTTTTTTTCTTTGCTAGATCCACTAAGAAGCATTTGCCAGTTGGTCTCCTTGCAATAGCATCGTGACCACTTTCTTCTTCTAGGTTTAAGAGGTCAAGCCTATTTTCTCCCTTCCAGACATTGTCATCTGTAAATTGATGAAGTATGTAAGCAGTGGCTATGAGGGAAAAGTAATGACGTTTGGAAGTGCACTAAAGGAGGAACCAGTCCTGGATAATGACCAAAGCATAAGGTAGCCAAGGCTGGCCAAAAAAGACAAAGACCAGGGCCTCTCCTGGTGGCGCAGCGGTTGAGCGCTGGGCTGCAAAGCTGCCCGCAGCCTCTGCAGCACCAGTTCAATCCCCAGCCACTGGCGAGGGTCCCACATGGCGCGCAGACCTCTCCTGCTGCCCGCTGCTCCCCTCAGCAGTGTACTTGGGTCCTTCTGCCTGTTCTGTTCCCCGCTCTGGCTCTGGTGAATTCTCTCACCCTCCCGCACTTCTGACTGAACCCAGTGCTTGTATAAATAAAATAAATCTTAAAAAAAAAAAAAAAAAAAGACACAAAGACCAGATATGTTTTGCCTACATTTTCCCTAATTGTCTGGCTTTTCCAGAAGATCGAGGACCATTAGTCTTTCAACAGTTGTGCCAGGTACTCCCTTGGTTTAAATGAGTGAACATGTCTTTAACAGACACTGCTTTTAAGAGTTGCTACATTTTTTGCTGGTAGGCTCTGCAGTTCTGGGTGAGTGAGAACATTCCCTTTCCCATTCTGGGTCTGCCCCTATAGATCGACCTCATCCATTTTAGCGCCTGTGTAGAGCCCATAATTTATTACCTACTTTGCTCTTGGACATTGTGCTTGCTTCCACTTTGCTATTATAGATGAAGGTTGACGTGAGCTCCTTACCCTGCGATTCCTGAAATTCGGTGTCAGGCTTGTTTCCAGGAAGAATAGTTTTGGTGGGTCCTCCAAATGTAAGCTGTGATTGGTAGGCACTGCTTACGATTTGTGCCATTATCACAACAGGCCCACCTGCCTCCCACAAGGTTATCGAGCGTTTTCACCTCAGGTGGGCTCTCAGCGCTCTCCAGAGGATTTCAGCTTGCTTTCCAGCACCTCCCAACAGTCCCAAGACTGTGCGTGTTCTTGGTAGATAGTGACAACACTGTTAGCATGTACTGGCAGAGGGGGCAAGGGACTCTGAGGATAAAGACTTATAGTGGACTTTTGTTCTATGTTAGCCTTTGTTTGGGACATAAGCTTGTGAAATTATTGAAGGGAAAGGGAACTTAAGGTTTCTATAGACTGGATTTTCTGCTCTAGGTACAGAATCAACTGTGCCTTCAAGATGGTTGTCTTTCTCTCAAACCTGGACTGAACATTGTTGTTCTTGGAGGTGATCACTGAAAGTTAATCTGGTCTTTAAAGCAAAATGGTATGTGTTAAGTTTTTAGCATTGAAGCTGGTACTAACTGAACAATCGGAAACTAATAGATGCCAACTTACAATGATCCCTTCTAGTGAGAGGCCTCCTTTTTCACTGCTCATTTTGCTTATTCTTCAGAGAATCACATTTTGGAAGACGTGAACAAATGTGTCATTGCTCTCCAAGAGAAGGATGTAGATGGGCTGGACCGCACGGCTGGCGCCATTCGAGGACGGGCAGCTCGGGTCATCCATGTAGTCACCTCAGAGATGGACAACTATGAGCCAGGGGTCTACACAGAGAAAGTGCTGGAAGCCACCAAGCTGCTCTCCAACACAGGTGTGTGACCTCCCTTTCCCCTCCCGCCTTCCTGTTATCCAAAAACTTGTGGTTAGGAAGTAAGACATTCAGGACTTAGCTCAGGTCTTCAGGGTTCTGGGGATGCATCACTCTCGAGAGTTAAATTAAGTCTTCACAGACTTAATTTCCCTCATGTGTGCCCTATGATTAATGGTGGGAATAAACCAGAACATACTATTTAAGATGAACTTCTGCGTTAAGTCTATTAGTGGATACTAATTAAGGAAGGTCCCACACCCTTACACAAGGTGTCCGGTTAATTTCACCTCAAGTTCTCAGTCATCCAAATCCCTTATTTCAGAATGTGATTCCAGTCTTTGTAAAATACATTTAATTTATTTCAACCATAAATATATCTCATGTAGGGAAAAGCAGGGGCCTTGCATCATACATCTCGCCTCTTTCTGTCTGAAAGGGATTTGGGGGGGGTGGCGGTGGCGCTGGGATGATGCTTTTTCCTCTGCAGTCATGCCACGTTTTACTGAGCAAGTGGAAGCGGCTGTGGAGGCCCTCAGCGCAGACCCTGCTCAGCCCATGGATGAGAACGAGTTTATCGACGCCTCCCGCCTGGTATACGATGGCATCCGGGACATCAGGAAAGCGGTGTTGATGATAAGGGTGAGTAACTGCATTTCAGACATTTTAACGTTCCTTTCTTATCATTTGCTAAACTTTAGCAATGCATCATTCTGGAACTCAGCAGATGCAGTGGCAGTATATTAAAACCATGAATCTAAAAGCTGTTAGAATGAGATATGTTTAATTTACTTTGTCTAAAATGACTGTTAGTCGCAAGTTAGAGCCCAAACTTCAGCCAAGAATGGGAGCTAGGAGCGTTGTTCTTGGCGATTTAAATGAGGGCAAACAATCACCACAGACACGAGGCTCCTGTCTGAGTGACTAGTACAGTGCAGAAAGAAAGGCTCTTCCGGTAGTTTCAGAGAAGTGAGCATATCCTCGTGCAGGCGGAAGTTGCTGTTCCCCGGGAGCACACCTCTCTTCCCAGGGGCAGCAGGCAGGATGCTAGAACCCAGCCCCACCCCTGCCGCCTGGTTCACAGCTGAATGGAGTGGCAGCTGCTCTGGACCCTGCGACCCATCCTCTCTGAGAGTAGCAGCTCTCACGGTCTGAGAGAACTGGCGGGGGTGAGGGACAGAGAGGGGTTTTGAAAACCACCAACCCTCTCTCCTCGTCGTCAGGGGTGGAGACTGGGTCTCACAGGTGCCCCCAGAGCAGCTGACCTCTCACCTGCTGTGCTAAGGAGCAGCAGCTTGTTGCCCTGGAGGCCAAGTGCAGCGCTTTCCCCCGACCATCTAGATACCCAGGTCCTCCCCATCCTGCAGCGCAGGCAGGAGCAGCAGAGATGGCTGCTTTGCTGTTCTGTCCATCTAGCTGACACAGGGGACTGCTTTTTACACCTTCACATTTGCTACTCAAATCTCTTGCGGTCAGTAGGAACGCTGTCCCAAGTGTAACCCCCTCAGCCTAACGGCCAGCAGAGCCGAGTGGCTGGGAAATGGCATTTCTGAGGTGACGGCATCAGGCAGGAACTATTTTGTGTGCAGTGTAAAAACACCTTCAGCAGTCACACTCTTTGGGGTGCGGTGGGAAGAGAGAACGACTCAAGGATCCGCTGCTGCTGTCCCTGCAGGGAACAGGTCAGCTGCACCTACTGGGTTAAGCCAGGGAGCTGGTGAACTCTTTTGCTTTCTTCACGCTTGCTGCTGTGGTAAGAACCAGTATTTGGCCAGGGCCTTGCCTGTTGAATGCAAAGTTCAACCCAGCGGCCGCATCTGTGGCAGGAAGGATCTCCAAGTCACGGAGACTCGCATCATGAACACTGCCCTGTGTTTCCAAAGTTCTTCCTGTGCTGACAGTCACCTAGAAATAGAAGAAACCTTGAAGAGTGGTTGGGAGCCCGAGTAACCCCTTTGGGAATCTAAGCAGCTGATTTAAGCATACAATCCAGGAGATGGGTGCAAATGCCAGAGTCCTGTTCGGAGAAGCAGCTACGCTTGTGGGAGGGCACATCCTAGGAGCTTGGGTTCCTCTTCTAGCTCAGTCCAAGCAAATCCCCTTACCTCTGAGACTCTTGTTTTCTTCTTAGAAACGGACATTTCTAAGGTTTTAATGAGAAGTGTAGGTAATATGCTCAGGCACATAGTAGGTGTTTCCTGCCATTGCTTGCTTACGGCTGTGCTGGAACCTAAGAGAGAAAACGTCCTGGTAAGTACAGGGTGAGGAACCGGGAAGGAGGCCTCCGCTGGCAGAGGCATGGCCAGCCTGGTGGCCTAGAGCTTCTGCTTCTTGCCGCGCTCCCCATACCATTCTTGGATCATCCTCTCAACCCCCGGGCCTCTCGGTTTCTTGATTGGCACATGATAAGAGGCTGAAGAGAAAGAGGTAGTTAAGTGGTTTCCTGTCTTCCCTTGAGCTCATCCTCACTTCCAGGGTCACCTCCCAGTCCTTGTCATTCCCCAAACCTACCTCAGCTGACGGTCCAGGGTCCGCTCACTCCCTCTTGTACCGTGACTCCCAGTGATCCTCCGAGGCCAGGTTCTGTGATTGGTTGATTCTCTCACCTCACTCAGCATCCCCCACCCCCAGGTCTTTGCCTCACCCCTTCTCATGCTTGCAGTCTGGCTCATTGCTATGTTCTCCTTTGTCCCCTTTCACTTCCGTGCAAAATCACATCTTAGTGAAATCCCACTGTGCTGAGCGTGTAGGAGAGCACAGCCACACTGACCAGGCCGCTGAGCTCAGGGCCAGGTGGCAATGTTTCCCACTGCCCGCTCTCCCACCCCCCAGGCCTGTGCCGCCGAGTTCACAGAGGACACTGCGGCAGCTGCAGTGTCTATGCCGTGCTTTCCTACCCGTAGACATCCTGGGGCTCCTGGCCGAGGCCATCCCCTCAGCACCTCATGCCTCTCCCACTGCACCCCGTGTGCTGTCATGCTCCCTCCCCAATGAAATCTCTTGGCTCCCTCTCTCGTCAGCTTCTTACCATGTGCCAAGATTTGAGGGAACCATGGAGAGGGGTGGTCTCCACAGCGTTCTGCATTCACTGGCCTCCTTGCCTGCTCCCTTGTGCCTGCTGGGTTAGCTAATAGGCACCTCAGGCATACTGTGAGCTCCTGGTGGCTCCACTCGCATCTGCTCTGCCCACTCCTGTGTCAGCGGATGGCCGCTCTGGCTTCCACTCGCTTGGCCCCAGTCTTTGAATGTGCCCTTCATACCCCATATCCAATAGCAGCAAAATCTTTTGGTCTTTCTTCATGCCTGCTGTCGCCCGGTCCACAGACCGGAGTGATCATTCCTGAACATTCTCCGGAGGCCTCATTTGCTACTTGTTCTCCCCTTTGTTCCCAGACCAGTGAGTGGCGCCCGTCTTCCATGACCTCCTTGCTAGTCCCCCAGTTCCCCAGGCAAGCTCCTGCCTGCAGCCTTTGTATTGGCAAATCTGCTGGAAGTTCATCTCATGCTCCTAAACTGCTTTGCTCAAATGTCCCCTCTCCTGACCACCCATATAAAATTACGGTCCCCTTTACAGCTCTGATCACTTTCTAATATGTAGTATGATTTTTTTCCTAGGTGTTTTTTTTTTTTTTTTTTTTTTTGGTCATTTCTCCCTTTGGCATATATGTGAGGGCAGGAATTTCTGTTAGTCATTTTGTATCTCCAGGGCCCAGAATAGTGTTTGGCACATAGGATCAACAGATACTCAGCAAATGAATGAATGGGAGGTATTCAGTTTTCTTGGCAAGAAGAGTTCTGGTGGGCTATGGAGGGTGGTGTGGAAGTGATGGTCATATCAGGAGGCTTCCTTTGAGAAAGATCTTCCACAGATGTAGCGTTCACTAAATTTTGAAGGTATCTGTGACTCCAAATGGCACCATAATGTTGGTGCTGCCATGTGAGTGAGATTAAAGGGTCTGGCACTGACATGCTCCTTGTGCCTTGGGTGACCCCCATTTTCCTCACTTCATTTTATCAAGGGACAGAGCTGGCCTTACAATTCCATGAAACTCCGGCAGTTTCAGGTGCTTTCTCACATGTACCTGGCATGTGAGCCTCACAGCAAGCCCGCTGGTGGGCCCAGCTCGAGCCCCAGTGCAGCCGAGGGTCCTGCCTTGCTGCCTTCCTATTGCAGGTCAGCAGGCCGGGACCAGAGCCAACCCCAGCTGTTCTGCCTGCTGCCCTGTTACTGATAACTTCCTGAAGACAGACAATATGTCTCAAGTCAGCAGCTGATCATGAGAGACTGGAGGTGGTGCAAAATAAGAATGTAATTTCAAATTAAAGCAAAGAGCTAGGGCCAGTAATCTGTCCCTTTGCTATTTACTCACCCATTACTTCTCAAAGCAGCCTTTGGTACCTAAGGAGAAGGCCCAGAATTAGTTAATTCACTCAATTTTGTTTTTCTAATAAAGTTGCGGAGGGCCTCCCCGGTGGTGCAGCGGTTGAGCGCTGGGTTGCAAAGCTGCCCGCAGCCTCTGTAGGGTCGGTTTGATCCCCGGCCACAGGACGAGGGTCCCACATGGCACGCAGACCTCTCCTGCCATGCCCCCTGCTCCCCTCAGCAGTGTACTTCGTCATTCTCCCTGTTCTACTCTCCCCTCTGGCGAATTCTGTCACCCTCCCGTGCCTCTGACTGTACCCAGTGCTTGTATAAATAAAGTTGGGAAGGAGAATCTGCTTAATGTTGTATGAAACACCTCTATTTTTAATATAGTGTCTTTTCCCCCCCCACACATTTTGCACCCTTAAGTTGTAGGTGCTAGAAAACCATACTAAGTGGATTAAGAAGTGGACACCTGGGTCAAACTGTCCTGACACAGTGGTAGAAATTGAGGCCCCAAATCGTGTGGGAGGTGCCTGCGTGGAGCCGTGGCCTCATCAAGGAGGCAGGAGCTCTGACAGAGGAGTGGTTTTAACTTCCTTAACCACAGCTGTTTGTGGAACACTGCACATGAAAATCGAGAATTCTGGGTGTCCGTATGGTGGGCCTAAAGACTTGGGACAGCTGACAGCCCAGGGCTACATGTAACTCATGATCTGTGTCTTGTGGTAGACCCCTGAGGAGCTGGACGACTCGGACTTCGAGACAGAAGACTTTGATGTCAGGAGCAGAACAAGCGTCCAGACAGAAGATGACCAGCTCATCGCTGGCCAGAGTGCCCGGGTAAGGAGCCAGTATGACTTGTGCTGCAGGCCTTGCCTTTTTTCCCCCAGGAAAACGTTCCATTTTGAAAACACCATTTTTCCTTCTCTTCTCTGGCACTAGGACCTACATTAACCCACTTTGTCATACCTGTGAGTCTCTGTGGGTTCCTCCAAAATGTCTCCTCAGCTGGGGGCAGGGCGGGGACATAGGCGGCCTCCACTGTGCCCGGGGTCTTCAGTTTAGCACAGAGGCCTGCCTCGGGAAAGCCCTAGGACATAGTCAATGTGATGTTTGTTAAAAGGATTGTGAAATTCAGAAGAAGATCGCTGTCTTTGCCCACCCAATGCTATCATGGGCACGAACTATTAATTATTCATGGGTGAACAAAAAAAAAAACAGTGCTACAGTCAAGAAAACCAGTCAGAGCCGTTGCATTCATTTGAGTCATTAAATCACTAATCAATAGCATTTATGTTTTGGGGAGGATGCCAAGAAATATTTCTAAGGAGGCTTTTTTCACTCCTTAGAAATCATTTTGAACAGCAAGTGTGTCCCTGTTTGAGGCCTTCGTCAATCATAAGCACTTTAGGAAGCTGAATGGGGAGGAGCCTGAGGCCTGGGACTCAGGGACTGAGTCTGGGACTCAGGGTGGGTGACGGGTCTCCTGGCATTGCTTTTGATACGTTTCAGTGCCGTCTAGAGCAAAAATGTATACTTTTCAGATTCTCTTCTATCTTCCCTCTTCAAAATTTACGTTCTAAAACCACTCATAGTTCACCTTGCATAGTTGGAGACCTAATACAGCCACAGGAAATGCCCTTTCGGGGGGTCCCCATGCGATCCCCTTGTCAAGTCCTCCCCACAGCAGAAGACAGAGGATGAAACTTACGAGGAAGCCAGGCAGGTTCTGTGGCTGGGCAGGTATGCGCACGAAGCCGCGGGAGTAGCTGCTGCCTGTCATGCGGTTTTCTCCATACACACAACTTGTTCTTGAAAGTGGGTCGGGAATTCAGACTGCAGGAACTGTTCTGTGCAAAATGAGAAGAAATGGCCCTTCAGGCAAAATGAAACCTAGTAAAGCATTATCCTGCCTATGTCATAGATTGCTTGGTGGAAATATCTTGGCTGGGAGAACTTCATCTCTCTTTACATAAGAGCTTCTATGCTTCTGATTTTAGGCGATCATGGCTCAGCTTCCCCAGGAGCAAAAAGCAAAGATTGCCGAACAGGTGGCCAGTTTCCAGGAAGAAAAGAGCAAACTTGATGCTGAAGTGTCCAAATGGGACGACAGTGGCAATGACATCATCGTGCTGGCCAAGCAGATGTGCATGATTATGATGGAGATGACTGACTTCACTCGGTGAGCGGCCCCCACCCCTCCGCTGCACAGAGTGCCGCCTGCCTCCCACAGGCCCCCAGACACGCAGGGCCAGGCTGCTTTGTGCATCCTCTTCCCCATTCGTTTGCAGCCCTAAGGATTTTCATGTACAACTTTTTTTTTCCTCCAGAGGTAAAGGACCACTGAAAAATACATCAGATGTGATCAGTGCTGCCAAAAAAATTGCTGAGGCAGGATCCAGGATGGATAAGCTTGGCCGTACCATTGCAGACCATGTAAGTGACAGACTTGTCATGTGGGTCACTCACTACATTCATCGTGGGGCTGGGGCAGCCCCGCGTGGACCATTCCCGAGGTGGCGAGAACAGGACTTTCCATGGGACACAGCATCCTGCTCGTCCCCGATATTGTTCTTACTCACTAACCTGCCTGATTGACAGCAGCCTAGACTTTAAGGATGTCGGAATTCCTGTTTCTTCACTGACGTGTAGGAGCACAGCCCAGTGGGCATCAGAGCACATTTCTGGAGAGGATGTGTTTCCTGAACCTTCCCCTTGGCTGACAGAACCAGTCTCTACTTTATTTATTACCTCTCTGGGCAGGAGCTGGTTCCTCACGTCCTACCATGTGGAAGGCATGGATAAGCTTTAGTGGATTTATTTCATACCAGAATCACGAGCTTGTTTGGCTAGTGCTCGGGAAGCCCCAAGCCCCGTTGGGGACATAAGTCTTCTGTCCTCAGTACTGTGTGTTCTCAGCCACCCGGCCTTTGTCCCTTGATGCTCACCCCACACCTCTACAGTGCCGACCCTGGACTGCCTGCTGCCTCATTTCCCATTCCCACGCTTCCCTCCTGCCACCCTGCTCTCCACATGGCTGCCAGTTAGGTCGGATGAGGCTCTGCCCTGCTTTTCTTTTCTTTTTTTTTTTTTTTTTTTATAGAGGCATGCTTTATTTATTTGTTTGCTGGTTTGTTTGTTTGTTTTGTTTATACAAGCACTGGGTACAGTCAGAAGCGCGGGAGGGTGAGAGAATTCACCAGAGCCAGAGCGGGGAGCAGAGCAGGCAGAAGGACCGAAGTACACTGCTGAGGGGAGCAGCGGGCGGCAGGAGAGGTCTGCACGCCATGTGGGACCCTCCTCCGGTGGCCGGGGAGCAGCCGGGGATCGAACCAGCGCCACAGAGGCCGCGCGCAGTTTCGCAACCCAGCGCTCAACCGCTGCGCCACCGTGCCCTGCTTTTCAATAACTTCTTAGATAATCAAAATCTCTAGCTGGGTCTACAGGGCCTCATTTTATCCCACCTTTCCGCTGCACCCAGCCTTACAAGAAGAAATGTTTGCTGTCAACACCTGAGAGGTGGTTTTCTTCAGGTAAAACCTTCTAAATGGGCGCTGAGCTTTGCCACAAGACAGGAAATGGGTGGCAGCTGCCCTTAAGGTTACTTGTCAAGACCGGGTGGTCCGCAAGAGCTCTTTTCCTCGCTTTGTGTGTATTCACTTGGCCGCCATCTTTGCTTAAGACACAGCTTCCTTTCATTAGGTGAAAATCACATGTGATAATCGCACAAGAAACTGCCTTTGAGCAGAGGGTCATCTGGATGGTTATTACCGAGCGCACAGCCTTCATGACTTTCCTCCAGAACCCGGCTGTTGCTTGCTGAAACCCTCTCACCTTGCAAGGCCTGGGCCCAGAGAACAGCCTAGGGCTGTGACTGCCCCAGGACATGGACACCGCAACTGCTGTGCCCTTTGCTCTGGCAAGGAGAGGAAGCCCATTAGTGCCACTCTGAGCCTTTGGCAAAGGGCCTGTGGATGGGTGGGCTGGGCCTGGCCTGAGTGTTTGGTGCTAAGCCTGCTCTCCTATCAGTGTCCAGACTCAGCCTGCAAGCAGGACCTGCTGGCCTACCTGCAGCGCATCGCCCTCTACTGCCACCAGCTCAACATCTGCAGCAAAGTCAAGGCTGAGGTGCAGAACCTTGGTGGGGAGCTCGTTGTCTCTGGGGTAAGTTTCACCTGTGAAAAGAGGTTAGTGGGAACGGGTTGATGGACGTCCCAAATAAAAGTAGCCTCTTGTCCTCCTACACGCCTTACCTGCCCTGACCAGGGAAAGAATGCGGTTTAAAAAAAAAAAAAAAAAAGCCTGAGATTTCATCTTGGAGGCCAAGGGCTGCCCGTTGTCCATTCCCTGCTGAACTGCAGATCTGTTTTGCCTGGCACGGTGGTGGCAGCTGGGAGCCATTATAGGGCTGGCCTCTCGCTGGGAAAAAATATTTTTATCTTCCTTGCTTGTCTTCTACCCCAGAGAAGAATGGAGCCTGTTTAAAAATTGAAAGACAACATAGATAGGCTTCAGAGTGTCGGAGCAGTCGCTCTCTTTACCATGTCACAGTTCTGCGCCCCATGTCACGCTGGCAGGGGAAGAGGACAGCTCGTTGTACTGGGCTCCACTGATTCCCTGTGGCTTCTGCTAATCCCACAGACGGTCCATACAAAGCAACAGTAGCTCAGTCACACTGCTACCCCTTACTCACCAGCCGGCCCGCGCTCTGGGAGCAGTTACCCCAAGGGTCTAAATGAGGGAGGGGGCTCCCTGGTTCAAGCCACGGTGCCTGTGCCTGCACAGCCGATCCGACACCTGTCCTCTGGGGCTGTTAGTGGTGCTCCTTGGCACGGCTTGGCGGTCACTCGGAAGCGGCAGCTCCTCCTCCCACTCGTTGAGTGGGGGTACGCAAGGGGAATCGTGCCTTACGGTTTTCTTACTGCTCCCTTTTCTTCCTCAGAGGTCTGAAACACAGATGTTTGCAGGTTGTCTAGGTTAAGAGCAGCCAGCTACAGAAAGCTGATCAGTAATGGGGCTGCTGCTTGGCCCGGGGGCCCCCTCCTGCACCCTGAGGCCCCTGTGACATGGTTGGAGGCCGGGCCTGAGTTTCTTACCACCCTGTCTGTGCCTCGTAGGTGGACAGTGCCATGTCCCTGATCCAGGCCGCCAAGAACTTGATGAACGCCGTGGTGCAGACAGTGAAGGCGTCCTATGTGGCCTCCACCAAATACCAGAAGTCTCAGGGTATGGCGTCCCTTAACCTCCCCGCTGTGTCGTGGAAGATGAAGGCACCCGAGAAGAAACCCTTGGTGAAGAGAGAGAAACAGGATGAGACACAGACCAAGATTAAACGGGCCTCTCAGAAGAAGCATGTGAACCCTGTGCAGGCCCTGAGTGAGTTCAAAGCCATGGACAGTATCTAAGGCTGCCCCCGCCGGCCGCCCCTGCCCCTCGGGGTTCCTAAAGATCAGTCACTGCTCTTCACTCAAATGTATTTGCTCAACAGAACACTGATGTTAGCTTCCACGGGGAAATAAATAGGCAGTTTTTCAACCTGGCCAGGTGGTGAATTTTATGTTTAAGTCAGTCAGAAATACTTTTAAAATTCAGAAGCATATTTCCAGCTATATTTTTTTATAAGCTTAAGAATTCTACAACCAAAGAGAAGCCCACATTCACTTGTTAACACCTGTGACCAACTTGTGATGCCTCTTCTGAGTGCTGGCGTGAGGGTTTGAGAGACGGAAACCGGATTCCACCTTGGCTGGCCGCGGGGGCTCCCACCAGCCCAGGTATGAAGTGACCAAAGGCGACCCAGAGTGATCAGCCGGGACGTCTTAGGAGACCATCCCTTGAGAAAAGATGTTCCCAGAAAGGTCTTGAGAGGGACAGACTACGCAAAACTCAGCGAAACAATGTATCATGAAGAAAACTGATTACTCTCTTTATGACATGAAATAAGAATTTTACTGCATGGTTACAATTACTAATGTACTCTGCTGCAAGACATTAATAAAGTAGCTTTTTTCCAGGCTAGGATGTTGTGACGCCGTAATCAGAACATGCCTTTCCCCTTTCTTCAGCTTCACATGCAAATTCATCATTGGGCCCAGTTCTAATAATTGCAAGGTTTCCTGCCTCGGGCTTGCAACGGAAGCCTGACAAAGTAGTGTTTGCTTAGGCGGTAATTTAGACTTTTACCTTATGTGTGATTACTAGAGCGATTACTATAGCTGCAAGGAATAATATTGCTGTCTTATTTAAATCTTATGAATTTGAATGTTTTTTACACTAACTTTTCCCAATAAAGTCCAATATGAAGCCAAACCCAACAGGTCCAAGTCATTTTCTTTGCCTTCTAGAACTGTTTTACATGAAATACCTCTCACATCTGCGGTGCTTCCCCAGGACAGCTGGCCAGGAAGGTGGCAGGGGAGCGCCCAAGAGGGCCAGGGCCTTCTCGTTGCTGGCCACCGCTGTCCCTTCAGAATTGCTCCCATCAGCATAACAGCTGCCTGGCCCCATCCCCTGCCTTCAGCAAAACCCCTGAGAGCCGTGTGGCTGGCTCCTCTGCTCGCCTCTGCTCTGTCTACGCCCGTCTGCTCATGTCCTGTTAGGGGCCGCCCTCCGTGCTGGCAAGGAGGTTGGCTTATTTCTCGTCTCCGTCTTACCAACCTTGCACAAGTGACCCTGACTTTAAGTGCCGTGCACCTGTCAGAGTCTCGCCGGACCCTGGCTTTTGCAACTGCCCGCCTCCTAAACTGCACACCACCCCCCATTCCCCCCAAGGCTTGAGATTTCTAAGTGGACCTGCCCAAAATGTGTGTCAGGGTCCCTCTACTTGTCACCACTTCTGTCTACGATCACCTAAACCATCGCCTCAGTAATCACCTACTGCTCTGTGACAAATTGCCCCAAAAACTCAGCAGCTAAAAACAAACATCTATTACCTCAGTTTGTGAAGTTCGAGAATGCAGGGGCAGCTAAGCTGGGAGGTTGTTTCTGGGTCTCTCGGAGGCTGTATGCGCTGAGGATCTGCTTCCATGCCACGCTCCCCATCCTGCACCTCCGCTCCCAGCAGGGTCACTGATGTCCCCCCAAGTGAAGGATCTAAGACACAAGTGACCAGATAGAAGCCAGTGGTTTTTAGTCTTGAAAGTGACATGTCATCACTGCTGCTGTGTTTTGTCTGTCACATAGACCACCCGGGTACAGCAGGGTGCTGGGGCGGAACAAGGGGAGGTGGACTCCCCCACTGTTCTGTCCCTCCCCCCAGGCTGCCTCGAGGATCCTGTTTCCCAGGTGGTTGCCATGCCTACAGAACAAGTCTGACCACAGCACTCAGCTTAGACCTTGCAGTTTGTGTGCCCCTCAGTGAAAGCCAAAGTCCTAAATGTTGGGTGTGGACTGTGTTCTCTCCGGCCTCCTGCTGTTCTGCACTTGCCCTAAATGCACTTCCCCCAGCAATCACTGTGGTTAAGTCGGGTTCTTGCCCTGCCCCTTTCTCGCTTCTTGGGGATGAACTGCTCTACACACCCACTGTTCATATGCTAAGCTTCCTCAAGCAGGAAGGCCCAGGACACTGAGTGGGTGACTATCCCAGGGGGTGTAGCGGGGCAGGGCCCAGAAAGCTCTGGCCTCCCTTTACTCCGTCCCTCCCCTTTGCTAACCCCTCAGGACCCACGCTGACTCCTGGGGCATTCTTAGGGCTTTTGCTGCCATCAGTTTGTCACCAGGCCTGATCCGGAGTCCTCCAGCCCTGCACATAGCAGTCGCCGTTTCCCATCCAGTCTGCTTGCTCAGCCCACCTCGTCTCTCCAGCCAACCCTCAGCTGTAATGGCTGCACAGCTGCACCCTCCCTCAGCTCCCGGCACCCACGATCCATTCTCTACACAGTAACCAAAGGAGACTTGTGAAGACAGTTCCGAAGAAGCCCTGAGTGAAATCCTGTCCGGGATGCGCGCCGCTCTCCTGACACGCTAGCAGCCTGTGGAGTGTGGTGCTGTGGCCCTGCCTTCTGCACCCCCTCGGACTCCTAGAGATCATTAATCAAAAGCCCCTGGACCCCGCCCCTACCCCAACCCATCACTTCCTTGTCCCATCACCTTTGCCTTCTCCTCCCAACCTACCTTCTTTCTGTTTAGTCTCACCTCTTCCTGAGCAATACCTGTGAAATGATGTTTCATGTGCTAATTATAAGTTTTCTAATACAAGTTAAAATAACATTTTAATAAGTGATTGTTCATCTATCACCTAAAATCATACCTTTTCCACAATGGGCCGCGTGGCATGTGGTATCACAGCGCCAGCCCTCACCAGTCAGACCCATGTTCCTTCTGGGAACAGAGTTGGTCTTGTTCTCCTGATCATCCCACCAAGGGCCTGGCACGTGCTTGAGAAATAGTTGTCAAGCCATTTGAACCATACATTGATTTAAACCAATCTACCAAAAGACACTGGAAGGCAAAAAGCAGGCCATTCAGGAGGTACCAGAGTCCCTGCCCAGAACTCCTGAAATCTTCCTCCGCCCTCCTGAGACCATGCCCCAAAGCTGCCATCTGGGCTGAGCACTAGGGAGACTTGCCTTCACCATGGGCTTGGGTGTTCACTCCTGCCCGTCAGTGATGGTGACAGCTCCCTGGGTGATAACTCCCTGGGAAAGGCCTGGGGGCCCTCATGATCTCCCCGATGAAACCTCTGAAGTCTGGCACCAGGCGTGGTCACACGCCCACACACAGCGACGACTAGGGAGCCCAGCTTTATCCCAAGGTCTCTGGGCAGACACCTCAAAGGCCCCACCTCCAGCCTCAATCCTCACAGCTTCCAGCCCCAACCTGTTGCACCTTCAGCGTAGCCAACCAGACTCACCTCCCCACTGAAGAGAAGGATCTGCTCTGTACCTGGTACTACTGGAGCCCAGACCAGGCCTTTTCCACATCTGCCCATTTCATCTTCATGACCTGGGAGGTGTCACATCTGCAAGCTATTCCAGATGAAGGCACTGGCTCAGAGAGGGAAAGTCCCTGAGCCCAGCCACACAGCTGGCCAGCAGCCCAGCCCGAGCTTCACAATCCAGTTCCTCTAAAGTCCCAGGTTCTACCATCCCATCTGGGCCCCCAGAGGGTAGGCAGAGGCTAGAGCTCACCAGCCTTCTTCCCTGGAGCTTGACTTGAGGCTCCCACTCACCCCAGTGGCTGTTCCTGCTCCTGGTCCTCAGGACCCTGCCTCTTAGGATGCAGGGATTCTCCAGACTTATGGCTAAGGCCACCCCTGGCTAGTCTCTGGGTCCTGGCTCACTCTAGGATGTTACCCAACCCCCCCCCCCCCTTTCTTTCCGTCTCCTGCCTTTTCAAGATTTTCTTCCTCTTGGTTTTTCTCATCAGCAGAGAAGAGCCTCTAATTATAAAAACAATGCGAGCAGCTTCCCAGAGTCCTCGCCTCCCCTCCCTTTATAGAGACCCTCTGTCTCACCCCTTCCTCCTCATCCCGCCTCACACCATCTGTCCCTTCTAGAGCATGGGATGCCCACAGCCACTGGCTCCCTCTCACGCCCTCTCTAGTTCACGGCCCACACCCTCCACTGAGCCCTGCTCCTCCACTACCAGCTCATTCTTGTCTTGACAGCTAGTGTTGAGGTACCGGCCCTAACCTCAGTCTTCTCCCCTTCTCTCTTATGATTCCTACGTGGAGGTCAAGAGTAAATGCCTACCAGCCAGAGTGGGTGTGGAGGGGGGTGCAAATACATACATATGTGTGACTTACAAAGGGGTTATATCCTGATACACCCGCTGTAAATTGAAAATAGCGTTAAGTTAAAAATGCATTCAAGGGCCTCCCCGGTGGCGCAGCGGTTGAGCGCTGGGTTGCGAAGCTGCCCGCGGCCTCTGCGGCGCCAGTTCGATCCCCGGCTGCTCCCCGGCCACCAGAGGAGGATCCCACATGGCGCGCAGACCTCTCCTGCCACCCGCTGCTCCCCTCAGCAGTGTACTTCGGTCCTTCTGCCTGCTCTGCTCCCCACTCTGGCTCTGGTGAATTCTCTCACCCTCCCGCGCTTCTGACTGTACCCAGTGCATGTATAAACAAAACAAACAAACAAATGTAATAAATAAATAAATAAACATGCCTCTATTTAAAAAAAAAAAAAAAATGCATTCAATACACCTCATCTACTGGGCGTCGTCACCTTGCCCGGCCTACCATAACTTGCTCAGAATGCTCGCGTTAGCCTACGATTAGGCAAACTCATCTAACACAAAACCTGTTTTATAACTGAGCTTTAAGTATCTTCAACACAGGTAAGGTAACACAAGCCACAATATCCAAACACGCTGGCAACACGGTACCCTGGAGAGTGTTGCTGCTTTACCTGTGTGACTGCGTGGCCGACGGGGCAGCTCAAGCCTTACCCTGTCACCATCGTGTTGTCCGGCCGACAGCGCTGCACATCCTTGTGAGCCACATGTGACAAGCCTGGAAAAGATCAAAATTCAAAGTATGATTTCTACTGAATGCTTGTAACTTTCAAAGCCTCATTAGTCAAAAAACTAGGTTGAACAACCGTAAGCCGGAGACCACCTAGATACATACATTCACTCGCTGTATTTTTTACTCCAATAAAGAAATTGTAGCACAAAATCCACAAATAACAATAAAATATGCAAATACTCTTTACTGTAAATTCCACATGGTCCACCGATTCTCACCGAAGACCTTCACTAGTTTTGCTTGAAATACTGCACCCACAGCCAGCCTATGAAAGCAAAGCAACAGAAACACATTGGGGTTTCATTTGTCCATGAATGACTTCTCTGCTGGATCAGGTAACAGCTGTAAGACGATTTTCTCAATTTTTGGTGCAAAGATGAAACACTTTTGGTCCTCCCTGGTGGCGCAGCGGTTGAGCGCTGGGTTGTGAAGCCTCTCGCAGCCTCTGCAGCGCCGGTTCGGTCCCCAGCTGCTCCCCGGCCACCAGAGGAGGGTCCCGCATGGCGCGCAGACCTCTCCTGCTGCCCGCTGCTCCCCTCAGCAGTGTACTTCGGTCCTTCTGCCTGCTCTGCTCCCCGCTCTAGCTCTGGTGAATTCTCTCACCCTCCCACGCTTCTGACTGTACCCAGTGCATGTATAAATAATAAATAAATCTTAAAAAAAAAAAAAAGATGAAACACTTTTAAGTTTTATAAGCATGAGCACTTTCTTCATCCCCTTCTTAAGACTAAACAAGACAATAAATTAAGTCTTAATTTATGGCATTTTCCAATTTCTTCTGTGGAAATCCTCCCACCACATCAATTTGCAGCCACCAGCACGTCCTGAAGGTGCGGGCGGGCAGCAGGGCAGGAGCCGGCGAGGAAACGTTTCCCCCACCCGATGTGGCTGATGTGGGTGAAATCAAGAGCACAGATGACAGTTAAATGCCAACTAAGAAAGGATGAGTTTCGAGTATTACATTTTAAGCTTTTTAGTTTTGTTGTTTTTTTTTTTTTTGCTTCAATTTTTTCTAATAAGTATCACAGGTACAACTTAAACCACCATGATATCCCTTTCTCAAACACATTTCTCTTCAGGCAGATAATTATTTGTTGAATAAATGAATAGTGAAAAAGTATGCTTGCAATAATATCTACCCAAGTTTGCAACTTTGCAACAAAACTCCCATCCTCTACTTTCCTAAACACTAAACCGAACACACCCTGCAGATATGTGTGAAGTCATGGGAGATGGAAGCACTAATCTACCCAGCATGCTGGTGAACGTCACTGGAAGATACATCCCCTCATGCTACTCCAATGTAGAGGAGACAGCCCCTATTCTAAGTCTGTCAAAACCCTTTCCCTGTAGCTTTGCCTTTCCAGAAAGTCAGAGAAATGAGCAACAGCACGCGGCCGGCCTCTTGATCTCAAAGCATCTGAGAAGCACACGTTGCTGTGCGCAGCGACAGCTCACTCCTGCCCACTGCTCAGTGGTTTTCCAGAGTGAGGCTGTGCCAGTTTCTTTCCATCCCCCAGGTTGAAGGACACTGGCATTGTTTCTACTTGTTTTGAACATATAAAACTGATATAAACATTTATTATATGTTTCTGTGTGAACCCAGATTTTTGTTAATCTCCGGTAAATAGCTAGGAGTGAGGTTGCTCTATTACAGGGTTAAATATATGTGACTTTATAGGAATCTAGAACGATGCTGCTGTGGCTTCGTCATTCTGTCATTCCCAGCAGCAGGACAGAAGTCCCGTCTCGCTCTGCGTTCTCATCAATACATGGTATCACCAGGTTTTTAGTTTACGTTTTAACATTTTTTCAGTTACTTGAATTGGTGTCTAGTGGTGCCTTCTATGGTTTTACTTTGCTTTTTCTAACAACTCATGATATGGAGTATCTTTTCACATCCTTGTCTGTCCTCTATCTCTTTGTATTTTCAAATATTTTGCCTACTTTTTAGATTAGGTTATTTTCTTATTGATGAGTTTTGAGGATTCTTTATATATTCTGGATATAAAGCCTTTGTCAGATATGTGACTTCCACCCCCATATGTGGGTTTTTAGCTTCCTAACAATTTCAGTTCCAGAACAAGTCTTTAATTTTGATAAAGTCTAACTCATCAATTTTTTTACTTTATAAATTGTGTCTAGTTTTGCATCTAAGAACTTTGTCTAGACTCAAGATCATAAATATTTTTCTTCTGCTTTCTTCGAGAAGTACTGTAATTTTTCTGTTAGCTCTATGGTTGGCTTTGAATTAAATTTTGTATAAGATGTCAGGAATAGGTCAAGGTTCATTTTTTAAAATATGGCTTTCGACTGGTTGCAGCACTAATTACTTTCTCCACTGCGGTGTCTTTGCACCTTTGTCAAAAATCAATTAACTATATTTGTGAGGGTGTTTCTCAGCTCCCTATTGATCCATGAGTCTATCCTCTGGCTGATGCCACACTGTCTTGATTAGCATGCTGTGGGGTAAGTCTATCAGCTCCTGCGACACCTCCAACTTTCTTCTTTTTCAAGATTTTAGCCATTTCATTTCCATATAAACTCTCAAAACAAACCTTACTGGCTAAAAAAATCCCAGCTGGGGGGCCTCCCCGGTGGCGCAGCGGTTGAGCGCTGGGTTGAGAAGCTGCCCGCAGCCTCTGCAGCGCCGGTTCGATCCCCGGCTGCTCCCCGGCCACCGGAGGAGAATCCCACATGGCGCGCAGACCTCTCCTGCCGCCCGCTGCTCCCCTCAGCAGTGTACTTCGGTCCTTCTGCCTGCTCTGCTCCCCGCTCTGGCTCTGGTGAATTCTCTCACCCTCCCGCGCTTCTGACTGTACCCAGTGCTTGTGTAAATAAATCTTTAAAAAGAAAAGAAAAGAAAAATTACCGCAAATTAAAAAAAAAAAAAAATCCCAGCTGGGATTCCACTGAATTTGTAAGTTGAATTCGGGGGGTGGGACTGGCATATTAACAGTATTGAGTCTTCCAGCCCATGAACTGAGTCCCTTCATTTGTACAGATCTTTTTGACTTCTGTAATCATTTTATAGTCTTCAGCATAAAAATCCTGCATATATTTTGTTAAATTTACACACATTTCATCTGTTGCGATGGTATTGTAAATGCTACTGTTTTTTAAATTTTTCAGCTATTCATTGCCAGTATATACAAATATAACTGAATTTTATACAATGACCTTATGTCTCAAGACCCTGCTAAATTCATGTTAGTTCTAGATTTTTTGGTACATTCCATGGGATTTTCTACATTGACAATCATGTCACCTATGAATACAGACAGTTTTATTTTTTCAATCTGTGTGCCTTTTATTTCATTTTCTTGACTTTTTTACTTCACTGCTCAGGACTTCAGGTACACTATTAAAACAGGGGAGGGGACAGTAAGCATTCTTGCCTGGCCCTCAATCTTAGGGAGGAACAGTCGGTCTTTGATCATTAAGTTTGATGTTTGTTGTATGAGGTTTTTTTTTTTTTTAAGATTTATTTATTTATACAAGCACTGGGTACAGTCAGAAGTGCGGGAGGGTGAGAGAATTCACCAGAGCCAGAGCAGGGAGCAGAGCAGGCAGAAGGACCGAAGTACACTGCTGAGGGGAGCAGCGGGCGGCAGGAGTGGTCTGCACGCCATGTGGGACCCTCGCCGGTGGCCGGGGATCGAACCGGCGCTGCAGAGGCTGCAGGCAGCTTTGCAGCCCAGCGCTCAACCACTGCGCCACCAGGGGAGGCCCTGTTGTATGAGTTTTGTTGACAATATTTTTTAAGGAACCGGTCCGATATTTCTTCTAAGTTGTCAAATGAATGGACTTAGAGTTGTTTGTGGCCACTTATTATCCTTTTAATGCTTGTAGGGTCTATACTAATATCCCTTCTTTAATTCCTGATGTTGGTCTCATTTGTGTTTTCTTCTTTTAAATAACCATATTTTCATTCCAGTGATTTTCTCTAGCTTTTCTTTTTCTCTTCTTACTTTCTTTGGATTTAATTTGCTCTTTCATTAGTGGGTTTTTTAAAAAAATAATCTTTGCTTTATTAATGCTATTTAATTCTAAGTTTAAATAATTTGATTTTTAATAATGGCTTCGCTGACCAACCAACTCTCCAAGTTTCTAAAACCCACCCACATGGCTGCACGTGGCTCTGAGCCAGCTCTGCACACACCACATCCAAATGTCTCTTTTCATATGACCCCTCCCCTATATGCCACACTGTCTCCAGCTCCCTATTCAACATCACCACTTGGATGTCCAATTGTGGTCTCAATGGAAACATGTCCAAAACAATACCTACCACAAAGTCTCAATCTGCTCGGACAAACTGACAGTGCTATTGCTCACTGCTTCCATATGTCGTGTGCCCAAGTCCCAAGTGTGGCATCATCCTTAATTCTTCTTCCTCTTTAATGAAGGAAGGAGGAAGCACCAGGTTCAAGCACCAACTTGCACCAGATTCCACACCAGACCCCACCCTCACTCCCATGTCCCCTGGTCTCACCATAATAACAAGAGGGATCCTGTAAAATGTCAATGACATTGGGTCTTTCCTCATCCCTAACTCTCCAATGCTTCCGTCACAATGTACTCCCACATGTTACTCCCACAGCCAAGATGTGTCCTCCCCTAGTTGCTGCTGTTTCTTCTTCCCACTGACTCCTATTTCTCTTCAATCACCCCAGCCATCTTGCTGCCCCAAGACCTTTGCCTCTGTTATTCCCTGGTGTCTCCTCAGACCGCACGTGGCTCACTGCCTCACTTCGGTCTAGTCACACTCCAGCTCATCAGAGGGGCCCTCTCCAACAACCTTTATCTCCTATCATGGTTTGTTCTCCTTTATAGCTGTTAGCCTTTACTGTCCAGCATCACATTAAATACTTATTTGGGATGTCAGCCCTTCCCTGCCGCTGTTCTATTTACCACTTCATGACCTAGAACAGTGTCTGCCTCTTAGAACCAGATCAGATGTCTTTTGTGAATGAATCAGTGCGGGAGTGAGCAGCAGCTAGGGTTCTGCCTAGAACCCAACCGTAGGTTCCAGCTCCATCAGGATGAGGACATGCTCCTTAGCAAGGCTAACAAGGCACTGGAGAATATAATCTCCTGGACCCTTGTAGCCATACCTGGACCTCCACCACTTCCTTCAGCTATACTGAACTTGGAGTTTCCGCAAACGAACCCCCACCCCCGCCATCTTCCTGGGACTGAAACCCTCTCCCCATTTCACCTGGTTTATTTTTCAAGCATCCTTCAGGTATCTACTTGGCTAGCACTGGCTCCAGGAGGACTTCCCTGACTTCAGAGACCTCTCCTATCATACACCATCCATCTTGCTTACAGACTATGAGCTGTAAGTTACAGGGCCTTGCTTACTACTCAGAACTCCAGGGCCTAACACAGACTAACTGCTCAATAAAAGCAGTGAATGAATATGTCAATTAGTAAGACCAAGCCTGCCGAAGGATGGGAGGGGACCCAGGTCAGGGGATTTAGAGAAGGCCCAGCCAAGGAACAAGGGTCCAACAACCAGCCAGGGTGCTACAGGAGCCTACAAGGCCTACGGAGCCTGTCACAGTGCTCAGGCTAGGCCACCAGGCCACCGGCCCAACTAAGTGACAGGGGTGAGAGAAGAATGCAGCATGCAGGTCCTGACAGGAGTAAGTCACATCACCCCAAGTTCTATGGTTCTGGTCCGGCGTTACCATGTCTTGCCTAATGTTGAGCCCAGGTCACATTCCTTGGCCTCGGTTCCCAGGATGGCCCCCAAAGGGCAGCCGAGAAGACCTCCTTCTACACCTGCAGACAGTAATCAGTGATGAATCGAGAGGTGGAGCCAGAACCTGTAAACAGGCAGTGCAAGCCCAAGCCCTGGACCTCACTGTGGCTTTTCTTTTCCTCCAGTGCCCAGCATCAGAGCTCCGGGGCGGGGATCTCCCTGGCGGCCTAGGGGTTAAGTCTAAGCGCTATCACCGCTACGGCTTGAGTTTGATCTCTAGCCAGGGAGCTACCCACATGGCGCAGCAGACCTCTCCTGACTTGCCTGCTGCTCCCCTCAGCAGTGCATTTCAGTCTGCCTGTTCTGCTCCCCACTCTGTCTCTGGTGAATCTTTTCACCCCCGCACCTATGGCCTGAACCCCAGTTCTTATATGCAAAAATTAAAAAAAAAAGGGGGGGGGGCAGGACAAACCCAGACGAGGCCAGTGAGGAGAGAGACTGCATAGCAAACTTCATCCTCTGCAGTGCATTTGTTTGTGTGCATGCACGTAGAATGGGGAAAGGGGGGGAGGCAGTATTTTCACCTGGCCTGTGGCCTGGCTCCCCTCACAGTAGTCCCAGATGCTTTTTCCTCAGCCCCAGAGCCTATGGCTCAAAGTCCCCTTTCTATTTTACAGAGATACTATTCTGTATGGCACACCTGAGGGTAGAAGAGATACTTCTTCTTCCTGGGTTCCTCAGGCCTCTGGAAGTGGCACTCCTTCCACAAGGACCTCTTCCCATATCCTTGATCAGATCCTGTTAGTTACAGAGGCCTCAAGGGCTCTGGAGATCTCCAGTCAGACCCTACCCCAGGGGCCAGCTCTCATACAGTGTGTGCACCTGCCTCAGTGCCCAGGAAGAGGCCCAGACCAGACTGCATCTAACACCATGCCCTCCTCCCTCCCAGCATGAGCCAGGGCAACCCCATCCCCTCACACCTCCCCTTGCCTTGTCACATCCACATGCAGAGTGTGACGCCATGTTGAAAGTGACTGCTGACCTTGGCCTAAGCCAGAACCCCCCACACCTCCCTTCTGCACCCTGCCCTGCGCTGCTGTCTCCCCTGGTCTTTACCACTGCCTTTCAAGTTAAACACTCCCCTTCTGAGACCCACACTCCAGCTTTCCATACGTGGTCAGTCAGCAAATTCCAGTTCTGCCACCTACAAACTGTATGACCTCAGGCAGATCATTTAACCTCTCTGAACCAAAATTTCCTCATCTGTCCAATGTTCTGCAAGGCAGTTGAGATGTTTTTGAGGCAGTGAGGAGGTAGATGCCCAACACTTGGTGGCCTTCGCTTCTGAGCCCTGGGGTTCCCTCCCCTGATCCAACAGGCTCCTGACCTCCCAGGAGGACTCTGCTGGCTCTCTACCCAGCTTCATGTGCTGTAGCCTGAGGTGGGCAGGAAAGGGTCTAAGGCTGAGCAAAGGGAAGGAATCACCCACTTGCTCCATGTCTCTCTGGGTCTCAGTTACCCCTAATCTCAGGGACGCTGAGATTTCTCCATGCAAGGACAGGCTGCGGTGATTTCTACATGGGGGCTGGGAGGGGCTCCCGAGCAGCAGGAGGGAGCCTCTGGTGCATTGGAAAGGCTGAAAAACAAGCTCACCAGAATCCAAATCAGGAAAGCCCAGAGCCCGGGTTGCCGTGGCAACCTGCATCAGGTTCCCAGCCTGGCGCTCAGCCTCTCCAGGGTGGGGGCCAGGACTTGTCAGGCTCAGCTGCTCCCGCCTCCAAGGCCTCTCCCGTCTCAGCCTGTCTTGCAGACACAGGACCAGGGGCACAGAGCGGCATCTCTGGTCAGGTGGGCCAGGCAGGCCTGAGCGCCCATTAGCAGTTTTAGTGAGATAACGCTCTCCCTGAAGCCGACACTCAGGGCCTGCAGGGTACAGCAACATTTCCCCAGTGTCCTTCGACCCAGGTCCCAACCAGGGCCAGCAGTTGCCTGCATGTGGAGGTGCCCTCAGGCTCCTGCCAGTGCCAATGGCCTCAAAGTTATGACTTGAGCTCAGAGCAGGGTGGGTAGTGAGCCGATCCCAGACCTCCCCTCAGAGCCAGCTATGGTAGGGACAAGCACAGTTCCAGGAGCCACAGGTCCAGGCGCTGGTGTAGATCCCCTTTTGACTTTCCAAGGTCACGGTTACTATGTGAGAAGTGTGGAGCCTGAGGCAGGGTTTTCCTGGACCCAGACCCTTCCCCTCGCTCCTGTTACATGCCTGTCCTGACCTTCCAGCATGTTAGCAGGTGCTCTCAGGATCTTTCACCCAACAAGCTACCCAAGTACCTTGGGGGCTCCCAGACATAGTCTCCCAACCACAGGGCTGTGCCCAGTCTGCACAGACACACGGTAGATAGACAATGGCCTTTATGCCTCCATTTAATGCCAAGCCAGCACTACCTAGGTGATGCCCATGCCCCACTAGGGAAGTCCTCGTTCCTGCTTGGTGTCCCTAAGCCCACCCAAGCAGGCACCCCTCAGCCTCACTAGCAGCATCCCAGTCCAGGCCGGGTGGCGGGGGGAGAACCTCATCTCAGTTCCTTCATCAAGCTGTTGATGGAGTTCAGCAGTTCCCGGAAGTAGCCCTCATCCTCTCCATCTTGGAGCTCCAGGGCGGCCAGCGCCTGGTACTCAGCCTGCAGACTGGCCAGCATCCTGGTCAGCTGGGGTTCCTGCTGGTAGCGGTCACGACAGGTGACCAGAAGGGCGCCCAGCGTCTGCAGCACCTTTTCTCGAGCATCATGCTCAGGCAGGGCCAGGAGGTGGGCAGTGATCTCACACCAGCCCTGTTCCCGCAGGCCCGGCAGGAGGTGCACCTGGCGATACTGCTGCAGCTTCTCTGGGGATGTGTCCCGGGTCAACTCGGCCTCCTCCTCGGCAAACATCTGCCGTCCACACAGCCAGGCACCAGCGGTGGGAAGGGAGAGAGAACACACAGAGGCGTCAGCTCCCAAGGAACAGGGCTGACCAATGAGCCCACATCTGCTCCCCTCATCCCCTTGGGCTCACGACCATTCATGGGAGAAGGCCAGCTGGACTCATTCTGGTGCCTGTCACGTAAATCGGTACAGCAGCCATTTAACCAACTCCAGTTACCTGACGCACCTCTGGTCTCAGCTTCACCCTGACTGCCCAGAAGAGGTTAGGGCCCTGATCATAAGCCTCTGCAGCCTATGTACCCTGGGTGAGTCTCTAATAAATTCTGCTGGAAAAGGCCGAGAGGGCAGGTACCTCAGACCTGGCACAGCAGCAAGCAGGGCTGACACCACTCAATACTGTCAGGAGCCAGCGGGCAGATCAAGCCTGTGGTGGCACGAGAGGCTGTGGGCGCCCAACCACAGGCATCATTCCCAGCTCTGCAGAGGCGAGAATCAGACACAGGTCCCACACTCCATACTCTCCCTGAGAATCCTGAGGCTTGGCTGCTACCTCCTTACACGAACAATGCCCTCAAGGCTTGTGGTGCCCCAGCTGCAAGCATACATACCTTCCCACAGGAACCTCTGGACCTGACACTAATTTGGCAGTTCTTCACTCTTTCTGTTGAACCACAAGAACAGAGAATTCCTGAAGCACAGGGGATGGCTGATGTCTATCCTAAAGCTCTTGAGCTCAAACTCCTCCACTGCCCTCCCTTGCTGAAGGAGGAAAGCTGTCTCTGTACTGTTAGCAGAGAGATGCCAGTGGCTCCCCGATCTTCATAGTACCCCAAAGCCTCAAAAGTGGCTCCTAGAGCCAGCTGCCCAGGGCAGTCTTGGTGAGTGTGCCTCCTGGTAACTCTGGCAATGAGCCGTTGTCACAGTGCCTGCCAGGGCTGGGGCGGCAGAGACACTGGACACCAGAAGAAGATCAGTTTCCCCTGGGAAATGCCAAGCCAGGCTTGCTGCCCCTTTCCCATGATGTCAACTGTGCCCAGGCCTTATTAATTGGATGTGAGCACCACATACCTGCCTGCTGATCTGAGAAACTAGGTTTCTGCAGCTTGGAGAAGAGTGGGGGAGGATAGACAGAGGAAAGAGACAGAGAGTGGGGGTGAACAGAGAGCGGTGGGGAGAAAAAGAAAAAGAGGGGACAGGTAGAGAGATAAAGAGAATGAGACAGCTGGTACCTGTACACAAAAGCACACAGCTGACTGCAAAGTGGCAAAAGACAACTCTGACCCCCAACCCAAAGCCTGGGCGGGGTGGGGAAGAGGGTCTGGGTCTCTCAGCCTCTAACATCCCCCACACCCCTCCCCACCTCACCCGCAGGCAAGCACGCAGCGTTGCCCAGCTCTGCTCCACCAATCTGCAGTCAGCTGTTCAGGGAGCGTGTGGCCGAGGCAGGCAGCTGAGAGGCCCTGCCAATGCTCTGCAGCAGCTGAATTAAGAATCCAGGCCTGGCTGGCTTCACTCCCCTTAATTAAGACACTTTTCAGGCTCAGAAAGACTGAAGTGGGCCCAGCACCAAGCCTCCTCCCAGGCAGCAGGCAACTAGAGTCCCTGGGGCCCCTGAGGGCAGTCACTCTGAGCCCTGCCCAAAGACAAAGCTCCCCAAGGAGACACCCCAGGTTTCTGGAATCTTATGATTCAGTGTCATTCTGCTTCCGGTCTCCTGGCTCCCAAGATGCCTCCAGGGTGCAGCTGCTCCATCCTACCTAGTCCTCAACACACCTTAAGCTTCTGACCTGTTACTCACAAAGGGCTGTCCTGGTTATTTCCACCCTCCCACCATGCCGACCCCTCTGCGGGCACATTGCCCAGACGGCTCCCAGCGCGCCTTCCCTGCCAGTCCTCAGGTTACAGCCTAGCTGTCACTCCTCACAGGGTATCTTCTCTGATAGCTCAGAAATCCTGGGTTCAGGGCCCAAGGAAGCGCTCCCACAGCATCACTGCCTAGCACAGGGCTGGCTCATGTGCCGAGTGCTCACAGACATGAGATGGAGGGAAGAGAGCAGGCAGGGGTGCGGGCCTGTGCCAGAGCTGGAGGCCAGCACAAAGCACAGTGAGGGGGAGGCCTGTGCACTCACCTTCTCTGTGACCAGGTCATAAAGCAGGGTGACCACACGCACGGCCAGCACCTCTGTGCCCTTCTCGTGTACCAGACTCCTTAGGACCTGCAGCCCCCCCAGCTTCAGAAATTGCTGCTGGGCATAGGGAAAGTGTCGTAGCAGGGAGCACAGTGCAAACAGGACCTGGCGAGTCACAGATTCACATAGGTGATGATGAGGGGCTACACAGCTGGCCCTGCACCACGACCAAGGAAAGACAGACAGCGATGCCCCACCTACCCCTCTGCTCCCCTTTCAGGCACTATACCTGAAGCCCAGGTCTGGAGAGTCAGAGATGTCAGGCACCTTTAACATTAACTAGTAGATAAATGGAGGCCCAGGGTAGGATGCACTGTAGGAGCTAAACCCAGACTTCCAGAACTCTTGGCTTGCTACCATGCTGCTTTAGTTGAGTGGGACCTCTCCCCCTGTGCCACCCAGCAAGGATGACTCATGTCCCCAAAGTGACATACGCAGGCTGGAAAGGGTCGCTCTCCTTTCAGACTACACAGGGGTGCTGGGGCTGGGCAGGAAGAGCCAGCAAACAAACCTTCTTCTTTGCCGTGAGAGGTTGCTCCGTAGCCAGGATGACCAGCAGCTTCTGCAGTGCTCCCCCCTCGATGGCCTCCACCTGGACCTTAGGGTTGCTGTGGGGAGAAACAAAAGAAAGCATGGCTTTGTACCTGCCACCAACTCAGAGGCGTTCCCTTGTGCCCAGGGGTTCTGGGTGGCTAGGGAGCTGACACCACCCCAGTCATTCTGGGAGAAACAAGGCGCACAAGGGGAGGCCCCACTCCAGACAAGCCAGAACAGAGCTGGGGAGCAGGTACCAGCCCGCGTGGAAACACCTTGGACAAGGGTCGATAGTGTAGAGGACAAAGCTAAGGACTCCCAGGTCAGTCTCCCACTCCCCAAAGGCCAACAAGTTGGGGTGATCAGGAAAGGAAATCATCTCCACCATTCGAAGATCCTACTTGAAGTCCTCTCCTGGAGAAAGCCTTTCCTACACCCCCAAGCCCGTGCTGAGTGCTCCTCCTTTCCCGACCCCACACCCGTCACACACTAGAGTACGCCGCTCCTCGGGGGGCCGTTCTTCCCCTCGCCTGGGGAGGCACACAGACAGCCCGCTGCGCCAGGCAGGAGGAAGGCAGGGGGAACAAGATCCAGGGAGCCTCTGAATCCCTGAGAAGATCCTAAACTAGCCCCAACGCAGCTGCCACCCCATCAACTCTCCACTCTATTTGAACAGCTACCGTGGTTTTCCTCTGTCCCTGTGTTCTCTGCACTCAGCACAAAACCCACCACGCCCTCGGGTCCCGGCCGACAGGGAATGAAAGAACGAACAACGAACATGTCTACCTCCGTGCCCACGCTATCCAGCCGACGGGCGACAGTCACACCCCAGAGCTGTCCCGGGACCTCTCTCCCCGCTCTGGGCAGGAAAGAGCAACGAGATTCACTCGCTGAATGTACAGGCCCCCTGGCTCCATCTTTTCCCAGATGGAGGGCCTCAGGCAGGGAACATGGCTTTCTAAGATCAACCTAGTAATCAATTAAAGAGCGAGTGCCAAACACAGGGATCTGTAATTAGGCCCGTCAGGAAGGTCAAGGTTCCCTCACCAGCTCACTCACACCGCCTCAGAGAAGAAAGACAGCAGGAACAGAAAAAGCTGAAAGCAAGCAGCAAGGGGAGGGACGAGGCCAGAAGTCAGCGGCCTCACGGATCAGCAGAGTCCACGACGATGACCAAATCTCTGCCTGACTTCAGCTGCCTCATCTTATCCGGGTCTCCTGCTCCCTGGACCACAAAGGCCTGTTTCCTTCTAACCTCAATGCTGGAAGGGGACCTGCATGGGAAGCAAAGGCACATCAGAGGGAGGAAGTTCTTGGTGGGGAGGAACCCAGAGATAGGGGGAAGCAGGTGGCAAGCGAGCACGCTGCTGCTGGTGGGAGCGGCCGAGCACACACATACAAGCTGGCTGCCTGCAATGGTGATGGTCCAGCCCTCTGCTCCTACTGTGCATGCTTCAAGGTTCAAGCAGGCTTACACACGCTGAGTCGGGGTTTCCTGCTGTAAAATGGGATCTGCATCAACCTGCATCTTCTCAGCCAGAAGGGAAGTGCAAGCAACGTGGCAGTCCCTCTGCAACCCCAGCGCCTGCTGAGCAGGCTGGAGACTAGCTGGAGCCCACTTAGGTCTCTGGGGAAGGGAGGCCGACAGCTTCTCTTCAGACAGGGGGGTGGGTGCCTATGCAGGGGGCCTGGGAGCTCAGTCTCTCCCCTGCCCCCTGCTCCCTCCCAACTTGAGAAAGGCAGCTGCTTCATCAAAGCGTGAGCTAATTAGGGCTGTCTCTGCCATCATGTGCCTGAGGAACGCTCACCCGCGACAGGCAGGGTCTAAGAAAAGACGACCATGCTGAAAAATTCACACAAACATCAAATGCTGCCTCCCAAAGAAGGGGGGCTGCGAGACCCGACACCTCAGCAAACTCAGGGAGCACCAAGGAGCCCCATCCGCAGGGTCCTGCAGAGAGATGGAGACAAGGCCTCACAAAGACAGTGCTTGAGACTGTCCTTGTCTACTGATCTGCTGAGCCAATCACCCACCAACCCTAGAAGGCAAGGCCAGGCTCAGCATACAGGGGCCACCCACAGTGATGGGCCTGAGCTGGCCAAGAACCCAACTGCCCGGCACCTCCCAGGGTTACAGCCCTGTCACCAACACCAGTATTGGTGGGGAAATAGGGTGGCAGTATGCCAAAGACTCAAACCCCTAAGGAACCAGAGCACAAATAAGCAAACTATTAGGGTCACAGGGAAGGGCACACACTGTGTAGGCAAATCCTGGGATCCCCAGAGAAAGAACCAGCTTATTGGGAGTGAAGATGACAAAAGTCACTAAGCTTCCCTGGTACCTCTTGCACAAGGGAGCCCCAATGTGAGTTAGAGAAAGTCAGACAACACTCTTCTAAGAAGGATCTAGAGGCAAGCCACTGCCAGGCAGCTACTAAAAAAACAAATAAACAAACAAACAAAAACACACAACCCTGTGTGCAAGAGAGACCTTGGAGAAGCTCAGTGGGCTCTCTGCACGCAACACCTAACATGGCAGGATCCATAAACAGGAAAGAGTCTATACTACCTGATTCGACTTTCCAGTTTAAGGGTGAACCAATGACTGTGTAACCTTTGGCCAGATCAGGTGGCGCAGAACCTGCGATCTGTGGGGGGTTCAAAGAAAGGACAGGAAAGCCAGGAGAGGCTGGGAATACAGGTGAGGAAGATGGCCTGGGGACAGGGGAAAGGGCAGGTGCTTGGAGGCCAGCATGAGCGTGTGCAGACAGGGAAGAAGACCAGTGGAAGGCTGCCTGGGAGAGTCATGGAAAATGAGGCTGAGAGGAACAGCTGACACTGACACCAGGGCAGGAAGACAGCAGGTCACAGCCAAGGAGTGACAATGCAGGACCTACCCAGCACTAGGCAAATGTGGCGTTAGAAACAAGTCCCTGCAGGGCTCAGAAACACCAGAGAGGGCCAGGAACAAGGCCTGTGTCAGCATAATAACCCTGGCAATAGGCAGTAAGCAAAAGGCATAGCCCAGGGCCAGTTGGTTCTGGCTATGTGGTGTGTGCCTGTATCTGCCTGTATCCTCTCCTGCCCTGACATCCTTTTCCTTCCCTGGAAGCAATGCCGCCTCTCCTACCCCATGTAGTCCTGGTGGGGCAGGGCCCAACCCCCCAGGTCACAGGAGATGGCTATGGCCCAACGCTGGCACATAGCCCCCACCCCTCCCCAGAGCGTCAGTGGATCAACTGACGCCGAGCAGTCAGAGCCCTTCCGTCATCTGCACTGGTGTCAGGACATAGTAAAGTTCTTTTTCCCACAAGGTAGGCTGCTATAGCCAGGAACACCTACAGCCACAGCAGCAGCAGAAACTCACCCCATCCCTAAGGAGAGGCATTTAGAGGACACAAAAGAGCTCAAACAGGCAAACTAAGAGAGAGAAAGCGAAAGTCTGAGCCATCTGTAACTTACAGAAATCACTTCCACAAGGCAGTGAAAGCCACTCCTTCGTCTGCAGCAGATACCTGAAGGATCTGGTGAGTAGGGCAGGACTGTGGGCCAAGTATGGGCCTGTGGCAGAGGGCAGCCTCAGCAGCTTGGGACTCATTCTCTGACTAGTGTTTTTTCCTGACCAGTTTAAACGAGGACACTCATACTAACTCTGGGCCCCAGACCAGGCTTTGGGGGCCATGTGAACACTTCCGGGGTTCCACACAATACCCTCTAAAGTGATCCTTTCAGGGATGCCCAGTCAGGGCCGAGAAAACACAGCCACACAGCAGAGGAAGAGCAGGAGACAAGGTACACATTTGCAAATAGCAATCAGTCCATCCAGACGGGTATTTTTTGAGCCATCTGCCCCAGAGAAGTAGAAACCAGCATGCTCTTAGAACATTTCTCCCCCTTAAGTAGCTTAGCCTTGAGCTCAAAGTGCTCACTGTTGTGTGTTTTAAGGGAGGAAATGCCTGAAATAGCTCAGAGTGAGGGGTAGGGGATCCAGAGGTACAAGGGCCACAGCCTGGGGAATACTTGGTGAGAATCCTGGGAATAATGATTGATGACCTCACTTTAGTTTCCTCACTTGGGAAGCACAGCTAAAACTAGCTCCTGTTATAAACACATAACTAAAGAGTGCCAAAATGCTAGCCAGTGCATTGGGATGGAGAGACTAAAATGACCGCCACTCAAGAGGTCAGATGGCATCCCAAGAACACAGCTTGACTGATCCCAGAGGTCTCACCTCCTCCTGCCTGCAGATTAAGCCCAAGCCTGGGGGTAGGGATGGAGGTGGGGTGGAGTCAGTCTTGGCTGGAATGTGGGTGTCCTGACAGTGTGGGATTTGAACTGGTTAAAAGGGCAGTGACCTGGCATGTCACTCAGTGACTTCAATGGCACTGGTGTACTCAAAGTCAACAGAAGGATATTAAGGATGCAGGCTAGTCTCTGACGAGATAAATGAAAATAAACCTTGTTCAGGGCTAAGCCGGCTGGACTGAATAAATACCATTAGCACTTGGATTACTGGGATGTTCACAATCAGCAGGCAAGTCAGCTGTCTGTGTGCTGAGGGACAGCAGCAGCTGCTACTCTGTAAATCTTATGGCACTGGGAGCGTGGGGGCAGGATTTTGCAAAAATGGAAGTGACTGCATTTGCAGAAACCAAAGACTTTTGAGTCAGGGTGACAGCAATATGGGCCATCTGCCAAGGGTCAGAGGTCATATCTTAGTTAACCAAAGCCAAGAAAGTGGGGGATTGGGGAGTAGTGGGGAGGTGGTGGAGCTGATCTCAGGATGCCCAGTCAGGTCCCACCAGGCACCTATGAGAATGCTGCCTTCAACCATCTAGGAGCTGTCCATCTCCAGTCTAAGCATGCAGGGCTGGTTATAAACTTTTTAAGCACCAGTGCAAAGTTGAACTGAGGGGGTCTTTGTTCAAATTCTATTAGGAATTTCAAGACAGCACAGGCAGAACATTAAACCAAGCACAGACCCTTTAAAGAGGGGTGCTATGCAATTGTACAGGTAGCAGCTCACAAAGCTGCTGGGCCCAGGGTGTGTGCAAGAATCAGAAAACAGAAACTGAGGTCAGAGGTGAATCAGAACAAGGACTAATAAAGACTCTGAATCACTGAAAAGGAGAAAAACTGGGCAAGGCAGAGTTCTGGCATGGGAAATAAGGATTAGGTTGACCGGTTAGATAAGGGTTGAGGAAACAACACTAAGGTGAAGCCCCTGAAGCAGAGCCTGTGTCATCTAGAGTCCCTGACATTAGGCTTGTCCACAGGACACAGAATAGAGGTATGAGTTCTTTCATGAATCCTCACAATATTTTAATTAGTATAATTATTGTTTCTTTTCATTGTTTTAAAAAGGAGGCAAAACTGCCTTTGTTTTGAAAAGCTCCCTGAGAAGATGTTGTGCAGGTGGGGCACATCCCAAGGGCTCACGTATTTAGACGTACTCTTTTACTCTCTTATGATCCTTCCTGACGAAGTTGTGAAAACTCACTAACTTGCCTAAAGAAAGAAATTCCTTCTCTGGGTGTCTCACCTGATCTGTGACCTTGATCATCTGTGAAATAACAGTTTGCAAGGTATGTAATCCTGAAATAGGACAATTAGTCACCTAAATAAAAACAGAATAACTTCACCAAAAAAAAAAAAATCCACAATTTCACATACAACTCTTCCACAGCAAAGTGAAGCCCCCAGGAGGAAAGTATCTGGCCTGTAAAATGAGCCTCATATCTCTAAGTGTGGAGGAACCACACTAGACCCATCCAGAAGTTCCCTGGACATGGGGAAAGATAGGAGTATCAGCTAACACTTTCATATACAGTTCCTGACCAGAAGCCAGTCATAAAAGCAAATGGGGAAAATAGACACCCATAACTCACCACAGCAGTAATGCTCACGGAGTATCTAGCCCTCACAATGGCATCTTTAGGCTCTCTTTTCAGACACTCAGAGAGACACACACACAGACACACACACACACACACACACCCCACCACCCCCCAAACTCTGGAGAGATAAGGGGACCTAAGCAGGAAGAAACTTACTGAGGGATAGCTGGTAGTTCTACATCACAACCACCTGCGGCATATTTTTTTTTTTTTATGAACTCATTTCAGACTGGCATTTAAAAATATATGAAAAGTAACAAATAAAAATAATGCGCAGAAAAGTTGCAAAATAAAGGACTCCCTTTGAGATTTGCCATTAACATTTAACCATATTTGCTCTTTTTTTGTTTTGTTTTTATTTATTTTTTTTTATGTTTTAAAATTGACTTTTATTTATTTTTTCTTGTTTTTTTTTTTATAAATTTTATTGTTATATTCCCCATACAATTGCAGCCCCCCATTCTGACCCCAATCCCTCCCCTCCCGCCCCCGCCCCCCTAAAAGTGTCTCTGGTTCATAGTTTTCTGTTGATTTTGATTTTCACTTTCTTATAGTTATTCATTTTCCTGGTCCCTTATTTAAGTTTTCTAGATTCCTGCTATGAGTGAGACCATCCGGTATTTTTCTTTTTCTTTTTGGCTTATTTCGCTGAGCATGATCCCTTCCAGCGCCATCCATGTTGCAGCAAATTGCATGTGTTTATCTTTTTTGAATGCTGAGTAATATTCCATGGTATATATGTACTACATCTTCTTGATCCAGTCATCTATTTTTGGGCATTTGGGTTGTTTCCAAAGCTTAGCTATTGTAAACAGTGCTGCTATAAACATAGGGGTGCAGGTGTTCTTTGGAATTGATGTTTCTGTGTCCTTTGGGTAAATACCTAGGAGTGGAATTGCTGGATCATATGGAAGCTCTATGTTTAGTAGGTCCAGAAATCTCCACACAGCTTTCCACAGTGGTTGGACCAGTTTGCACTCCCACCAACAGTGCAGAAGAGTTCCTTTTTCTCCACACCCTCGCCAACATTTGTTGTTGCTAGTTTTTTTAATATGTGCCATTCTCACTGCTGTAAGATGGTATCTCATGTTAGTTTTGATTTGCATTTCCCTGATGACAAGTGATGTTGAACATTTTTTCATATGCCTGTTGGCCATTTGCATTTCCTCTTCAGAGAAGTTTCTTTTAAGCTCTTCTGCCCATTTTTTGACTGGATTCTTTTCTTTGTTGTTGTTGAGTCTCATCAGCTCTTTGCAGATTTTTGTGATCAGTCCTTTATCATTAGTGTTGGGTGCAAAAATGTTCTCCCAGTTGGTGGGGTTTCTCTTTGTTTTTGTTATTGTCTCTTTTGCTGTGCAAAAGCTCTTTAATTTGATGTAGTCCCAGCTGTTTATCTTTGCCTTCACTATCACTGCTTTGGGTGATGTGTCTGTAAAGAGGTCTTTGATGTGCAAATCACGTAGTGTTTCGCCTATATTTCCTTCTATATATTTTATGGTTTCAGGTCTTATGTCTAGTTCTTTAATCCATTTTGAGTTGATTTTTGTGTATGGTGTGAGGTGGTGGTCAAGCTTCATTCTTTTGCATGTAGCGACCCAGTTTTCCCAGCACCATTTATTGAACAAATTTTCTTTGCTCCAATGCATATTCTTTGCTCCTTTGTCAAAGATTAGTTGACCATAAATCTGTGGGTTTATTTCTGGATTTTCTATTCGATTCCATTGGTCTGTATGTCTGTTCTTGTTCCAATACCATGCAGTTTTGATGATTATGGCTTTGTAGTATAGTTTGAAGTCTGGGAGTCTGATGCCTCCATTCCCTTCTTTTTTTTTCAGGAGAGCTTTGGCTATTCGGGGTTTTTTGTGATTCCATATGAATTTCATCAATAATTGTTCTATTTCTTTGAAGAATGACATTGAAATTTTGATTGGAATAGCATTGAATCTGTATATTGCTTTTGGAAGGATGGCCATTTTAATAATGTTTATTCTTCCAATCCATGAGCAGGGGATGTCTCTCCATTTCTTTGTGTCTTCTTCTATTTCTTTTAACAGTGTTTTATAGTTTTCTTTGTATAGGTCCTTTACCTCTTTTGTTAGATTTATTCCCAAATATTTGATTTTTTTTGTTTCAATAACAAAAGGGATGGTCTTTTTGATTTCTTCTTCTTCAGATTTATTGTTTGTGTATAGGAAGGCTACTGACTTTTGCGTGTTGATTTTGTATCCTGCCACTTTACTGAACTGATTGATGAGTTGAATTAGCTTTTCTGTGGAGTTTTTGGGGTTCTCTATGTATAATATCATATCGTCTACAAATAATGATAGTTTGACTTCTTCTTTTCCTATTTGGATTCCTTGGATGTCTTTCTCTTGTCTTATTGCCCTGGCTAGGACTTCCAGTATTATATTGAAAAGCAATGGTGAGAGTGGACATCCTTGTCTTGTTCCAGATCTTAATGGAATTGCTTTCAGCTTTTCACCATTGAGAATGATACTGGCTGTTGGCTTGTCATAGATGGCCTTTATGATGTTGAGGTATGTTCCTTGTATCCCAAGAATTTCAAGGGCTTTTATCATGAATGGGTGTTGCACTTTGTCGAAAGCTTTCTCAGCATCTATTGATATTATCATATGGTTTTTATATTTCTTTTTGTTGATGTGTTGGATAACGTTGATTGATTTTCGGATGTTAAACCATCCTTGTGCCCCTGGAATGAATCCAACTTGGTCGTGGTGAATTATCTTATGGATACATTGTTGGATTCTGATAGCTAAAATTTTATTGAGGATTTTTGCATCAGTGTTCATTAGGGAGATTGGCCTGTAGTTTTCCTTTTTTGTGTTGTCCTTGTTCGGTTTTGGTATTAGTGTAATGTTGGCTTCATAAAACGTGTTTGGTATTGTCCCTTCCTTCTCAATTTTTTGGAAGAGTTTGTGAAGGATAGGCACTAATTCGTCTCTGAATGTTTGGTAGAATTCATTTGTAAATCCATCAGGTCCTGGGCTTTTGTTTTTGGGGAGGTTTTTGATTACCATTTCAATTTCGCTAATTGTAATTGGTCTGTTTAGGTGTTCTATTTCTTCTTTATCTAGCTTTGGGTGATTGTAGAGTTGTAGGAATTTGTCCATCTCCTCTAGATTGTTAAACTTGTTTCCATATAACTGTTCATAGTAGTTACTGATTATTCTTTTGATTTCTGCTGTGTCCGTTGTGATTTCTCCTCTTTCATTGATGATCCTGTTTATTTGTGCTTTCTCCCTTTTTTCCTTTGTGAGCCTGGCTAGGGGTTTGTCTATTTTATTGATTTTTTCAAAGAACCAGCTCTTGGTTTCATTGATCTTTTGGATTGTTTTTTTAGTTTCAATTTCATTTATTTCTGCTTTGGTTTTTATTATTTCTTTTCTTCTACTGGTTTTGGGGTTTTTTTGTTGTTCTTTTTCTAGATCTTTGAGCTTCAAGATTAGGTTGTTTCTTTGCGTTCTTTCTTGTTTCTTGATGTGAGCTTCTATTGCTATATATTTTCCTCTTATTACTGCTTTTGCTGCATCCCATACATTTAGGATATTGGTGTCCTCCTTGTCGTTCAATTCAAAAAATTTTTTAATTTCTTCTTTGATCTCCTCATTAGTCCAATGGTCTTCCAGTAGTGTGGTTTTTAATCTCCATGAGGTAGGAAAGTTCCTTGCCTTCTTTTTATGATTTATTTCTAGTTTGATGCCTTCATGGTCAGAAAAGATGGTTGATATGATTTCAATCTTGGTGTATCTGTTGATGTTTGTCTTGTGCCCCAGTATGTGATCGATCCTGGAGAATGATCCGTGTGCGCTTGAGAAAAATGTGTACTCCGTTTTTTTGGGGTTTAGTGTTCTATAGATGTCTGTTAAGCCCAATTGCTCTAGGTCTTTATTTAGAGCTTTGGTTTCTTTACTTATTTTTTGTCTTGTTGATCTATCCATTGTTGATAGTGGTGTGTTCAAGTCTCCCACTACGTATGTGTTTTCTCTGATGTCTGTTTTCAGAGAGGACAACAGTTTTCTGATATATTTTGGTGCTCCTTCGTTTGGTGAGTATATGTTAATGAGTGTTATTTCTTCTTGAAGTATTGTCCCCTTGATCATAATGTAGTGACCATTGGGGTCTCTTTTTATCTTTTTGAGTTTGAAATCTGTTTTATCTGATATAAGTATAGCTGTTCCTGCTTTCTTTTTTGGTCCATTTGCTTGTAGGATTGTTTTCCATCCTTTAACTTTGAGCCTATTTTTATCTTTTGTAGCTAAATGTGTTTCCTGGAGACAGCAAAAGGTTGGGTTTTGTTTCTTAATCCAGGCTGCAACTCTGTGTCTTTTTATTGAAGAGTTTAGTCCATTTACATTTAGAGTTAATATTGATATGTTAACATCTGTATTTGCCATTGTGTTTGTCTTTCCTTTGATTTATTTATTCTTTTAATAACTTTTTTTTTTTTTTGGCCTTCTTTCATTGTTATTCGTCGCTCTGAGGTTCTGGCTTTAGGACTCCTTGTAGTATTTTTTGGAGTGGGGGTTTAGTTGCAATGAAATTCCGGAGTTTCTGTTTGTCTGGGAAGGTCCATATTCTTTCTTCAAAGAGGAAGGAGAGCTTTGCGGGATAGAGTATTCTTGGTTGGCATCTGTTTTCTTGGAGTCTGTTGACTATGTCCCTCCACTCTCTCCTTGCCCGTAGTGTTTCTTCGGAGAAGTCTGATGTCAGCCTGATTGGCTTTCCTTTGAATGTTATCTGTTTCTTCCCTCTTGCCAGCTTCATTATTTTTTCCTTGTCCTGGATTCTTGGGAGCTTTACTATTATGTGTCTTGCTGTATTTTTTCTTTCGTCGTGGAAGTTTGGTGTTCTTCTTGCTTCTTGTATATCAATTTTCAGCTCCTTCACATTTGGGAAGTTCTCTTCAATTATCTCTTTGAATATTTTCTCTGTTCCTACATCTCTCTCCTCTCCTTCTGGTATTCCTATAACTCTTATATTTCCTTTCCTCATGGAGTCAGATAGTTCCCGAAGTCTTTCTTCGTTCTTTTTCCTTCGTACTTCTCTTTCCTTTTCTGTTTTGGTTCTTTTTATTTCTGTGTCTTCAAGATTACTTATTCGTTCTTCCATTTCATCTATTCTGCTTTCATTGCTTTTCCCAGAATTCTTTAGTTCTTCCATTAATTCTTTGATCTCCTGCATTTCTTTTACTTCCCTCTTTAGGGACTCAATTTCTTTCTTCTGACCATTGTTTTCCCTCTCTAGGGACTCAATTGCATTCTTCTGATCGTTGATTATTTTTCCCTTATCATTGTTTTCCTTTATGACTTCTGTCAGTTTTTTAATCATGGCAATTTTAAATTCTCTTTCTGGAAGGCTCAGAAATTCTTCCAAGTTATTGTTGCAATCTGGGGGCTGGCTTTCTTTTTGTGGTGTGCTTTTTCTCTGGAGAGTTGCTAGGTTGCGTGTGGTTCTTCTCCTCCCTACTGTCTGTTTTCTAATTTGCCGTATGCGTTGGGACACTGTGTTGTTGGGACTGGCCGGCATCTTGGGTGGGCTTCTCTGTTCCCCTCTGGTTCTTCCAGGAGTCATCTGTCAGTTTCGAGCAGCCTTTACTGGAGAAAGGTCCCTGTTCTAAAATGCCGATGTGGGGACACACTCCCCTGTGCGCCTGGTCTGCCCCGGCGGTGGGTTCCTGCTCCCCTCTGGGCTTGGACTGCAGGCCAGAGGGGGTCTGGCGTGGGCGAACTTCCCCCGCTCACCTCTGGCTCCTGAGGAAGCCTTCTGCAGGTAGTCTTTACTGAAGAAATGTCCCTCTTCTAAAATGGTGATGTGGGACACACTCCCTGCGCTTCTGGTCTCAGGCACACTCTTCTGCGCGCCTGGTCTGCCCCGGCCGTGGGTGCTCGCTCTCCCTGTGGGCTCAGACTACTTGTTCGGAAGGGGCCCGGTGTGGGCTAACTCCCCAGCTGGCCACTAGCTCCTTCAGTAGCCTGTGCTGGGGTCAAGTCGCTAGGTGGCGCCAGAGATCTCTCCTAGAGCCCTTGGGGAGCTGATTTTCCACCCCGTGGGACAGGGAGCAGAGCGGGGATGGTAGGGTACACCTCAACGGCTTTGGGGTGCTGTGTCTGCCTTGTGCCCCACCGTCGTGGGGAACCCACGCCCCTAATTTCGTGCCCCGGGTCTCAGTTCCAAAGCCCTCAGTTCCAGGACGCGGGCTGTAGCCCAGATCAGTGGCGCGGGAATGGCGCCTTTTGAATCCCGCTCCCCTGCCTGGGCGCCTTGTTCCTGCTCACTCAGGGAGGGCCTCCGCCGTCTCCCCGCAAGCCTAGGTCGCAGGCGCGGGGACCTGGGCAGCTGCAATCCGAGCGCCGCTTTCGCGCAAGCTTACCGGGCGGCCGGGGCTGTGTGCTGGTGCTGGTCTCCTCCTGGGGGGCGGGGCTCTCTTTAATGGCGCCTGGAGCTCACCTCCGCGGCGGATCCTGCAGGGTTCACCTCAGCTCCCGTTCACGGGGTGTGGTGGCTGAAATAGTTCCTTTCCACTCACAGTCTCACTTGCTGCGTCCGTTTTTCTTGTTGGGCGTTTTGGTTTGTTGTTTCCCTCCTCTCTGCCGGTCGGAGAGTGCCACCTCTGTGGGCGGGGGAGGGGAGAAGGGTTCTGCGCTTCCCTCCCTTCTCGTCCTCTTTTATGGCAACTTTCTTCTTTGGGCAGTTTGCTGGAGTCGTCCGTTTATCTTCCGTGTCCCAGTTCTCACTGGGACCTGCCGCTTTTCCTCCCTATTAACTTTTTTTAATGGGAGATCTTACTCGCAGCGTCTCCTCGCCGCCATGTTGCTCCGCCCCCCCCCATATTTGCTCTTTTTTTCCTACATATATTTCATTTTCTGAAACATCTGAAAGTAAGATGCTAATGTGGTACTCCTATACCACAAAGTATGTGTTTTGTGAGCACATAACCACAGTACAATATCAAAATTAGAAAATTAACGATACATAATCCATACGTAATGATCCATAGATAAAACATGATCCAACTGTCTCAAAAATATCCTTCTTATAAAAATAATTTTGGTCCAATATAGGACTTACACAATGCATCCAGTAGTATCTCTCTTTTGTCTCATCACATCTGACCCTTCCATAGCCTGTCCTTGTATTTCATGCCTTTGAGAGTTTTGAAGAGCACAGGACAGCTATACAATGTCTCGCAGTCTGAATTTGCTGAGTTTTCCATGATTAGACTGAGGTTATACATGCTGACAGGAATGCCACACAATGCAGTCTTCCCCAGTGCATTGTATCAAGTTATGATGTGAGGCCCTGAACATGGTCATTTTGATTATTGCTTCACCATAAAGATACTACCTCTCCCTTCAAAGTTAATATTTTGTGGGCTGACACAGAAATATGAAAACAGCCTGTCCCTTAATTTCACCCACTAGTTTTGGCATTGACTGATAATTCTTATAAAACTAGCTATTACTATGATGTTTGGCAGATCATGATATAAGATCATCACTGTGTTCAGCAGACCAGGGCATTGCTCTATCTTAGGGACACATAGCAACCCCCAGGTAAGCCTCCCTGACTCCAGGTCCAGCCACCAGTTTTTTGGGAGCAGACAGAGGCCTGAGTTGCCACCTTGCAGGCCCTAGCTACTCACCATGGGGCCTGGGCCTCACCAGGAAGTGCATCCCACTCAGCACTCAGCCACATAGAGTCTCCAACTATATCAGGAATCTTCAGGAATCCTCTGCCCTCCTAGCCACCAGAAACATGCCCTGAGCCACCATTCCTGGGCAAGGTGAGGTCCCAGCAACTCAGCCTCTTGATCCAGCATTGCCTAGCCCTCCCAGCCATGAAAACAAGGCCCAGAAGAGCTTTGACCGAGGCTCTAGCACTACCCCAGATCCTAAAGATCCAAGTAAATGCCAAGAACAGTGGGGGAGATGGATTCATACACAATAAAAGCCCCAACTACATCGAAGCAAACCCAAAACAAACAATGGGGAGAAGGAAAAATACAAATGGCCAAGCCAGCCACCAAGGGAACAATATACCACAAAGAGAAAATCAAATTCCAAAACCCAACAACTCTGACATTAAATAATTTTTATTCCTGAATTTTGAAGAATTCAAAATTGCCGTAATTAAGAAAGTCAAAGAACTTAAACAACACAAACAAAACTCAGAAAAAAACAAATCTGAGGTATATGAGAAGACACAGAAAAAGAAAAGAATGTTATGGGAAACATAATCAACAAACAGGAGATCAAAATTGAAACTTAAAAAAATAAAGGAACTATAAAATGTAAAAAAGATCAATAGAAGAGATAAAAAAAATTCTGGAAAAAGCCATGGAAAGAGAATAGACCTAGTGGAAGAACAACTCCATAATCTTGAAGATAAAGATATGAAAAGAATCAAGAATGAGAGCCTCCCCTGGTGGCACAGCGGTTGAGTGCTGGGCTGCGAAGCTGCCCGCAGCCTCTACAGCGCCGGTTGGATCCCCAGCTGCCGGCAAGGGTCCCACATGGCACACAGACCTCTCCTGCTGCCCACTGCTCCCCTCAGCAGTGTATTTCGTCAGTCTGCCTGTTCTGCTCCCCGCTCTGGCTCTGGTGAATTCTCTCACCCTCCCGTGACTCTGACTGTATCCAGTACTTATATAAATAAATAAATAAATCTTAAAAAAAAAAGGAATCAAGAATGAAAAGGAAAGAAAGATAGAAAGGAAAAAGAATGAAAAATCACTTTAAAAATTGTTTGTCACCATGAGGAAAGGAAATATAAGAGTAATAGGAATCTCAGAAGGAGAAGAGAGAGACGAGGGAAATGAAAAGTTATTCAAGGAAGTAACTGAAGAAAACTTCCCAAACTTGAAGAAGGAAATGAAAATATACATACAGGAAGCTAGAAGGATGCAAAACTATCATAATGAAAGGAAAACTAGAGCAATACACAGATTAGTAAAGCTTCCAAGACAAAGGGAAAATAATGAAAATGGTGAGGGGGAAGAAACAAATAACTATAAAGGAAAAACAATTAGACTAATATCAGACACCTCTGAAGAAACATTACAGTTAAGAAGAGAATGGAGAGACATATTCAAAAAACTCCAAGACAAAAAATAAAAGCAAAGAACACTTTATCCTGTAAAACTCTCCTTCCTTTATAAAGAAAAAAATAAGGACCTTCTCAGACAAACAATATGTTCAGAAATTCACGACTAATCCCCCACACCAAGAAACATTACAAGAAGCCATACAATCTGAAGCCAACACAAAGATCTGAAAAAGGAATTGAACAGAATCACAAAACAATGAACAAAATGACAGTAACAGACTTCCAGGTTCATCTTAAACATTAGTGGACTAAACTCACAAATAAAAAGACACAGAATAGTACATTGAATTAGAAAACAGCTGTTTTTCTGCTGTGTTTTCTGCTGCCTCCAAGAAATACACCTAAATTCTAAAGATAAACACAGATTCAAAGTAAAGGGTTGGAAAACAATTCTATGAGCAAATGTTAACCAAAAGAAGGCAGGGGCAGCCATACTTATATCAGATAAAATAGACTTCAAGCTGAAAATGGTAACATGAAACACATTGGGTTGCTGGAAAAATGATGATGTAATTTTGCTTAAAAAACAGAAAAAATATGTCATGACTTTCCCAACCACCCAATAGATGGACACGATGTAATGATCAAGGGGTAATACACCAGGAAGACATAACACTCATCAATATATACACACCAAATGACAGAGCAGCAAAATACTTTAGACAATTACTATCATCTCTGAAAACAGACACTGGAAAAATACATGTGGTAGGACACTTCAACACCCCATTCTCACCAGTGGACAGATTAATGAGACAGGAAATAAACAAGGACACAATAGACCTAAACAAAGATCCAAACCACATGGGCCCAATAGATATCTACAGGACACTGCACCTCCACCCCCCCCCCAAAAAAAAACCCAAATACACATTTTTCTCCAGTGCACAAGGATCATTCTCCGTGATCAACCACACACTGGGTCATAAGATAAACATCAACAAGTATATGAGGGTCAAAATCATACCAAGTATCTTTTCAGACAACACAGGTATCAAACTAGAAATCAACCATAAAAAAAAGGAGATCCCCCAAAATGTGGAGACTGAACAACATGCTTTTGAAAGACCACTGGGTTAATGAGGAAAACAAAGAAGAAAAAACACCTTGAGACAAATGATAATGAGGACACAAGGAAAGCAATATTGAGAGGAAAGTATATAATAATCAAGAAACAAGAAAGCACCTAAAGAAACAATGTAATTTCCCATCTCAAGGAACAAGAAAAAGAAGAAAAAAAAAAACAAAAACCCAAAAGCCAGCAGAAAAGAAGGAAATAATAAAAGTTAAAGCAGAAGTAAATGAAATAGAAATAAAAAAGACAGACCAAAAGACTAATGTAACCAAGGGCCTCCCCGGTGGCGCAGCGGTTGAGCGCTGGGTTGCGAAGCTGCCTGCAGCCTCTGCAGCCGGTTCGATCCCCGGCTGCTCCCCGGCCACCGGAGGAGGGTCCCACATGGCGAGCAGACCTCTCCTGCCGCCCGCTGCTCCCCTCAGCAGTGTACTTCGGTCCTTCTGCCTGCTCTGCTCCCCGCTCTGGTGAATTCTCTCACCCTCCCGCGCTTCTGACTGTACCCAGTGCATGTATAAACCAAACAAACAAACAAACAAATAATAAATAAATAAATAAATAAGACATGCCTCTAGGGAAAAAAAAAAAAAAAAGACTAATGTAACCAAAAGCTGGTTCTCTGAAAAACTAAACAACATGCACAAACTTCTAGCTAGGATCACAAAGAAAAAGAGGGAGAAAACGGGATCATAAATGAAAAAGAGAAATTACAACAGACATAACAGAAATTCAGAGGATAATTAGAGATTATTACTATGAACATTGATATGCAAACAAGTTCAACAATCTAGATGAGATTGACAAATTCTTAGAATTATACACTCACCCAAGGCTGAATAAAAAAAAAAACAGAAAACTTGAACAAACCAATTACAAGCAACAAAATTGAAACAGTAATCAAAACCCTCTAAAAAAACCAAAAGCCCACAACCAGATGGTTTCACAAGTGAGTTCTACCAAACATTCAAAGACAAACTAATGCCTATCCTGCAAACGCTTTCAAAAAAAGGAGAAAGAATACATTTTATGAGGCCAACATCTAATACTAAAATCAAATGAAGACAACACACAAAAAAGAAAACTACAGACAAATCTCCCTAATGAACACAGATGCTAAAATCATCAATAAAACCTTAGCTAATTGTATCCAACAAGGCATCAAAAGGATAATACAACTATGAAGTCAGATTTATCCCAGGGACACAAGGATGGTTCAACATCCAAAAATTAATATAATTCACCACATCAACAAAAAGAAAAAGAAAAACCATATGATCATATCAGTAGATGCTAAAAAAGCAGGTGACAAAGTTTAACATCCATTTATGATGAAAGCCCTCGAAAAAGCTGGACTAAAAGGAACATAACATAATAAGCCACATATGACAAACCCACAGCTAACATCATTCTCAATGGTAAAAAAGCTGAAAGCCTTCCCACTAAGATGTGAAAAAAGACAAAGATGTCCACTCTCACCAGTGCTTTTCAATATAATACTGGAAGCCCAGCAAGAGCAATTAGGTAAAAGAAAGTCATAAAAGCAATCCAAGTTGGGAAAGAGGAAGTAAAATTATCAGTATTTGCAGTTGATATAATAGAAAACCCTAAAAAAATCCATGAAAAACTAAAACAATAAATCAGTTTAGTAAAGTAGCAGGTTACAAAATCAACACACAAAAATCAGTAGCCTTCTTATATACAATCAGTCTGAAGACGAAGAAATTAGGAAAACCATCCTGTTTACAACTGTACCAAAAAAAAAAAAAAATACATACCTGGGAATAAACCTAACAAAGGAGGGGAAAGACTTATACAGGGAAGACTACAAAACAATGTTAGAAGAAATAGAAGACACAAAAGTCCCGAATAGCCAAAGCTCCCCTCACTAAAATGTGAAAGAACACAATCCCAGGTATCACAATCCCAGACTTCAAACTATATTACAAGCTATATCACAAAATAATAAAAACAGCATGCCACTGGAACAAAAACAGACACAGAGACTGACAGAATCAAATTGAAAGTCCAGAAATAAAACCATAGAGATAAAGTCAACTAACCTATGACAAAGGAGCAAGGAACATACACTTAACAGTATCTTCAATAAATGGTGCTGGGAAAACTGGACTGCCACATGCAAAAGAATGAAACTAAACTACTATCTCACACAAAATGTGTATAGTAAATTACTATATGCAAAAAATCAACTCAAAATAGATAAAAGACCTGGATATAAGATCCGAAACCATAAAAAATATAGAAGAAAATACAGGCAAAACACTCCATGACATAAACCTCAGAAACATCTTTGAGGACTCATTCCAGAAGCAAGGAAAATAAAGATGAACAGCTGGGATTTTATCAAAATAAAAAGCTCCGTAGAGCAAATAGACAGTAACCAACATGAAGAAACTTCCTACTCAATGGGAGAAAATACAAAAATACATGCATATGATCCAACTGATACGGGACAGATATCAAAGATCCACAAACAGCTTACATAACTCAACAAAAAGCAAACAATCCAATCAACAAATAGGCAGGAGAGCTAAAAAAGACACTTCCCCAAAGAAGAAATGTAAATGGCCAATAAGTATATGAAAAAAGGTTCAGTATCACTTATAATCAAATAAATACAAATCAAAACCACAATGAAAAAGGAACCCTCTTACACAGAATGTTAACAGGTCCAGCCACCTTAGAAAGCTAAGGGGAGGTTCCTCAAAATACTGAAAATGGATCTCCCAAATGATCCAGATGCAGGGGTTAAAATCTCAGTGCTAATAAGCTATCACCAGCCACTCTGGCATGAGTTCAATACTTGGCCAGGGAGCTAACCCACATGCCACAGCAGATTTCTCCTGTCTCGCCTGCTGCTCCCCTCAGCAGTGTATTTCACTAGATTCACCTGTTCTGCTCCCCACTCTGTCTCTGGTGAATCCTCTCACCCCCTGCACCTCTAGCCTACACCCCAGTTCTTCTATGCATAAATAAATCAAAATAAATGCTCACAGATGAATGGATCAATAAGATGTAGTATATTCACACAATGGAATACTACTCAGTAATCAAAAAAAGATAAACTCATGCCATTTGTGGCAACATGGATGAAGCTGGAAGTGATTACACTAAATGAAACAAGTCAGAAGGAAAAAGATAAGTACTGGATGGTTTCACTTAAATGTGGATTACAGAAAATCTGAATAAAGGATTAGGAAAAAGACAAAACTTGCAAGCTGACTATAGAGCTGAGGAATACAGCAGAGGAGGCAGAGGGGTCAAAACAGGGGAGGGAAGAACACAAGGGACTGTGGTGATGGATCGTGGCTGCTACAATGATGGGAGAACTATAATGACTACACTTGAGGGAAGAAATCAAATACTGTGCAAAAATGAACAACAATGTAAGACAATAAATTTATTTTAAAAACTCCATCATTATAAATAAATCTTAAAAAAAAAAAAACTCCATCATTGCCTCTATATTTCTATGTATTCAGGCACTCTGCCTGAAATAAAAAGCATTTCTTCCTTATTCACTCATTCACTCTCCCATTCATTCATTTATATCAAGATATATTCTTAATTTATGGGTTATAATCCATTTATCATTATTTATTTTGATACTTAAATTATTCATGATTTAGTCACTGTTCTTTTCATCTGGCTTCTGTGTCTCGTTTGACATGTTTCCATCACTCTTTGAACATTTCCTTACTTTCTGGCACAGTATGTTCTCACATAAGATTCTGTACTATTCCTGCAACAGCCGTTTCTCCAATAAGCACTTAGGGCACTTTTTGAAAATCTGAAAAGATTCTACTAACTCTTAACCTACACACATTGAAACATAATCTCACAAATGGAGCTCAAAACCTGTTTTTTTCATAAATGCTGCACATGATTCTTATCAGTAGGCATGGCACTTGGGATTACTAGATGCAATTATCAATCTTTAATCCAGCATACCTCTCTGATAACTGGGTACTCACTATTTGAAAACTACAGTATAAGGAGTTCACCATCACATGAGGCATCTTTCTAGTAGGATTTTTTTTTTAAAGATTTATTTATTTATCCATACAAGTACAGTCAGAAGCGCGGGAGGGTGACAGAATTCACCAGAGCCAGAGCGGGTAGCAGAGCAGGCAGAAGGACCGAAGTACACTGCTGAGGGGAGCAGCAGGCGGCAGGAGAGGTCTGCGAGCCATGTGGGACCCTCCTCTGGTGGCCGGGGAGCAGTCAGGGATCGAACCGGCGCTGCAGAGGCTGCGGGCAGCTTCGCAACCCAGCGCTCAACCACTGCGCCACCGGGGAGGCCCCGGTTTTTTGTTGTTTTTTTTTTTTTTTTTGACTCTTTCAATTGTTTTCAACTCTGCCTCAATGTCTTCTGATATTGAGCTGAAATCTGCTGTCACTAAGTTCATAATCACTCTACTTAGACCCCCTCAAAATAGAGAGGGTTACCTGACCCTGCCCTGACAAGCCAAGCCTTCTAAAGCTCAGGAGCAGACAACCCTCCAGAGAAAGTTCTCCTCTTACAATCTAGCATCATGGGATTCTACAGTCATTCCCTGTATGACTCCTGAAATCCTCTGCCTTCTAAGCTACAGTGTTCTATGGAAACTGCTCCATGTACCCACAAATCTCTACAAAGGTGGCACCAAATCTTCCTGCAGGACTCCGGCCTAGGCTCAATGGGAACATTAGGAAAGTGGTTACAGAACTGACTCACCCTGAGTCTGCACAAGTCAAATCCCTAAAGATTGTTCACTCGATCCACTGATGAGCCAAGGGTTATCCAACATGGTCCTGATCCAAGTACGGAGCTTCATAATTATTCTTATTAAAGAAAAAATATGAAGTATCAGCAAGCAAAATGCAAGTTATAAATGGTCTGGACAATATGACACTATATATTTCTGGGTGGTAAGATTTATTTTTTAAAAATAATCCACATGGGTTAAAAAAATTCAATGTAATAACACAATTTAAAATGTTACTTCAGTACCTGGGCCCTTCATTCCCGCCTGTCCACTATTCTTTTCGATCTTCATTCTTCATGTGTCCAACATGTCAGCCATCCCTTTCTGATCTGTGCCATCTTCCCCATTTCTTTACATGAGAATGTGAGTGTAGGTTGCACAGAACAGAGATTGGCATAAACACTTTGACACTCACTATAGTAAAGCCTCCAATGACACTGAACCATTTATAAATATTTATTACGATTGATTGTTTTGAGTAGTTACAAATCCATATGGCTTTATCATTATTTTTCCATCTGACCCATGAAATTATGATATTCTACCAAATGCTTTCCTAAAATGCAGACTCCTTCTGTGTTTGTACAATTAGTCTCATCCCCCTGGCTGGCAACTCTTTCTGAAAAAAGGAAATTAGAATTGGGAGGGATCATGGGTGTGTTCACTTTTAACAAGACATCAAATGATATGAGATTGATGTATTTTTCTATGGGAGAAAGAAAGAAAGGAAAGGAGGAGGGAAGGAGTTGTAAGAGGAACCCTCTGGCTCCTGGTAAGAGATGCAGTGAAGCTTGTGCCTGGCTCTGCCCTGGGGTCCACCTCAGCAGCTGGGTGCAGCAAGAGCGGCTGGCCTGCTGAAACCCTGCGCCCATGTCCATGCCCAGCATAAGACTGCAGATCTGGCACAGGGCGGGTAACCTGTCAGTGGTGCATGGTTTTCTTTTTTGTTTTTTTTTCCCTTTGTCTCCCCTTCTTCTGGGGAATGGGTTTTAAAACCTGTATGGTTTTGGAAATGGAATCAGGCTGAGCTTGCACGAATGCTAATCAAGTCTTAGAAAGGGTGCTGGTTTTGTAAATGGACCAATCATGTTTGAATAAGCAGGCATCCTGAAGGGGATATAAGCAAGGGCTTCCGACAGTTCCACACACAATTGCCCAGACTCTTGTCTCAGAAGAGCTTTGATACAACCCTTCAAAACCTTCACGTTAAGGTCACAGACCTGAGGCTCCTTGAGACCCTTCAGTTGACCTCTGACTCTCATCCAACATACTCATTCAGACCTTTACATCTGATCTCTGCTTCGAACTGCTGCCAGACCACAGCCTCTGCCTTTGGCCCTGCCTCTGACATCACCTGCTGACTGGCACCACTGGTCTGTGCCCAGTGCCTCTGAAAGAGCTATACACTGGTGCCTGGTCCTCTGGCACCACCTTTAAATGAGCTGACTGCCACTAGCCTGTGCCCCACATCTCTAAAAACTGTAATACTGGTGACTGACATATCACCACCTGCTGACCAGTGCTGAGTGGCATTGCTGACATGTGATTATACCGCTGACCTGTGTCTGGCCATCTGTAAGAGCTGTCCACCACTTCTGATCCTCTGTCACCACCACCTAATGGCAACCCCTGCTTCCAGTACTGCCCATCCTGGTCTTTGAATTGCTGCCACACAACTGCGGTGCTGCCTCAGCAGCACCACCTGTGACTACCTCCATCTGGCACTGTGACTTGGATGCTGTTCACCACTCATCAGAGTGGCATCAACTCCAGGCTCTCATCGAAGGGATACCATCTTGCACGAGCAGCTTCTGGTTTGAACAACTAGACACTGTGGTCAGTATCTGGAGTAGGACAGCCAGCAATCTGTGACCTTAGAAACTCTTTCCTTTTTCCCAATTTCCCTCTGCTAGTAAACCCTGTTGTTGTTGCACTCCGTGCTGGAGTTGTGTCTTGCAGTTCTAAACACAAGGGTGAGGACCCACAAACCATGACATACCCCAGGTTTCCATGGTTTAGGGAAGAAAGGCAAAGAGGGAGGAATTAAACTAGTTTGGCAAGACAGGTTTTTACAAAACACACATTAGCTCCAAGAAATTATTATGTCTCTGTAAAAACTGCTCATAAATCACATCTCAAAAACTTGCCCGCTATTTTGAAAAAAGTTACCCTCTCAATCCCTATAATGACATAAAGATCAACATAAACACGAGTCTCATAATTATGTTCATAAATTTTCATTTGATATTTCAGATGTCAACTAATCTGGAGAAGCCAGTGGTTCTTTCTCTCCTCCCTCATGTTCTTGGGTTCAAGATTTTTTTTTTTTTTAATACAAGAACTGGGGTACAGGCCAGAGATGCAGAGGGTGAGAGGATTCACCAGAGACAGAGCAGGGAACGGGACAGGCAGACAGACAGACTGAAGTACGCTGCTGAGGGGAGCAGCGGGCGAGACAGGAGAGGTCTGTCCCGCCATGTGGGTTTCTCCCTAGCCAGCCAGCAATCGAACTCATGCTGCAGTGGCTGCAGATTGCTTCTTCATAGGTTGCGTCTTAACCCCTGCACCACCAGGGAGGCCCGGGTTCAAGATGTTCTTAACCATGTTTGTTTTACTTTTTCTGGTAGGAAGGCCCGTCCCCTCCCACCTTTTTTTTTTCTAGGAAGGCCATTCTTAATAGACAGAGGCAACGCAGAAATATAAGAGAGGACAGAGATGCCCCCTCTGACATATGATTAACAAAATCATTTAAAGGAAGCAGGTGGTCTCCCCCTTCCTGCTATTCCCCTCACCCTGGGCACTACTTGCTCAATTGGGTGATTTTATTCTTAGCATCCAGGTCTCACCCACCTAGCATTCCTGATAGTGTTCTCAGAAGTTCACACCTTTCCTCTGTATTTGTTCTTGACTAATGGCCTCTTCATTTCTTAGACAAAGCCTCACCTCTAACTCTTCCCTACACAGCCATGTTGTTTTCTTTAGATGTGCCACTTCTTGTTCCCTATAGTAAACAGTTGTGACCCCAGTCAACACATTTATTTCTCAGACTATGAGTCATTCTTCCTTTCGACCTTCTTACCCCAACATTCTACCTCCCTTTTCCTAGACCATCTAAAATGCCTTCCCCCAAATTCAGGGTTCTACATTTCCCTTGGCTTCTCCAATTATGTTCCTGACATTTTCACTTCAGCAGCTAAATCCTCCCATTGCTCAGAATACGTCTGGGAGGCCCTTTTCCCTATGGCTTCCTTCAACTTTTGAGAGATAAAACTGTTAGGAAAGTAGACTAAGAATTAGAGTAAATCAAGATTTATCAGCATCTTGTTTTGGGGGGAAGGAGATTTCTAGCTATTCGGATATCGTAAAGACCCACTGAACCACACCTGCGAGCTTCTGCACCAGCTTTACCATCTCAATTCAGAAAGCCTCTTCTACACTAAGGAAAAATAGCTGATATCTTATCCCACAGATAGTTTGTTTCTTGATGGGCTAACTAATGATCTGGACTTTTCTTTCACCAAAAAGCCCAAACTCCGTCATTAAACTGGTGAATAACTGCTCAGGAGTCAAGTTCAAGTCCTAATTCCAGAAGTTTTAAGCTGTGTGAGTGGGGTAAGTTACTAAACCTGTTTGAATCTCAGTTTCATCTGTAAAATGGGGATGAATAATAGTAATGTTTATGTCATGGGATTGTTTTAAGAATGAATATGATAATATATAAAGAGATCAGTACAATTCCTGGTAAATACCAACTAACGAAATAATACCTGTTTTATCATAATATACTACTTAATGGAAATTACAATTTTTATGTTTCTGCTAAGACATAGCGCCTGTTTTCAGGCTGCTCAGAAGCAGAAGGGGCTACCTGTAGTGGAGGGGACAAAGAAGAACATACCACCTCCCACTGAGTGGCTCTGGATTCTCAATCTCAGTTTCTCAGGTTAGACAGACAAAGAAAGTAGAGAAGAATTCATAGGGGAGAAATGTAATTAACAAGCTAGAGGGAGAGATGAGAAGGAAGGATCAAAGAAGCTAATTAGAACTGGCTAAAGGGAGACCACAGATGGAAAAGAAAGGCTAAAGAGAAATTATCTGTGGTCTATAATTCTTCAAATAATATCTCCCAATAATTGTCTCAGGCAGTCTGAGGGAGACAAGCTAGGATTAACAAAGTTAAGCAGAAGACAATTTAGGCTAAAACATATGGGAGATTTTTCACTCTGTGAGAGTTATCAAGTCTATTAGAGAACAGAGAACGAGTGTCACGTTAGGTCATCTCTCCCAGCTGGTGGTATAACCATCCCCCTAGGTGCTGGGGGCTAAGAGGGAGCAGAGCAGGCAATCTCCACAAGTAAAACACCTCAAAGGAAATCACTTAACCTATGCCTGTGCCATGCTACAGGCAATGCACCTTCACAACAGGCCCTGTGCAGCTCAAGAGGGAACTTCCTTACTCCCCAGATGTTGCTCTCAAGAGTTCTGTGATGTGTGTCTGGAAATCAATCCCCTTTCTCTCCAACCTCCTACCATCAATCAAAGCCAATGGAATCAAGCAGGGCCTATTTTGCTTTTGTCACACAACAGCAGAAATGTTTATGAATGAGCCATCTCTTAACAGTGAAAGAAAAGGCAACAATCGTGGGATGGTCTATAGCTGAAAATGACAACATTGAAAGGCTTCGTTTACAGGATTTGGAAGTCGTATAGACTACAAATCTTTCTGCTGTGCAACATACATAACAAGTCCCCAAAAATATCCTTTGTTTGCTGAGGTTTTGCTCAGATATTTAAGGTTTCTGACAGTTTAAATATGGTGAACAATATGGTGAACCATCCAAATATTTTGCATCATTGGTATTTGGAAAGATCTTTATGAACAATTAGTTCTAGCTCTGAGTGCAGCACCCAGGTTCCTAGTGTTACATGGAACTGGATAAGCATGGCCTCCACTTCATGTGGCCAGTCGGTCTTACAGCTTAAGCAAGCAGTTTTTTTTTTTTTTTTTTTCCCCAGCCACATCTCTCATATTGTAACAGAGGAGAAAAACTGTGGACTGGGTCTGCTAACTCCCCAGGCCACACTCAGTGCATTTAACTTAAGGAGGACACATATCTTCCCCCAGGAAGGAACAAAACCTTACCTGAGGGCCTTAGACCTGAATCACTGGATTCAGGGCCTAAAAGGAAAGTGAAGGCTTCCCACTGTTTGGAGATCTTTAAGAATTGGAGGAAAGGCCCAATTACTCACAGCTTCTGGAGACAGAATGATGGATGGCTTTGTTTGCAAGCATGCTATTTGTCTGAGGCTCTTTGTCCAGTCAGCTGGTCGACAAATCCTGATTGGACCCAGAGTGCACAGGGTCCTCAGCTAAGCCATCTTGGGGCCAGAGCAAAGAATGAAAATAGTTCCTGCTCCTATTAGACAAAATTAGCAGCCAACAGAGACATGCAGAGAGGCACTCTATTAGACTAGTCACTGGGCAAGGAGGGATTCTGAATGCAGTGTTAGGTGTCATCTGAAAAATGGAGAGCTTGAACAGGAAGGTGCGACCTTGGCAAGACCAATAGTTATTAAAGAGGAGGAGAAAGGCTAAGCCTGCGTGTATTACCCAACTAAGTCAGATAAAAATCTACCTTTTTTTTTAAAATCAAAGCAAATGTTAAGAATCACCTTCCACAGACCTTTTAAACTCTTTTTCTAATAAATCATTAAAATGCCTTCTGCTGGAATCATTCTAATACCAATGACAAAGTTATACTCATAAAGTAGTTAATGTCAAAATGTAAATGGTCTAAGATTCACAATTGTTGCTGAATCAAACACAAAATCTCTATGGTCTGAATAGCAAGGGCAACAAAAGGCTTGACAATTTAGTGCTTGCTAAAATAAAGCCTGTCTGGCTGAATTTTAGATTGCAACTTAGAGAAACAACATTAAACCAGTTCAAGTGAGAACTGACATGTGCACAGCAGTTTTCAGCTGCCTACAAGTGGGGCCAGGACACAGTCCAGAATGTGATTTGCATACACCAAAGCAGAGAATGGATGTGGCCCAGGACCAGGGCTCAGGGGTGGAGTCTAAGGCAAGCAGAAGCCCAGATTAAAAAATCCCTGGGATGCTGAGCCCAGGCTTCCAGCGGGGCTAGAGATCAGCACTGTGGAAGAGGGTCAAGTCCACTTAATGTTTTCCTGCAGGAGGGATGGGGGATCCAGACAGTCACATGCTAGGCAGGGCCTTCTCCCTGGAAAGTAAGTGTTTTGCAATCCCTGTTTTTCTGGTTGTGCTTATCAGATGCCTCCATGAAGCCACAATGGGAATCCTGTTCCAGTAAATCTGAGACAGGCCTGATGGCCCTCGAGGACTCAACTCTGGTCTAAGAAATAGTCCTAGATTTGTGGGGTAATGAGTAAAACCTCTGTCTAAATCCTCTTTAAAAAAAAAAAAATGCTTAAAACTTCACTGGGATTTAATTCTTTGAATCTTAAAGATAATTCTGTCTTTCAGGGTCCCCTATTAAAATGCTATTGCCCCTAGGTTGGGAGGACCAGTCATATATGTAAGAAGGGTGACCACATAATTTATTGTCCAAACTGGGACTCTTAGGAGTAAATTGAGGCCCTATTCATTGCTGCACTGGGACAAGAGGCATAACTGGAACACATGGCTATAGTCTATAGAGTTTTGTTAGGTTCTATGAGATATAACTGAATATAGCACTTTCACAATTCTAGACACCAGATGCTGAGCAGAGGAATCAAGAATCCTGGGCAAAGGCCTAAGCTAGGAAGACAGGGGAAGAAAGTGGCAAGGAGTGGGTGGGTGACAGCCCCCCAGAAGGAAATGTGGCAGAGTGCAAGGAGGCAGCTTAATGGTGGTAAAGACCAAGGGCTCCAGAACCAGAGAGACCGTGCTTAAATCTTATACTCCCTTTCTACCTTACCTTAATCAGTCTGTTCTTTGCCCAACCTTTCTCATCTGCAAAATGAAGAGTACTTCATAAAGTCGTGGGAGGATTAAATGAGATACTGAATGTAACAGTGCCTGGCACATAATGTTCAATAATTTCAATATTATTAGCATTATCAGGCCCAGGCTTTTATTTAAAACCCCAGTTCTTCTATAAATGCCCTTAAGTCAGAAGGTGGAGAAGAGGCATGAAAAGAGAAAAACAGCTTAGCTACTCCTCCCTCCAATCTAACCCTGAAGGGTCACTCCAAGCTGAGTGCTGGAGGGCTTTCATTGCAGCACCTCACAAAGGGTGCACCAGATAACCTGGGTTGCCTTGCTCTCCTGGTGGTGCTGTTCATGATCTTGAACCTCAAACACTGCCCAGTCAATCAGCTGCAGCTCTATCTTCAACTCCTGGCGACAAATGCCATCCATCTGGCTTCCTCAGTGTGAACCACAGGTGGGGAAAAGTGTTCTTCCAGAGTGACTTAGGCCAGCCTTGATAGCCCAGAATAATGCAGCCTAGTGAGTAGTGGCTGATACATTTTCCTGGGTCTTTTGTGACAACAGTAATGCAAAAATAAAGTTACTTCATCATAGTAAGAGAATGGATTCTAGAGTGCCATCATTTAATAGCTCCTAAGAGCTTTTCAAATGTTAAGTAGTGTAACTCTATGACAACTCTATGAGGTAGATACTATTATTAACCCCATTTGCTAAGCAAGGTCGCAGAAAGTTAGGTAATTTTTCTCAAGGTCACATATGTAATAAGTGGCAAAGACTTGAAAGTTCTAGCATAGGCATTAAGGACCCTGTATTCCACTGGGGCTACATTATAAACAACTAGCTGAATGGCCAGGAAAGAGTCCTTAAAGCTTATCTAAACTTTACTGCTATTGTATTGTCAAGAAGCTGTGCTACTTAACCATAAGAGCACCTGTGAGTATCAAATGATATAGGGAAGTGACATCACTATAAAAATGTTTAAAAAGTAAGATGTCATGGTTAATGTCTGTCATTGTTTAGTTGTGAAGAGTTAGAGCCAGAAAGGAGAAGAGGGAGTCTCGCCCCTGTTCTCCCCTCCCCAGCTGGGAGGGGAGACACTCTGGCTGAGGGAGAGGAATTGCACTAAAGCAATGGTTTTCAAGGTGTGGTACCAGCATCGCCTAAGGACAAGTTTGAACTAAAAACTCCAGGGCCCCAAACCAGACATACTGAATCAGTAACTTGAGTGGAGAGGCCTGGTAATCTGTATTTTATCAAGCTCTCCAGGTGCTTCTGAGGCATGCTGAAGTTTGAGAACTGCTAGGCTAGAGTGTCCCTGAACAGATGGCAGGCTGCGTTGTCTCTAGCCTTGGCCAGGAAAGGCCTGCTTCAGGGGCCTGAGGCAGAGCCCAGGTTTTTGCAAGAAGCTCTAGGCTCTGAGGGTCACTGCCAAGAAGATGAAAAGCTCTCAATAAAACCCAGACCTACATGGCCACACTGATCAAAATACAATAAAGAAGAAAGTGAGAAATCTGACAAAAGGAAAACGCAGCTTCGATGGGGGACAAAATACAACAATCTTCTGTGGGAGATGAGAAGCATAAAAGGGATGTTAGATGTTCAAAGAACCAAATGTCGAAACGACAAAAAAAAAAAAAAAAAAAAACCAGAATAAAGACAAAGTGTGGACATCAATGCCACACAGGCCTCAGTCTAATGATGGCAGTAGCAGGAAACAGCAGCCCCCCCCCCCAAGACTAAAGCCTGCTCTCCCCCACCGCCAACAAGATAGTCTATATAAATAGTCTTGAGGAAAAAAATACCAGCAATTAGTCATTGAATCTTGCTTGCTGGAATGAGGAAAAGCTTGTGAAAAGTCACCAGAGGCTCTGGTGGGAAAAGCTCAACTAAGAAAGCCATGCAGACTGAGGGTGGGAGCGAGATCATTAAGGGAGACGGCCTGTGGGGTGTTCCTGGCAGTCTTTGAAGCCTGCCAAGGCTTAACCTGGAAGTGAAAACGGAGGGCCCAGACACAAGGCTATAATGAGCTCCAGCCTGGGCCCACATCCAAGTCAGGAGGCCTTTAATGTAGGCTTGGGCCAGAGGCAAGGTGGAAGTGGTAGTGGTGGTAAGGGTGGCAGGGAGGAGAAAGATAGGGCAGGGGAAAGGGGTTGAGGGCCCCTAGACTAGAGCAGCAGACCTTGCCAAGAGCTGGGGGGGCGGGGCATGAGGGACTGGTGGGGGATAGAGAGGCTGTAGCATACAGAGCCACTAGTCACAGGGCCTCCACCACAGGTCCTTATCAGGGTCACACCCAGGTCCTCCCCGGCCCCCAGGAGTATATGCTTTGGAAGCACTAACAGTAGCACTTGCTGCTTCCATTCAGGAATCAGGTGAAAATGACCCCATGTCAAAAGTGGACCTCCCCTCCCCCAATGTCTTTGTCAACTCAGATGTGCTCTGGTCTACTTTGCCAGCCCTCCCCCACCCCAGCCCCATCTTTATCTTGCCAGTTCCTACCCTGCCGAGTCTCACTCCAAGTATTCCTCAGAAAATCCTTAGCTGACAACCGGTCCTGATAAGGACACCTTCACGTATTCTGGTCCCCCTGTCATTCTACTGATGAAGAGAATTGGTCAGAGTCTGTTTCCCTCCAGGACACGAAATGTGCCCTGTTACCTGCTCCCCTGTAACCTCACTCTCTAGATGGTCTAGTCCAATGCCAGATACTCAATTAGCAGAACTGCCTGCAGGGCCAAGGCTAGCTCCCTGTGGCTCCCCTGTTGGAACTCAGGAGCCCTAGATAGCCTAGTCCCGTAACTAGGTGTGTGGGTGGGGTGGACATATGACCTGCCTCCTTTCTGAGCACCTTCCCTCTCCAGGAGCTCCTGCAGGGCAAACCTCACTCAATGATCTAAATTTTGCCTTCTCTTGCCTCCCCTTCTAGTCTGATTCACTTACCCAGCTCCATGTGGGGACACTACACACATCCCCTGCTGCTTGAGAAAAGGAATACAACAAAGGCTTTCAATGACCCCAAGGGTGAGCCTCCAGGGAGTAGCTGCATTTGCCCACGAGGGAAGTAATAGATGTATTAAAAAATAAGAAATAAATTCCCAATGATATTAATGGACTTTTAGGCAGCATAAGAAGAAAAATAAGATTTAGGGGCTAAGGACCTCTACATGGTTCCAGAAGTCAACCTCTAGCTGCTAACTTCTTCCTTGGCTATATCTAAGATCAGCTCTGACTCAATCCTAGTTTTAGGCATCACTTGCCACCCAAGCCTGGGCAGTAACAGACAAGTCCACAGGTGGCCACTGTCATCTCCTTTCAGTCTGACCTTGCTGTGCTGCCCTCCTTGACAACTGCCCTCTGGCTAGAAACCCGAAACTCAAGGCTAGAATTTCTGCTTTCTTTTCTGGCACTCTAACACCAATCCAACTTTCTAGACCTATGTCAGGCTAGCGAGGCATGAGAAATGGATCCTAGGCCATTTTCCTCCTTCTGCAATAATCCAAGCTCCAGCAACCTCTGCTCTTTCGAAAAGCCACTCACAATCAGCTCTGTCTGGGAGACCTCAGTGACAGATATGCTGGGGATCTCGTGAGGAGGTGGCACAGAGCCACACACAGGAGCATGAATACTGGAAGAGGGCAAGGTCAAGTTGACAAAATATCATACAATGAAAAAGAACTGCAAGAACTGCAGTGGCATAATGTAGCATAACAGATGGATAATTAGATTTATTCTAAGAGCTGTAAAAGTAATTAAATAAAAATATGGAACAATGAATCTGCCACAGAGAGACACCTAACAGCCTCATGAGGGCCCTGCAGCTGGCACAAACAGCCTGGGAAAGAAGCAGTGGGCAAGGAACCTTTAACATTGCCCTGATGTTTCAGGCACAATAAACGGAGCACCAGCTCATGCTGGGCACCAGGAAACAGCTCCGTATCAGAGGGATAATCAGACCTGAGGCTGCAAACAGTGTTGTGCCACGAGGTCCCTGTCTATATCTGGAGGACAGTGGCCTGGGGTATACCAATAAACTCCCCACCACTGGCATGGCTGGCATGAAAGACTGTATTTATCTCTGCAGAAACAGGAGGTAAAAAATGCATGCATGGAAAATAAGATTCACTGACTCCAACAGGCAGGCTGGGATACCCAGGTGCAGGCCTCCCTCTTCTCCCAAAGGCTGGTGGCAGACGGTGAGGGTGTAAGTTACCCACACAAGAAACATGAAGCAGCACCCAATGTGTGTGATGCACAGAGTAGGATCAGGGTTCCACCAAGGAAGCAGCTTCCCTGGACATAACATCAGCTACTTGGAAGTAAACAGTTCAGCTGAAAATTATTTTGCATTTGTCAGTTCTCTAATTTTGTGGGGCCGAAACTGAATTCATACTCATCTAAAGGAAAAAGAAAGAATGAGGACAAAATTTAAAGCACAGCTGGATCCAGAGGCTCAAGCAAAGTGCCAGGGCCCTCTCTTAGGCTGCATCTCTTGGCTTTGTTTCCTTCTCTAGATGATGAGGCTGCTCTCTCCAGGCAGTTATATTAAGTGATGGCCACTGACAGGTCCCAAATACACCAACCCCAGCATAAAGAGCTTCTCCCTCCCAAATGGTATGGAATCCCAGGGCAGGCATTGGCCTCGCTTGTGTCCCATGACCTCCCCGCAGGGAGAAGGAGGCCTAGGAATGATTGGCTGAGGTCACATGACCTCTCCTAACTGGAAAGGAATAGGCAGGGCACAAAAATTAACAGCCTCAGCTAACCACATGGTTCTAATGAAGAGAAGGTATTGTTTTCCAAAGGAGGAGGACAGAAGAATGAGTTGAGAGACGTAAATCAGGAGTCTTCACAGCTTGCCACACTGATGATGCTGGACAGTTGGCTCTTTGGGAGACATTTGAGAGCCAAGCCAGGCATTAACAGTCTAGCTGGGGCTCTGCTTACAGAGATACAGTTTGACCCTACTTTGAATGTTCCAGAGGTCCTGTTGCTTGTCCCTTTAACACCCACCCCATAGACCTGTCCAAGCACTGAACCATATGGACACCAAACAGTCCCATCATTAGTAAGGCCACACAGTGAAAGTATTAAAAAAACCCAAGCAGCCAACTCCTTGGAAGCTTTCCAAACCCACTCCTTGGGAATGGTCCTATGGCCACAGGGCCAACCACAGAGAATAAACTCTCCACAGCCTAGACTCCTCTGAGAAGGAGCAAGAGATGGGGATGAGGCTCAAGCCCAGAGTCACTCCCATTCACACCAAAGGTATTTTAGGAACAGAAAATCTACTACATCCCCACTGCCACAGCGGCCACCACTCTGCTCGGCACCTAGCACCAAGGGCTGGCAGAGCAGGGCTTTACCCCCTAACCTGGCTTGAAAAAGAGAGGAAGCTCACCTCCAGGACCCATTGCATCCTCCTCTGACTCCCTCATCAAGCTGCAGTCAACAGCTTCAGCTGTCTTTGCCCAATTAATCAGAACACTTTTTCTTTTCAAGGGACTCTAGGTACCCAGACTTCCCTCAGGCTGCACAAATCATACTCTTCCTCCAAAAGCTGAGCAAAAGTTCTGTCAGGAGCCTGGAAAGAACTGAGACATAGTCAGGCCTCTTTGTTCCAAGGCCAGCTGGAGATGGGGAATTGTGGGGTCCTCAGTAGTGAGACCCATCAGAGGTATCTCTAGGCTTCAGCTCCCAAATTCTGCATATTCTGAAGTGGTTTTGTCAACTTCACCATTGACCTGGGACCTGCACTAAGCACAGCTGGTGGCCTACATGTGGCCACCAAGTTCCCGCTGCCCTAAGGTCATCTCTAAAAATGCATAAAAATGAAGTTTGGCTCCCATGTGGAGCAGCTAAATGCTCTGGCTATGCCTGGTACTCTGCAGCCATGTTTGATGGTCTGGTTCAGCACAGCCCTGCTGGGCCCAGATGTAAGAACTTCTAGCCAGCCTGAAAAGCAGCTTGCCCACTGATGGGCCCTCTGGCCTAGAGCTCTTTGAGCTGCCTCTGCTCCTGCTCCACACACACCACAATTTATTGCTGCTGTTTAGACCTCCAGAGACAAGAAAGCTCCTGCCTCCCACTATGCCTCTGCTCTTCCTGAGCACGTGCTGGAACCAATCACCATCCAAAGCCTGGCATGAACCTCAGTAACTATGAACTCCAAGCTGAGCTCAAACAACTTTTCTTGAGCTACAAAGAAAATGAAAGTTTTTTTTTTTTTTTAATCCAGAGAAACAGTTCAAAAAGCAACTACTCCTTTTTTCTCCTTTAAAACTACCGAACTTGGACAAACCACATACATCGAAATAGTATCTAAATCAAGAGTTTAATCCTCCTCCCCAGAGGCACACAGGAGACTATGCTGATAACTTCAGGATAACTCTGGGACCAGCAAATTCAGGGTACGGTTCCAGGGTCCTCGGGGAGAAGGAGTAAGAGCAGTAGGGACAACAGTTAAGGTACTTTTAACAAGGGGCAGACAAGCCCTTTCTTAGGTCCCAAGGGGACAATATGATGGTTAAGAGCCTGGGCCATGGTATTCATAACAAGGCCTCATGGGCCACCTGGCTGAAGAGATCTGGACAAACCTGAGTGCACACCAAAACTGAAGCCAATTAAAGGTTATGTACCATGAGGGTTCAAAGGGTTTGGCACCATAAAATCTAACTAACTTCTCTTACATGTCTTACTTTTATTATATTTTTCATTAGAAAATAATGTAAGCTCATGTTTTAAAATTCAAACAATATAGAAAGTGTAAGATAAATAGGAAAAGTCTCTCAAGCTCATTCCTCATACTCTCAGAGGTAGGAGCGGATGTTTATTTATTTTAAAAATACACATATATCTACCCATAAATCTTCATTTACTTTTAATATGAATGGGTCATTATTAGTCATGCTATTTTCAATATAGAGGTCCTACTTTACAAAAAAGAATAGTACCCTGATGCCAAACAGAGCAGCAAATAGAAAGTAACAGGGATGTTCAATTACATTTTAAAAGAATCCAGAGGTTTTTTTTAACATTCCAGAGTCAAATTGAAATCCAAAGAGTTCCTCAGGGAAGCCTGACTGACACTTGGCTCCAACAAGGCCTCTCTCTCTGGTCCCGGGGAGAGAGAAGGCAGCCTTTGTAAACCATTACTCCCTAGCGCTCCTGCCCTGCAGCTGGCAGTTTCCCCTCCCCTGAAAGTCATTCCAGGGCTCTCACCCTTCACCCTCATGCCTGTCATCACATCTATCCTTTCCCCTAGGGCTTTGCTCTATAGTCTCCATGATCTTCTGAAACATCACCACTGGCAGGGCTGAGCAACCGGGAACAACAGGAGATGACCTCACAGCCTTTATATTCCAATGCCAGCTCCCAATTACTTGTACTGTTGAATAATTGAAAGACTAGAATAATCCACTCAGCTGATCTGGAAGCTAGCCAGGCATACAGATTATCTCAGAGTGAATTATGCACACTAGGGATAATTGGGAGTTGCCCAAACTTCTATTTGTGGTCCAGGCATCACATGGAAGAACATTCAAGATGGAAAGTATGAATGCTAGAAGAGGGAAGATGATCTTGCTCCCAGGCCTACATTCCCTTTGATAAGGATCACAAGGTTGACATTAGCAGAACTTTCGGTCAGAGCTCTTGCATATTTCCTTACCATGTGCTGTGCTCTGTGCAAAACTTGCTTGATTATTTATCTATGTAAATTTATCTTCAGATATGATGACATTTAATCTCACAGTGAGTATGTGAAGCACCACTGTCCTCCATTTCTCAGCTGAGGAAACTGAGGCTTAGGTTGCTTGTGTAACGTGCGCAAGAACATACAGTGTCAAGCTGTCTGTCTACGCAGAGCCCAACCTCTCTTGCCACCAAATTCCCACCTCTCCCACTCTGTAAGGGAGATTCTTTCTTATATAACACATGAAAACTGTGAGGAATAAAAAGAATCCCATTTTAATACCATCTCCCCTTATCTTGAAACAACTGGATTTCAAGGTGCCAAAGATGGCCCTCTACCCTGAAAGAAATACAGGAAGATGCTGGTCAAACGGTCCATTCACTTCAAGAAATAGAGTCTGGATGCACAGTTATTGGGAGACTTGTAAGAGAGTAGAATCTTCTATCACTCACTTCATTTCTGTCATCACAATCAAAGACTCAAAAGTGAAGCTGTCCTCCCCTAATATTCTTCCACTTCAGCCAAAAGGCAGTTTTTGAGCTGCACAGTTCAGCATAGCGAGTTTAGAGCTTGGGGGAGGGGTGCAGGCTCTGCAAGCTACAGTGAGCACTGTCCACCTTGTACCTACCAGGCGAGTGGGTCAGGCACTGGGTGTTTCAGGGTCCCCCCTACTGTGCCTAGGACAGGGCCCCTGGATGTTAGGTATGACAGCCAATCTCCAAAAGGGCTACCAATGATCCTTGCCTTCCAGTATATATGTAGTTCCCTCCACAATGAATTATGGCTGATGTGCATGACCAAAAGAATACAGAGAAAGTAATGTTGTTGACTTCTGAGGCTATGTCTTAAAAAGAACTAAAGCTCTGCCTTGCTCTCTTATGTTGCTCCCACTGGAGGGAATCAAGAGGATGCCTTAGTAGCCTGTGGAGAGGCACTGAGGTCTCTCACCAGCAGTCAGCACCAAGTCTTCAGGCATGTGACTTGAAAGCAAGCCTGCAGCCTGCCCTGTCCCAGCCTCATCTTAAATTACACTTCCAGCTTCCTGACCCACAGAAACCGTGAGAAATGATAATGATCACTTTTGTTTTAACCCACTAAGTTTGTAAGTAATCTGTTAAACAGCAATTAAAACCCTAAGAAATATCTAGAAGAAGAAAAGGAGAGGTATTTCACAGCATTCTGTTTCCTGCAAGAGACACATCAATGGAAGAACTGGGGCATGGTGTCAGGAAGACAGGCCACCAAAAGCCCTGACTAAGCTCCTGAGGTCCAGAATACTCTGCAAGAGAAGACAATGACCTGAACGGCCTAGACATTCAAGCTCGCCAGTCAAGAAAATGCCTGAAGAAAATACTCACCATGCCCACCCCCCTGCTGCCAGAAGGAAGACAGTTAGCAGCAGAGGAAGCTCCCAGCACTGCATGCTGACTGGGTGCCCGTGGCATGCACGGTGTGCTCTTCTTACTTTATCTCCCTTACTCTTCACAATAATCCTCTGGGGATGAACGTTATGGGCACTCAATAAATATTTTTTGCTTGAGTGAATAAACCATCAGGCAGTTCTCTGCACCTCAATGACATCCTTTGGATGTAATTTCAACTTTCTATAGTACATATTACTTTAATGTTTGGAAAGTATACCCTGAGCATGTATTTTGCTTTTAGAGTCAGAGGAAACAATACATATGAAATTTTAAAAATATATCTGCAGAATAAGTAAAACTCTAATATCTTTCGCTACAGAAGTACACCTTTGTCCTGATCTGACTCTTTAAGACACTTTGGGTGAAAAAGAGAAAATAATAAAAGCAGTTAACATTTTCTGAGCACTATTTTGCCAGGCTTTACATGTATTAACACAAGGCTTCTAAGTGCTTTATGATTATTATCACATTATCATTCCCATTCACCGATAAGGAAGAGAGGACTGCCCAAGACTAGATAGCTAATGAGTAGTGAGGTTCACGTTCAAGGCCAGGCCATATAGCCCTTATCTTATGTTCTAATTCGCCATATCACAGTCTCTCAAGAGCTACTACCCAGAGTCATAAAAAGTTTATTTCAGCCAGGCCACTGGATTGTGAGACTTCAACAGAGCACCCTGAGTGGCTTTCCCTCCAGATTGGCCTCAAGCTCTGGGATAGAAGTGGGTATACCACTGCTAGCTGGCGGGGGTAGAACTGCCTGAATTCTTATGGCCAGGTTACTAAAGTCAGAGCCAGTCCCAGCAACGTCAAATCATGCTGACGCTATGATCCTGAGCCTGGAAAGCCACCACCTCAGAATGAAAGCAGCTACATCCATATAAAGACATGGATTCACGTCCTAATCTGGAGAACAATAATTGTCCAGGTGATCCTGAAGGGCAATATGGACATCAGAGCTACCATCCAGAATCCTAATGAGAAGGGACGCCTTGAACAAGACACCAAGAATTCCCTATAATAAGATGACAAGATAGGAGGCTCTACCTTTTCAAAATATCAAGAGTCATTTCCACAATGTAAGAGAGGAATCGTTCAACAACTGTAAATCAGAGCTTGCTACTCCCATAATTAAAAGCTACCAGTGGCTTCCCATTAGTCGCAGAGTAAAATCCCAATGTATCTTACTTTGATCTCTTGGTGTTCTATCAACTTCCCCAGCCTCACTGCTTCTCAGTCTCTCTCTGGCTCACCCCACTTGAGCACCAGAGACTTTCTGGCAGTTTCAGCAACTGGCCAAGCCAGTCTCTGCCTTGGGGCCCTTGCACTGGCTATTTCCTCTGCCTGGAAAACTCTCAGCCTACTGTGTTCACGACTGACTCCATCCTGACATTTGAGTTGAGGCACAATAACATCTCTACAAACACCTCTGTAGCTTACCCATCTAAAAAATCCCTACATCTTCCCATTTTATTTTCTTCATAACATTTTATCACTGATTTTTAAAAACAGCTTTGAGAGGTAATTCACATACCATACAATCTCACCATTTAAAGCTGATAATCCAATGGCTTTTAGCATATCCAAGGAGTTGTGCAAGCATCACCATAATCAATTTTAAAACGTCATCACTCACTCTCCCCAAAACATCCCATAACTTTGTCATCACTCCCTATTATTCCCCAACCTCTCCGATTCCCTGGATTAGGAAACCACCAAATTATTTTCTAGCTCTACAAATTTGCTTAGTTTGGACACTTCATTATATGAAATGTACAGAATCATACAACATGTGGTCCTTTGTGATTTTTTTTCACTTAGCATGCTTTAAAGATTCATGAACGTGTAGCATGTGTCAGTACTTCATTTCTTTTTATTGCTGAATAATATTCCACTGAATGGATAAACCACACTGTATTTATCCATTTAATAGTTGGTGAACATCTGGTTTGTTCCTGTTTTTTGACTATGATGAATAATGATGCTATACACATTCATGTGTAAATTTTTATGTGGACACAGGTTTTCATTTGTCTCGGGTATACCTTGGACTGAAATTGCTGGGTTATATGATAACTCTATGTAATCATTTGAGAAACTGACAGACTCTTTTCCAAAGCAGCTGGATCATTTTATAGTTCCACTAGTGAAGTATGAGGGTTCCAATTTGTCCACACTCTCACCAGTCCTAGTTATTATCTTTTTTATAATAGTCACCCTAGTGAGTGTCCACTCTTTCTCACTGTGCTTTTGATTTGCATTTCCCTGGTAGCTAATGATGCTAACTATCTTTTCATGTGAGTGTTTGTCTTTGGAAAGTTATCTATTCACATTCTCTGCCTAATTTTTTACTGGGTGGTCTTTTTTTATTATGGAATTGATGACTTCTTTATGTTTTTTAGATGGAAGCACTTTACAGATATGATTTGCAAACTTTTCCTCCATTCTGTGGTTTGTCTTTTTACTTTCTTAATAGTATCCTTTGAAGCACAAAGTTTAAATTTTGATAATTTATAAATGATTTTTTTAAATTTCTGAATTAAAGGTAAACTATATAAGAAGCAAAACCTATCTGTCCTGTTCACTGCTATATCCCCAGTACAGCAGTATACTCAATACATACTTTTTAATAAATGAGTTTTAAGGCCAGATGAGTGATTAGGACAGCTTTCTTGCCAGGAGATGGGTGAATAAAATGACATTTGTAATCATTTCAGGCCTAGAGAAGCTATTAGGAGGAAGAGAATGCACCTTCTGCTGGAGAATAGGGAAAGAACATCAAGGAGTGCTTGACACATCCCTGAGAAGTGTCCATCTTCAATGATAAGTTCTCTCACTTAAATGCGTAGGTAGTTGTCCTATCTTTCCAGTCACTCAAAAGCATCAAACACAGAACAATGGCTCAGGATTGGGGAATGCCCATAGAGAGGGGCACAGTCATAAAGGGGAAATTCTTTCTAGAGAGCTCAGCTCAGCACAACATCGCTGAGGCTGGCCAGCTTCAGGGCCTTCTGTTGTTCAGAAGAGCTAGTACTTGTGCGTCAGTGTAATCGATAAGCAGAGGTTTCACTGGGGGAAAAAGCAGTGAAAGCTGGTTCCCTACTCCTCTCATGTAGCCTGTGCCAAGAACCGAAAACAAATCTGAAGAGCTGGAAGTCCAAGCCAGGGTACTAATCAAAGCACCTCAGGGATCCTGGATGCAACTCCCAAGGAAAGGCATTTCACCTACCAGGCAGACAGGTGGAGGTATGGTATTGGACTTCAAGATTGGCTGAGTTCTGAAAAAAGTAAAGATCTCAGTCAAACAGGGAAGGTGCAGAAATAACATCACAGACAAGCAAGAGAATGGAACAGAGGTGTGAAAACTTGTCAGTTAGTGTATCAAAGAAAGGGGTCCAAAGATAAGGGCTCCTGCCCTTCCACTGCTTGCCTTCCACTATATCACCTCTTGTGACAGGAGAGGCAGGAGGGGCAGAACGAGCAGGAGAGGCACGTGTGCGTGCACATACACATACATATGTGGAGTTGCCTCTGGGAGTGTAAATAAATATTCATGAACAGTTCAGAGTGTGAAAAACAAGGAAAGAAGATGACAAATGGTGCCAATTAGAAAGAAAGGGTGATATCTATTTTTAAAGTGGCTGACTAAACAATAAGGATTGCTTGCTGAAAATAATGTGCTTGACCCGCTCCTAGGGAGGGGTCCCTTCTCCTGTGCTTGGTGACAACAGGTGAACTCTCCTCTCAGTGTGCTGGGTCCAAAACTCCCATGGAAGCCTCATGTTTGCATCAGTCAGCCACCCGGGATGTCTGTCTCCAGCAGAAAAATTTCTTCTGAGAATCACTCTGGACCCAAGGCCACAATCTGACATGTGGACTCACACTCAGTGATTCCAAAAGAAGCCCTTGAGGAGGGGTCAAGTGAGTGGAGAACTCTGCTGGGTAAGTCAACTACAAAGGCAACAGAACTCAATTGATGCAACAAGAAGGGAAGAAATCCCAAACTACGTTCTCAGGGAGCATTTACCAAGGGTCATTTCATGGGACTGATAAGTCACCAAAATCAAGTTTCCTATAACCCACTCCTGCCTGACACATATCCCAGTTTTCCTCGTGGACTGGAACTACCTGCGCGTGGTGAAAGAGAAGCAAATGATATGTCTGATTATCACTCATGGGCAGAGAAAACAATAGGAACCCAGATACCTAGCTGGCTATATCTCCCCCTCTCCTGGCCCTTTCACCTTCTTCCCCTTTCTCTCCCTGTCTCTTTCTCTGCTGTCTGTTTTTCTCAGCATTTACTATGTGACATGGAGCTTCACTTTCAAGTCACACTGCCTGGGTTCATGTCTTAGCTCTAACACAGTCTAGAAGGTATTAGAAGTAGTACTTGACCTCCCTAAGCCTCAATTTCTTCAGGTATAAAATGGAAATAATAATTTCATTTACACAGATTCAATGAGAAAATGTATGGAAACATCTTAGCTCACAGTCTGAATATTGTAGATACACTGGCTATTTCTAAACACTCTTTATGCCTAGAGTCTAAACATTCTGAAGTCAATAAATATGCCAAATGCATCTTTCTATCCTCTTAGAACACAACACAGTTGAATTTCAGTAAATATCTGTGAAAGAAGCTGGCCTCTCTGAGCCCATTTGCCACGGGCAACAGCAAGCTCAGCCGCCAAATGCATGTGTCCAGTTCACGGATTCTGCTGTGCTCATTACTTCCTGGTTAATCCGCCCACCCACCAGTGAGGTGTACAGAGAGGGCAGCATCTGCCCTTCCTATCATTAGGAAAAGGTGAGAATAAATGTGAAAACAAACAGGCGTGGGCAGTGTTTGCAGAGCCTCAGAGTGATGCCCTATCGATTTTCAAGTGTCACTATTTATAACAACAACAACTGGCAGAGATACAGCATTTTTCTTCCAAGACTATCAAAGCATTTACAGGGATAATCTCATCTCTCTCCATGACCCCCAGGAGGTATAGGAGAATATTTCTCACTTCCAGGTAAGTGTATAGAGAGGTCAAGGACTTTGGTCAAGGTTACTATGGAAGTCAGTGGGACCCTGAGGCTCCTGGCCTCTCAGTCCCTCTATATCCCTGGATGCCATCTCTTCATCCTGTAAGAAATCCTCAGCATGCTTCTTTTGGGCTGTTTAGCAAAACAGTTACCTCTTCACAACACATCTATAGGAGGAAGTACCATCAGCCACTATTTCCAAAGGCAGCCCTTGGTGCTAAGCTCTCAGCCATGACCGCTACCTAGCTTAATCCACCACCACCCCTTCCATCCTGTCATCAAGAATCACAATGAGGGCCTCCCCTGGTGGTGCAGCGGTTGAGCTCTGGGCTGCAAAGCTGCCTGCAGCCTCTGCAGCGCCAGTTCAATCCCCGGCCACCAGCGAGGGTCCCACATGGCGCGCAGACCTCTCCTGCCGTGCCTGCTGCTCCCCTCAGCAGTGTACTACGGTCCGTCTGCCTATGCTGTTCCCCGTTCTGGCTCAGGTGAATTCTCTCACCCTCCCGCGCTTCTGACTGTACCCAGTGCTTGTATAAATAAATAAATAAAATCTTAAAAAAGAATCACAATGAGACTGGAGAATCCCACAGAGAGAAGAGCTGGGCAAGGAGCCATCCTTTCACACTCCATGGCACACAGAGGAACTATGTGTCCATGCAGGTATCTATCCTACCACCACCAACCCCATCTTTTTTTTTTTTAATTTAAATTTTATTTTTATATTCCCCATACAATTACAACCCCCTTATTTTGACCCCAAGCCCTCCTTTCCCCGACCCCCACCCCCATAGAGTGTCTCTTGTTCATAGTTGTTTGTTGATTTTGATATTTTCTTTCTTATAGTTACTCTTTTTCCTGGTCCCTTATTTAAGTTTTCTAGATTCCTGCTATGAGTGAGACCATCTGGCATTTTTCTTTTTCTTCTGGCTTATTTCACTGAGCATGATCCCTTCCAGCGCCATCCATGTTGCTGCAAATTGCATGTGTTTATCTTTTTTGAATGCTGAATAATATTCCATGGTGTATATGCACCACATCTTCTTGATCCAGTCATCTATTTTTGGGCATTTGGGTTGTTTCCAAAGCTTAGCTGTTGTAAATAGTGCTGCTATAAACATAGGGGTGCAGGTGCTCTTTGGAATTGATGTTTCTGTGTCCTTTGGGTAAATACCTAGGAGTGGAATTGCTGGATCATATGGAAGCTCTATGTTTAGTAGGTCAAGAAATCTCCACACAGCTCTCCATAGTGGTTGGACCAGTTTGCACTCCCACCAACAGTACAGGAGAGTTCCTTTTTCTCCACAACCTCGCCAACATTTGTTGTTGCTAGTTTTTTTAATATGTGCCATTCTCACTGGTGTAAGATGGTATCTCATGGTAGTTTTGATTTGCATTTCCCTGATTACAAGTGATGTTGAACATTTTTTCATATGCCTGTAGGCCATTTGCATTTCCTCTTCAGAGAAGTTTCTTTTTAGCTCTTCTGCCCATTTTTTGACTGGATTATTTTTTTTGTTTATGTTGAGTCTCATCAGCTCTTTGTAGATTTTGTGATCAGTCCTTTACCATTAGTGTTGTGTGCAAAAATGTTCTCCCAGTTGGTGGGGTTTCTCTTTGTTTTTGTTATTGTCTCTTTTGCTGTGCAGAAGCTCTTTAATTTGATGTAGTCCCAGCTGTTGATCTTTGCCTTCATTATCACTGCTTTGGGTGATGTGTCTGTAAAGATGTCTTTGAAGTGCATATCATGTAGTGTTTCGCCTATATTTCCTTCTATGTATTTTATGGTTTCAGGTCTTATGTCTAGTTCTTTAATCCATTTTGAGTTGGTTTTTGTGCATGGTGTTAGGTAGTAGTCAAGCTTCATTACCAACCCCATCTTAATGGGACCCCCGTGTTCCAGTCCTTCCTAACAGAGCTTGTCTATTTGCCCACCAATGATAGAGGATGTCACAATAGAAAGCGCTGGGCTCAAGAGAAGAAGGATGGGAGGGCTGGCAGGAACTGTGAACAATGTTTATGTCCAGCAGAAAAAGACAGTCTATGTGAGTCAGAAGCCTCATTGGCATCCCACCTCCCAGGGAAGGTCATAACCACCCTTGGACCAGAGCTTCCTCTGCTATCAAGTTCATTCAGCCCTGATATACAACCTTGCCCACAGCACTGGGTACTGGACAGATAGGTGGAATGGCATATTCACAAATAGCATGTCATCCTGGAAGCTCAAGAGCACCCTGTGGCTTCAGGCTATGTTGAGGGGCTAGCAAAGGTGTCTAGAATTTTCCCCTTCCCCAGAAGATGTGTTCCAATCAGTTTAGAGAAATGAAGGCTAAAGAAAACACTGCAGTGTTTCTCCTCTACCTTATATAACCAGCAGGGTTAAGTATCTAGCATGTCCTCTTGTCACTGAATAGAGCAGCTGCATTTCAAGGACTCCAGAAGAAATATCACTCTAGGAAGATGGGAGCTCAGAGCTAGGCTCAAGAACACAAAGGAGGAGCAACTTAGACTCTGAATGCTAAGAATTACCCCAGGCAAGACTGACCCCAGGAAAGACTGACACTGTACCCATAATCTCTCTCTTTCCCATACGTGTTTGAAGCCTTTTAGCGCCAGGGGATAAGGCATGGTCCCCCTGAGTAGGGTTGCCATCCACTCCACCTCCCATGCCAACATCTCGTGTGGGCATAAGAGCAGGAAGGAAAATCTGCTGAGGACTGCTTGCTCTAGGGTCCAGGCTAGGATGGGGCAAAGGGCCTGGCAGAGGCGGAGCTGGACAAGGAAAGATGACTCTGATTAGAACAAAGGCTGTATGAGACATAGGGAATCAGACACTGCTCTGTTGCTATTCTTCACACAGGGGACACCAACAAAATAGGCAAATTAAACTCCTTTATGCCTGACACAATGGCAGCAGTGGAAGCTACAGCCGGAGCAGCTAGCAGGACTGAGGTAATGGCAGGACATGGCAGTGGGAAAATTGGGAGATATGAAGCAGGACTCAGTTCTTAGTTCCACAGTGGTCCTGGCGTGTGGCGTGGGCCGTGGTGTCCCCTTTTCTGATGTGGGACCAAGAAATCTCACTTCCTTCCCTTGGGAATAGGCTCTTTTAAGTAAATCCAATTTAGAGAATGCCAGAGTTGAGAAGTGTCATCAGGGAAGAATTTTTTTCATCCCTTTCTGAGGTGTTTTGCTGTACTTGCTTCTATCTAGGGATGAGTGAGATCCCTTGATTCCCTCTGACCTGCCTGGTTAGCAATTCAACAGGAAGACACCTCCCACAGCAAAATGAAAGTAGACATCAAGTCATTTTCCTTCTGGCTGGCTCCCATGTAAATGAGCTGCCTGCAGCCTGACTCACAAGAGTTCAAAATGGAAAAATGAAAAGATTTAAAAAAAAAAAAAAAAAAAGCACAGTTGGAAGGTAAGGCCAAGGGGCTTGACTATCAGATGGGACTTTCAGGGGCTTAAATCCAGCATGCTGCCAGATACTTGGCACAGGCACCAGCATCAAGAATAGAACTCAGGAAGGAAAGGGACAGTGGTATACTCTCCACATATCTAGTCCTTTCATTCTTACAAAGAGGGACGTAAAGTCTCATAGAAGTAAAATGATTACTCTAATACCACTGAGCTGGCTGTCAACCTGAAACAGTGATCTCTGACTGCAGACTTCTGAGGTCAGGATTAGATGAGAATAATTCTCAGGATCAGGACCGCCTGCCTCACATGCTAGCCCATGGCTAGAGCAGGTAGTGACCGAGAGCTAGGAGAGAACATGGGCTTTTCCCCTCTCAGCCTCTGGCCCAGAAGAACAGCCTGCCCATAACGGCAACCACAAGCTCTCTGGCTCCAAACATAATGTCTGCACTAACAAGCCCCTTGGCAAGGCACAGGGGCAACCACTGTCCTGACGGGCTTGGTGATTAATATCCCATACAACATCAGGCCTTCTCTCTTCCCACTCTCTGGGCTGCAGGGTCCCCACAGGCAGCAGCTGCCCTAGGTGACCATTTGATCCAAACATTAAAAAAGAACATATCCATTTATTCACTGTGGAGAAGAGGCAGTCATTTCAAACCTATATATTATGCATCTCCATTGGAAAGAAAAAAGAGCCAAATTAAATTAAATCTTTCTCTGAAAGATTTCTGTCCAAAAAGACAGTTGAACCTAGTTCCCATCCTCAAGCAGTTCTTGCCCCCCACCCACTTCCTTCCCCTTTCACCTTCTGCCTGGACAGCTCAGGTGTGTCTTAGAGTTTCAGTGATTCAGACTAATGATAACACACCCTCAGAAAAAAATCACGGACTCTGATTTAGGAGGCAACTTGCACAAATACCTGCAATCTAGTTCTAATCTTGTTTGTTTCCATTCCAATTATCCTGCATCAATAGTTAAAAAATGGGAACGGTCTGATGAACACATCCAATCCATTTTAATAGAGGATAAATCTGGGTTATTGTGACCCCTTCCTCTCCCAGGCTCAGGACAGCACCAGCCGTCTCAAGGCACTGATTGGGCCAAATCAGCTTTAACTCCATTCAACTCTTCAAGGATTCAATTAATCATAAAGCCAATTCCATTCTGGGCTCCATCTGTCTTGCCTCCTTCGGGGACTAATAATCACTCACTGTGTGTTTTTACACACTAGTTGAACTGAAATTAAGACTGATTTCATCATGGAGCACTCAAGAATAAAATGCATTTCTTGGAGGAAAATTTCAGAGCTATTTAATGTTCAGTTTGGGCAAAGATATATCAAATAAACAAAAGAACATTCTTAAAAACTTCAAAGCTCTTGACATTGTAAAATAATTCCTGCCACCCAAATCCTCAGAGGGCAGTTCCTTAGGAAAACTAGAAACTCTCAGTGTTGGATCATACAACATTCAATTTGTCCTTGGGCATAAGAAAGTTTGGGTGCCAAAAATAAAAAAATGTAAAGGGAAAAAAATGGAGTCAATTTGATATTTTATTCTTTCATGCATTATTTAAAAAAAAATCTAATTAGTCATCCATCCTGGACTAGTGTACTTAATTTACAACTTAGAATCATTTCCATTTTGGATTACCTATCCATGGGGAGGGGACAGTATGGGCATCATATTCTTTTGATTGTTGAGGATCTCTAGATGTCTTAAGCTGGCCCTGAAGAAACCAAGCCCTTACATCCCTTGAAAAGGCAAGATATGTGGCTTTAGTCTTTTGTAAATAGTGTGGCTCTCCCAGAAGCGTTAAAGTAACTGCCCTGGCAAAGACTCAAGATGGAGTTCTCTCATCCACCCACACACTTTCCCACCCACCCTCTGGGGATCATCTCTTTACCAGGAATATGAGGGCCACAGCCTAACCAGTCAGCCACCTTGGTCTGGAGGCAGTCCCAATTTGTTAGCATGTTTCAGTGGGGAAAATGCAAATAGTCAAGCTTTTTTAACTTTCCACAGTTGCAAAGACAAAGCATCTGGGTATCTCTAGAGACCAAAGTGCCTAGCACAGTCCACACTGCCTGGTTGTTACACCATGATCCTAATACAATGGAGAGAAGGCCCAGTGTGTTGCTTCTTTATTGCCTTCCTTAACAGGTTTTTAACTAAAATTTTGAACAGCACAAAATCCCAATCATAACTAATGATACAGTCATTTCAAACATCATCAAAGATGCTTTGTGAGTCATACTGGCTCTAAAAAGCCATCAGTAATCACTTCTTAGACACAATAGTCAAATACATCCTTCATCCAAACAATAAATGTTGCCTAGTAATAAGTCTAATTTATCGAAGCACATAATCAACGCACACATTTTCCCAAAAGTTTCCACCTCACTCATTCTATGTTTATTAAAAACAGAAGCCATCGCCTAAAAAGAAGCTCTTTATATACTGATAAAGAATAATGTTGAAGATGTTAAATGGAAAAAGCATATTGTAGAGCCATGTATATATAGCAACACGCCTTTGGGTAAAAACACTATATGGGTATATTTGCTTAAATATGCATAAGTAGCTCTAGAATAAACTGGAGACACTGGGTTCCCTTGAGAAAGGGACACTGAGTAGCACACAAACAGGGTAAGAGGACATTTTCACTGTGCCCTTTTGTGTCTCTTGAATTTCAATCCATGTGAATTCTACCAAATCAGAGTTCAAGACATAAAATTTAAGTTACTTCATAGATACACCTGGACATTTACCAAAGTAGCATAGGGAAGTATGATCATGTTCCAAGGAGGAAACAAATGTCTTATTTTCTCAGCCAGGTACTATTTAGTGAACCTTCCAGTACAGACTCCAAGAACAAAGAGTCAAGAGAGATGAGGGACCCCAAATGGTCACCATGAATATCTAAAGATGGGCTGTGGCAACAAAGGGGGGAGAGGAGGTGGGCAGGCTCGACAACTCTGTATTAAGATACCGAATACCCCATGAAGAGCTATCTAGTTTGATAAGCCTCCAACAGCTTCTTGCCTTTGCAAAATGGAAAACAGTAGACCACTTGAGGCACAGTGAGTTATAGGGCTGGAGAGGGGTATATATCTGAATCTTGCAGGAACACTTTGTTTCAGATCCTGAGAATTTTCTCACTGGGCAAAAAATGCTACCTGGAGGCCCTAACTTAGCCTGAAAAAGCAGAGCTTCTGACTCATCTTATTCTGGTTGCCAGCTGGCTCTGTGACCTTGAACAAATCACTTCAAAAGAGTCAATGAGTGGGATTGGAGGATCCTTCATTCAGTCACTGATCACTGTCCATAGATATTTGGGAAGCACATCTGTGCAACAGGAACTTCATGTTAAATGCCACAGATATGAATCAGGACTGCCTATTCCTGTCTGCTCTTCCTGAAAAACTCCCAAGAGGTTTATTCCTGGGTCCACTGTCTGTTTGGCCTTCGTTTCTCTTTGAATTTTGTCACCTACCCCAAAGTGGACATACACTTACCCAAAACAGTTTTCCGCCATGACAATGAGGGTTATGAAAAGGCACATGCTCACAGTGAAGATACTAGAGCGATCACTCTGAACAAAGTCCCCTCAGGTTGCACCCAGAAATCCTAGTCTAATGCCCCACAGATATACTACAGGTGCAGCTTCTAGCTGCAACTCTCTGCCATGAGAGTATGAGGACCTAAATGAACTAACCACAAAAAGAAACTTGGGGAGGATTCCTGGGAATTGGGCAGCTGGGTTGCATTTTATTTTTAATAGACTTTGTTTTTTCAAAAGAGCCTTCCCAGTTTTTCTGCAAAGGGAAGCCTACAGTACCCTGTGCTTGCCAATGAGAGAAAACAGGACGCCTCTGAGACAGTCTACATTCTAGCATGTTGGCCAGATGCTTTGGATGAGGCTGGGGCACCAGGGCCCAGCTATAATCCTTTCCCGGCAGCCTGGCCGAAGTGGCAGAAGAACCAAAGCAAACTGATTAAATGCAGTATAAAGGCTGGGAGAAAATGAGATAGAAATAAATTAACTTTAAACCTCAAGGTTGTATACGCAAATGAAATGCAGTGGGGGTTGGGTGGCAGCCTGGAAAGTCAGTCTTTAAGATTTCCCAGAAACAAAGGGATTATGGATTGTCCAATACAAGGAAATCCTTCTGTTCCTCAGCCACATGACAGCCTTGTGCCCAGTGCTGTTCATTAAACACTTTGTACACATTCCAAGATATCAGGATACAGCCTGATAAAGTCCTGAAAAAGTCCAGAAACTCCAGTCTCCTACCCAGGTAGCAAAGGCTGCTGAACATGGCTGTCATTAGTAGGGGACAGGGATTTGATATTTCCTGCTCTCTTTCAGTTATTGACCTCCCTCCATCCTTTATGGAGGCAGAACAAAGGCCAGGAGAGAAATCTTCTAACTAAACAAAATTCAATAACCAAAACACTCAGAAGTGCTTGACTGGAAAAAGAAATGAAAGGAAGCACACAATGGGCGAGAAGGTTCCCCATCAAAGACCTTGTGACTTAAACCTCATAGAGAAACCACTCAGAAGGGCCTTGATTATTCTGGAAAAAAAAAAAAAATGAACCAGAGCAGCAGGGTTCAAACATGCTTGCCTCAGTCTGACCAAGCCTATTTCTGGAAAGGTCGATCAGAACTGTTCTTAGTGTTCAGTTTGTTGCCAAGGACAGAAGTGTGTGGAATGAAATTTCCAAAGAGACACAATCCAGTCAGGGCCCACTGAATACCTCCTAATGTACAATCAGATTGTGGAAGGAATGAAAGAAACAGAACAGACTTTTATCAAGTCATATACTAACAACCACTTGTATCATATATAACCCCTAATGCTTCCTCACCTTATTTCCTGCTGCCTCAAAATAGCAAGTAAAGAGCTTATGTGATAGAGAAGAAAAGACTAGGATTCCCAGTCAACACCCTTAGAGGGATGGTCCTTTCTACAGGACATGTTAACTCTTTAAAACTATAGAATGAACAAAGACATTGACACCAAGGTTCTGGGTTTGAAGTGCAGCCCTCAGAGTTCGTAAGATTGTAGAACAGAGAAGACAATGACTCACCTTGCCCCCACATACACAACAAAACAGTACAGGAAGATAAAGGAGCCTGAAAAAGACCTGAGAATTGGAGGATCAGGCTTTCACAGGAAAGCATCCCCAGAGAGGAGGAAAAATTGTAACAATTTCACCTGGAACATCATAGGGGCAGTACAGAGCAGAGAGGGCAAAACAGTTACATTATGTAACCCTTTTTTTCCTTCGTTTTTCACTGAAAAGTTCCATGGCTATATTGGGCACCTTAGTACTTGGGGATTATCTATAAAGAAATCCAGAAAAAAATTCAGATGAACTATTAGTAATAACTCAAATTTGTAAAATCATCTACCAGCAACAATAAATTAGAAAATGAAGCTTTAAAAAATGATCTTATTTACAATAGCAAATACTGTAAGGCACTTAGGATAACAAAAGAGATTCAATACCTATATGGGATAAGTTGTGAAGCTTTATTAAAAGACATATAAACATCTAGTTGGAAAGATGTATGTACTAATGCGAATACATTATAAATATTTAATTCCTACACATTAATCTATACATTTATATCACTCTAACTGAAATATCAAGTCTGTTAACCCTCACAAAGTATGTCTCAAATCCATATGAGAAAGGGTAAAATAATATCCAAAGCAATTTTAAAGAAAAAAGAGGATCTGTTTTACCTGATATTTATAAAAGCTTTAGTAATTGAAATTAGAAGAGACTGGCACAATAGAAAAAGAGAACAATGAATCAGAGTACAAACCTGGTCAAACAAAGGAAGTGGTTATATGGTAGCACCATTATAATCCACTGGGGAAAAGACAGACTACTTAATAGAAGATGCCAGACAACTAGTTTCCTGCATAGCAAAAACTAAAATACATAAATGATATTAAATTTATATATTGCAGCATAAAAAATTAAACTAAAATCTAAGTGTCAAACCTTTATATACTTAGAAGATAATATAGGAAAATATTTTTAATACCCTAAAGATAGTTTCTTAAAACATCAAGAGTACAAACTATAAACAAATAGATTAATAATGATTTTAATTTTATGAAACACTTTACAGTATCTATGACAAGAGGCAACATAAGCAATGTTAAATTGTAACAAAATGACCAGCAACATACCAAAAGACATGTATCCAGATTAAAAATAATATATATGGTAAAATATATTATTTATGTATCTTAGTTACAAATATATATAAATTTTAAGGATACTTAATAAGCAATAATCAAAAGACTCAATGGAAAAATGGGCCAAAGATAATTTTTGTGTGCTTTGTGATATTTTGATTGTGACCTCATGATCATTTGAATGTTCTTCTTTGTGCAGGCCTGGTTTTTTTTGTTGTTGTTGTTAAGATTTTATTTATTTATTTATACAAGCACTGGGTACAGTCAGAAGCGTGGGAGGGTGAGAGAATTTACCAGAGCCAGAGCGGGGAACAGAACAGGCAGACTGACGAAATACACTGCCGAGGGAAGCAGCAGGAAAGGTCTGTGCGCCATGTGGGACCCTCACCAGTGGCTGGGGATCGAACCGGTGCTGCAGAGGCTGCGGGCAGCTTCACAGCCCAGAGCTCAACTGCTGCGCCACCAGGGGAGCCCTGATTTTAAGGTGTGTTCCTTCAAAGACGATTATATATATTTCTACCAGTAAGCTAGAAAATCTGCCATTATGACTGTTTCAGAAAAATTTTGTCTTATGTAATTTTTCATCTACAGATTAAAGTAGGAAGAACGGTGCACAGACACATCACTGGCCTGTCCTGTTTCATCTCTACTTGCACCTTACCCTGAGTGCTTTACCCAAGATCCTCATAGTCTTTGAGAGCTTCCTTGCTTTCAAGGCAAAATATACTGCATGTATTTTACTCTTGATTTGAAATCAGACATTTCTCCAAGAAACCACAGTTCTTTTTGATGCAAATGTTATTACAAGGGGAAATGGTACTTAGAAAACAAAATCTGGAAGTCAGAGTTGGTCATTACCATTGTGTTTATCTCTTTCTTGATCTTTCCAGTGGACAGAACTAAAAATACATTTTTAAATATAAAATGAATCATAAGGTCCTACTAATACTTCCAGTTCAACATCAAGACTAAAGAGGGATTTTATCCAATCTGTAACTTGACATTAGTATCTCCCTTTGCAGGCTGAAAATCCTGGTTCTTAGAGAAATCAACAGTTATTCATTTGCGTTATCCCATAATACTTACAAAAGACTAAGAACACCATCACCACCAGTTCATCAACAATATGACTTCTGAAAAGTTTTGAAGGTTTTTTGTTTTGGGGATCGATCCAAACAGGGATGTACAGCCAAATTATTGGGTTGTAAAATTGCATGAGACAGTTTCTCACTGTGTGATTATGCCAATTCTATAAACAATTACATCCTACTGTTTCCCTTTGCTCTCAATTTTTATGGATCTTTATATTACATTATAATTGAATTTTTTAATTATGTAAAATATTTGCCATAATTGTGAAGTTCCACTTCTATAGTAACCTTTATTCTTCACTTTTAAAAACTATAACCACATACATATAATTAATAGCAGTTATTCAAACTTTACCTGGAATATATAATAACTGAAATAGTATATGTTATACAAAAGTATGTCAATCTTCTCGACAATGTATAGTGCTACACAGAAAAAAAATCACACAATTCACTCAATCAGTTCTCTACTGATGGACATTTGGGCTATTGCCTGTCCTGTTATTATAAATAGTGCTGCAGTGAATAACCCTCAGCAGACATATGTCTTGCCATACTTTTACCAATGTGGCTTAGAGGTAAAAATTCTGGAAGTAGCAATACTATTTCAAAGGGTAAATTATAGATGTACTTTTGCGAAATATTGTCAAATTTCCCACTGTAAAGACTGTACTACTCTAGAGTTTCACTACCAATATTTGAGAGCCTGTTTCCCCACAACCTCACAGTAGAACACAGTAGAATACACTATCAATTTTGGGACTTCTGCCAATCTGATAGCTGAGAAATAGTAGTTCAGCATAGGTTTAATTGGCCTCTCTCTTATGAGTGAGGTTGAACATTTGTCATATGGTTAACACATCTACATTTCTTTTTGCAAACTGTATATCTAGCCCATTTTTCTATAAGGTTATATCAGTATGTTCAGTCTTTATTTCTAAGTGCTCTTTTATAACTACATTAGGGAATATTAATGATACATCTGTGATAAAAGTTATAAACCTTTTTTTTCCAGTTTATTATCTATTGTGACCATTTCAGACTAAATTTTCAGCTTTGAGATTTTTAGGCCACAAATAGCAATGTGATTGTCAACCCAAATGCACTCTAGAGCTGGCTTGGACAAAGAATTTTCTGGGCATTTTTTCCCCTTCCATTCGAAGCCAAATTGCCTTAATATCTCCTGTGAAGTCTATGATTTTCATTTTTCTACTTCTCCCTTTCATGGGCTATGTCTTGTCTCCTGCCCCCAACTTACAAAGTGGTGAGAGTAAAAACTCTCACCACTAAGGAGTGGCATGTGTTCTCAGGACAGCTGTTAAGTTTCAATGCTCCCTATCTCGTTGTATTTGTGCTTTCCACTGTATTTGTCTTTAGAACTCCTCTCACTTTCTTTCAGGGCTATCAAATAAGGAATATGATGTTACTGATGTCCCCTTTAATTATGCAGAGCAGTGCCCCTTTCATGGCTTAATTATCTAGAAAGTGTTTTTTTTTTTTTTTTAAGATTTATTTATACAAGAACGGGGTACAGGCCCGATGTGCGGGAGGGTGAGAGGACCCACCAGAGACAAAGTGGGGCAGAACAGGCAGCCTGACGAAATACACTGCTGAGGGGAGGAAGGGAGCAGTGGGCATGACAGGAGAGGTCTGCCGCGCCATGTGGGACCCTCGCAGGCCGGCTGGGATCGAACCGGCGTGCTGCAGAGGCTGCGGACAGCTTCACAGCACTGCGCTCAACTGCCTGCGCCGCCAGGGGAGGCCCTAGCAAATGTTTAAATATTTAGTTCAAAATCTTCAGGTATTCTGAACCAAGAATGCTGCTTGGGAAATGTAAACCACCATTTGCTCATATACAAAGTCTCACAGTTCTGTTTTCTTTTGTTAACTTATTGTTATAATTTAATTGCAAGTATAATACATCTCATTGGAAGGAAAATCAAACAAAATGGAGAAAATAAATCTCTCCTGCTCTTAATCGCTTCATTCTTCCTGCCAATTTTCAGTAATTGCCATTTTTTGTGAGAGACTATTTAGTTTATACCATGAAATACTCTAAGCAGCCATATAAAAGTTACCCTCTAGAAGTGTTTGAGCACCATAAACTTGGGTGCCAGTTTCTACTCTCAAGCAGCTTTCAATTTTATTGGGGAAACAAAAGGGAAAACTGGCATACAGAAAGAACTAGATATATTAAAGGGTCAGTTTAGGAGTCCTCACAACAAACACTAATAAAATTGAAAGAAGATTCTGAGTTGGAGTGATGCAGGGAAGAAATTAACAAGGAGGTAGTCAATAAGGAAAAAAATCTGAAGGCACTCACATAAAATGGAGAAGGCAGGGACACATCACAAAGACAGATTTAAAAAAAAATGCTGAAGGGCCTCCCCGGTGGCGCAGCTGTTGAGCGCTGGGTTGCAAAGCTGCCCGCAGTCTCTGCAGCGCCAGTTCGATCCCCGGCTGCTCCCAGGCCACCGGAGGAGGGTCCCACATGGCGCACAGACCTCTCCTGCCGCCCGCTGCTCCCCTCAGCAGTGTACTTTGGTCCTTCTACCTGTTCTGCTCCCTGCTCTGGCTCTAGTGAATTCTCTCACCCTCCCGCGCTTCTGACTGTACCCAGTGCTTGTATAAATAAATAAATAAATCTTAAAAAAAAAAAAAAAATGCTGAAGGGGCAAATTCATTAAAGCACAATGATACCTCCTTTCCCAGAATGAAGTCTTAGATTCTGCAGTGCTGGGATGGAGAAGGGCAGGGGTATGGGGAGGGGCCACATCAAGCATATTGCTCATTTTCCAATTGTCATCAATTGCCACTTCAAAAAGAAATCAGTCTTTGAATGAAGCTTTACGAGTTACAGTTATCCAATTGCCTGGGTCAAATGTGGTTAATACAATAATCAATTTATCAGATATGAAATGGTTTGAGCACTTCCCCTGATACTACTGAAGTGTGAAAAAATTAGTTTCTAGAGTCAAGAGGTCAGAAGTAGCCCTACGGGTCACATTAAAACTTTTATTCAAATGCTATATCTCCAACACCTGACCTCATCCAAACTCTAACATATATTTTCTGGGCCTTCAGCCAGGGGGCTACATACTCATTTCCATGACCTCAGATTTGAAAGGGTAAAGGTGTGATATATGAATCATTCACTAGTACATCATTAATAATAAAGACAGCATTCTCTACCCACTCAACTCCCATGTACTAACTAGAAAAACATTTCATTTCCTAAGCATCAGTTAATTCTTTTATTTCTTCATCTATCCACTCAATAATTATTTCCTAGCACCCAATACTAGTGTTGTGCTGTATATAAGGCAGACAGAAGACTAAGATAGAAAATGAATCTTCTACTAGTAAACAGGTAACAAAGTATACAATTACAAATTGAGATGAGTGCTATGGAGAAGCAAGAAGAATTTAAAAGATGCAAAAAGATTGGGGGAATTTTATTAATATGAGTATGTTAAGTTGCAAGAAACAAAATAATGACTGATACTGGTTTTTAAAAAACAAAGACATTATCTCTCACAACAAAAGTGTAGAAGTAGATGGTTCCAAATTCAGTAGAGTGGATAAATTACATTAAAAGACCCACTTCCTTTCTGCCTCTTCCCTTCATTAAATATTAAATAAATTCCCTTTATTTCCCTTTTCCTCCCAGCATATTGCTTTTTTGTACCTGTGCTTCTCACCACATGGTCCAATGCAATAGCTGTAACTCTCACATAATCAAGGCACAGAGAAGTGGGCAGAGTTTTCTTACTACCTTTCTACAAGAGAATAAACTGCTTCCCAGAAGCCTTCCCAGAAAACACCTATTTATGTCTCATTGGCCAGAACTGGCTCACATGCCCATTTCTAAATCAATGTACATCCACAGAGAATGAAATTTTTATGCTTGGTTTAGACTATTCATGGCTCATCTCCTTACACTACAAGAGGGAATTCCCTTTCTGAACATGTTGCTTCCCTCACAATATCAAGATTCTTTAAAAGAAATAGAAAGTATGAAACAGTTATTTAGCAGACAACAATAATGGAAATAAAAATCCATGGAACTCATTCACAAACTGAATTGGGAGGAAAAAAGACTCAAATATCACTCAAAAGTTTCAAGCTTGGGTAAGTACGACAATCATACTGCCAAAAATAGATTAAAAAAATAACGTGGGAGGAAAAACCTCATTTATGAGAGACAAAAACGAATTCCACTTTCTTCTTGAGTTTGAGGTATAATCAGACAGTCTGACATATGTGGTGGATGTGACCTGAGGAAAGCCTGGGCTTAAACACAGAGGTGGAGTAACCCATAATAAGGTAGGAGTTAAAATCGTGGAACAGATAGGGCCAATGGTGGAGAAAATGGAGAAGGGAAACTGGGTGAAAAACCATAATTAGGAGATAATAAAGAGATGATGCTTCCATAAAGAAAAGGGAGCAGGACCCCGGTGGCGCAGCGGTTGAGCGCTGGGTTGCGAAGCTGCCCGTGGCCTCTGCGACGCCGGTTCGATCCCCAGCTGCTCCCCGGCCACCGGAGGAGGGTCCCACATGGCGCGCAGACCTCTCCTGCCGCCCGCTGCTCCCCTCAGCAGTGTACTTCGGTCCTTCTGCCTGCTCTGCTCCCCGCTCTGGCTCTGGTGAATTCTCTCACCCTCCCGCGCTTCTGACTGTACCCAGTGCATGTATAAACAAAAAACAAACAAACAAATAAAAACATGCCTCTATAAAAAAAAAAATTAAAAAAAAAAAGAAAAAAAAAAAAGAAAAGAAAAGGAGCAGGAGGGATTTCAGATATTCAAGAACACACTGACTAAAATCATGTGGCAGACAAGTAGTAGTATTTCCAAAGGAAAGTAGTGGTTAACATTGTTGACTGCTACAGAGATGTCAATGATTACAAACACTCTTGAAAAATTCCAGGGATGGTAAGAACATCAGGTTCATGTGTACTTACTTGTATTCCTTTTGTCTTACAAGAAGTTTGGAAGAGAGGGCCTCCCTGGCGGCGCAAGGAGTTAAAACGCAAACCTATGAAGCTATCCGCAGCCACTGCAGCACGAGTTTGATCCCCGGCCAGGGAACTACCCACATGGCGCAGCAGACCTCTCCTGACTTGCCCACTGCTCCCCTCAGCAGTGTATTTCAATTGATCAGCCTGTTCTGTTCCCCACTCTGTATCTGGTAAATCCTCTCACTCTTCCCCTGCCCCCCCCACCCGACACCTCTGACCTATACCCTGGTTCTTGTATGCATAAATAAACCTTTTTTTTTTTAAAAGAGGTTTAGAAGAGAAAGAAAATATGTATAGCAGGTAGAAGGTAATGACAAGTTGGTAGATGGTACCGGAGTCAGTGGATAGGTTAATGTGAGAATATTTCCAGATTAAGAAGAAGCAACCTTGAGAGAGGAGGGTGGGCAGCACTGACAATGATGGGGAAAACAGGAGGGATGTGCACAAGGCTGGAGGTCACAGTAAAGATAAAAAGCATGTTCAACGGAAGAGATGAAGCCATGAAAGATCATGAAGGTGATCAAAGAATATGAGCTACTGGCAAAAATGGGAAATGAGTTTTGAGAAATCTAGAGATATCCAGTAGATGACAGAAATCTGTTGACCTTTTATTGAGTTGTTTAAGTTGTGACTTAATACCCAACAAGCTCACGTTATTCATCAGTAAAGAGAGGAGAGAAGATGCAGGTAAGTAAGAAATCCACTGAGGATGGCAGGGAAGAAATCTAGGACTTGGAGGCCAACAGATGAATATGAGACCCGGTATTATGACAATGGCCATATGGTTAAAATGGATTGGTGAGACCGCAATCAGAAGAGTACAAGTGGGGAAGCAAGAGAGCCAATAAAGCATGGAATAAGTGGGTGCCGGGGAAGGGGTGGGGGGAGATACTCATTTTAAAAACACAATTAACTACCCAAAAATATGCCAAGGAGGGTTCAAGGAAGATGCCAAGGATAGAGAAGGTGGAACAGAATTCTATTCTAGGGATCCATCATTAATAAAACATAATCATATTATGAATGATGGCACATGTACATTTCTATACTGAACATGGACAGTTTAAATCAAAGTACTACATACAATGAGCACTTACAAATCTAAGTAATTGCAAAATAATTCACATATATGCAGATAGGAATGTGACTTAATAAAAAGATGACTACAGGTCACCAAAAGTGACTGACATAGGGGCATGAGAACAGCAAAAGAAAGTGCTCCTTGGGGTACACATGTCAGTTTCTTGATAGTTTAATTCTTGACAGTTGAAAGAAAGCCTTCACCTTTCCCCAGACCCAAAAGCAGGGAGTCAGCTTGCTGAGAAATAATACCAAAATCAGATTACATAAGGCTCTAATCCCTGAATTTCTCATTGCCTTCCTGAGACTTCTCTTATACAAAAACACAAATCACTTGTCTGGGACTCCAGATATTCCTACCAGGTCAGACTGCAGACAAACATACACGCATGCCATTGTGAGATGAAATCAGGTCACAGAGAGGCCACCGAAAACAAGTGACTTGCAGAAGAGAAGAGGATTTAAAAAAAAAAAAAAAAAACAAGGATCAGGAATCAGGACAGGGGTGGGAAGAACACAAGGGACTATAGTGATGGTGCATGGGGGAATTGGTGGGAATTTCATGGGGAAATAATACATTGTACAAAAATGAAGGCTGATGTAATAAAAATATATATAAAAAAACAAAGGAAAAAAACAACAACAAAGAAACCATGAAAAGATAAAGCTGCCAAAGACATCAGCACCCCTATCTCCACATATCTTCTTAGGCAACAAATGCCAGAAAGTCAGTGTGTGTGGTTCATAAATAAGGATAATATTTTAAGTAAGGCAACAAACTATTACAGTGGCCATGTAACATTTACTGGCCATGTCAACTACATTTAAATCAACTCTCTTCTTGATTTTTGAATAACTGCTTCATGTTTAACAAGAGGGAAGTGCTTCATCCATACAAATGTGGAGGGTTTATTAAACAATTAACCCAGGTAAGCAAATAAACACACTCATGAAGCAGCAGGATTAGCACCAAAAGACATTTGGTAGAACATAAGCACCTCAACAGAAGTGAAAAGAAGGAAGATAAAGATTTGTACTATTGGGAACAATGGAAGATTTTCCTCATAGGAAAAACTCCTAGTAAAAAATACCCATGATGAGCTTGATGAATTTACACCACCTTGTCACTAACAGGTGCTTTATAAACATTTTCACAGGACTCATTGTATATTATGTTACTTCACACTTGACCTTGTGAAATGCAGAGAACACCTATTATTGTTCCTATTTAAGAAATGAAAAAAGGCTTAGAAAGGTGTAATTATGTATCCATAAGAAAACAACCAGGAAATGGTGGAGAGCAGATCTGGACATAGACCTCTGATGCGGCCTGAACTGACTGAGCACTATCCTTGTCCATCAACAGCTAGAAGGAATGGCATCTAAATAACACCCCCAAGGGCTAGGACTCCAAGATCCAATGTGCTTACTGTGCCTTGAATGCCCTCGAGGAAAAGCAAGCTCCTTCAATCACTCTGTCTGTGTGTGTGCGCGCATGTTTGTGCACGTAGGTATGTTACGTGAACACACACCAGTGTGCTGCCAGCAAATAAGGAGCTACAGAACCAATACTTACATCAAAATAAAATATTACTAAAACAATAAAACTTGCCTCTCTGCATAGAAATATTCTTGATTTGCATCATGTTTCTCTTTGCATAAAACACTGACATTTTCATGATGTTCTGGAACCTGCTGCTTGCTTCTAAAAGCACTGGTGCCATACCATGCTGTCACTGTAACTGCCCTCTAGTGAGCCATCAAAAGCCCAGCTAGGACTATTTGAATACAGCAGTTTGCCTGCCACCACAATACTAAATTGCAATATTTTATATTTATCTCTATTTAAATTTTAGTGATGCTGCATAAATGTTTAACATGGTCTTACATTAATACAATCAGGGAAAAGTCTTAATAACACCCATATTGGCATAATCTCTGGGTGAATTATGGTTTGCTAAGCAGGTTCAAAGCTTATGAAATACATCTTAAGTCACTTAGCCCCCTTCAACTAGTATGTGACAACAAATGTTACACAGTTTACCTGAAGAAATGTTTCTAGAAGCAATAGCAAAGGACATATAGGCTACTATGTTCATATTCAAAGTGGAATAAAATACTTGGGATTATGGGAAATATTTCCAAAAATAGCCTGGGAACTAATAGCATTTGATTTAGTTCTTAGGGGTTATTTTTTGTTTTTTTGTTTTGCATAGAAGAACTGGGATGCAAGTCAAAGGCACGGGGGTGGGGTGGGGTAAGAAGTTTCACCAGACACAAAGTGGGGAGCAGAACAGGCAGATTTACTGAAATACACTGCTAAGGGGAGAAGCAGGCAAGACAGGAGTGGTCTGCTGCACCATACGTGGGTTAGCTCCCTGGCCGGGATCAAATTCAGGCCACTGCGGTGATAGTGCTGAAATGTAACCCCTAGGCCACTAGTGAGGCCCCTGATTTATTTCTTAGTTTTATGGCTTGAGAAACAAAAAGTGAACCTCAGTAAGTTCTCCAGTCTCTGAAGCTTTATGAGGATAAGACACTGGATTTCTCCAGAGCTGAAATCAGAGCTACCCATGGCAAACTCACAGGTTCTCCACCTTGGACACACAGGCTGAGATTTCCCTGGGCTTCCAGGGAGACTCTTGCTCTGACAGATGGAACCCAGGAAGGTCTGGAGAGCCTGTAAGCCGCAGTCTTGACTGTCAACAGCACAATCACAGGACACCCAGGACTTAGAGATCAAGGTAGGTCAATGATAAGGGGAATAAAGGCCTGCAGTTTTCTCAGCATCTACCCATGCAACAACTCTTCCAGTCTTCCCAGCTCTCCCCTCAATTTAATAAAAAAGATGCTGAAGCATTTCAGAATGACAGGGCACCAGCCAGACACTAATTAAAAGGTGAGAATGGATGCAAGGCAATGGCAAACTTTTTAAAACAAAGTTTCGGTGTGTCAGGATGGTGGCAGTCTAAGGCCCCTGACTCTAAACAAAATTTCCAGCGGTAAAGATGCTGAGAATAGTCTTTCTCCTGCAATATTACCATCCCTGAAACCAAGCATGGCTACCCGTAAGAGCCACTGCCCACACCCTTACTGTAAGAATCTGAATGCTGGATCCTAATGCAGCGACATGAATTGTCCTAGGGACAGATTTTTAGAAATTGGGAAACTATAGGTCCAATGGACCACCTGCAGAATAAAGATATGTTGTGTGTTTTTTTCTATGAGTATAATGATGAGGTGCTCACATATCTTTCTGCATTCACTCTTTAAAGATGCCCCCTCCTCAGTTCCTCTTGCCTTATCAGTCTTCTAGCCACATTAACTGAAATTCTTAACAATTCCCAATCCAGAGAGTACAAGAACCTGACAGCATGTCAACTGATTCAAGACAGCTAAGGGAAGACAAGTTACCCTCAAGATCAGATTCATCATTCCTTCATCACCAGAGGTAGTTTTAAAGCCCAAAAGATCAACACTTGTAGTTGTACTTTCAACTACTGATGGTTAGCCTAACTTTTCATGAGTTTAAATAGAGAATATGACTTAACATATTATTAAATGTATGTGTGCATACACACACACACACACACATATATTAAAAAAAAAAGATGTGGGTCAACAGAGTCACACGTAGATGACAACATGGCTGTAAATTTTATGTACAGGGTAGAATCAAATTCTAACTCTTGTTTCATTAGGAGTATACTGAAATATGGATAGGAATGTGTGTGATAAGGATGTGCATGAGTTCAGATGTAAAATTCTTCCAGGCCAATCAGGTCAAGAGTAAAACTAGATTTTACCAAATGATCCTGGGCCAGTGGGGCATCCCTCCTTCCTACTCCTACTCACCTGGAAAAGGCAGCCCCCAACACAAAGGCAGCATACTCCTTCACCAGGGGCTCTGTGCTGTTCAGCCCATTGATCACCACCTGAAGACCACCGAAGGAAAGCAGGTCCTGCGCATTATCCATCTGCAACAAGAGCAGTGCTTAGTGCAGCCCAGCCATCAAAGGAAAAAAAACTTTTATAGTCTTTCTTTGGTGACTACTCAAAAGCAATAGGAAGCACAATTGCAACGTAAAAAATCAATGGTGGCCTTCATGACTACCAGGACAGGGTTGAAAAAACAAACTGAATTTTTAAATAATCTTAAATTTGACAACTCCCGATTCACCTAACAATTTATGAACATCTGCTTGGAAACTGATGGAAATGGCACCTAGTTGTTGCTTCTGCCAACCATATCCTGGAAAATTCTAATACCAGAGGGCCTCCCTGGTGGCGCAAGGGGTTAAGCACCGCCCTATGAAGCAATCCACAGCCTCTGCAGCACGAGTTCGATCCCCGGCCAGCCAGAGAGCAGCCCACATGGCATAGATCACCTCTCCTGACTCGCCCGCTGCTCCCCTCAGCAGTGTATTTCACTCGATCTGCCTGTTCTGTTCCTTACTCTGTCTCTGGTGAATCCTCTTACCTCCCGCATCTCTGGCCTGTACCCCAGCTTTTGTATGCATAAATAAATAAATCTTTTAAAAAAACTTCTAATACCGTAACAAGCCACAAAGCTTATTCCTGATGTTCAGGTTGTTAACACAAATACCCGGTGTCAACAGCACCATGCTTTTTGTTCATGTCCAGCTCCAGTCAGCAAAGGGACAATGGATGCAGCAGATACTGTGGAGGGGAACTCATTTTTAATTACAAGTCAGAGATTATAAAAGGAACTCTGTTGCATGGAGAGGGAAGCTGGAAGAGTGTTAGGAGAGGAGTAACAATAGCACCCCTTCTCTCTTTCTCACTTCATAAGGTCTAACTGAATCTTTGGACATTCATGACAAAATTTGCACAAAAGTTTCTTTCTCAAAGACTTTAATCTAGGCCAATGCTACTGGTTAGCAGCTATAATTTGACAGTACAGAACATTTCCATCATCTCATAAAGTTCTATCAGACAGTCCTAGCCTAGTCAGGTCCAAAGTCCCAAGTTCAGAATCCCTCTTTCATTCCACTCATTCCCCAATGAGAATCTCATTCCCAAGCGTCATTGCTACCCTAGAACAAGACAACTTAGTCCAGGGCCCTTTTTCCCCTATGTAGTAACTAAGTCTCTCTAGAAAATTTCTTTGTTGCCACAAAGGTTGGCAGAAAACTCAGGAAGCTTCAGTCCAACAACATGATTGCTACCTCCTACTTCTTCCATATGACAGAGCCCTTTCCTGCCTGTGTCCTCCGAACTGGATGAGGGCTCAAACAGAGAAAGTAACTTTGAAGGATAGCTGTGTTTGACTCTGACAATATTTTAGGTGAACCTAGCCTGTTTTTTTTTTTTTAACACTTGGAAGATCATTCTTTTTTTTTAAAGATTTATTTATTTATTTATTTATACAAGCACTGGGTACAGTCAGAAGCGTGGAAGGGTGAGAGAATTCACCAGAGCCAGAGCAGGGAGCAGAGCAGGCAGAAGGACCGAAGTACACTGCTGAGGGGAGCAGCGGGCGGCAGGAGAGGTCTGCGCGCCATGAGGGACCCTCCTCTGGTGGCCGGGGAGCAGCAGGGGATCAAACCAGCGCTGCAGAGGCTGCGGGGCTGCTTTGCAACCCAGCACTCAACAGCGGCACCACAGGGGAGGCCCTGGAAGATCATTCTTACACATTTTTATATAATCACTACAAGAGTTGGCATAGTGGTTTTGTTTTGTTTTTTTTATCTGTCCACTATTGTAGGTCTATCTACAAATGATTGTAGAACAGCACTGAGCATATAGTTAGGAGTTTAATAAATAATCTTTAAACCAACAAATGAATCTTATTTTTTAAAATGTTACTGAAATAAACCCCACAGTGAGTAAAAAAAGGCAGTCTGGGTTTTTGTGCTAACAGAATAGATAGACCTGAAAAGGTGGCCAGACCAGGGCTGTCATGTATGGAATCTGCTCCAGCCTGGAATTTTTTTCTGCCTTGGTATGTCCTTCAAAAGAAGAATGATTTGTAGCTAACAACCCAAAAAAATGCAGAGCTGGGTGCTTTGCAGACGAAGTACAAAGAAAGCTTATACTGGGCCTTCCTCACATACTATCGATTTTATAATCCAGGAATTCACTACCTCTCCTTTGATCCTTCTTTCTCCAGGCTTACTGGATACGAAAACTGTTCATGTGCTTGGACAGACACTTATCAAAGCTGATATGATTTCCTAGCAGGGCAAGTACCAGTCTGACAATACCAAAACAACACAGCCCAGATTCACAGAGGTTCTATACTCAATCCGGTTTATCTTTATTACTGACATAGTAAGTCAGGGTGTTACAAATGCTGACATTTAGATATGCACCTCAGCCTCTTCAAGATGTTTTCTCATTTGTTATTCACTGGAGATGAGCAAGAAGAGAGTCATTGTGCCCACTGCACACCTGGAAGATCAAGCTCCAAAAGGTGAGGCCTGCCTGAAATCACACAGAAGTATGACCAGGGCCCAGATCTGCAGCTCCCCCTCTGGGTCTGGGGCCATAACTTTTCCCAGGCTGCCCACAGAATGGGGTAGAACAGGCAGAGGAGTTCCAGGTAGAGGAAAAGAGCAGGAAGAAGAGGACAGAAGGGAACTGTGCCAGCACTTAGATGAAAAGAGAGCATCACAGTACTGACAAGACAATGAGAAAACAGGAAATAGAGAAAGGGAGAAATGATTGTAAATAGTTGAGGAATCATGTTAGGAAAGGCAGACAGACAGCTCCAGGGTGGATGGGGCAGACAGAGGCAGGTCCTCATAAATAATTCACAAAGTCTTACCCACACGCAGCTTTGCTTTTTCACAAATCCCATTTAATAATTCAAATGTGGCTGTGAGGAATCCTTGGGCAGATCCAGTTTGGGTCCTTGAAGCCCATGGCTTCTCAAAACTGCCAATCAGTGGGTCTAGAATAGGAATGGACTGGTAACATTCCTGGCAAAAAAAAAGTCCTATCTTCCTCAAAGTTAGTACACATTGCCCTAAATCCCCACAGCAACTGGAACTTGAGGCTAAGCTGTGTCTTTTTTTTTTTTAGTTTATTTATGCATCAAGAACTGGGGGTGTAGGCAAGAGATGTGGGGGGGTGAGGGGATTCATCAGAGACAGAGTGGGGAGCAGAACAGGCAGATCTACTGAAATACACTGCTGAGGGGAGCAGTAGGTAAGACAGGAGAGGTCTGCTGTGCCATGTGGGTTAGCTCCCTGACTGGGGATTGAACTCAGGCCACAGAGGCTGATGATAGCTTGAAAGCTCTGAGACTTTAACCCCTGCACCACCAGGAAGGCCCCCTAAGCTGTGTCTTTTTTAATATTGTTGTGAAATCACAATGAAGCCTGCCACTTGGCAGCGTGACATACCAGCCCAAAGCAAGGCCCTATATTTTCAATTAAGGGGCCAATGACCAGGAATATTCATGAGTCTTCCATTAACAGGGCAAGCTTGACCTCTGTCAGGAGACTGGTTCCTGGACTGACTCCAGGCTGAGATTGGTGATGTCCCAGAAATCGCCCTATCTAGTCAAAGGAGAATGGGATGTCACCAGGTGACTCATAGATTTTTAGGGGGGGGGGAAATCTTGCTGGGGTGCTATCAGTACCTGTGCACTCATTCCCTCGCAGGTATATGATAAACTCTCAAGACATTGTGGCCTTTTATGCTACAAGTAAAGGAAGAGCCTACAGAAACCTGACACCTAAAGATCTACCCACACTAAGACGGGAAAAAATAAAAGCTGTCAAGATCAGAATAGGACTTAGTTGGCCAGTAACCTCTAAGATCCTTAATCCTTTAAATATTTGTAATGAAAAAACTGTTGGAATTTTTTTTGTTGTCCCAGAAAGATGGGAAAAAGAGAACAAGAACCCAGGTCTATTCTGTCTCAAAGAGGCTTAGAAACCTAATATTTGAGGTCTGAGAAAGAATTATGAGCAGAGAGAAAACATAAAGAGGCCACCCCATCATTCCTGCAGATACAGTACATACTCATCTCTTTCACCACAAAGGCTGGCAAAATCCTAAAGAAAAAAAGAATGTCTTTTAGCCAAGTTTATAAAGAACAAGGACAGTGTCATGCGTGGGAGGATGCTGAAGATCTGTCTTGATGAGACTCTCAAACAAGGCTTTGATTACACAGACTTCCTGGGTCACCATCGCCCTAGGCTGGATTACTGCAATAGCTTCCTCTCTGCTTTCCCTACTTCTACTCATGCCCCTGCCTTTAATGTTCCACACAGCAGCCAGAGGAATCCTTTAAAATTAAGTCAGATCATTTCATTCTTCTGCTCAACTTCCTTCAATAACATCCAATTTCATTCTTTTCATGGCCTACAGGGCCCCTTCCATGATCTTCCTCCCAAACTCTAAGTTTCATGTACTCAATTCTCTCAGCTCCAGAAGCACTAAACTTGTGGTTCCTCAAACACACTAGACACACTCTTCCACTTCTGGGTTTCAGCACTTGCTGTTTCTCCTGTCTGAGATGCTCTTTCCCACCACTGTCAATCCTTAGCCTGTTCTATTTTTCATTTTTCCATAATATTTGTCACCTTTAAACAGCTCATTTGTAATTTACTTATTAGCTATGTTTATTGTCTAGCTACCTCCACTAGAAAATAAGCTCTGATTTTACTCATAGATGTATCTTAAGTGCCTGGCATAGCACCTGGGACTTAGCAGACACCCAATCAATTTATGTATTGAATAAATGAATGGTTTCACCGGTTCCTTTTTCTTAGATCCACCTATTTCCTTTGAATATCATTCACATGATTGATATTAGTATTCTGTGAAATAGAGTAGAGGTCAAAAGGTTAACAGGACTGTTTAAGGTCAAATTCTAGTTCTACATTCACTAGCTGGGCGACCGCAGGCAGTCACCTGCTCTCTCTGTGCCTTGTTTTTCACAGTACTAATGTAAGATTAGTAGTAGTGCCTTCTTGGAAGGCAGTTGTGGAGGTCACAAATAAATGTGTACAAAGTACCTGAACATGAGCCTAGTATATGATAACACTCAACAAATATTATCTATCATAATTATGACATAAGTCTGATCAGTCATTTCCATGTTTCAAACTCTCTAGTAGTTGTTAGGATCAAGGATAAAATCATGAAGAACATGCCGTTACCAAACTCTCTGACTACCTAACCTTTCTACTTCATCTATGACAACTCACCCCCAGTCACTGTGCTCCAGTCACTCTCATCTTTTGAAGTCCTTAGTCTCACCAAGTTCTCTGCCTCAGAATCTGCTTGGAATGCTTTAATCCAAAGCTTGGCAAACTTTTTCTGAAGGGTCTAGTAGTAAATATTTTAGGCTTCTTGAGCCATATGCTTCTATCATAACTACTCAACTCTGTCATTGTAGAATGAAAACAAACAGAACATAAACAAATTGATATGGCTGTCCTAATATAACTTTATTTACAAAAGCAGGTAGTGGGTCAGATTTTGTCTACAGGCCATAATTTGTCATTCCCTGCTCTAATCTTCTCTCTTTGCCTAGCCAATCCCTAATCATCCTTTAACAAAACTCAGTCCAAAAGTCACATCCTCAGAGAAGTCTTCCCCAATGCCACTGACTAGGCTAAGTTCCTGTTACACTCTCCTACATTACTCTATGAGCCCTGATCACAATCTTAAATTTTCTCATTATTATATCATTAATTTATTCATTGTTCATTAATCTCTTCCAGACCATAAACTACACAGAACAGTGACCCTATCTATTTTACCTCTGCTGTAACCTCAGTATTGAAAAAATAAGGAGGTAGCACTCCAAATAAAAAAGAGGTTGGCTCTGGTCTCTACAAATATATTTCATTACTATAGACATTACCCTAGATTTAAAATACTGTGTGCCCTCGGAAAAAATTAAAGATGCTAAAGTAATTTTCTTAGGACTAAAGGCAGAGGGATTTATATTTGGAGCTATTTGTTAAAAGCCAGGCTTATGGACAAAGAAATACAATACCTGATGGACATAATATTCAAGATCAAAGAGTGCTGCAATCTTTTCTTCCAGGCTGGAGCTGGAACTATTGAACTTGTTGATCAGCCGCACCATGATCTGCATATCAGTCTCAATGACAACATTCAGCTCTGCAAAATCCTTCTTCAGCTCCTCAATGGGACGGAATAGCCTTTTAACCTTGGCCTGCCGTGCCTAAGGAAAGCAGCAAAAATATAATTAAATCAATTGAACACATTACCTCGAGAGTCCCATGGTCTGCATGGATGCTCACCCTCAAGACACTGTTGCTCCAGGACTCAAAATTTTCTTTAGTTTGTGCTTTCAAAAATCCTGAAACCTTCTAAGAAGCCCAGATAAGCAAGTCCTCAGAATCTCTGCTCCAAAAATACACTCAAGATTTCCCAGGGTTCGCTTATTCTAGTCCAATGCTCAGGAAGAATGGAAAATCTTCTTGTTTCAATCACTGATATCTGGTGAAATGAGCTCGTCTTCAAGCCCTAACTTCACACGGAAAGACTAAGGTCTAGGGGGGAATAATGCATGCATGCCCTGGTTCTGGGTCTTCTACAGTTACGGAGTATCTTGGTTTTGCACTGATCATTCTAGCAACATTTTAGGGAAACCTGGAAGTAGGAGACTGAGGGTAAAGAGTTGTCAGAGTGGGAGCAATTTGCTGATGAAAACTGAATCACCATCATTATTGTCAGTCTAACTACAGGTGTACAATTTGTTCAAGTGGCTAGATTACTGTATGTTCTACACTCAAGTTTCATACAACTTTCTCTCAATCCCTCCCCACCCAACACATAAGGATTTTTAAAATGAAATTACGATGGAGGTGAATAAAAGACTTTAATTAGTTATTTTAAACATATGACACTCCCTGTTTTCTTTCCAATTTTAGAAGACAGTGCTTATAAAGACAATCTGAAAGATCACAGTGGTTTGTGTTACTATCTGCCAAGGAAAAATTAAAAGGCAGAGATATTTATAAAATGCAAGATGACGAGCAGCTGTCAGCTCAAAATTGACTATCTATTACCTACGGGTTTTCTCCCCTGTTACAAGTACTCCATCGAAACATCAGCCAAAGAAATGAATCAGCCTCTCTTTAAAAAGACCAGGCTCCTAGAAGAGCAATCACATCTATGGGAAGCCATGTCCTGTTTCTTTGGGCTAAAAACAACAATGAAATACACTTCCTACACCCAGCTAGAAGACTGACTGTGGATGGCTGCCCAAGGCCAGGCAAAGAGGTCTGTGAACACTAAGTCACTGCTTAGAGCTGTGGAATGATAGGCAAGCAGGGTAAAAAAACTAATCACCTCTGCCTCACAAAAATGATGTGAGCCTGGCCCTCAAGAAGGTCTTAATAATATTTTTTTCAATTTTGCAATAATTAAAAACTTACAGGAAGTTACAAAAATAGTACAAAGAGTATCATGTGACCTTCATTCAGCTTCCCCCAATGGTAACATCTTGCCTATGAAATTTATCAGAACCAAGAAAATGGCATAGGTAGTACAATAGTGTTAACAGACTACTGAACTTACATAGATTTCACCAGCTTTTACATGTACTCATCTGTATCCATGTATCATTCTATACAATTTTATTCAATATACAGATTTATGTAACCATCAGAGCCATTAAGCTAAAGCACTGTTCCATCACCACCAAACAACTCCACTTTGCAACCCCTTTATAGCTACGCCTCATCCTTCTATCTCCCTCTCACTCCTACTGATCTGTTCTCCAGCTCTATTATTTTGGCATTTGGAGAATGTTATATTGATTGAACTATACAATTTGTAACTTTTTGAGATTTAGGTTTTTTACTGAGCACAATGCTCTTCAGATCCTTTCAAGTGACTGCACATATCAATAGTTCCTGATATATATACACTGAATAATATTCCTCTGTATAGTTTAACCATTCCCCTATTAAAGAACATTTGAGTTATTCCCAAGTTTTGGCCACTAGGAATAAAACAGCATGAACATTTGTATACAGGTTTTTATATAAACATAAATTCTTATTTCTCTGGGATAAATGCCCCAACAGGGTAACCGGTAGGACATAGGATAAGTGTACGTTTGGTTGTATGAGAAACTGCCAAACTGTTTTCTAGAATGCTGTACCATTGTATACTCCCACCAAAAGCATATGAAATACCCCATTTCTCCACATCCTCACTTGTATTTAGTATTATGACCATTTTAATGTTTGCTACCTAACAAATGTAGTGACATCTTGTTGTAGATTTAATTTATAGCTCTTTAATAGCTAATGACATTAAACACCTTTTCATGGGTTTATCTGCAGTTCATATGTCCTCTTTGGTGAAATGCAGATTTGTGTCCATCGCCCATTTTTCCAAATAGATTGTTGATGTTTACTGTTGAGGTTTGAGAGCATTTTTTTTTTGGGGGGGGGGGGAGTTGGTTTTTTTTGAGGTTTGAGAGTTCTTTATATTTGCTAGATAGAAATCTTTTGTCAGGGCCTCCCTGGTGGCGCAGTGGTTGAGCGCTGGGTTGCGAAGCTGCCCGCGGCCTCTGCGGTGCCGGTTCGATCCCCGGCTGCTCCCCGGCCACCAGAGGAGGGTCCCACATGGTGTGCAGACCTCTCCTGCCACCCGCTGCTCCCCTCAGCAGTGTACTTCGGTCCTTCTGCCTGCTCTGCTCCCCGCTCTGGCTCTGGTGAATTCTCTCACCCTCCCACGCTTCTGACTGTACCCAGTGCATGTATAAACAAACAAACAAATAAATAAATAAATAAAACATGCCTCTATAAAAAAAAAAAAAAAAAGAAAGAAAGAAATCTTTTGTCAGATATAGACAGTCCTTGCTTTACAGATCTGACACAGCCTAATTTCAAATACCACAGTTTAAGTAACACCAGTCTCCCAAGACAACTCAAATTTCAGTTGTCAGGACATATTAACTGTAATTGCATAAAGTACCAACTTTGCTGTCAGCTGTTAAGTCTACAAATCACTACATAAATAACAAATGCCCGTCATCATCAGTAACTGATCACATCACTTCTTTCAATGTCGGTCAGCTATTGGTCATTGTGCATCTGTTATTCAGTTCATACAGTGATATCAAGGTGTAGTTTTGTGATTTTTTTGTCCCCATTGACAAACCCATGTAACATTTCATTAAAATGGATAATCTAAAAAGATAATTACCCAACAAAGATAAAAGTGCAGCAAAGAAACAAAAAGTGGTTGTAACTCTGGCAATGAAATTCATATTGAACATATATGGAGTTGCTGATAATTTTTGATTCTGCTATCAAACATGACTTCAAAAACTGAAGAAAGGGGTAGTACATTCTTTTATCCCCTTTGATTTCATTTTGTTCTTTCTTCCATCATCAATTTCCATATTTTTCTCTGTCATTATTTCCTTTCCATTTGGACAACATTCTTTAGTCATTCTTCTATGTAGGTCTGCTAGTGACAAATTCTTCTAATTTTCTTTTGTGTGAGAATGTCTTGATTTCCTCCTTACTCCTAAAGTATATTTTCATTGCGATAGAATTCTGAGGAGACTATTTCTTTGTCAGCACTTGAAAATGTTGTTCCACATACTTTTGCTCTCTGTGGTGTCAAACGGAAAGTCCACTGTCAATCATTGTTCCCTACAGATAATGCACTGTTTCTGTCTAACTGCATTCAAGATTTTCCTGTTTTCAGATATCTGATTGTAATATGTTGATGTGTTGATTTCTTTGGATTAATTCTATATGCAGTACATTTGCTTTCATGAATCTGTTGGGTTTATGCCTTTGACCAAATTTGGGGATTTTTCCACCTTTATCTCTTTATTTTTTCAGCCCCATATTCTTTCTCCTCTCCTGAGACTCAATGATACAAGCATTAGATCTTCTGTTATAGTTGTACAGGTTCCCCGAGTCTCTTTAATTTTTAAATCTATTTTATTTAGATTAATTTTTGTCTTTAAGCTCACTAATTCTTTTCTCTCATCTGTATTCTGACATAGAGTTTGCCCGTTGCTTTTTATTTTTTCAATGGTTGTATTTTTTAGTCCTAAAGCTCCATTTGGTAGTTTTTATATCTCCTATTTTTTTGCTGAGGTTTTCAGTTATTTTAAGTGTTATTAATTGCTCACCAGAACATTTTTATGATAGCTGCTTTAAAACCCTTGTTAATAATTCCAACTGAGTCATCTCACAGTTGACATCTACTGTCTTTCCCAATTCAAGTTGTAATTTTTTGGTTCTTGTTTTGCTGAGTGAATTTTTTTATTGTACCTAGTTATTTTGTGTATTAAAGAATAAGTGACTCTGAATCCTACATTGCACTTCCCTTTTTAGTAGGCAGTCAGACTGTTTAGGTCTAATGTACTCGGTTCTAGCATTTTTGTGTGGCCGTGACTCCAATGACACTTTAGTTTTCAGAGTCTTTGTAGTGTTATTTTGATATATTTTCTTTGTTTTTTTAAGATTACCCAGAGGCTAATCTAAAAATCTGGGCATATTCCAGCAGAGAGCAGTTCTCAGATTCCCTCCTTTTTCTTTGCTGATACTACTTCAACAAGAGAAACAGTCTGCCTTCTCTTTCTAACACCATATGGGTGGTAGAAAAACAGACTATACAATTGGTCTTTGCTGCTACTAAACCAGCAGAAGAAGTAGAGAAAAGTCTCCCACCATTGAGCAGAGGGTAGAAATTCAGGCTCTCTGTTCAGCTCCTGCTGACACCATCATGGTCAAGGTACATTAGCTGTATGTTCAAAAGAGGACAAGGACCCGGGCCTCTCTATCCTTTAAGAACACATTGGTGTCTAATCAAAGTGTAAGTGAGGATTTCAGAATTTTATTCTCTATTCTCCTCACTCACATCTGTGATAATGGAAAGTATGGGCATCTTTGCTTTGTGTTGCAGTTTACCCAAACATAGAATAGGAAATTCAGTCCTAACCGAAGGATGACAGATATGCTCCAGGTATTTTCTTTTAATGGTTTATAATGGGCCACTTATTTGGCATCAATTGCTGTTTAAATTATTTTACAACAATACTGCTATTATTATCCCATGTTTATTGCAAAAGTTTCAGGAAAAAGTGATTCCCTTCAAGGCCATTTAGCAGATATATACTAACCCCTAGAAAGACTATCACAAACCTTGTCTTCCTTTGAGCTGTCCATCTCTGCCCCCTCCTTGAATTTTGCCAGTGCACTCTTGAGATCCTGAGATGTGTAGGTATTGGTGTTGATGTCTAGCCTGTTCAAAAAGAAGTTGAGAGTCAGGAGGGAAATACCATCTTCCCCAAAAAATAAACACCCCCTGCCCAGGTGACCGGCACTTCAAGGCAAGCAAAACAAGGCCAGTTCGAGCCCAAACACCACTATTCTATCTTTCTTCTAGATACCCAAAAGCCCAATAAGGTGACCTTCTTATCTGAAGCATGAGGAGGAAAGACATAGCTATAAATAAGACACTTCATGAAAAAGGAGGAAATGGATGGGTCACACAGAGGCTGACCAGGATTACACAGGTAGAAACAAGCCTGGAAAATCTGTGCAATGTTGCTCTCTCAGCATGTGCCACAGCAGAACCTGCTGAAAGACATTGGGCACATGCACATAACATGTGCTGTATTCATATTCTTCTAGGAAAGGGACCAGCAGGGAACTGAGCTTCCCAAGCATGTCCCTGACTTGACAAGCCAGCCTGGCTTCACAAAAACAGTTTATAAACCTTCACATCTGTATGACCAATCCCTGGTCAGAGAAGATGAAGGAAACTTGACAAAGTTCCCTTTGATGTGTCAACTTGACAAAGACATGAGTTTGAGATACCAAGGATTAGAATCAAGGCCAGCTACCTTTCACAGATAGCCTCCAAGAAAAGGGAGGAAAGAAACCCAACATGGATGTTATCTCAGGAACCTAGCAAAGACTATAGAGTGATATTTTCCAGAAACTTCCCAAATAGTCCATGCTATTCCTCCTGACTGGAGAGAAAGCATTCATGGGGGTAGTGGGGATGGTAAAAGCCACTAGCATTCATTTTGGTTCAATGAAATGAGTAAGAGGAAGAATTTTTATTCTTATTCAGTATGAAAAATTGTGATATAGACAAAGAGAAGTGTGGACTGTGGACTGCATCTGACAAGAGTGTCCAGCTGCAGGTGGGTAAAGGATTACCTAAGAGATATCAGAGGTGGGTTGAGGGAGGGGATATTCAATTGCCCTGCTCCAGGTGAGATGAGCACATAAGAAAGTCTCATAGCCCAAGATCCTAGCAGACCTTGGCTCTCATGAAAGGGATATGCTCGCAGAGCTTTGCTTATTCAGTCTTTGATTTAACCTACAGACCCTTGAGGGCCCTGAGAAAAAAGCACTTGTCTTCTTTAAACTTCAGTCTCAAATGAATTAATAACTAATCACTCCCATTTATTGGGCACTTAACCCTGATTTGGGCACTGTGTTAATCCCTTAAAAGTATCATTTCATTCAAATCATAACAAGCCTAAAAAGTAGAAGAATCCTTCTCAACACAGCATTATCCACTGCCAACTGCATGGGGATGCCATGGCCCTCCACTTCCTCCTAACAGGGAATGCTAAGGACAGATATTTCTTGACTTATGATGGAGTTATAGCCCCATCTTAAGCTGAAAAAAATTCATCTAAGTAAAAATCCATTCATTGCACCTAATCTACCAAACATCATGGCTCAGCCTTACCTACCTTAAATGTGCTCATAAACTTACATCAGCCTACAGTTGGGCAAAGCCATCTAACACAAAGCCTATTTCATAATAAAGTGCTTAATATTGCATGTAATTTAGTAAATATGTGCTGAAAGCGAAAAATAGATATAGTGGGATATAAAAACACAAAGCACAGTATCAAAAAAAAAAAAAAAGCTAGTAATACAGCACACTGTAGAGAACCAATTGTGCACCCTTGTGCTAGCATGGCTGACTGGGAGTTGGGGCTAGTTGATCTTACCCTGCATCATAAAAGTATCATACCATGTATCACCAGGCCAGGAAAAGTCAAAATTCTAAACTCTAAGTATGGTTTTTATTGAATACGTGTTGCTTTCACACTATCATAAAATTAAAATATCTTAAGTCAAACCATGATAAGTCAGGAACCATTTCTATTTAGGGCATAGTGTAAACAGATTATCTACTTCCTCTTCTAAGACTTGGTCAGCACTAACCCCAATATGTGTTACTATCTATTTACTGTCATAAGTCCCATTCTCCCAGGTCATCCATCATTGCCCACTCTCAGACCCAACTACACACACACACACACACACACGCAGATGTGTGCACCTGCACACACTCACACAAACCATCTTCAGTTGGTATTCTCAATTGATTCTTCACTGACAAAATTAGACATCACCAAGAATCCCCTTGTCCTGCCATCACCAGCTCTATAAACCAACCTTCACCTCAGGAGATGACAGTATCCTTTTCCCTAGTTAAACTAATACTCCATATCCTACTTGCCTTTCAAAAGCTTTAATACTCATAATTTTATCACTCCCACCCTGCCTGCATCATTAATTTCTCCCTTTGATCAAATTAAAACCATTACCACACCAATACTCCTTTAACCTCATGGTTTCTATTTATTATGCCTCTTCTCTGCTCCCATTCAGACTAACACTTTATGAATACACTGTCTTCACTATCTATTCTTACCTTCTGACTGCTATTTACAAGGCTGTTTGCTCTAATCTGGATTCTGTTCTCACAACTCTTCTAAAACTGCTCTTCAGTCAATAATAATTGATGGCCAATTTCAACGGACTTTTCACTCACGTCATGTTCCTCTACCTGTAGCATTTACCCTGTTTACTCTCCCTCCTTGGAGGTGCTGGCACTGATGCCCACCTGTCCAAAGCTTTCCTGGACTCTTGTTAGCACACCCTCCTGGTTCTTTCCTGTCCTCACTCCTTCTTGTTCTCTTTTGCTGGTTCCTCATTTCCTACCTTAATTCTATATGTTATAACGCCTAAGAATTAATCCTAGACAATCTTCTCTAATGCTACTCTCCCCACTGCTTCCTTTTAAATATCTATGTAGCAATGATGGCCAGGTTTACATCTTCATCCCAGACTTCTCCCCTGAGTACCAAATAGATTCTCGTACAACTCCATCTTATTGCATCCAAAGCATAGGTATTGATTATTCTCTCCATAAATTTGTCCCATTGCCAATCTTTTCTATTTCAATAAATAGCACCTTCAAGTACATCCAACAGGACTAGTGGATAGGCTGCTAGGGATTAGGCTTAATGGACTATCTCCATCTTTCAGAATCTCTTAAATCTGTGGGATCACCAACTTCTTTGACAATCTGATGGAAAGCTGTGGGTCTTATCCCCCCAAATAAGCAGATAGGTAAATTACGGTAACAATTCTGGATATAAGCGCTGCCCATTAGCACGGGTTCCCATTCCAGTACTAAAGAGTCAGGAAAACACTGTGAAGAAGAAATGGAAGAGCATAAGATAAGGTACAACCCAGGAGGAGGAAAGGAAGTCACCAGCAAAGGCAGCCAGAGGCTCACTGAGCTCATCACCCCGAACCCCCATACTACCTTGTCATTACCTTTGAGTTTCTGTTCACACAGGTTTGCCATTGAGTATGGATGTGGAGAAGGAAGAGGACATGTCCAGCAAGGCCTGGAAGCCATTCTAAGGCAGAGGCTCAGAAATACCCCAAAGGAGACAAGTGAAAAAGCAAGAGTGGGGACAAATATTTCTCTTATGTCTTCCACAGACCACATGGAGGGCCCTGCTATCTATTCTAAAAAGACAAAATAATAATTTCTTTGACCAATGATCTACTATCAAGTATTAGAAAAATAACTTCTTATAGTATATAAACCAAATTACAAAATTCCAAATTAATGAAGTTCCTACTTCAATATTCTTAGGAAAAAAAAAAAAAACCCACAGGCTTTTATCTAGAAAATAAGACTTGGTTCTGATGAGAAAAAAAGACAAAGTATTTTGAGACAATGAAATATGTGTGTATGTGTGTGTTGTAGCAGGTGGATGGGCTGGCAGGTGCTACAAAATGAGATGTGACTCTTTCTTAGATGGTTGTGAGAAAGAAATCATTATATGATCTGGACCATGTAGGTACATCTGGAGAAATGGGGTAAGATAAAGTTTCCCTCCCAATTTGGGGTGACAGTAAGGAGACCAAGTATCTTTCTATCTTTTGTCTTATCAATAACAATACAAGGCTTGAGCAATGAAAACTGCTCATATCTGAACATGTTCCTTCTGTCAAGTAAACGACAGGTAAGAACTGGGTCATTTTCTGACTCATATCCAACTGCAATATATTATTAAAATAAAAAAAATCAAAGTATTAAGTAATTTTAGTACAAAGTACAAAGTAACACTAACTCCACTCAATCCATAATTGATTCCCAATACTAACAAGTATTAAAACAGGGGCAGCAACTGTAAGAATAATGTAATATTTTAGGCTTTGCAGGGCTTATGGCTATAGTCCCAACTGCCACTGTAGCAAGAAAGCAGCTACAGACAATATACAGATGAATAAGGATGGCTATATTGCAATGAAACTTTATTTATGGAGACCACAGGCACATGAAAGTGTGCTTCCGACTCGCCATTTTAGAATAGGGATCTTTGCTTCAACAAAGACTGCTCGAAACTGGGAGAGGGCTGGCTCCACAGCCTAAGGTGGGCTGGGAAGCCCCCTCATGCCAGGCCCCATCTGGCCAGCAGTCGGAACCCTGACGGGGATCTGGCAGCTACCACCAGGGCAGACCATGGGCGCAGAAAATGCGCTTCCAACTCGCCGTTTTAGAATAGGGACCTTTGCATCAACCAAGACCGCATGGAACTGGGAGAGGGCTGCCCCTGCAGCCAGAGGTGAGCTGAAGGCCCTCAAAAGCCAGGCCCCGACTGGCAGGGAGTTGGAGCCCAGAGGGGGATCCAGCAATTTGGAGCCCAGGGAGCAATCCAGCCACCTCTCCTCGAGAGCAGTCTGTGGGACTTCAAGACACACCTTTGGAATCAAACAAATACAGAAGGAGGAGATATTCTGTGACAGCGACCACTAACATATTCATAGTTCCACTGCCCTACTGGACTTCTGGTCTAACAGTATTTGACTTGATTGGACCACCAGATTCTGATATCTCAGAAAGAGCACACCAAAAAGATGCTGGCCAGTACCAGCAACACAGTGTCCCAACACATAGGATAAGTTAGAAAGCAAGCAGCAGGGAGAAGAAAAACTACAAGCAACCAAGCAAGTCCTCAGGGAAAAGACACACCACAAAAAGAAAATCACCCACCAGATTGCAACAACAGTGACTTGGAAGAACTTCTGAGCCTTCCAGAAAGAGAATTTAATATTGCCATGATTAAAAAACTGACAGAAGTCATTAAGGAAAACAACAATAAGGGAAAAATAATCAATGATCAGAAGAACGAAATTGAGTCCCTAAAGAGGGAAGTGAAAGAAATACAGGAGATCAAAGGATTAATGGAGGAGCTAAAGAACTCTGGGAAAAGCAGTGATAGCAGAATAGATGAAATGGAAGAAGGAATAAGTACGCTCGAAGACAGAAATAAAAAGAACCAAAACAGAAAAGGAAAGAGAAGTATGAATGAAGAAGAATGAAGAAAGACTTTGGGAACTATCTGACTCCATGAGGAAAGGAAATATAAAAGTTATAGGAATCCCAGAAGGAGAGCAGAGAGACATAGAAACAGAGAAAATATTCAAGGAAATGACTGAAGAGATCATCCCAGACATAAAGAAGGAGCTGAAAATAGACATACAAGAAGCAAGAAGAACACCAAATTTCCATGATGAACGGAAAAATACAGCAAGACACATAATAGTAAAGCTCCCAAGAATCCAAGACAAGGAAAAAATAATGAAGATGACAAGAGAGAAGAAACAGATAACCTACAGAGGAAAACCAACCAGGCTGACATCAGACTTCTCCGAAGAAACACTACAGGCAAGGAGAGAGTGGAGGGACATAGTCAACAGACTCCATGACAACAAATGCCAACCAAGAATAATCTATCCCGCAAAGCTTTCCTTCCTCTATGAAGAAAGAATAAGGACCTTCCCAGACAAACAAACTCCAGAGTTTCATTACAACTAAACCCCCACTCCAAAAAATACAAGGAGTCCTAAAGCCAGAAACAACTGAGGGATGAATAAGAATGAAACAAGACAAATAAATAAATAAACAAATAAATAAAACAAAACTAGAGAAAGGACAAAAAAATGGCAAATACAGACGCTAACATATCAATATTAACCCTAAATGTAAACGGACTAAACTCTTCAATAAAAAGACACAGAGTTGCAGGCTGGATTAAGAAGCAAAATCCAACCTTTGGCTGTCTCCAGGAAACTCACTTAACTACAAAAGATAAAAATAGACTGAAAGTAAAAGGATGGAAAACAATCCTACAAGCAAATGGACCAAAAAAGAAGGTAGGAACAGCTATACTTATATCAGATAAAACAGATTTTCAAACTCAAAAAAAATAAAAAGAGACCCAGATGGTCACTACATTATGATCAAGGGGACAATACTTCAAGAAGAAACAACACTCATTAACATTAACATATACTCACCAAATGAAGGGGCACCAAAATACATCAGACAACTATTATCATCTCTGAAAACAGACATCAGAGAAAACACATATGTTGTAGGAGACTTCAACACACCACTATCAACAATGGATAGATCAACGAGACAAAAAATAACTAAGGACACTAAAGCTCTAAATAAAGATCTAGAGCTCATGGGCTTAACAGACATCTATAGAACATTAAACCCAAAAAAATCTGAGTATACATTTTTCTCAAGTGCACATGGATCATTCTCCAGGATCGATCACATACTGGGACATAAGACAAACATCAACAGATACACCAAGATTAAAATCATACCAACCATCTTCTCTGATCATGAAGGCATCAAACTAGAAATAAACCATAAAAGAAGGCAAGGAACTCTCCTACCTCATGGAGATTGAAACCCACAGTACAGGAAGACCAATGGACTAATGAGGAGATCAAAGAAGAAATTAAAAAATACTTTGAGATGAACAACAAGGAGGACACCAATTTCCTAAATGTATGGGATGCAGCAAAAACAATAATAAGAGGAAAATATATAGCAATACAGGCTCACATCAAGAAACAAGAAAGAACTCAAAGAAACAACCTAATCTCAAAGCTCAAAGAACTAGAAAAAGCACAAGGAAAAAACCCCAAAACCAGGAGAAGAAAAGAAATAATACAAATCAAAGCAGAAATAAATGAAATAGAAACTAAAAAAACAATCCAAAAGATCAACAAAACGAAAAGGTGGTTCTTTGAAAAAATAAATAAAATACACAAACCCTTAGCCAGGCTCACAAAGGAAAAATGGGAGAAATCACAAATAAATAGGATCACAAATGAAAGAGGAGAAATCACAACAGACACAGCAAAAATCAAAAGAATAACCAGAAACTACTATGAATAGCTATATGGAAACAAGCTCAACTATCTAGAAGAGATGAACAAATCCCTACAACTCTACAATTACCCAAAGCTAGATAAAGACATAGAACACCTTAAGAGATCAATTAGAAGCAGCGAAATTGAAATGGTAATCAAAACCCTTCCCAAAAACAAAAGCCCAGGACCTGATGGATTTACAAATGAATTCTACCAAACATTCAGAAGCAAATTAGTGTTTATCCTTCACAAACTCTTTCAAAAAACTGAGAAGGAAGGGATAATACCAACAATGTTCTATGAAGCCAACATTACACTAACACCAAAACCAAACAAGGACAACACACACACACACAAAAAAAAAAAACCTATAGGCCAATCTCTCCAATGAACATTGATGCAAAAATCATCAGTAAAATTTTAGCTATTAGAATCCAACAATGTATCCATAAAATAATTCACCATGACCAAGTAGGATTTATTCAGGGACACAAGGATGATTCAGCATCCGAAAATCAATCAATGTAATCCAATACAACAAAAAGAAATATAAAAACCATATGATAATATCAATAGATGCTGAGAAAGCTTTCGACAAAGTACAGCACCCATGTATGATTAGGCCCTTGAAATTCTTGGGATACAAGGAACATACCTCAACATCATAAAGGCCATCTATGACAAACCCACAGCCAATATCATTCTCAATGGCGAAAAGCTGAAAGCATTTCCATTAAGATCTGGAACAAGACAAGGATGTCCACTCTCACCAGTGCTTTTCAATATAATACTGGACGTCCTAGCTAGAGCAATAAGACAAGAGAAAGACATACAAGGAATCCAAATAGGAAAGGAAGAAGTCAAGCTATCAATATTTGCAGATGATATGATAATATACAGAGAACCCCAAAAACGCCACAGAAAAGCTAATTAAACTAATCAATCGGTTTAGTAAAGGGGCAAGATACAAAAATAACACGCAAAAATCAGTAGCCTTCCTATACACAAACAATAAATCTGAAGAAGAAGAAATCAAGAAAACCATCCCTTTTATTATTGAAACAAAAAAATCAAATACTTGGGAATAAACCTAACAAAAGAGGTAAAGGACCTATACAAAGAAAACTATAAAACACTGTTAAAAGAAATAGAAGACACAAAGAAATGGAAAGACATCCCCTGATCATGGATTGGAAGAACTAACGTTATCAAAATGGCCATCCTACCAAAAGCAATTTACAGATTCAGTGCTATTCCAATAAAAATTTCAATGACACATTCTTCAAAGAAATAGAACAATTATTGATGAAATTCATATGGAGCCACCAAAAACCCCGAATAGCCAAAGCCCTGCTGAAAAAAAAAAAAAGAAGGGAGGTATCACACTCCCAGATTTCAAACTATACTACAAAGCCGTAAGAATCAGAACTGCATGCTATTGGAACAAGAACAGACACACGAACAATGGGCCCAAATAGAAAATCCAGAAATAAACCCACAGATTTACGGTCAACTAATCTTTGACAAAGGAGCAAAGACTATGCAATGGAGCAAAGAAAGTTTGTTCAATAAATGGTGCTGGGAAAACTGGGTCGCTACATGCAAAAGAATGAAGCTTGACTACTACCTCACACCATGCACAAAAACCAACTCAAAATGGATTAAAGAACTAGACTTAAGATCTGAAACCATAAAATACATAAAAGGAAATATAGGCGAAACACTACATGACATGCACATCTTTACAGAAACATCACCCAAAGCAGTGACAGTGAAGGCAAAGATCAACAGCTGGGACTACATCAAATTAAAACACTTCTGCACAGCAAAAGAGACAATAACCAAAACAAAGAGAAACCCCACCAACTGGGAAAAAATTTTTGGGCATAATACTAATGATAAAGGACTGATCACAAAAATCTACAAACAGCTGATGAGACTCAACAAAAACAAATAATCCAGTCAAAAAATGAGCAGAAGAGCTAAAAAGAAACTTTCCAAAGAGGCAATGCAAGTGGCCAACAGGCATATGAAAAAAATGGTCAACATCACTTGCAATCAGGGAAAAGCAAATCAAAACGACAATGAGATACCATCTCACACCAGTGAGAATGGCACATATTTAAAAAACTAACAACAATAAATGTTGGTGAAGATGTGGAGAAAAAGGAGCTCTCCTGCACTGCTGGGTGGGAGTGCAAACTGGTCCAACCACTATGGAAAGCTATGTGGCGATTCCTCAACCTACTAAAGATAGAGCTTCCATATGATCTAGCAATTCCACTCCTAGGTATTTACCCAAATGACACAGAAACATTAATTCAAAAGGGCACCTGCACTCCTATGATTATAGCAGCACTATTTACAATAACTAAGCTATGGAAACAACCCAAATGCCCAAAGATAGATGACTGGATCAAGAAGATGTGGTATATATACACAATGGAATATTACTTAGCAATCAAAAAAGATAAACTCATGCAATTTGCAGCAACATGGATGGAGCTGGAAGGGATCATGCTCAGCGAAATAAACCAGAAAGAAAAAGAAAAATACCAATGGTCTCACTCATAGCAGGAATTTAGAAAACCTAAATAAGGGACCAGGAAAAAGACTAACTATAATAAAGAAAAAAATCAAAATCAACAAGCAACTATAAACCAGAGACACACTACAGGGGGCAAGGAGGAGAGGAATGATTAGGGTCAAAATAAGGGAGTGCAATTGCATGGGGAATATAACCAAAATGAAAATGCATACATTGTGCAAAAATGAAAATTGATGTTAAGAATTATATAAAATAAAATATTAAAAAAACTTAATGGGCACTGAAATTTTATTTTCATGTAATTTTCAAAAGTCATGAAATATTATTTTTTGCTTTGTTTCCAACCATTAAAAAAAAGTTAACTTTTGTAGGTCATTCAAAAACAGGCAGCAGTCCCAGGATGACCCACAGACCCTAATTTGTTGGTGCCTGTGTTAGAAACTTTGTGGCTGGTATTTATACTGACCATTCAAACTGCACAACTCTAACAGACCCTGCAAACTCACACCTCAAACTCCTCCTTCATGCAGGCAATAGCAGAAATATTTGTAATTCAAAGCAAAGGACAGAAATATAGGGACTATAAATTGTCCAAAATCAAATAAACTGAACTGGTCATTAAAAAAATAAGGCAACCTCTAACCAATGAAGGACTTTTACACTAGAATAAATATGGACTAACAAGAGGAAAAGTTACTCTGAATTAAAGACTTTAAAATGCAATTTTATTGTTCACTAAGGAAGTATTACTGCAAAGCAGAAGGCCTAACAGGCCTGTTTTAATGAATAGATGACTCATCTGTAATCAGTGCATTAATTGTTGGGATTCAAATGGGTGCTCTTAAAGTACTGGGGAAAAGAGCTTCATTTTTAAAGCAGGTTAAGCATCCCCCCTACAGCCTTTTTTTAAAGTATCAGTTTGCTTTGCAAACTATTTCTTTCCAAAGACTACAGAAGTAAACTTCCATAAAACCCTGACAGATTTATTACAAATTCTAGGCTATTCACTTTCAAATTTTTTAAAAAGGCATGTGAATTGGGATAAGAAACACTACACTGTCATTATTTTAGAATTAAAAAATATTAAAGCTGTCACTTAGCCTCCTGGTCCCCAGGGTTGATACTGTACCTTCTTCCTTTTCTTGAGCCTTTCAAATTGTTTTGGAACTTGTCTTCATATTGGAGTTTCACTTCTCTTGCCCCAGTCTGGAGATTTAGCCGCACATGAGATCCTGCAGGGACAGCCTGACCTAAAGCAGAGAAGACAGAGGTGTAAGGTATAAGAGATAAGATCAAGGTATACACTCATGAGGTATAAGGTCCTCCTTGGGACACTACAATAGAATGGTTGGTAACAAGTCAACAGAACTTATTAGTTCATGAAGGCCAGTTCATGAAGTCTGCTGTGTTCAGTTACCTGAATCCATCCCTCTCTCTTACACACTCACCACTCACGTATACTCCATTTCTAAATCATATCAAATAAGGGAATGGGAGAAGGTATACAAAGGTACATGCACTTCATTCTAGAGTCCAGAGTTCCTTAGTTCGAAGCTGCATATTTAAGTTCTTTTGTTTAAATTAAGCTACAATAAACCTTTTGGTGTGTGCAGATGAATGGTGACTATCTACTCACCCTTCAGGACATGATCACATTACTGCCTCCACTATGACACTTTTCCATCCCCTCCCCTGAAATCCACAGAACTCCAAATTGTTATTCCAGTAAGTTTATACTCTAAAACCCTTAGCTAGTTAATCAAACTCTTTCTATGAGGCTCTACCCTCTCTCAGTACAGGTGCTGTATCACCTCTTTCTTGTTACCCCAGTCATATGCCATCCCTTAACATATAAAATTTGTGGCATTTAACATTTATGAGATGGGACCAGGAAAAAGGAAGAGGCTGGAAGGCAGGAAAACATAGCAAATGAAGGAAGCAGGGAATCAGAACCAGAGAGAAACCAAAACCTATTCCTAGCTAACTCAGAAGAGCTGATCACATGCTACAATGGAATGTTACATTCATTCATTCATGCAATTGATATTTACTAAGCAACTACTATATACAAGGCCAGTGTGGTATGTACTAGGAATACAAAGAGGAATACTCATGGCAACGGGGATAGAGAATTTCAGGAAAGAGCTCTTCAGGAGATTGATAATTTAAAGCAGAGAAGCTGCTCTGACATCTCAACTCTGACTCTGCTTTCTCCTGCCAGAGGATGGCAACACCTTGCTGATACTGAGGAGCTTGATTCAAGAACCAAGAAAGGATGACAATCTGAAAAAAAAAAAAAATTCCTTTTAGGGTAGCACACAGCACAAGTGCTTTCAGACAATCAGACAAATCTCGAGCATGAAACAGTAATTACGGTGTAAGAACTCAGATTTTCTCAATTGTGGAAGGACCATTGTGAATTCCACCTTCCACCAACCACTGTACCTCCACCAGAGAATCAAGCTGCCAGGGGAAGTCCATGCCAAGACATGCCATTCTATTCCTGCCAGCCCGCTTTGACAGGGCGTTTCTGTATCTGGCTAAAAAAATAAATGAGAAGTGGGCCTCCCCAGTGGCGCAGCGGTTGAGCGCTGGGTTCTGGGGCTGCCCGAAGCCTCTGCGATGTCGGTTCGATCCCCGGCTGCTCCCCGGCCACCGGAGGAGGGTCCCGCATGGCGCACAGACCTCTCCTGCCGCCTGCTGCTCCCCTCAGCAGTGTACTTCGGTCCTTCTGCCTGCTCTGCTCCCCACTCTGGTGAATTCTCCCACCCTCCCGTGCTTCTGACTGTGCCCAGTGCTTGTATAAATAAATAAATACTTATAAATAAATAAACACAAATGTTTCAGGCTCCAAATTTTAAAAAATAAATAAATAAATAAATGAGAAGTACACCAGAGTGTATGTGCATAATGATCCACTTTCTAGCCCCAAGCTCATTCCAAATGCTCCTATGATTTAAAAATATATATATATGTCCAGAGCAGAGTGAGGAAACCTTGGGGGTGGGGAGCAGTTCCTGAATAAGATTGAGGGTTAAATGAGGCAGAAAACTGAAGAACCTGATTGAGAAGAAAGGGAGTCCTAAATAGATGAGCCTGGCATGGGTAGGATCAGACACAGAAACTGACAGGCTGCTGCTGGAGAAGCAAAGTCAGAAGGACTAGATGGGTTGTGGAGGTTGTTAGCTTAGCGCATCATCAGAAGCCCAAGATGGAATAAGAAAAGAGAGCTGGTGACTGAGAAATTTGATTTTGGGAGGAAATGAGGCCAAATATTGGCAAGAATGACAAAGAACTAGCAACATCTATTCCTATGATCATGAAGCAAAGAGGTAAGTTTTTTAGCAGAAATTTTATATCTAACCGTATGAATCAGGGGAAAGGCTGTTTTACCTGGAGAAATAATAATAACAAAACAATACAGTAGCTTCTTGGCTGAATGCTAAGAGCTGGTCATCCTTGATATTTTCCTCTACATGGCTGGCCCATACCCAATCTGTCTCTAAAAGCTTTTGATTTCCACTGTTACATTTCTCCTGAATTCATACTCTTCCCTCTCTCCTCCTCAACACGGCTCTTGTCTGAACCATCACCATCTCTCTCTGGACAGTGCCACAACCTTCCAAACTGGCCTCCTCATCTATTCTTATCCACCAGTTCAACTGTTCTTTACAATGAATTCCCCGCTCCCCCAAATATAAATCTGACTATGTCATTCCTCGTGCTTCAAACCTTTTAATGGCTTCATATTGTGATTAGAATCAAAATGAAAATCCTCACACTGGCCAATGAGGCTCATTAGAATTTAGACCCTGTTTATCTCTTCAGTGTTGTCCATTCTTCAATCCCATGCTCTAAACCACACTGGCATTTTCCACTCCATGAAAGAACTGTGTGCCTTCCTACCAAAAAGTCATTCCACCTGCTATTCCCCTTGCCCAGAATGTTCTTTCCAACCTCAGCCTCCCTCTCCACATCCTTCCAATCCTAACTAAGGGTTACTTCTGCTAATTCCTCACTTGAGATCTGGTTGCCCATAAAGGTTTTTACAACACCAAAAACCTTTTCTTTACAGCACTTACAATAATTAGTAAGTATATTTTAATATTCTTACTTTTCTGGCTAACAATAATGCTAGCTTATCCCCAAGATCTATCACATGACTTATCATAGAGTAAATGCCCAACAATTATTTGCTAAGTGAAAATAAAATTGAAATAAAATCCGAATTGATCTAGAGAGGTGTAGAAAGGCCAACAAGGATATTTATTAGAGCAAGCAGATTCATAATTAGCAGTCATGTTACTATCTATCTTTAGAAGTAATACTACTACTAGCAATAATAATAGTATCTTGACCAAAGTTAAGACTTCATAACTTTCAGAACACAACAGGTTGTACCATGCTAAGCTAGCCAAGGAAGAGACTGGGATCGTTTGTGAATCAACTTATTTTATTTGGGGAAAATTCCAAAATTACTCCCTTCACATAAGCCACCACAGGGTGCAAGAGCAACCACAATAGCATTAACTTAAAATACAGGTTACGCTCATTTAAAATACACGAAACCACCATGGCAGGAGCAGCAGCAGAGGCAGCAGAAAATACAGTATTTCAAAGGTTTCCACCCCATTGGAAAAAGGCCAAGTTAGAGTGTGTGCTCTGACCTGCATCCTTCTAAGGCTTCTGTGAGGAGGAGAAGGAACCAAAACATTGTGGAAGAATAGAGCAGAGGCAAAAAAACCAAAGACACAAGCAGGTGAAGAGTTATAAATTAGGGGAAGGGCAAGGAGACAGGCAGAAAATGAGACAGAGATCCAGAAAGGCAAACAGCACTGTGAAGCCTATAGTGTTTGTTTCCTTACCATTAGTTCCCTGAGGACAGTCTCCAGCCTGAGGAAACTCTGTCCATATTAAGTATAAATCCTGTTCAAATTAGTCAAGGCCACTTCATACTTGAGTTTTGACTGCCACTGGGTCTCTCTGTCACTGACTTCAATTACAGACCAAGTCCTAGGAAACAACTTCTACTTTTCCCAGGATGGAAATAATCTGTGGTAGATTGTTTTATTTTGACCAATTTTCTTCCCTCCTGCCTGTATCTACAGCCTTTGCTGCTTATTGCTGCCTGTTGCTGCTGCTGCTACCACCACTACTGCTGCTGGAGGAGGGTATTTGCCCACCCCTTGAACTTGGCTTAAGATGTGCTCTGACTAGTAGGAATTTAGCAAACGTGCCACAGAGATTCAAAATGTGCTTGCATGTTTTGCTCATCTCCTGGAATTCTGCCATTATCATGAGAAGTACGCTAGTCTTGTGGTCCAAAAAGAATGAGACACCCATGGAACTGGACCCAAAGTGCAGATTGGTACAGAGCCCAGCCATGGTAAGCCAAGTCTGGCTGATCTACAGACATGTGAGTGCGATAAAATACGAGACTATTTTTAACTTTTTACTACTTTTAACTTTGAGCTACCTTTAAATTTACATAAAAGTTACAAGAAAACTACCGAGAAAGATTCTACATGTCCCTCACACAGACTTTCCCAATCCTTCATAGTCATAGGCAATTATTAGAACTGGGAAATTAACAATACCATTAACCAAAGATCCTTTCCAAACCCAACCAGTGTTTCAACTAATGTCCTTTTATGTTCCATATGGCCATGGGTTGTTATTTCTCCCTAGTCTCCTGTAGTCTGCAAAGTTCTACAGTTTTCCCTTATCTCTCATGACCCTGATACCCTCCAAGAATACTGATTATTCCTTAGTCCTTCAGGACTGCCTGGTGTCTTTCATGTTTAAACTGAGGTGAGGAAGCCTTGAGATAAGCACCACAGAAATGATCTGTGTTCTCATTTAGTTTGTGATGTTACTATAGCTTACCACTGGTGTTATCAGCCTTGATCTCCTAAGGAAAGTAATCGCTACTGAACTTTTCACATTGTAGTAAACAAAAATCATGGAAAACTACCAACCTAGGGAAAAGAGTTTGAGTTTCTCAAAAAGATAGTTACCAGATGAACCCACCAATTCTGTACCTAGCTGTATACCCAAAAGAACTAAAACATATGTTCACACAATAACTTGTTCATGAATATTCATTGTAGCATTAGTTTTAATAATCAAACTGAACAATCTAAATGTCCATTCACTGATGAAAGAATAAGCAAAGTGTGGTATATTCACACACTGGAATACTAAGCCATTAAAAGGAATTAAATACTGATATATATAACATGAATGAACCTTGAATACACTACACTAAGTAAAAGAAGACAGAAACAGAAGGTCACATACCATATGGTTCCTTTTTATGTGAAATATCCAAATAGGCAAATCAAAAGACACAGTAGACTAATGGTTGTCAGGAGCTGAGGGAAGGGAGGATTGTGGAATGACTACTAGTGGATATGGGGTTTCATTTGGGTAGTGATAAATATGTTCTGGAATTAAACAGTGGTGATGGTTGTACAATATTGTGCATATACTAAAAACAAGTGAATAGTTTTAAAAATAATCATGGGGGAATACTTTGAGATTATACAAATCCTTTTTCTCCTCAAACCTTCACTCACCATTAGGAGAATCAGTTCCCAACAAACAGCACAGTGATGAGAGTCGAATGGCAACTTTCTAATTCCCTCTTTCCTTACATTTCTATTAATTGAAAACTCACTTCAAGGAAAAGCTATCACTCCTCCATCAATTTAATTATTCACCAGTATGTACTCATGAATATTTTATTCTATGAGTTATATCCAATATTATCATTATTTATTTTGTGGTTCAAATCATTTCAGTATCATGGCCTCCCCAGTGGCACAGTGAGTTGAGCGCAACACTGTGAAGCTGTCCACAGACTCTGCAGTGTGGGTTTGATCCCGGCCAGTGGGTAAGAATCCCAAATGGTGCAGCGGACCTCTCCTGTCGCGCCCACTGCTCCCCTCAGCAGTGTATTTCTGTCGGCTGCCTGTTCTGCTCCCTGCTCTGTCTCTGGTGAATCCTCTCATCACCCTCCCATGCCTCTGGCCTGTACCCCAGCTCTTGTATAAAAATAAATAAATCTTGAAAAAAAAATTGTTTCAGTATCAGCAAGTAAGAGTGCTTTCAGTTGGTGCTTCAGTTCCTTTGACAAGTCCCTTCCTCCATGATTTCCTTTTTTCAAATATTTCCTTACTTTCTGGCCCTATAATGTATTCCAAGTTCATCTTGCATTTTCCTTCCCTCAGCCTTGGAATCAACCATTATTCATATTGAAGAAAACCAAGATTTGGGTGCTAGGTATGTTCGTTACTATCAGAACTATCAGGGTGTCATTGTTGCTAGGGAGGAGATAAGAACTTCACATATCTGTATACATATACATATATACACATCTTTATTTGTATCTTGTCTGTATAGCTACTAAAAACTACAAGTTTATACTAACATCTCAGACTCTAATGTAATACCACAGGGCATACTTGTCATCGCCCTTTCCTTATTTATACTGATAACTTCTTTCTCCAACAGTGAGAAACCTAACTCTTAATATCTGCAATATACTTATTGCTCTATTCCAAAATACATATTAAGTAGCTTCAGAATTGCTAACCCAGGGGCCTCCCTGGTGGCACAAGGGGTTAAGCACAGCACTGTGAAGCTATCAGTGGCCTCTGCAGCATGAGTTCGACCCCTGGCTGGCCAGGAAGCTACCCACATGGTGCAGCAGTCCTCTCCTGTCTCACCCACTGCTCCCGTCAACAGTGTATTTCAGTCAGTCTGCCTGTTCTGTTTCCCACTTTGTCTCTGGTGAATCTTCTCACCCCCCCCCCCCCGCACCTCTGGCCTGTACTCCAGTTCTTGTAAGCATAAAAAAATAAATCTTTTTAAAAAACTGCTAACCCATACCCCTCTGAGTAATAAATAAGGCTACAGCATTTATGTTTCGTTCTTTTGTCTTCAGTTTTACAATATTCACTCAAGTTATGTTTCACAAAGTAATTAGGTTAGTTTTCTTCCCTACCCCCTCCAGTATGATTATGTTATTAATTTGTACTGCTTGGTTCATTTTGTGGCTCCTACTCCTCCACACCCTGGTTGGTTTGTTTATCTGAAGGGTATGTGAACTATTACTAAGGTTCTAACAGAGCTATACAAAAAGAAATTACTGTTGTTTTAAGCCTGTTTTGAGTTGGTTTGTTTACTGTGGCAATTTATTCCAGTGGTTTGAAAACAAGTAAAAGTGTCCAATGTAAAGAGCCATTCTTTTTTCTGGAATTATATAGTTTCTCTCTTTTTAGTGTTAAAATGTCCTTCTATAAAATGGGATAATGATGATGATGGATGACCATGAATTGTTTCTATATTAAACTAACTCAGCAAAGTAAAAAAATGGCCTTTGGTCCTCCAAATTTTCTGTTAGTTTTTCTGGTCCACAAAGCACCATAGTCTGGAAACCACCCATCTATTCTGCCAACCTTCTCTTGGACATTTGAAAATTATTCCCACGGTACACTTTAAATGAGTGGATTTTATGGTATATACGTTTTATTTCAATAAAGGTGTTTCAAAATTTCATTTCTTTGGGTAAAGAAGTACCTTCTTCTTTTGATTCCCAGAACAGCAATTAGTCTACCAGATGCAACTTAATGTGACAGCAAGTATCTAGGGATCAGGATACAGAGTTAAGCTCCACACCTAAATACAATCCCAGAAAGACAGGTCAGGTCTGGGTGGGGAAAGGAGAAAATGGGCCTAGAAAGCCTGAGGCCAAGAAGCAAGTGAGCAGCTCAAGAGGAACCCTAGTTGAAGGGTAGGTAAAGAATAGTGGTCTAGAAGATAAGAGCCAATTTAAGAGAGGCAGGCAGGTTAGAGATATGAGTGAGGAAGGTCATATGTAACATAACAGGGAGTGGTAAGAGCTCAGAAAAATGTCCCCTCTAAAAGCATTCAAAATTTAAAATATAAAAGCCAGACAAATTATATCTACAAATGAAATTCAGTCCACAATCACTATGAGACTGCTTGGAAAAGACAAGTTTCAGCTAACAACAAATTTTGCCTGACTAAGTCTTTGTCTCAACTCATTCCAGTAACCAGCAATGAGAAACTTGTCCCTCCTGAATGCACACAGTGACAGGGACCTTCTCAGATAGTAGCTGCAGGGGTAGTGTGCAGGCTGGCTGCCCTGCTTCAGCAGAGATGGGGCCAAGTGAGATGCATTCAGGGTCCTCTTTTTTGCATTGACATCAGATGCGTTGGTATTTATATGGCTTTAGGAGGGGTGAGAGGTCTCCCATGTAGGCTCCTGCCTGGAAACCTCCCCCTCCAAAGACTTCTAGCCTCTTTCAGGTCAAACCTAGATGTAACAGCAGAAAATTAAGAGCTGACCTAGCATGGCTCACTAAGATGAGAGTTGGTTAAATCACCATGAGCCCTGGAACTCTGCTACCCACTCAGCTACGACTTTGAGAGCTGGGTGAATTTAACCAAATTCCTTTATTTTTCTAAATCTTTATGCCCTTGTGTGTCAAAAGATAAGAATCTATGGTGCTCACTTTCCCTAACATGTTAGAGACTGTTATGAAGAACAAGTGAAAAAACAACTGTTTCAATGCCCATAGAAAGTTAAAAGTGCTCCAGGAAACAAAGACCCAAAATGACAAATGTCAACCAGGATGTAACAAAGACATTTTATTTCTCAAGTCCTGTAGGTATGTGCTAACAAGAGCAAAAACTCCTATTAACAGACCTTCTGAAGAGCAGGGACCAATTACTTGTGCCCACAGCTCAAGCCCAGCTCTAGGCACACAGCAGGACTCCAGAAAGAGCAGCACAAATGCTTGCCCCCTATTCTAGACCCCCCAGATCAGAAGGACTAGGAGGAGAATGGAACATGAAGCAAAGCCACTTGGGGTTTCCAAGTTTCTACCCAGGACTGGTCAGAGCTGACACGTCACAGGCCTGGTTGCCATGACTACCACAGCCCTCTCCTCCTCCTTTTTTATTCAAAACCCCCCAAACAAGTCCTGGCAAGATCCCTGCATCACACAAATGAACATCCACCCTGTCTATAAGGCAGGACTTGAACTGAACCAGTGACAAAAAAATGTGCACAAACCTCTTCAGGGTGCTGAACCCTGAACCGATACTTAATGTTGTTATTTTTTAAAGGGAAACACAAATGGAAACCTTTAAAAAAAAAAAAAAAAAACCAGCAAAGCATGTAGTGAACCAGTCTGGGTTGTAGTTATATTTATGCATTTTATAAAAGGACTGAACAATGACAAAATGAGAAAAGATAAAAATACCTCCAAACTGATTTTTCACTTTGAATCACAGAACCTAGAATCTGGGCAGAGCCTCAGAAGAGCTCTCTGGCATGGCTTCTAATTAAGGGCAGAAATCCCTATCTGTACTACAAGTCCCTTAGAAGGAAACTCCAGAGTTTCCTTCAGGGAATAGCTACTGTGATAGCTCCTACCTACACCCACACTCCCAAATTACCCTCTAAACTCTCATCTGCTAACCAATGTCTCTTCTCCAGTCCTCAAGGAAGACAACACTGGTCACAAGCTTCTATACACATAATTCACAGAGCCGTGCATTTTAAGGACGAGAACTAGTAATGCTGCTTAGAAGATGTCCTGTGTTACATCTGGAGAGGTTCTCTGAACAGCCATCAGGACAAAGACTCATATCTAGACACAGTGAGTCTCTTTCCACAACTGGCTGGTCAAGGAGCCAAGGTACTCCTAGAAAAGAGCTTACTATGTACCTAATGAGGTCCACTTGCTGTGCTGGCCACTGGTAAGGCTATCACATGGATAAGAGCAATTCCTGCAATTGAAGAGTATGAAGTCAGTGAGGGAGAGGGCCTAAAACATTTAGAGTTCCAAGTTCAGAAGCAGACATATTCAGGGGGCAATGAGTAGCTCCATTTGAAGCATTTGGAACTCAGTATATAAAATGGGGAGATACCCCTGGTGGCGTAGTGGTTGAACACTGGGCTGCGAAGCTGCCCACAGCCTCTGCAGCACCAGTTTGATCCCAGGCTGCCAGCGAGGGTCCCACTTGGCGCGCAGACCTCTCCTGCCGTGCCCTCTGCTCCCCTCAGCAGTGTATTTCATCGGTTTGCCTGTTCTGTTCCCCGCTCTAGCTCTGGTGAATTCTCTCACCCTCCCGTGCTTCTGCCTGTACCCAGTGCTTGTATAACTAAATTAATTTAAAAAAAAAAAAGTTCTCTGGAATTATATAGAAATGGAATCATAAACTCACACTTTTAAAAAAAATGGGGAGATAAAAAACAGGGAGATCAGTTAGAAAGTTATTGTATCTGTCCTAACCAGTCATAACCAAGCCTGAACAGGGGAATAGGTAGGGGATGGGAAGAATGATACAGTAGTATGTGGTCATACTTTTTTGGTCAGAAAAACTAGGCATCCTGTCATGGCCCTCAGTGTCCTCCTCCTGCCAGTCTGGGGACCTGTCAGAGTCCAAAGCCAGTGATAAAATAAAGGAGAATCAGGCAGAGGAACAGAAGGGTTACTTTCACCCACAGACCCATGATGGGGGTCCTGTGCCTGTTTTCTAGCCTGTCCATCACCTCTTTTCCCCTTCAATGTCTACCTTCAAAGTCCCAAGTTCCTCTTCAGCTGAGAAGATCCAGAAAGTGAGGCTACTAGGTACAGCACAGTGCTTTCATCAGAGCACTTGGCTTCTGCATCTCTGCTGGGAATCTGGTTTTCAATAACCCTGTTGACTGCAGTCATCTACTGGTTTCTGCCATTTCTCACTCTCTTTTTTTATAATAAATTTTATTTTTATATTCCCCATACAATTGCAACCCCCCCATTCTGACCCCAATCCCTCCCCTCCCGCCCCTCACCCCCCAAAAAGTGTCTCTGGTTCATAGTTTTTTGTTGATTTTGATTTTCACTTTCTTATAGTAATTCATTTTCCTGGTCCCTTATTTAAGTTTTCTAGATTCCTGCTATGAGTGAGACCATCCGGTATTTTTCTTTTTCTTTTTGGCTTATTTTGCTGAGCATGATTCCTTCCAGTGCCATCCATGTTGCTGCAAATTGCATGTGTTTATCTTTTTTGAACGCTGAGTAATATTCCATGGTATATATGTACCACATCTTCTTGATCCAGTCATCTATTTTTGGGCATTTGGGTTGTTTCCAAAGCTTAGCTATTGTAAACAGTGCTGCTATAAACATAGATGTGCAGATGCTCTTTGGAATTGATGTTTCTGTGTCCTTTGGGTAAATACCTAGGAGTGGAATTGCTGGATCATATTGGAAGCTCTATGTTTAGTAGGTCAAGAAATCTCCACACAGCTCTCCATAGTGGTTGGACCAGTTTGCACTTCCACCAACAGTGCAGAAGAGTTCCTTTTTCTCCACACCCTCGCCAACATTTGTTGTTGCTAGTTTTTTTAATCTGTGCCATTCTCACTGGTGTAAGATGGTATCTCATGGTAGTTTTGATTTGCATTTCCCTGATTACAAGTGATGTTGAACATTTTTTCATATGCCTGTTGGCCATTTGCATTTCCTCTTCAGAGAAGTTACTTTTTAGCTCTTCTGCCCATTTTTTGACTGGGTTATTATCTTTGTTGTTGTTGAGTCTCATCAGCTCTTTGCAGATTTTTGTGATCAGTCCTTTATCATTAGTGTTGGGTGCAAAAATGTTCTCCCAGTCGGTGGGGTTTCTCTTTGTTTTTGTTATTGTCTCTTTTGCTGTGCAGAAGCTCTTTAATTTGATGTAGTCCCAGCTGTTTATCTTTGCCTTCACTATCACTGCTTTGGGTGATGTATCTGTAAAGATGTCTTTGATGTGCAAATCCCGTAGTGTTTCGCCTATATTTCCTTCTATGTATTTTATGGTTTCAGGTCTTATGTCTAGTTCTTTAATCCATTTTGAGTTGATTTTTGTGTATGGTGTGAGGTAGTGGTCAAGCTTCATTCTTTTGCATGTAGCAACCCAGTTTTCCCAGCACCATTTATTGAACAAACTTTCTTTGCTCCAATGCATAGTCTTTGCTCCTTTGTCAAAGATTCGTTGACCATAAATCTGTGGGTTTATTTCTGGATTTTCTATTCGATTCCATTGGTCTGTGTGTCTGTTCTTGTTCCAATACCATGCAGTTTTGATGATTATGGCTTTGTAGTAGAGTTTGAAGTCTGGGAGTGTGATGCCTCCATTCCCTTCTTTCTTTTTCAGGAGAGCTTTGGCAATTCGGGGTTTTTTGTGATTCCATATGAATTTCATCAATAATTGTTCTATTTCTTTGAAGAATGACATTGAAATTTTGATTGGAATAGCATTGAATCTGTATATTGCTTTTGGTAGGATGGCCATTTTAATAATGTTTATTCTTCCAATCCATGAGCAGGGGACGTCTCTCCATTTCTTTGTGTCTTCTTCTATTTCTTTTAACAGTGTTTTATAGTTTTCTTTGTATAGGTCCTTTACCTCTTTTGTTAGATTTATTCCCACATATTTGATTTTTTTTGTTTCAATAATAAAAGGGATGGTTTTTTTTATTTCTTCTTCTTCTTCAGATTTATTGTTTGTGTATAGGAAGGCTACTGACTTTTGTGTGTTGATTTTGTATCCTGCCACTTTACTGAACTGATTGATGAGTTGAATTAGTTTTTCTGTGGAGTTTTTGGGGTTCTCTATGTATATTATCATATCATCTGCAAATAGTGATAGTTTGACTTCTTCTTTTCCTATTTGGATTCCTTGGGTGTCTTTCTCTTGTCTTATTGCTCTGGCTAGGACTTCCAGTATTATATTGAAAAGCAGTGGTGAGTCTCACTCTCTTTTTTTAAAGATTTATTTGCTTATGCATACAAGAGCTGGAGTACAGGCCAGAGGCGTGGGGGGTGAAAGGATTCACCAAAGACAGAGTGGAGACAGAACAGGCAGACTGACTAAAATACACTGCTGAGGGGAGCAGCAGGTGAGTCAGGTGAGGTCTGCTGTGCCATGTGGGTTCCTCCCTGGCTGGGGGATCGAACCCGTGCTGCAGTGGCTGCGAATAACTTCATAGGTGCATCTTAACCCCTTGTGCCACCCGGGAGGCCCCATTTCTCTTTCTTTTTAAGATGTACTTCCCACCCACCACCTACTCGCTCATCCCTACAAAATTCTGAATATAATCAGATTTCAATCTATTTTCAATTGTGCATGTACATATGTGTAAGTGTTGGGGTGAGGAGACTGAGAAAAGGCTCAAGAAAATTAGAAGAGGAAGGGAATCACCAAGAGAATTTCAGGTCAGGCAGCTGTCAATAAACTGCAGCACAGCTCCACTTCCAGCTCTAAATCCACACAGGAATTATTGTATAAAATAAAACTATATTTTAAAAAAGTCTCATCATAATTGAATTAATCATTAAATACTGGCAATAAACCACTTAATAACGAGAGGGTGCAAATTGGGAATGAAGGAGTTAAATGTGTCCTTTTCTCAGGGGTCAGGGGTCTTAGCTCCGCCACTGCTCATTTTCTAGAGAAGACTCTTGAGGATTTCAGAATAACTGTATTTCCCACCCAGGCACAATTTCATTAGCAGCTCATTAGCAAGAGTGGCAACCATTTCTGACTCTTGTTTTTCATAATATTTATTGGTTAATTGACACTTTGAATACAGGTTGACTGGGAACCAAATGAAAGTGCTAAAACCACTCATTAGTGAAATTTAAAACATAAAGATTGTATTCTAAACATAGTCTTTGTTCTCAGTTATTTTCCTCAAACAGAAGTCATAATTTAATAAGGGGGGTTAAAAAGAAAAGTGCCAAGATAATTTTGTTTTAATATTTTTTTTATTTATTTGTTTGTTTGTTTGTTTGTTTTGTTTTGTTTATACATGCACTGGGTACAGTCAGAAGCGCGGGAGGGTGAGAGAATTCACCAGAGCCAGAGCCAGAGAGGGGAGCAGAGCAGGCAGAAGGACCGAAGTACACTGCTGAGGGGAGCAGCTGGCGGCAGGAGAGGTCTGCACGCCATGTGGGACCCTCCTCCGGTGGCCGGGGAGCAGCCGGGGATCGAACCGGCGCCGCAGAGGCCGTGGGCAGCTTCGCAACCCAGCGCTCAACCACTGCGCCACCAGGGAGGCCCTATTGTGTTTTAATATTTAATCCTCCCCCCACCCCACCCCATCAGTCCCCAGGGATGCTGACATTGTAATAGGCTCTACTTGTTCTTTTACAGCACCTGTTACCTCCATGGCCAAACATGGTTCTAAAAATGATTTCAAAACAGATTCAGCTAATTTTGACCTCTACAATTTTTCCAGCATCTGCTGCAAAGTTCCTCAGCTTGGATGCTGCCTGCAGGGGAAAGAATTGGGAAGTCCATAGGCATGACTAGAGCAAAATCGCTAAAGCAGAATTTCTCTCGAGCTCAGCTCTAAGGTATGGAACTCTTGAGTCTCTATTTTTGATAGCAGTCGTGTCAGGAACCAAATGCAAATCAGAATGGGAAAAGAGGCAGATGGAACAACAATGTAGAGAAGTCAGTCAAGAACACAACTGACTCCATCATCCTGCCATTTCCTCTCCCACCCTCATCCCCAGTTGTTGGGGGGAGGGAGGAAGGCCCCTAAGAAAAGGACACATTTAACTCCTTCATTCCCAATTTGCACCTCCCCATTATTAAGTGGTTTATTGCCAGTATCTTTCTATTAGAAGAAAGATGACACCTAATCTTTAACTGTAGGAATTTGAACAATAAAACAAGGTCAGTCTACTGGGCAGTCTTTCAGTTATCAAAACGTACTGACAATTTCAATTTGTTGCCACTTGGCTTCAACTTTTAGATCATCAGCTGTAAGATACCTAAGTAGTGCTGGGCTTTGTTCACCTGCTTTACTAACCTCACCTGAAAGAGCTACAGCCTCTAGCATCTGGGGGACCAGGGCAGCTGTCCAGTCCAGCGTGAAGGGCATAGGCTAAGTTCCAGGTCCAGTTCCACCACTTAATAGCTCTAAGACCTCAGGAAAATAAACTTTGTGATCCAAGTACAGAATGGTGCCCACTTCACAGAGTTCACAGAATTCACTGTGAGAATTAAGATATAATGCACACAGAGTACTTAGGGTTGACAATAATGGTGTTTTTCTGGATCTTGCCTCTCTGACTTCTTCAGTTTTCTCAGCCATAAGAGACAGAGTGAGTGTTACTAGTCTTTCAGTACAGACCTGACTGAGTTGCATAGCGGAGAGGAAAGTAAATGATTTTTATAGAATTTTCAAGTCAGTCTATGTGGTTAATCCTGCAGACAGTTCAACAACAGTAAAGGCTTCAGGGCATCCAAATTGACCCAGGGCAGCAAGAAAGTCAGTTAATCCAGGTCTGAAGTCAGTTATAACCTTCTTTGGCTGAGGCCACCAGGAAGCCAAGCAAACCCATTTAAGATGTGTTGTCCACCCCTCTCCTCTAGAACTCAAAAAAGTTGCATCTAATAGTCTAATTTAGGCAAATGTGGGGAGGATTTAAATGAGAACAACCAGCCAGCAACAAGGGAGAAGGGCTTCGGGTTTCCTGATAAACTTTACTCAATCACAGCCTTAAGTCAGTTTCGCAACAATGCACCAGAAAGGTTATAAATGCAGTTGCCTGCTCTGGCTCCCTGCTCCTCAGGGGACCCAGCTGGCAGGTACCCATTCAAGCATGGGCAAGAAGGCCTGGATGTTCCGGGCCGCTGAGCACAAGTTTAGCGTGCCAGCAAACCTTCTGATGTGTAAGCTTCCAACAAGCAGCATGTTCCATACCTCCACTCACAGTCAAACAGCTGGTGCTGCCCCAGCTGCGCCATCTCCCAATGGTCTCAATCCTGAGCACCTCGTGTGAACAGCAACTCTCACTTGGTTATATATACACTATCCCCACTGCACACTCTCAGGTATCCTACTGGGATTCAGACAGTGTTTGCAAGTTCTGGTCTTGGTGTTCACTTCCACTTATGGGACGATTCAGTGCCAGTTGGGTACTTCAAGTCTGAATCCCTTTTGAGAGAAGTCACCCCCCCAAAAAAAAAAAGAGCTGTCTTCAAGATACCTTCTTTCCATCTCCTCCCATTTCAAAGTTATAAAAGACAAGGCAAATTTCTCAGAGTGCCAGGGGTGCCAGCATCTTGAGCTAAAGGAACCTTAGAAGAAAGATCATGAGGGGCCACCCCGGTAGTGCACAGGGTTGAGCACAGCACTGTGAAGCTGTCCGCAGACTCTACAGCGCAGGTTCGATTCCTGGCCAGCCAGGGAGATTGCCACATGGCATGGCAGACCTCTCCTGTCGTGCCCGCTGCTCCCCTCAGCAGTGTATTTCGGTCAGTCTGTCTGTACTGCTCCCCGCTCTGTCTCTGGTAAATCCTCTCACCCTCCTGTGCCTCTGGCCTGTACCCCAGCTCTTGTATAAAAATAAATAAATCTTTGGGAAAAAAAAAAAAGATCATGAGACCTAATCTTTACTAAAAAGAGAAATGGTTCCTTCATGTGCCATTTTTCCTGCTATTGTAGCCAGGCAAAGCATCCCCAAGGACAAGTCTGTTAGCACTCTTCTTAAAAGCCTTCAGTGATTCTCTGCTGCCCTTCAAAGTACCAACAACCCTGCTGCTGTTCAAGGCCCACCTAGTCAAAAAAGGTCCCTACCTTATCAGGCAGCTCTTGATATCCTGTCATCTACAAGTACACCATGCTCCAACCAAACTCACCCCATGCATCTCTACTGTAAAGGAGCTCACTGGTGTGGCGAGATAAACAAATCCATAAAAATATGATACATGTCAAAATTTCCCCAATAGGGCCTCCCCGGTGGCGCAGCGGTTGAGCACTGGGTTGCGAAGCTGCCCGCAGCCTCTGCAGCACCGGTTCGATCCCCAGCCACCGGGCGAGGGTCCCACATGGCATACAGACCTCTCCTGCCGGCCACTGCTCCCCTCAACAGTGCACTTCGGTCCTTCTGCCTGTTCTGCTCCCTGCTCTGGCTCTGGTGAATTCTCTCACCCTCCTGCGCTTCTGACTGTGCCCAGTGCTTGTATAAATAAATAAATAAATCTTTAAAAAAAAATTCCCCAATAGGTTACGTTCCTCTTTAAGTCAAGATAGCTTTACATTCCTTACATTGCTAAACAGAGTGTTTGGTATACAGTAATTGTCCACTGTGTGTACATTCCAAAACAAAGATAAGTGAGCTTTACAGGAAGAAAAGCAAACATTTACCTCTTTCTGAAATGTGGGGCAGAAGGATGTATTGTTGCAAAGACAGTCTTTAACTAGGGATCAGGGGAAAATAAAACTTAATAAATGCAATACATATTTTTAATGTGTTTTAATTCTACAGTATCACCCACTATCCCACAAGGAAAAAGAGAGAGTGGTACAAAGACTTAAGAATTACACAGACAGAAAACAGAGAGCAAGACATCAAAACAGAAAGGGAGAGAAGAGCAGTTTAATTTTTAACTGATAGTAACCACACACATCAAACTTCACTGAGGACCTCAGAGTATTACCATCTTTGATCACTAGCATTGGTGGATGAATTACTGCTCATACCTCCACAACTGCTCTTTATTAAACTTTCAAGTGTTCCTAAATCCGCCAAGCATAACTAACAGAGACATGGTGGTTGGGAGGCAAAAACAAAAACAATGTCAATTGAGACCAACTGGTAACGATTCTGAAATTATATGTGAAATATTTAAGTATACAATTACATTGTTCTGAGAAGGTTCATAGCTTTTACCAGTTTCTTAGAGTGGCCTGTAAATCACTCTTCAAACACACATCTAAACATGCATACCTTGGAGAGCCTTCAGGCCAATAATGGCACAACCGCACAGCTGCGGGCATGCAAATTACATTGTAGATAAGGAAATAAATTAGTGCAATGCTTATGGGCACCTGGTAACACCTACTCAAACTGTAACTGTTCATTCCATTTGACCTAGCAGATTCCACTTCTAGGAATTTATCCAATAGAGACATTCACAGAGATACCCAGAACGTTTACTACAACATTTTAATAACTGTAAACAATGAGAAACAATATAAGTGTCCATCAGTAGGGTATCTGTGCATAATACAGCAAATCCCTTCATGGAATACAGTCTTCAATAAAGGAGATTTATACTGATATAAAAATATGATCAAGACTAAGCAAAAAGAACAAGTGGCAAACATATGATTTCATCTCTTTTTTTAAAGAGCATATATGTTAATGTGGCAGAAGCATAGTTTTTAATCTATCTAAATCCCTACCCACTCAAAAAAGACTAAGTGATTAGATAGTAAAACCAAAACCTTATGCAACATTTATATCAAAAGTAAGAAAAGGTATCTATGGATCCCTAAACATAAGCAGGGAAAACAAGCTAAGTAAATGACGTTATCTACAAAGTATCAGTCTTTATGCTGGAGGACACAGGAAGCAACAAGGTGTCTGACAGACTTGAGAAAGTAAAATCCCAAAGTAGGCAACATGTATTCACTAAAAACACAGTTACAAATGGAAGAATAGCAGTTGAACCTAGAAGGAAGCTTTCCACAGTCCAACAGTGGTCAAGTGTAAGAGCCCTGTGGTTAAGTTCTCAAAGGGCTAGAGGAGTCCACTTCCATACCCACCAAACTCTCAAAATGATCAACCAGTGTTCCCTGTCAGGACAAGACTCCCCAGTGAGAAGACTCATCTGGAAGTAGGACCAAAACTGAACAGACCTGGAACAAAAACATAGGATGGAGAAGGTCCAAATAAAAGTGGGAGAAGGAAACAGAGCCAGGAAACCATATAAAGCAGACTGCCATGTTTTTTAATACTGCATGAGAACAAAAGAGGGAGTGCGCTATGAATTTAGAAAAGGTAATTAAAGCCATGCTTCTTTCTGCAAGTTCAAGAAATCTAATTTCACATGAAAATAATCAACAAAAGTACTGAAGTCAATCCTATAAAATAAAATTATTTTAAGAAAAAAAAGAATTAAGAAGAACAGCCCCACAGATAATGAAAGCAAGCCAGGAAGACATGACCACAGAGAATAACTGTAATTTCCTATTTCAAAATGAGAAAAAACATTTTTTAATGATATAAGATATTCAAAAACAAAAATAAGAAATGAAGCATCAGAACTCAAGGAAGAATAAGAACTAAAAGAACAATAACCACAATAGAAAAAGTCTTAAGAAAAGAGATGATGAAAGGAGGAAAATATGAAAAACCTAAAGGAAATAATAATGAAACATTTCTCAGAAACTGCTGAACAATGAAGAATGATGACAAACCAACATTAGATAAATAGGAAAGCCCAAACAAGGGAAAAAGAACAAATGCCAAAACTATAAGTTTCCTAAAATTAAAAAAAAAAAATTATATATACAGAAAGAACATACTGTATACCCATTAATATTGACCAAAATATCCAATAATGATGTATATACTATAAAAACTATTGACTCTTAAGGGAAAAGATCATTTGGGCACTAAAGGGAAAATAGCAAATGAGTTATAAAGAAAAATAGATTGTCAACAGTGTTTTTGACAGCAAAGCCTACTGCCAGAAGATAAATATTTAAGATCCTCAAAGCAAACAGGAGGCAAGGATTTTATATCTGCGAAAGTGACTTTTGGGTATAAAGACCACAGACAAACTTAACAACACATAAGAACTCGGAGACTATTGTTTCAACGAGCCCCTCCTGAAGAATCTCCTAGAAAATAGATTTCAGACAAAAAAAAAAAAAAAAAAAAAAAAACTAAAGACAGCATCATTAAGAACTGATCAAATATATGGGCCTCCCCTGGTGGCGCAGCGGTTGAGCACTGGGTTGCGAAGCTGCCCGCAGCCTCTGCAGCGCCAGTTCAATCCCTGGCCCTCGGGGAGGGCCCCACACAGCATGATAGACCTCTCCTGCTGTGCCCGCTGCTCCCCTCAGCAGTGTATTTTGTCACTCTGCCTGTTCTGCTCCCTGCTCTGGCTCTGGTGAATTCTCTCACCCTCCCGTGTTTCTGACTGTACCCTGTGCTTGTATAAATAAATAAATCTTTAAAAAAAAAAAAAGAACTGATCAAATATATAGTTATTTATAGACTATAAAACTAAATGATGATTAAAAGGGAAAAAGTAAATAATGGCTATAAGATCCGACAATTTAGACATAGCTATTTAAGAACTTGGGTAACAAACACATATAGTTTTCAATAGTAGTAGTACCAGGGGTAGTAGCTTTACCATCCTCAAACTGTTATATGACACAGAGAAAATGAGTAATTATTAGATATCCTAATTGTATACTCCCCTCTGTCCTAGAACCAGGGTTATTAGTGCAAAAGAAATGAGAAATAGACAGAATAAAAAGGAAACAGGATATAAAAATCCTGAATATGAACAGCCATTTTAAAGGCCGAGGTACGTTATCACATATATTTCCCAGCACTTGTCAGCAGTAAAGACCTAGAAACAATGATCAAAACAGAAGCAATGAGCAACCCCAATGGCCAGAATGCAGTCTTATCATTTCTTATCACAAAAAATAAGGGCCTCCTAAAGTAACAGCTGAGTCTAGTCCTGAGCAGGAAATAAACAAGATTACCCTAGAAATATCTTGTCACACCAGATAACAAGAAAGTTGTCAATAATTATACTAGAGTAACATCAAATGAGCTTACTTGGAAACTTAAAACTGATCAAAAGTGGGACAATTTTTCTGTTTCAGTAAAAGCAATAATTGCAATGGATTAAAACCTACCAAATATGCTTGAATCCAGGAGTTCACAAAAGGAAGAATATTTTAATTTCTTTTCCACCTTAAAAGGATGACTGGCAAGCAACTCATTATCTTGAAAATAAGAAATAAGAACGAAACAACCCAATCAAAAAATGGGCAGAAAAGCTAAATAGGCACTTCTCCAAAGAAGACATGCAGATAGCCAATAGGCACATGAAAAAATGTTCATCATCACTAATCATCAGAAAAATGCAAATCAAAACCACAATGAGATACCACCTCACACCTTTTGAGGATAGCTAATTAAAAAAAAAAAAAAAAAAACACGGAAACAAATGCTGATGCAGGTATGGAAATAAAGGAACCCTCGGACACTGTAGGAATGAAGACTGGTCCAGCCTTGGAAGCACTGTGGAGATTTCTCAAAGGACTAAAAATGGATCTGCTATATGACCAAGCAATGCCACTCCTAGGAATCTACCCAAAGAATACAAAAACAACTGACTCAAAAGGAAACCAGCACTCCTACATTTACTGTAGCAATATTTACAATAGCCAAGATATGAAACAATGTAAATGCCCCAAAACAGATGAATGGATCAAGAAGATGGAATATTACTCAGAGATCAAAGAAGATAGACTCATGCCATTTGTAGCAATATTGATGGAGCTGGAAGGGATTAGCTAATCAAGACAAGCCAGAAGGAGAAAGGTGAATACTGAATGGTTTCACTTATATGTAGAATATAGAGAAACCAAACAAAGGGTGAGACAAAGACAAACTTTAAAAGCAAACCTTGAAAGCTGACTGCAGATCTGAGGCATCCAGGAGGGTGGGATGAAGAGTAAGGGGATATGGAGGGGTAGAAACTGGGAGAGGTAGAGGGTGCACACAGGGTGCTTTGGTGTGGTGGGAGAGCAATGGTGGCCACACCTGAAAGTGGGGAAATGCCATACTGTCAAAAAAAATCAAAAAAGATGTAAAATAATGGTACTTCATTAAAAAAATAAAGAAAATAATAAAAAAAACAAGACTCTATCCAGTCTTTTTTTTTTTTTAAATGATCTGTACCACTAAGTAACCAAACAACACGTAAGCGGAAATGACTCTTTGTAAAAATAATTTAGCTAACAGATAAAAAGGATGTGATAGATAGATTTGACTATCACTGTCTTGTAACCTCATAAAACAGGCAATCAGATATTACATACTTCTTAATTTAAAACCAAACACAAAACTATTTATAGTCTAGCCATAAGGGTAGAACCTGCACCCAATTGAGCCTCAGTTTGAGCTGACAATCTATAATAAACACTGAGGTCTTAGGAACCTGCAGAATACATCATGAGTATGAAATCACTAAGCTTTAATCTGGAAAATGGTCTGAGTTTTTCAACAGACAAATTATATGGAAAAGAGATGAGGAAATAAAATAGATTCTAAGAAACTTAGAATTTTTGAAATAGGAAACACTAAAGAATATGGGATACACATTTGAATAATATACAATTTTAAAATGCAAAGATTCCATTAATGTCGAAGTCAGGGTAACAGTTACACTTGGTGGGAGGGAGATGTAGTTGGGATGGGGCATAGTAGGCACTTCTGAGGTGCCTGATAAAGTTCTATTTCTTGACTTGAGTAGGAATTAAAGAATAATCACTTTATAATATTTCATGAAGCTATACATTTTTGTTTCATTTTCTGTATCTCTAGTTTTATAATGAAAATAGTTTAATAAAGAATATACATTCAGGGCCTCCCCGGTGGCACAGCGGTTGAGCGCTGGGTTGCGAAGCTGCCCGTGGCCTCTGCGACGCCGGTTCGATCCCCGGCTGCTCCCTGGCCACCGGAGGAGGGTCCTGCATGGCGCGCAGACCTCTCCTGCCGTCTGCTGCTCCCCTCAGCAGTGTACTTCGGTCCTTCTGCCTGCTCTGCTTCCCGCTCTGGCTCTGGTGAATTCTCTCACCCTCCCACTCTTCTGACTGTACCCAGTGCATGTATAAACAAAAAACAAAAACAAACAAACAAATAAATAAAACATGCCTCTATAAAAAAAAAATATATATATATACATTCATATGTTATCTTTGATAAAGAAACTCAGCTTAGAAATTTTATTTCCCATGTCATACAGTTCTGTAATTATGACCTTTTAATAACAAGCATGTATTACTTTTACTTCTATTTAACAAAAAGGGTAAGGGGGAGTAAGCTGAAAAGCAACCAACCATTTGGTGCCTCTTACAACGGATGACTTCATTTGGCCTCTTTTGAAATACACGGTTGTAACTGGGATCTAGATTATATATTTACAACACACATACACATTCAAAAAAGAGAAATAATCATTCAATATCATATATTCATAATCAACATATATTATGCAGATACACTATAACAGACATGATCAAATTTACACTGCATATTTGCAAAGAAGTACCTAACAGGCACTTTGCTAGGGTTATGGCTTTCCAGGAGAGAAGTTCAGAAAGCTGGGAATAGGAGACTTGCTCCAACACAAACTGGCAAGATGCTGGGTTCAAACTCAGTGCGTTTATTCTCAAACATCCTTGAGCCTTTCTCCAATCAGCCAATCTGCCCCCCAAGGCTTAAGCAGGGAAGCCAAAGATCAGCAGACGACGGACACTTCAGGAGGACCTGTACTCACACTGGCAGCGGTGGGTAAGGTGGAAGCGGAGAAAATTAGAGTTTCAAAAACAGGAAGAGCCTTTCTTTGTTCTCTCTTGCCTTCAGAGCTAAGCATCCCTATACTACGAATTGAATGTTTGTGTCTCCCTCCCCCAAAACTCATATATTGAAGTCTAATTCCTAATATGATGGCATCTGGAGGTGGGACCTTCAGGTGGTGACTAGGTCACAAGAGTAGAACCCTCATAAAGGACTAAAGCCCTATAAAAGGGAAATAGAGAGCTCCCTCATCCCTTCTGCCAACACAGGCCACAGTGAGAAGACCCACTAATAAACCAGGAAATGAACTGAGCAAATACCAAACCCTCTGGTATCTTGATGGACTTCAGAGTCTCCAGAATTGTGAGAAATAAATTTGTTGTTTGTAATCCACCAAAACCATATAATCTTGTTTTAGAAACCAAAAAGGACTAAGATAATGCTAAATGTCCATAATGACTAAAAAAGTACAAATCGCAACCAGTTTGTCAGCATTATAAACAGAAACCTCTGAAAAGGCCGTGCCCTCACCAAACTAAACAGGGCTCAGTGCAAGACTTTTTAAAAATTTCCATCCCCTTTAAACTTCATTTTTCCTGGGCCTCCCTAGTGTTAAAGACACTGTGCTATCAAGCTATCGCCAGCCACTGCAGCATAAGTTCGATCCCCGGCCAGGGAGCTGAGCCACATGGCGCAGCAGACCTCTCCTGTCTCACCTGCTGCTCCCCTCAGCAGTGTATTTCAGTGAATCTGCCTGTTCTGCTCCCCACTCAGTCTCTGGTGAATCCTCTCACCCATCCAGCACCTCTGGCCTATACCCCAGTTCTTGTATGCATAAATAAATTTAATCTTTACAAAAATTAAATATTTTTCCTTTTCCACATAATATGTCTCAAGACAAGAACATCAATCTAATCTAAACATCAATCTAAAAGCAATACTTCAAGAAGTTTTAAAGTGTGTGGTAGCCACAGAAAGGGATGAAAATGTTATGTGTGCTTAGTTTTTATGCCCACTCCTACTGACCATGCAAAATTTAAACTAGTTCTCTAAAAACTAAGTACTCTTGGACGCCCCAAGCCATCCCCACCACTTCTCCTGCCTCTGCAGACCTCAATTACAGAGTGCATTACAGGGAATAAAATATGATCATAAGATAATGCTATATAAACACTAGTGCATTTATGTAGAATAAATGTCAAGGTAAAACAGGAATATTTATTTTCCATGAGGGAAATGGCTCTCTCTTGTGTCAATGCCCCAATATGCTGAATTGATTGTAGTTTCTACAAATCACTAAAATATTTCACAATCATCATTTCAGATGACTATGTTGTCATAATAGCAGAACCTATTATTGACCTTTCACACGGTCCAGTTTTCAGACATCCAGACTGCACAATCTCTTTCTTTAAAGGTTCTCGTTTCCCAGGACAGAGGCATAGCGGGGCATGGACAAGAGGCAAGTTGTGATTCCCAACAGAACATGCCATAGCAGACACACCCATTCGCTTGGCCTCCTGTCATTCCAGAGAAGCTAGACCCCAGATCTTTCCAAGGACCCTAATGTCCTGTCATTCAGTCCTTTCTGAAAGTTGCTTAAAGTGACATAAAGGAAGCTGTTAATTTACAGTCCAGTTCTTTTAATCTTGGTCAGCCAGATTTCTACAGACATCAGTTTATTTCACTTCATAATATATTAGACAAAACAACAGTATTGGAGTCAGCTCCAAGGCAGCAACTCACTCTCAGGGGTTCTGCTGACATTTATAAACTGATCCTATTTCTCTCTTGTGTTTTATGTTATCAGCTAAACCTGTCAACTTAAATTATTGCCTTATAACCAAATCAGAGTTATCTATTACTCTGGTATGTGTACATTTCTGAAGCTTTGCACCTATATCAAGTTTTGCAAGGGTAGAAAACAAGACCATAAATAAACAAATGGAAAACAGAATATGTTACCATTACTTTAGCAACAGAAGCTAAAAGTTAAATGCCTTACATGGAAAGCCACTAAAATGGCTGAATATATAGACCTTGCATACAGCAAAAGCTTGATACCAATACAGTCATTTGCACATTACCCCATCCTACAATCATTCTCTGGGCTCTGGTACCTCAGTGCACCTCTGTTTAAGAAAGTAAATTATTATTCCCAGGGTCTGTGACAGGTGGGTGGACGTTTGAAAAACTGGGGACATGATGTCAAATAGATCAGATTTACATCCACCCCATTATTTCACCAGCACAATGACTAAGAAACCAATTTCCCTTCAAGTGGTATGGTTAATGGTTACTCTTATCCAAAGACCACTGTGACCCAAACTGTGCAATAAAATATCCTCAAGAAATAAAAATGTTATTCATCTCTCAGGGCTAAGTTTGGCTCTTTAACCATCCCTTCCCTCACAATCTAAAAACAGGTTTTTCCCAATTTTTTTCTGCAATTTCATGTTACTAAATATATGCTACCGTTACGAACAAACCAACCACAGAATTCCTTTTTTCATTCCACGATATAGTCACATGCCACATAATCACATTTCCATTGCCCACAGACAGCAATGACAAGTCATCCCAGAACTCCAATTGCCTTGCGATGACGTAGCACACACTGCCAGTAAATTACAGGAGTAAAAAGAAGTCATGGATGACCCAGTTCCTCTTCCAAGATGCACTCCTGAATTCCAAGATGCCTTCCTATCCTAATCTTCTATGCTTGGAGAATAACATACTCCAAGTGTATGACGTTCACCCAACAACAAAATTACCTAACAACGCATTTTTCAGAACATAATCCCCATCAAGCAATGAATGACTGCACTTCAAAACGTAAGATGTGTAAAATCATGACATATATTTCAATTACCCTAAATTTCTATTATCTGATACCAAGATGTCCTCATTTTTTCACTTTTAGATACTTTATATATCTGATCATGGGCATCAATTAAATGTTTTCCATGACTTTCGATTAAAGTTCACAGTAGCGAAGACAGTGATTATAATTTGAATTTCTGTACCATTCCCAGTATGACAGCATACCCCCAGAGAGAATGCTGCTGATTGCAGGCTCAATGGAATGGAGGGGACACTTTGTGTTCTACAGAGATGCTGAGGCTTAGAAAAAAAATTATCACATGAGAGAACAGTCATCAAGTGGGACTGGTGTTTCTCTCATCAGCTTTCATAACTGAAATTCTAACAGGCCCAATTCCAGGAAAAGATCAGAGTCCCAATCTACAACAAAACTCCATCCAAACTGTTCTCATCTAGATTATGATTCAACCTTTTTCATTCTCTATAGGAATTTATTGACCTCACTTAGCTTTTCCTAACACCATATCCCTTAAGCCCAGAAACTGAGTCCTGACCACATTATCAAGGGAACTTTTGCCAAAGCCTTTTCTCTGAATAAACCTGCAATTATCCTGAAAAGACAGAGCAGTAGTGCTATGTGCTACGCAGGGGAACCAGAACAGTCATGTATGTGCTGGGATTTGAGAGCAATCAAAGAAAACAGAGGCCTTCCTGATGGTGCAAGGGGTCAAGACTCAGCATTATGAAGCTACTTGCAGCTACTGAAGCACAAGTTCGATCCTCAGCCAAGAAGGCGACCCATGTGGCAAAGGAGACTCTCCTGTCTGATCTATTGCTCCCCTCAGCAGTGTATTTCAGTCAGTCTGCTTATTCTACTCCCCTCTCTGTCTCTGGTGAATCCTCTAAACCCCCCCCCAATCTCTGGCCTGTACCCCAGTTCTTGTATGCATAAATAAATAAATAAATATATATATATATATATATATATAAAGACACTTCAATCCCAGTACCCACTCCCTTCACTCCCCAAAACTCTACTAGTTAAATTGCACTGTTAGAAAGTCATGTCTTTGGGCCTCCCTGGTGGTGCAGAGGGTTGAGCGCCGCACTGTGAAGCTGTCTGCAGCCTCTGCAGCATGGGTTTGGTCCCAGCCAGCCAGCCGGTGAGAATCCCACATGGCACGGCTGACCTCTCCTGTCTCGCCCGCTGCTCCCCTCAGCAGTGTATTTCGTCAGTCTGCCTGTTCTGTTCCCTGTTCTGTCTCTGGTGAATCTTCGCACCCTCCCGTGCATCTGGCCTGTACCCCGGTTCTTGTATAAATAAATAAATCTTTTAAAAATTTTTTGAAAAAAAAAAGAAAGTCATGTTTTTGGGTCAAATATTCAGCTTATTGCAGGTGAAATCACAAAATTTAGTACACATTAGGAGGAGGGGATGGCTGGGTGGGAGAAGTGGTATATATGTGTGTTTTTTTCCCATTGTCCTCATTCCCTCTAACATACCCCAAAAACCCTAAAGCACTGAACAAGTAGACACATATCTAGCTCAGGGATTTCGAAAGATTTTGTATGGGCCCAAGGCTACTTATACAATGAGGCTATATGTAAAATCTCACATTCACATTTCTGGGTACACACAAACAATATTTGGTTACTTACCATACACTCTCTTGTCTCTAATAGTTGACTAACCTGACCTTGTCTGAAAAAATTACAAAAAATTACAGTGGATATAATTGTAATTGACAAAAAAAATCCTGCCAATCTATATTGAGGTTTCTAGGGAATAAAAAAAAAAAAATCTTCACTTCTGGAATCAACTTAATTCTCCTGGAGCCCTATGGACTTGATTTTTACAATACAGGTCCTCAAGAAGCATCCTCTCACCTGAGCCTCCAGATTTCACCAGATCTGCCTCCTCTGTGCTTCTCTGCTGGAGAGATTCACAGCAGCAAGAGAAGGCATAACCCAAACTGAAGCAGCCATCTGATCAGGTACAGTTTCTCTGCTGAGAAGCTTAGCATCACAAACTGTATGCCAACAACTCATTATTCACAGTGCATGCAAAACCACAACCACATGGCAAACATACAATGCACAAATAAAATGTTGGGTAAGAAGTAATGGACAATCTGAGATCCAGGGCTTTAAGCTGGCAATGCCTGCAATTTTCACTTCTTAATTTTAAATTAGTGCAGCAGCAAAATATTGATCACCATGCAGCTATTTAAGAGACAGTGTAGGAGAGGAGGCTCTATTTCCCCATCAGCAATCAACTAAGGTAGACTAGCATCAGCCATCCACTTTTTGTCCCAGTGCTGTCTGATAAAACATTCCATATTGACAGAAATAGTCTACATCTGTGCTATCCATTACAGTAGCCCCTGGTCACACATGGTTATTGAGCACTTGAAAGGTGACTAATGAAACTAAGTAATTAATTTTTAAATTTTATTTAATTTTAATTAATCTAAATGTAAATGGTCACAAATGGCTAGGGACTACCACATTAAACAACACAGAAGCAGAGTTTCATTTCACAAGTGGCACATCCCCAGAGCGCTGTGAGGGACCAGTCAAATAAATAGTGGATAGAAAAGGGCTCAAATTTGAGAGGCACAAAAGGTAACCCAAAAACATACTGGAATCCTGTGGCGTTGTAGCAGAGGACCCTCAAGAGGACTCCAATCTGGTTTACAACACTGAGTACCTCCTGCCAGTTCTAATTCAAGAGACTCTGAGCCAAGGAGTAAACAAGAGCAGTGGCTCTCCAGAGGAATCAGATAGGAGACCAGGGATCCATTAGTACCACCTCTCTTCTGAGGACAGGAATTATGGGTAATTCTCCTCTCTCCAAAGCTAATTGTTACAATAGATACTTACTCCCTGAAATAAAAACGCTCAAGGGCCATCTCTATAATTGAAAGGAAGGCTGAGTATAATTGAATGCAAACATAAATAGTGGATAAAACAAGTACAGAATACACTTCCTCCTAAATAATCCAGATAACCCATTCAGAGATGGAGAGGGATGCAGTGGAAAATATACTAATGAGGGGCAAAAGGATAATGGTGGTGGCAAGAAGAATTAATGGAAAATTAAACTCTACTGAAAAGCTTCTTAAGAGACTGAAATCAAAAGGTTCACCAAAGAAAATCTCTTCATAATCACTTTATTCATAAACAGCCTGTGGTTTCTGAAGTCTGATGAAGTCTGATGAGGAGTCATCTCCATTACAAAATATACACTGATTATACTACCATTTTCCTATGCCAACTTCAAAGTCTTCAGAAAATAAAGAAAAAAGGGGACAGGAAAATCTGAGATGTCTACTTTCTCTCCAGAGCCACAAGTAACATCTCTCAGCAAGTTTTCCTAGGCTTATATTTACACTTTGGATCTCAAACAAACAAACAAAAAAATTCTTACATAACTGAAGGCTACCATCTTCAGTGGGAGGTCAATGCATGTTATTGCACTTGGCAATAGGTTGTGAATGATATATTTGTCTCCAAATAAAGTTACACAAAAACACAAAACTTTCTGGATACAGATTTTACCATCCATTGGACACATTAATGAAAACAGTTAAACAATGGAGGCCTCCTGGTGGCACAGGGGTTAAGAACCCAACCCATGAAGCTCAAAGCTCATGGCAGCCACTGCAGCACGAGTTCGATCCCCGGTGGAGCTACTCACATGGTGCAGCAGACCTCTGCTCTCCTCAGCAGTGTATTTCAGTCGATCTGCCTATTCTGTTCCCTATTCTGTCTCTGATGAATCCCCTCACCACCCCAAAAAAACTCAGGCCTGTACCCATTCTTATACCCCATCTTAAAAAAAAGAAAATAGTTAAACAATGTATTAGGCTTTTATTAAAAAGTCAACATATATCCATTCATTTTCTCATTGCCACAACACATACACTGTGAACACAAACTGGTTGTACCAGATAAAAAGCTGTGGGCTAAGGTTGCTAGTTGGATTATGCCAAATCCTAGTCAGAGTTTTTGACCTTAATCTGACTCCCATTTTGTAACTGCCTAGAGCCAACCCAACAGAAAAGATACTTGAGGAAGGCAATCTAAAAAAGGGGTCCTTTCTCCAGCCTACAATGGGTATTCTATATCATTCCTAGATAAAACAAAAAATGCTCACTAGATATGCCCCCTAGAAGACAAACTTTTTTGTTTGTTGAATGCTGTTTTCTTGTATGCCCTCAGATTGTGTTCAGGGCCTATATAAGAAACAGACTAAAAAAGATTATTTCTGAAAAAATCTTAAAGACATTATGCAGAAGATGGTTTAATGTCTATAATAAAAATGCCTTTAGATCAGTTCTTACTTGTACCAGGAAAAAGTTTCTTTCTCAACAGACAACCAATATAATTATTGGCTATTTTATTAGATGATAAATACATGATTCATATTTCTCTTTTTCTCTTGGCTGCCAAGATGTTCAGAATTACATTTAATATTTAGATGCTGTAATCCAAGTAGTCAAGGTGGTTACTATATTTGTTTCCCCCAATCCCACTCCCAAAGAGTTTAAATTAATTTTAATCACTATTTAAGCACTTTTTACACACACACACTTTCCTAAGAGCTACTTGAAGTCCTTTTAATTAGTGGGGAGCCTTATAAAAATACTACCACACTATGAGCACAGCATTAACCACTGTTATCTCAATACAGTGTCACTGACACAGTTCACTGATAAATTTCTGTCCTAAGACAAATATTCAAGAGAGCCTGAGCAAAATGAGTGTAGGCAGGCAGCGGGAAAGGAGGCAAGCAACAGGACACATCATCATCCCTCAGGAATAACATGGCTAGGGGAATGCCCGCTCAGAAAGTAGTAGATTGGGATTACAATATAAATTCTAGACAGGGCAAATATTACCTTTCTCAGATAAGAAAACACATGACAAAGAGCTCAATTAACCTGCCCCAGACCCTGGCTTTCTCCACTGTATCACACTGCTATGCCATGAACCACTGCTGTGAAGATAAACCTAGATGGGGAGGGTGGGCACACCTATTAAAAAAAGAATACCCCCCCCCACCCAAATCATTGTCACTGCAGACTAGTTAACATGATTTCTAACCTTTAAGGGTCTAAGGAGGATAGGGACAGGAAAGAGGAAACTACCAGTTACCAATTACCTATTAGAGCTAGGTACTAGAATAAATGCTATACATATCTTATTTCCTTTTCACCACAATCAACTAGTCCAACACAACAAATATTCACTAAACATCAAATTACCAGCTATTTTGGATCCTGGACCTATAATGGTTCCTTCCTGAAGTAACAGACTGGTGGCAGAACTGGGTCTCCAATCCAGGTCTGTCTGACTTCAAAAACTTCTTCCACCACCTGACACTTTCTCTGTCTCTGACCCAGGATGAGGATATGCTGAGCCTGACAGCACTTCAGAAACAACTAAATCCTGTCAACACCTCTACTGCCTACCCCCCAAAAAGCCAATGGAGGCCAAACAAAAAAGTCTGACTTAATGCCCTTTGACATAAAGACCAAAGTTCAACAGAGCTATTGGTGAGCTGGTAGAATAACTGATTCCCTAGGAGCTGAACAGCTCAATCCCTTTAGCCAAAAACTCTTCCATCATTTCCTCCTGCCATTCTTAGCAGGCCTGGCACTAGTGCACACTTCAATTACTGAACTGAATTTATCTAATGTTAGGTTAAATGTTAGTATCCATTCCTTGCTATGCAGGAATGGATTCCTCTGGGGATCAGTGGGAACACAGATTAGATTTCCAACCACATCTTTATCAATCATGCTCATCAGGATCCTAGTCAGAAAGCTGGTAATAAATTAAAGGTCAATTGACCAGCCCCATCAGGCAAAGAGCTCCTGCTAAGTAAAAATCAGAGCCTTTACTGCCTCCCAAACCACAAGAACACTAAGGACGAGGATTCCCAGACAATGTAGTATGGCAACCCAGTTGAATAGACACTGATAAAGTATTCACTGAGTATAGGCACTGAGTCAGGCTGACAGGGGTTCAAGGATTCAAACAACAGACACCAACTACTTCTGCACCAACTACAACGAGGGGTATGTAAGGCAAACCCATAAATTATTATGAGACTTCATGTGAGTTATGTGAGAGGCTGGGGGGAGAGAGGATATGAGTATGAATACCTGCCACTGGGAGAAAGTAGAGAGAAGAAAATGCAAATGAACCTTTAAGGTTGGGGACAACTTTCTGTCCACCTTTTTCTTGCTTCAGGTTTTATGTTTTCTGATTACTACAGAAATATATATTCTATTTTAAAAATCAAATTTACAAGCATATATAATCATCCTATAATTCCTATAATCATCACTTCTCTTCAAGAGTAATCATTAACATGGCACGGTTTTCCAACTTTTTATCTCATACATTCATAAGCATTTATTACTAATAATTTTCTCCAAAATGGAAACCACACACACACACATATATAGTTGTACAACATTTCCTTTTGTCATCTAGCAGTATGACTTCAGTATCATTCCGTTTCAGCATATGTACACTACCTCATTTCTCAAGTCTCACAGCATCCCACTGCAATGGATATATGTCACTACTATTTTAACTGGTAGAAATTATGCAGGATAGGAGGCGTGGCAAAGAAGCAACAGAGAAATGGAAAAGAAGCTTCACAACAAAAGGCAAGAACACAAGCAGGGAAGAAGGAAAGTCCAGGGCACAACTAGTATCAAAAAATGAGGTGAGTGTATATAGAATAATAGTAGGAGACAAAAGGTAAAGAAAGAGGTTGTAGGGTCTCACAGTGTCGGTTGGGAAGTTGGCCCTTAACTCTCTAGGTAGTAGGGAAGTATTTCAGTTTCTTTGGGAAAATAATGTGCTAGTAAAATCATGTTATGTTATAAAACAGTGGCTTAGACAGACTGAAGCAGTAACTTAAGACAGTGGCTGGAGTGAGAGACACCTAAAATTGGGGAAATTAGGCAAGGAATCATAATTCACTAAGAAGTTGAGGGATACCAGTAAGAGGGAGCAGTGGGAATGAAAACAAGTGATGGGACATGGTAAACTAGGTGGGGGTTAGGGGACGAGAATAAGGGAAAAGAAGCAGCCAAAATTTCAAGGTGAGGTAAGAGGGAGAATGATGATACCACGATTAAACAGGAAGAATGAATTCTGGATGAAATTATCATGAATTTTGTTTAAATGAGTGTGTAGCACCAATGGAACAGGTGGATATGTATTACAAACAGCTGAAAATACTAAATGGGAGATCAGGGGGTGAGGCTTAGGCTGAAACACAGGCTTAGGAGTCATCTGCATGGCAATGAGGGTTGAAGGCAGAAATCTGAGGCAGAAAGAAGAAAATGGATTATTTATGAAAGCCTTGATAAACAGCTACATCTGAAAAGTAGGAGGAAGAAAAGGAATCAGGAAAGAGGTAAGAAATGACTCCAGTGAAATAACAGATGCAGAAACAATTTGCCAATTTATCTACATAAATGAATTATTAAAATAATAATAAATTAATATATGTACAGACTTTCTTCCTTCCCCTCTCTTCCAACTCCAATTCCCAGGCCTAGCAATGAGGCAGCACCAGCCCATAGCCATCTCTTCACTCCTAAATCCTAACAGTCCATGTCTTTCCCTATATGACAAAAAAGAAGTGGGAACCAAGGGAACTGACAACAAGTGTCTTGGAAATGACAGGCACCATGAGGTCCATGTTGTGTGGGGAAAAGTAAGATTATAAGGACACTGAGAGACTCCAAGAACCAAGATAGGACTGAAGGGCCATCAACTTGGCTCCCTGAGGTGAAACAATAGGCTTATGGGAATTGGGGAGCAGGGGATGGACCAGAGTGAGGGACAGTCAGATAATTTTAAGTCCTGGAGGAAGAGAGAATTTTAAGAGTGAGTGGAAATGTAAGACAATGGAAGAGAGCTGCCAGAAATAGGGGAAGGCAACAGAAGTGGATATGAACCCTGAAGTTTCTCAAGACACACAAGGAACTGGACTAAAGAGAAAACCCTTCCCTTCTATACTAAGCTCTCAAACAATGGAAATGGGGAAATCCTCTTCAAGGAAAAGGTTACAGACTATCACCTCTGTGCCCCATGAGTCTCCCTCCAGCAACATCCAGCCACCCATCCACTTCCAGGCACCCACTCTCTTCCTACACGCCAGCTGAGATAACAGGCATCCATGTCTACCACAACTTGGGACCTCCCTACTGCACCACTGTACCTCTGTCTATTCTTTACCATCTCCATGTTGAGTGATTATTAAGCCTGCCAAGCAGCTCTCTAGAGCTCAGACTCCTCTGAAAAGATGACACAGAATTCTGACCCTCTGCTTCCTGCCGCTGCTCTGCCTATAATGGTTCTTTCATTCACCTGTAGAGCAAACATTTGCTGACTGCTGACTAGGTGCCCTTTCCTTTTGTCATTTCTCCAACAAAGAATAGTGAAGTGAAAAACATGGAACATTTTCAAAATCCAAACCACTCCTTGTAAGTTGATTGGCTGAGAATAAAGCCTTTCTAATAAGTTGAGATTTCACTCCCCATGGGAACACAAATGCCAGCTCATTCTACCTAAGAACCAGAGTGTAACTGCTGGTATCAGTCCACCAGCCCATCCAGCTCCTGTTCATCAGTTCAGTCTCCTGAACAATTTCCTGGACAATAACAGAAAGGGTTGTCCTGAAGAAATCTGTCTCCAGGCTGTTCTAGCTGGGCTTTCTGTGACGGGTAAGTCCAGATGCCCCTCCAAGGGAAGACTTGCTTCAGTTAGTAGGCACCCTGACTGCAGTGTCAGCTCCTTTAGGGTCTGTCTCACCTGCAGAGAACTACTTTGGTCAAATGATAACCTTCTGTAGACACATGTAATAGGCAATTATGCCAGGCACAGTAACCCTAACCATTTGGGATTAATGTGGGATAATCAAAAGGACTATATCCCAGGAACTCCCCTCTGGGATGGCCACAGCATCACCGGTTTGACTTCTTTCTCTCTCAAGCTCTGCTTCCTCCCTCTTCCTTCAAAGAGTTGATCCCTAATAAATATACCACACTCCAGCCTCAATGCAGTGTTTGCTTCATGAGAACATAACCTACAATTCTTACCAAAAACTTTTCAAACTTGTGCATCTGCTGTAAGTTCTGTTTGTGGTCAGACTCCAAGCTCTGGGAATGGAAGTTCTGACTCCCCACTCTCAGAGGAGGCCTGTGTTTCCACATCATAGTATACACAGACGTTATCAGATGGGGTGTCCCTAACTTCTCTCACTTCTAAATGGATGGAATTTACCTTTTCAGGAACCTTAGCGCTTACCTACTATCTGCTAAATCTTCCACCTGTTCCTTTGTCCCTTGTACCATTAACATTTATACATAGTCTCTAGTTTGAGGTGGATGAACTTTGAAAACATTGTGCTAAGTCAAAGAAACCAGACATAAAAAGTCATCTATTGTATGACTCCATTTGTATGAAATATTCAGAACAGGTAAACCCATAAAGATAGAAAAGAGCTTGGTGGTTGCCAAAGGCTAGGAACAGGGGAAATAGAGAGTAACTGTTTAATGGGTATGGGGTTGCCCTTTAGGGTGATGAAATGTTTTTGGAACTAGAGATGGTGATTGTGACTATATATTAAATGTCACTGAACTACTCACTTTTAAATGGTTAACTTTATATTACATGAATTTCATCTCAATTTTTTAAAAAGATGGAGAAAAGAAAAACCTCCCTACACTCCTTCTAGGTACTACCTTTTCTCATTTCATTCCCTTATGTTGAGAAATTTCTCAAGGATTATCTACACTTGCATATATAGCAGGTCCTTGAACAACATGGGTTTGAACTGGCCCAAGTCCACCCATACGTGGTTTTTGCCCTATCTGTGGGTTTCACATTCATAAATCCAACCAACCACAGATGGACGAAAGACCATACGGAATTCCAGCTGCACAGGAGTGTCAGCACCCCTAACTTCCACATTGTTTGTGGGTCAACGGTACCTCCTTACCTCCCATTCATTCTTCAGCCCATTCCATTCTACTCCCACCCAGTGACAACCACTAATGCTTCTTATACCTCATGTCAAGAGACTTCATGGCAGCACCTGACACAGGAGACCAGTATCTCGGGCTTAAATTACTCTGCTCTGTCTGTCTTGAGATTCCACAACTCTGATTCCTTTGTACCTATGGAGTCTTTCCTCCAGATTTTTTTGCCAGCTTACCCTTCCATTAAGCATTGAAATTTCTCAGGAGTCAGTCCTTAGCTCTCTTCTGGGACCGGCCTCTCTCTCTCCGCTCTCCTCTCTCTCCCTTTCTCTCTCTCTCTCACAAATGTATAGAAATAAAACTAGAAGAATCTAATGGATAATAAAATATAGTGCAAAGCCTATAAAATTAAACCGGCTTGGTAACTGGCACATGAGCAGACAGAATTAGCAATGGGATAGGAAAGAAAATTCAAATATAGACCCAACTGCATATGGAAATTTAGTACCCAGTAAGGATAGCATCTCAAATCTGTGGGGAAAAGACAGACTTTTTAATAATTGTCGTTGTGATAATTTAACAGACATATGGAAAAAGAAAATTAATTCCATTCCTTATAGCTACATATCAAGATAATTCCAAACAAATCAAATATTTAAATGTGAAAATTTAAACTATATAAGTACCAAGAGAAAACAGAGGGGAATTCTTATTATAACCTGGGAATATTCAATAACTTTTCTAATTATGATTCAAAATCCAGAAGCAGTAACAAAATATCAATATAAGTATACAAAAATAAAATAAGCTATAAAAATTTTAAATAGATTGGAAATATTGTAAGAGAATGACAAACCGGAAAAAAATTTGTGACTTACTTATTATAAACAAAGTGCTAATATCCTTAATATATAAAGCACTTTTAAAAATGAAGAAAAAACCAGTAGGAGGTAGAAAAAGTAACAGGAGATATGAACAGGCTGCTCACAGTTCACGGCCTCCCCTGGTGGCGCAGCAGTTGAGCTCTGGGCTACGAAGCTGCCCACAGCCTCTACATCGCCAATTCGATCCCCGGCCGCAGGCGAGGGTCCCACATGGTGCGCAGACCTCTCCTGCCGCCCGCTGCTCCCCTCAGCAGTGTATTTCGTCAGTCTGCCTGTTCTGTTCCACACTCTGGCTCTGGTGAATTCTCTCACCCTCCCGCGCTTCTGACTGTACCTAGTGCTTGTATAAATAAATAAATAAAAATCTTAAAAAAAAAAAAAAAAAAAAAGCAGGCCTCCCCTGGTGGCGCAGCGGTTGAGCGCTGGGTTGCCAGGCTGCCCGCAGCCTCTGCGGCACCAGTTTGATCCCCGGCCACAGGCGAGGGTCCCACATGGTGCGACAGGCCTCTCCTGCTGCCTGCTGTTCCCCTCAGCAGTGTATTTCTTCATCAGTCTGCCTGTTCTGTTCCCCGCTCTGACTCTGGTGAATTCTCTCGCCCTCCCACGCTTCTGACTGTGCCCAGTGCTTGTATAAATAGATAAATAAATCTTAAAAAAAAAAAAAAGCTCAACTTTGCTCAAATATGACAAAGATAAAATGAAATATGACAAAGATAAAATGAAACAATAGTAAGAAACCATGTGTTAATTTATCAGATTATCTAAAGTATATCTGCAGGTAAGACTATAGGGAAAGGGGCACTTACATCTACTGCTGATGGAAATGCAAAATGATACAACCCATATGGAGGGGAATTTAACAGCATTTAATAAAATTATAATCGCATTTTACCCTTTGGCCAAAAGTCCTCTAGGAATTAATTCCAAAAGCATATTAGCAACAATATAAATGAGTAGAAAAGTGAACTCTTCCCCATAGCTTCCAAACAGAAACATAGCGTGACTGACACCCTATGAGTTCAGCCTTGGGTCCCTAAGCAGAACACCCCATAACTAGTGCCTGGACTTCTGTCCAACACACCCTGTGAGGTAAGTCACTAACCTTGTGACAAATTGTTAGATGGCTAGAATCTGCAATATAGTCCTACAGGTGTGAGAAAGGGCTAAGACCCAATGAAGGGAATAAGTCATTTGTAGGAGACCTCAGGTCATCTAGTTCACTTGTAGCAGCAGGTGGGCAGAAACAGAGACTTAAAAAGTTAAGGTTCTTGAGGCAAGCTTTCTCCTAGTCAGATCATCCAGTGAGGGTGGGAATGTAGAAGGTGAAGAAGGTGGTCAAGGCAGAGAGGCCACTGGCAGGCTATATTGCTAATGAAGAGCATAGGATCACTGAGACTCAGATTTACACTCAAGCATCTTTAAGTACTTTGCTTTCTTTTCCTTTCCTCCTTTTTTCTTCTTCTTTCCTGAATACTCAAACTGACTTTAAACTGCATGGCCTTAAAAAAAAAAAAATTTCAACAAAAATGTAGCCCGTTATTTGGTACAAATTTCTCCTTTGTAAGTTTTCCTTTTATTTAAGTCTATTTCTGCAGATAATTGAACCCAACTGTGATATTTGAATAGTTTTAAGAAAGGATATTATGTTTTCCTTGCAAAGGGAGGGGACCCTTGCCCTCTTCCTTAAGACAGGCAAAATGGAAGGGGATGCAAGATGCTCCACTGATGCTCTGCTTATTTGTCTCCAAAAGGAAACTAGTCCCAGGCCCAGGCCCAATTCCTGTGCTTAGCAAGTCTTTGTTGAGAGCGCACCACAGGTGTGTTGGGCACCACACCAAAAACAGAAAGTAAAACCAGAGCATCTTTGGGCTGAAAACAAGGGGAAATCGGAAAACAACAGGAGGTAGAGAGTGCAAGACACAAGGGAAATATCCTGTATCCTACAGTTTTGTTGCTCCAGAAGACTTTATTCAGGCCTCACATCAGTGTGACTCCATTCTTTGGGAAGTGTGTTCTATCGAGGTTTTAAAATACATTATGAGGCAAATCAAGTTCCAACACAGGAAAAAACAGATGCTACTAAACAGGCACTGCCCACAATCCTCCAGTGCTCAGTTGGATCCGTCTCTTTTCCAACATTCCCCCAGTTCTTACACCTGAAAAGGTGCTGACAGTACAATTCTCCACCCAATACTGCCTCCATAAAATCCACATAGCAGTTTCTGGCACAGGCATGGAGTTGTGTAAGAGACTGATGTTCCAGGGAGATCCTCAGCACTCTGTTTCCATCCCTTGCCCGTAGCACTGCTATCCTCCACACATTATCCTAAGGTATTTTTTAAATACATACTTTTAACTATGCATCAGAGAGTGTTAACTATGCCATGTATATTTTTTTCTTCAGTTTGTCCTAAATGTAATCCTCTTGAAGTCAAGCACTATTGTCGGGTTCTACTGACCAGGATCTGCTGGGCCAGTCCATATTACCACTATCTTTACCCTTTAAGTTTTCAGTAGTTGGCACAGAGGAGTTCAACACATATTCGTGATTAAATGAGCTTTCCTTCAGCAGTTTTACTTTTCCAGATTAAAGAATCCCAGGTTTCCTTTATTGTCTTCACATCTATATACACTACATCTGTCATACTTAACCAGCCAGCCTGGATTATGAATTTAAACACTGAGAGTGGGAGGGGCCTCTCTCATAAATAAGCCCTCACCCTCAGGACAAACCATTTCTGACAGGAAAATAGCAAATGATGACATCTACCTGCCGTTCCTGCTGGCGGGTGAGCACAGTGGTAGAGCACAATTTACTTCTGACATAACTCTCATTTCCAAGAGAGTTAAAGTAGAAAAGAAACAACAGGAGTCATTTGTCCCATTGAAATGGGAAACCACAAGAAATCTCAGAAGAGAAAAGGAAGGCCCAAACACAAAACCTTTGTGTTGCTAAATGACAAAAGAGTAATGTAGAAAAATTCATTCTTTCATTCACTAACAAATGTTTATTGAACACCTGCTAAGGAGCTAAGCACAGTTGTGGGCCTTGAAGATCCAGATGTGAGTGAGACAGATCAAAATCTCTATTCTCTCAGAGTTTAGAGTATAGTTTGGAATCAGATAATAAACAACAAAAGTGAAATGTACAATATTACATAACAAGTGTTAGAGCAAAATAATGTAGGAAAATATGAAAAAAATGTCAAGTGAAAAAACTTTCTGAGATGGTGTCTTGAAAAGGCCTTGTTTGAGAAGGTCACCCTTTTTCTGGTTGTTTCTGGAGTAATTTTAGATTTACAGAAAACTTACAATGATAATACAGAAATAATACAGGATAATACAGAAATTCCTGTAAGTCCTGTAAATCTCTTGCCTAGTTTCAGTTCCCCTAACGTTATCTTAAATTACTGTGATATATTTGTCAATATTAAGAAACCAACATTTGTATACTGTTAACTAAATTCCAGAATATTCACGTTTCACCAGTTTTTCCATTAATATCCTCTTTCTGTTCCACCAAACAATTCAGAATACCACATTACATTTAGATGCCATGTCTCCTCTGGTCTAGATCACCTCTTGGTCTTTTGTTATTTATCACAACCATGACAAGCTGAGGAGTTCTGATCAGGTATTGGATCTCTCAATTTGGGTATGTCTGATGTTTTTCTAAAGATAAGATTGGAGTTATTGGTTTTGAGGAATACACAGAGGTGAAGAGTCCTTGTTCTCACATCATATCAGAGGTAACTCATAACCACATGGCAGCTCCAGTGATGTTATCCTTGGTCAAAGGTAACACTAGGTTTCTGCAGTGAAAAGTTACTATTTTTCCCTTTCTATAAGCCATTCTTTAGAAGTGAATCACTAAGTCCAGCCCACACACAAAAGATTAAAACCACCTTCTGAAGGAGATTTATCTTTTATCTCCCGTTCATTCATTCAACCATTCATTCAATAACATGTCTATATGAGTTCAGATTCATGTATATTTATCTTATACTTCAGGTTATAATCTAATTCTAAATACTTATTTTGTTGCTTTACTCATTCCAGCTTTTGCCACTGAAAGAGAAGGTCACGTCTGAGTAAAGAACTAAGGGAGCTGGCCACAAACCTGCCTGGGAAAAGGGCACTCTATGTCTCAAGATGTGATAGGCCCAGTGTGTTTGGGGAACAAAGGAGACAAGGTGACTGGTGGAGCGGGAGTAAGAGTGAGACCACTCGCAGATGAAATGACAGAAGAAGTGGTGAGCCACTACACAGGGTTGCAGGACATGGAAAAGACTCTGATTGTTACTTCATATGAAAAGGAAAGTCAAAGAATATTTTTGATCCTTGCTGTTGTGTTGAGAACTGACTACAGGCAATACAGGAGGAAGATGGAGGCCATTAGCAGCCTACTACAATAGTCCAGGTGAGAGATAATGGTAGCCACAGCAGTCATGAGAAGTGGTCAAATTCTGGATATATTTTTTGGGTTATATTTTGAAGACATAGGTGTTAGGATTTACTATCAAATAGAATGTGGCAAAAAAAACTGAGTCGAGAATGGCTATGAGGATTTTGGCCTGAGTAACTAAAAGGATAGAGCTGGCATTAACTGAGGTGGGGAAGGTTACAGTTGCTCAGGTTTTGACAAGTTTGAGATGCCTATTAAATACCCACATAGTGGTATCCAGTGAGCAGATGGCTAAATGGGTCTGGAGTTCAGAGAAGTATAGGCTGGAGATTTAAAAAACCTTGGAGTCAACAGCATATAGAAGTATAAAGCCATTAAACTAGATGATCACCAAGTATATAGAGAGAAGAACAGAGGTCCAAGAACTGAACCTGGGGGCACTCTGGTGCTGAGAGAAACAAAGGTCTTTTCAACCACTATTTAATTAGAGATAATTTAGCAAGTTTTCTTTCCATCAACTATGTCCCTCATTCTGCTCTGAAGCCCACAGCTCTCAGGTATCAATATGTATCCCTTCACCCTCACCGATTTGCTCCTGTGCTGCTATACAAGGGTCTCCATCTTAAGACACTCATCATGGCCACCATCCCTTTGCAAGCTCCTTCACCTTTCTAGAAAACCCTTCTCATTTTACCTCATCAAATGTCAACTTTTTCAGGCCCAACTAGCTTACTATCTTCTTCCTGAGCTTTAAGTACTCTGACTCACAATGATATTACTCTCCAAAGAACTTCTAGCACTCCCATGACTGCCACCCTTGAACCTCTATAACACCTGCCTCTATACGATCAGATGTTTATCATTTATTGACTTGTGTGGCTAATTAAATTTACCTACCTAGCTTGCAGCCATACATACTGCAGTTTCCTTTAAGTAGCAGAAGCGCATCTCCGCCTTTTCTGCTCCCCAACAATAGCCTGGCACAAGTTACTACTATATAGTAAGTGTTATCCAATAAGTTGGCAAGCTCCTTGAGAGACCCTGCATTGTTTCTCTCCCCACACCCCCCGCCCCCAGGGCTGAGCTGCACACAAGTGGTCAGGCACTTACTATCTGCTTACCATCAAAGAAATTGATGACAAAGCCCCTGGGAATTCTATAGTCTTGGCACAAAACAACAAAAAATGTGTGCTCAGAACTTGCTGCCCTGTCTCCCCTAAAGTCAGCTATTTGCTGGTCAGGGAAGACATATCCAAGGACATACAAAGGAAGTCCCAGGACTCCAGTGTGTGGTATAGAACAGAGGTGAGAGATACTCAAAATGTTATTTAACCAACCTAAACAAAAAGTTATCCCAGGGCCTCCCTGGTGGCGCAAGGGGTTGAGCACAGCACTGTAAAGCTATCCTGCAGCCTCTGCAGCATGAGTTCGATCCCCGGCCAACCAGGGAGCTAACCCACATGGGCAGCAGACCTCTCCTGTCTTGCCAGCTGCTCCCCTCAGCAGTGTATTTCAGTCAATCCAACTGTTCTGTTCCCCGCTCTATCTCTGGTGAATCCTCTCACCTGCCCCCACACCGCTGGCCTGTACCCCAGTTCTTGTATGCATAAATAAGTAAATCTTTTTTTTTGTGGGACCCTCGCCGGCAGGCGGGGAACAAACCGGTACTGCAGAGGCTGCGGGCAGCCTCGCAGCCCAGCGCTCAACCTCTGTGCCATCAGGGGAGGCCCCATAAATAAGTAAACCTTAAAAAAAAAAAAAAGTTATCCCAGCTGACATGCTGGCAAAAGACTCGGAAGGGATAAGTATTTCTGTTTAGTGAATCTTGTCTCAGAACATAGCACATAAAAATATATACAAGGATATTCACTGTAGAATAATTTATTACAATGAAAAATTGGAAACCACCTCAAAGTACAACAGTAATAATCAATTAAGCATAATTTGGCACAGCAATACAATTGAATATATAAGACCAGCACCTGACAAATGTTCATTCTGTGCCTGACGATGTACTGGAGGCACCAGCTCTCAAAGCTGTGCGAAACTGAGCTCTCATAATCTAAAGAGAAAGCATGGCCTGAAAATACTATATATAGAATGAAAGCACATTTATGAAAACAACTGGAATAACATAAGCCATAATGTTATCTTTACATTTGGACATTGGGATTTGGGTGGTTTTGTTGTTATTGTTTCTCTTAGAGCTTTTCTATGTTTTCTAAATTTTCTGCTTTGAAAACATACTTTGTCAGCAGGCAAAAAAAAAAAGCCATTTTAAAAACAAACATGTAAGAGCCAAAAAATCTCAACTCCCTAAGCATCTGACTGCTAGAAGGCTTCTACTTTCTATATAAAATGTAAATATCTGAAGATCGAATGTTCCCCTCAGCCCCATCCACACACCCAAGACAGAGAGAAAACTAGTATAACTGTAAGAAAGACCTTCCTGAAGATCATGTTCTGTTGGCTTCTTGCCCTGGAGTTATCAGCATCCTTTAAGACATATAATTAGATGCTCTGTAAACATGAAAGGGAAGGCGCAAGCGTGGTGAACTTAGAAGGCACAGATGACACTGATGCAATGATATCACCCAACCCCGGCCGTCTTTCCTCTCCTGTCTCTAGGCCTTGTACACACCAACTGTTGTGGGGGAGAGGATGTCCTGAACGATCTCCACAAATTCAGGTTTTATGGACTCCACCCTCACCCCAGTCCAGAGATCAAAAGACAAATCCCATAATATCATCACCACCGAAGGGAGGGTTGCAGGGAACTGAGGGTGGATTCAAGTAGCCAGGCTCCATTTAACCAGAGACATGTAGGAGGGTTGTTGGTTTTTCACCGGCCCTCAGTGTACTATTGGGGGTCCCAGCTCAGCACAACTGGTAAGACGCATTCACCAATATAGATCTCTCTTTCTCCTGGGTTATTCCTCTTCATTTCCCCTTTTTGTAAATAAACACTTTATTAACCTTTTTGTGTGTGTGCTTGCAGCTGAGTCTCATTATAAGTCCCTTTAAGCTCAGGTGAGGACCCACACTCAGGCCAAACATGAGTTGCGCTGTAACACAACCAAGCAGCTTGCAGAACAAACTGCTGACTCTGTGCACCACAGCATTCATCTTTTGCTTTTTTCTTTCCTTTCTTCCTCTTCTTAAAAGGTGATCCTGCCTTTCAGCAAGTACAATGCACCACCACAATGAACCAGCCTTCCAGTCTGCAGAGAATCATTGAGAGAACGAATTTGAATAATAAAAGCCAGAACAAGGCAATCCCTTGGAGAGAGACTGAGTGTAGTACCTTCAATTTAGAACCTCATTTCAGTGGCTAATGCAGTCGTTGGAGACATTAGCCTAATTTTTGCCAGGAGAGTCCAGCAAGCAATACAGCGGTACTAAACATGGGCACAGAGGGCCCTGCTCATCTCAAAGACAGAGTGCGGAGAATGAAATTAGCGGCACTGCACTTCTGTGCAAAGGAGAGCAAATCCCCACTCCTTCCCCCCATTTATCACCAACCATATTTAAAATGAAAAAACACAGGAATGTGTATGAGAGTCAGCACTAAGAGGAAGTTCAAGGGAAGCCAAGACCTGTGAAGAGGTCTCCATAGGGCATTTAGAGACTACAGGAAAATTAATTTGAAAGGCCATCCAATAATTGCAGTCCTACAACAGATATTGTCAGTACTATGCCCTATATCCTGTATGCCTAAGAACGCTCCAGAGCTGCCAGCAGGTCCATTTGCTGAGGTCAAAAATAAGGAGGAAATTCCATAAAGGTCAGACTGAAGAGAGAGGTTTAGTTCTAGACACATTTACATAGACTCGGGGTAGGGAGAGGGAGCTTCCTGTTGGCTGGATGAAAAAGAAGTCATACCTGGTCTGGCCCACACTTGCCCTAAGTCTCCCCCTCTGTGGTAGGTCTCCTTGCTGCTCAGGACCCTTTGCTTTCCCACAGCTGTGTGACTATGTGGAGGTGCAGCAGTGTCAAAGATAGCAATAACGTCGCCATGAGCAGACTCCACGGGGCGCACCACTCTCCTAGACCATGCAAACAGTGGACCCAGCGTGGGTCTCTCCGGCTGAGGATAGCATCTCCTTTCTCTTGTTCTAACCCGTTAGAACAACAACAACCCGTTAGGCCAGCAACTCTCTCTGAACCTACAGGTTCTAGTTTGTCTCTGGTTCCCAAAAGTTCCATTTTGCCCTCCATTCTGATATCTTAGGGTGTCTGTTTTGTTTTTTTACTTTTCTTGGGATAGGTGAGAGGACAACAAAGTTTAACCAAATCTTCGTAGCCAAGAATTTTCTAAAACCCAATGCTTCTGTTTCTGCTCTGCCAGGGCAAAGGAAAGCCCAGCATCACCCTTCTCAACAGCATCATGGCCTCACCATCACCAGTCTGGTGGCTTCAATGACTTTAACACTGTAATGACAGACGCAGATACCTATACACAGAGACCTGCAAGTGGGGATGGGGGTGAGGGACTTAGACCGCCAATCTTGTTCAAATGAATTCTTTCCAGGTAGGCTCTGGTGCTGAAGGTCAAGGCACTCTGCTCTGCTCTCACTGTAGTTAACACAGTGGTAGGCACATAGCAGTACTGACCCAAATACCTCAGGGCATGAACTCTTTCCACGGGTCTCTCCGTGACGTAGCTGGAGTGTGAGACATTGACCCCTGTACTTCACAGATACTGAAGGAGAGCACTACAGGAGAAGCAGGGGTTATGTGGAAGGAAAAGCAGAACAGATGAGAAGCTGGACATCCCAGACTCCACCCCAGACAAATACACAATAGGGAGAACAGTGCAGGGATAGGGAGGCAAGACTTGCTCTCCACACACACGGCCTGCCTGGCAAGATTTATGGGTGGCAGGAATCCTAGATCTGTAGGCGAGGATTGAGTCATGCTATGAATCTTTTTCTAAGCAACATGTGCAAAAACTCCTCCATCTCAGGAAGAAAAGGGGTGGGGGGCGCAATATGAGGGGAAGGTGGTGGTCTGCAATTGGAAGTACAGACTTAATTCAAATTCTTCAGCAGCCTCCTCAGATTACAAAGGCTCTATTCTGGAAGAAGACAGGGAGGCCAAGAAGGCTAGACTGTGGCTTTGGATAGAGTCAAAATACCACTGCCGCAAAACTTTTATCATCACAGTGTTGATAATTTCCCTGTAAGAAGCAAGTTTTCCTATAACTATAAATCAACCCCTCACTACAATTTTAGAAATCTATCTCCCCAAAATAATCCACTATTACCAAAAATTCTAAATCCTAGACACTAGAATTTGAGCTCCAGTATAATTAGGGGAGATTCTGAACAGTGTCCTGAGGCAGACCATGAAAGAGCAGGGTAGAAAGGAGTTATATACACTTGGAAGGCTCGTTTAGGGAATAGTCTTTGCGTATTGCATGCAGTCCCAGGAGTGCAGACACTCCCTCCTTGGAGCTGGCTCAGAGGCAGGCTTCAAGCTACCACATTGGCAGATGGCTGCGCCGGTAGCAATTGTGCATGCTCCAATGGCTGGCTCCTCCAGTAGAACCCTGACCATAGGTTTATGCTCCCACGAGCAGTGGGGAGCACCAGCAGACATTATCCCCAAAGAAGAGTGCCATCCCCTAGGGAAGGTAAACATTTCCATCAGAAGGCAGAAGCCAATACAAGGCAGTTTCTCTCTGTTTAGGGAAAAGGAGCCACAAACATAAAGTTGCTCATTCAAAAGAGACAGATGATATCCAAAAGTCAAGCAGTGCCAAGCAGCCTGTAAAGTGTTTGCACATCCATCAGCGCAAGTGGCTGTGTGGGGGAGGGGACAGTAGGAGTGTGGCGAGCCAATTCAGGGTGCAAGACTCCGGCCGCAAGACCACTTGTTATTTGATTGAACCCAGGAACGTGAAAGCTTAAAGCCTGTCACTGGGGTTCCAATCTGAGCAAAAACACAGCATAAGGTTTGACATGGAGCAGAGTCTCAGTCCTCCAGCCAAGGGGCTCTCTGTCCTCCCAACATACACTCAAGGTGTGTCCACTTCAAGTCTTTGCATCCACAAGCCTTCAAAGGTGGCTTATTGTTCACTCTCATGCCAAGTTTCCCTTCCACCACCATCCTTTACCTTTTTTTTTGTCACATGTGACTAAAAGGGAAATGACAGTTCACTGGTCCTGTGCTTAAAATAACCTATAGAGAAATACGGTTTATGAACTCCTCCATAATGCAATGCATAATTCAAAGACCAGCCATTTGTCACACTCTTGAGTAATTCACATGCATCCCAAGGGTCTGACAGTAAAATTTGTAAATTGATAGCAAAAAGCAGCACACCTTAGCCACTGAGTTAAAATACAAAGAACATTTTTTAGCATTGATTTTTTTTTAAGTTAGAAAATACGGATTTGGGAACAGTAAATACTTGTGAGGAAGTTGTGTACTCAAATGGAAGATGATACTTTTCAGACCCCCCTGACAGCTGACTTCAATGTAAAAATAAAAACTCCAAGATTCTCCCAATGACAATAATGGCTTTCTTCTACAAACCTTCTATTAGCATGACAGAGATGACCACATCAGTCATAAGAAAAGTATGTGGCTCATTGGTGCCCAAGAAGAGCAGCAAGCAAAGTACTTGTTTTGTGCAAGAGCAAAGCACTTAAAACAGGAAGGAATAAATTGTTACATAGCTGGTTTTGAATTTATTTTCCTATCTTATGGATGATCAAACAGTGAACGTGGACATAGGGGTAGGCATCAGTCCACAGACACTGCCATTGTAATTGGTATATATATAGGGGGATACAACAGGCAGAATTTCATTTATAGTCCAAGAAACAGAAACCAGTAAATGTCTGATAACTAAGCCCTGCAGAGTCCTGAAGCCAAACAAGTGGCCTCTCCAGTCGCTGTGTGGCACTGCTGCAGGATCAGATCAGGGATATGTGTCTGTGTTGTTATCAGACCAATTATTTGCCTAGAGCAGATGTGCAGGGATTAAAGGGACAGGTGTGTGGGGCCCTCCACAAGAGCCTCCTTCTGACACAGGAGAGAGACTGAGTCAGCCATGATCTGCTGCACATGGTTCACCATTGCTGCTACCTAACAGGTCACCTGGACATTTACTTATTTCAAATTTTTATTTTGAAATAAATTGAGACATTAAAAATAGTTACCCATATCCCCTTCACTCATCTTCCCCTAATATTAACATCTTATATAACCACAGAACAATGACCAAAACTAAGAAACTAACACTAATACAACAGTAGCAACTGAACTATAGACTTCAGATTTCATCAGTTTATCCTCTAATTGAGGATATCATAATGCATTAAGTTGTCATGTCTTCCTAGTTCTTCTAATCTTTGAGAGCTCCTTAGTTTTTCTTTGTTTTTCCAGATTTGGACATAACTAAGGCATACTAGTTAATTATTTTTTAAATTGTAACTCAATTTGGGTCTGTCTGATGTCCAGTCATTTTTACTACAACAGAAATAAAAGCAACATGAACTGAGCTGTTACTAGGCACCTGGCTGCCACTATAGTAAACACTTCACGAGCTTACCTTATTTACGACTATAAACGACCATGAAACTGGTATTATTACTAGACCTATTTTACAGATGGTATTTCATTACAGGTATTTCATTAAACCTTAGTGGAATTAAGGAATTTTCCCAAGGCTACGCAGCTATAAAGGGCAGAACAGAGGTGTGAACCCAGGTAGACAGAGTCCACAATACTCTGCCTGCTATATTCAAGCACTGCCAACAACCAGGTGCCAAAATAGTGTGGACTCTGCCCTCCAGCAGTTCCTTCTCTGATGGAACTGTTGCCTTGAAGAAAGGGTAATCTAGACATTTTTCCCCAAAAGAGACAACTACTCTGCTTTCTAAGTTCTGCCCACACAACCAGAAATTTCTTTCTATTGACAAGAAGGAACTTCCTGGCCTAAAGACAAAAAAGAGGCCTATCTTCTCCTAAGACCTCACCCTGATGAGTACCAGTCTGAGGGGAAACATATCCGCAGTTGAGAACTCATTCAAAGTTTACGGAGACAGCCTCCCTGGTGGCGCAAGGGGTTAAGACACATCCTATGAATCTGTCCGCAGCCACTGCAGTATGAGTTCGATCCCCAGCCAGGAAGCTACCCACATGGCGCAGCAGACCTCTCCTGACTCGCCCGCTGCTCCTCTCAGCAGTGTATTTCGGTCAGTCAGTCTGCCTGTTCTGCTTTCCACTCTGTCTCTGGTGAATCCTCTCACCCTTCATATCTCTGGCCTGTACCCCGCATCTTGTATGCATAAATAAAAAAATCTTTAAAACACAAAAAAATGTTTATGGAGACACTGCAGTCACAGGATGAAAAAGAAAAAAAAATCTTTATGATTACTTCTTTTCCATGTGATGCCCAGAAATGTCCACTGATGGGTAATACAAGCTGACACCTCCTCTTTAGAATTAGGCTCTACGGAAAACTTGAGGCACATCCCATTCATGTAGCACAGGTAATACGTGTCAAGGGACAGGGCTGTGGAAGAAGAGCTGGGAAGATCTCCAGCTGCACTCCAGGATTTGTTTTTAATGCTTACGACTTCAAATCACTCAGTTCCACAAACTTGATTTTTCCCAAATCCCCTCTCTGGCAATGCTAATGTGCTTCTCCACTTGTTCTGACTGATCAACAAAATATGAGGAAGGACTGGGTTGGAAGTTACTTCTTTGATTTTGGCAGAATTGAGAAAATATTCCCCAGCTACACACACCCCTATCTATCCACCCCTGCCACATGCTACCCAGCTGCAGGTAGAGGTTAAGACAGCATGGGAGCAAAGGAGAAAGAATGGGCAAGCAACAAGGAAAAGATGAAGGGAGAAAGACTGAGAGCATAAAAAGTGAAGTGGGGGAAAGAGAAAAAAAGTAAGTTGTTCAATCTGAGTCACAATGGAACCAAGACTTTCACTGACATGCATTTAGCAGGGTTAGAGCATGTCAACAAATTCCAGAAAAGACATCTTTCCTTTGTCTTCTCTTCTCCCGTCTTCCTTTCAAACCTTGAAATGTACCCTCCATCTCCATCACTAAGATGGACTCCTGTAAATCAAACATTTCATTTGACTGTCCCTATTACTGCCAATTTTGTGCAAGAAAGAGTACCGCCCTTTGAAATCTACCATTCTCTACCTAACTCCAAGGTATCCTCAGCTAGCTATTTTGATCAATGGTCTTTAGGGAACAATTTCTCCAGGTTCTCCATCTGCAAATCTAAGAACGTGGATATCTAAAACTGCTAATAGCCTTCACACTGTATGCAGGGTAGCTTACTCCACTGTGTTTAAGGATACTTGGCCCTTTTCCTAAATTCTAACCTGGGAAACAAAAATGTGAAACTTTGAATAATTTCGCATCCTCTTGAATACTCCCCCCATGCCCACCATGTCAATGGCCTCCAAAATATCTCATATTTTATTCCCACAGAGGTCTCAATACTTCTGCTTTCAAGCAATAATCCTGCTGCTTCTATTTTCAGAAGAAATAAAGGAAATTCTGGGAAACCCAATGAAATCTAAGGTCCCTGCACTGACAGGTTCAAAAGAGAACCAAGAGAAGATGTAACCACTCTTTAGCGGAGGACCTTGTGATCTCCCTCAAACAACGTACACAAAGCAGCGAGCACAAGGGTTTCTCTCAGCCGCGTTAGTTTTCCTCCTTTCCCCAACAGCTATCCTAGAATCCCTGGGTCCTATGATACTAGAAAATCTCATCCTCTGTCCAAAGCCTGATTTGGCAAGACCTGATGACAGAATGGAGATTAAAAAGATGATGAGCCTGGGAAATTCAAGTCTTGGAAATCAGAAAGCCGGGAAAAATTGGAGATATACAGGAGCAAATTGAGGAAGCTTCTGTTAGGTGTGTTCAGGGTTCTGAGCTAAGCTGAGGATAATGAAAGAGAAGGACTCTACAGGGTACTTGAAGAATGAAGAGGTCAGGAGGAACCAGTGAAGAAGGTGCATAGGCAATCAAGAGGTCAGAATTAAGCATTGCCCAGCATCAGGAAGGGCCCAAGTGGCATATGACAGGCTCATCATATTCACAAGGCCACGACTTTCTATCTCTACCTACACAACTTTGCCTCAATGATCTCCTCTCTGGGATTTTAAATCTCTGTCAGCACTGGTTCATTTCCCTTCTCTCCATTCAGCTTCAATGACCCTATGTCGGGGGAGTCTTTCCTTCAGGCTCCTCCTCCGTGTCCTCACAGAGCTGTTTTTCCATCCAGGGGTCCTCCTACGCCAGAAACCCAGGCAGGCAAGTCTTTGTCAATGTCCACTATGGTTATCTCTATCACCAAAGACAGCAACCACAGTATTACAACATAAGTTTTTTTTTTTAATGACTATCTCTGAAATGATCATTTTATAATAATTTACTTCCTCCACTTATTTTCAAACCCCTCAAACCCAGGAGTTTATACCATCATGTCCCCATTTCTGTGAAAAAACTAAGCACGAGTGGACTCAACGACACAGTCATAACCTACACTTACACTTTCACATCTTTAGACTTACTGCATTCTCAGTTCTTATCTCTTACCTGCCCACTTTCTCCCTATCTCTGACAGAGGGGGAAGCTGCCCACCATTCCTTTATTCCCCTACACATTTCTGCCTCTCCGGCCAGGTAGATAAGCTCTTACTTTTAGGTCCTGTTTTTGCCATTCCCCTCCACCCGGGCTTCCTTACCTGTCTACTTCTCTACCTGGTGAAATACTAACTCCCTGAAAGTTCCCAATCAATTCCCATCTAGTGCTGTGAGAAAACTAAGAATGCAACACATTCTAGAGAAGAGTCTCTTATCCCAAGCCTGCTTAGTTCCAACCTTGGAGATGGCCTGAATAATCTCAGCCAGCTGGATGAGGCCAATATTGAAGAAAAGGGCAAGTCAGAGTGATAGCCAAGCCTTGGGCCTGAGGGTTGGGACTGGTTTTGGCAGCTAGTTTTTTATTTTCCTCACTCCGGTGTAAGTTTTTTTGTTTCAGCCACTTTGGACACCCCTGTCCTTGTGAGCAGAGACCATGCCACTCTGTTATGTACTCTTTATTAAACCTCTGAGAGAACAGGTGGAGAGAGGCAGAAGAAGGGGAGGATAAGGACCCAGGATGAGCAATAAACATACAAACCTATTACAAAGTGGACAGTCAACAGCTGCTCTCCATAAACACCCAAGTCCACATATTGCAAACCAGAGTCTGGCCTTCCCCCTTCAGGTAACGGAGGCCAAAGCCTGGGCAGAGATGCTCTGGTTCCAGCACCAAGCTCAGCCAGACAGTCTCAAAGTGGTCTCAGTCACTGCCAGGGAAGGCACAATGCCATGGCCTCCCTGCCCTGGCCTCCACCTGTCCCCAGGGAGGTGTGGGATTTGGCTGTAGAGGGGCAGTGGCCCCTCTTCATTCTAGAGCAGAGATATGGGCTCCACAAAGGGGAAATGAGTTCTCCCTGAAATAATATCTAAACTGCTCTCACGGGCCTTCTGAGGCTTTCATGTATTCCAGCACACCATCTTTTTCTCTCTCTCCCAGTACAGGGTAATATGGGGCCCCAGAAATTGCTCCTACAAGCCTCAAGAGGTCTGGGATCCTGCTGTGTCCCAAGCAGTTCTCCTGACAAACTCTTATTACCAAGGGGCAAAGGAGATGCTCAGAGTGGGGAATGCTTAAGGAAGGCGGGGGGGGGGGGGAGATGGCACAAATGCGGGAGATAGGCAGAAGTATAGGTAGAGAGAGGAACAAAAGAAGCCCTCAGGGAATCCCCAAAGATTTGCAAGGTTTCAAAGAGGAGGAAGAAGACACTCTGCAGAAGGAAGTAGCATCAAAGGTAAGCCCTGCTGAATACCTCATTTTGAAAAGTAGCTAGAGACAAAACTTGTATTTAACAGAGGAGACAGACTACCCCAACACCACCACAAAAACCATGCCGCTTGCTCTATCTAGTCCCTGCCCCATCTTTCCAGCACTGAACCTGGGGGAAAGATCAACCAACAAATGCCCCTAGCTAAGCCACCCCGCTCAGGTATTTTCTTCCTGGTGGCAGCCAGGAGCTCCCATTGCCCCACTCTGATGAGCCAAGGAGCATAGGCACAAACTGTCCTTAACCAACACTCCCACATTTGCCCAACACTCATGGGCCTTGAGGTGCGTATTTTCTGTGTGTGAAGAATGGAAGAGAAGCTAATCATATATACTCTTTGGCCATCCTGGGGAATGAGATGACCTGTAAGGAAAAGCCCATGAGGAGAGGGGAGGAAGGGAAAATCCTCTGCCTCCCAACCACAGAACTGAGGAGGTGGGGGCAGGCACTGGGAGCTTTGTCTTCCAATACCAGTTCTACTGAAGCCTGTGGTATAATAAAAAATATATTTGGTCTTAATCCCCAGCTCCAGGCACACAGAGCACCTAAAAACCCTTAGAGTTTCCTGAGCCAAAGGACTCTTTTGCTATTCCTGAGTTTATATTAATGGGATGGCTCTTGGTGGAAGGCTTTTGAGTAACATGAGGATTGGGGCTAGTCACCAGCAAGCCCAATCCCTGATTAGAGTTTGAACTTTTAGTCCAATCCCCTAACCTCCAGGGAGGGGAGGGAGGCTGGTGATTGAGTTCAATCTCTGTTGCTGATGATTTAATTAAATGTGCCTCTCTACTACACGAAAGCCCCTTAACAAAGTTCAGAGAGCTTCTGGGCTGGTGAATACCTCAAAGTGCTGGGAGGGCATGGAAGCTCTACTCACCCTATCCCTAAACACCTAGCCCTACACATCTCTTCCATTTGGCTGTTTCTGAGTTATTTCCTTTATGATAAACCAATAAACTTAAGTAAACTGTTTTTCCTGAGTTTTGTAAGCTAAATTATCAACCTGAAGAGGGGGCTGTGGGAATCCCCAGGGCATAGATGGTTAGTTAGAAGTATGAGTGGCCTGGGACTCATGACTGAACTCTGAAGTAGAAGCAGTGGGACTCAGCCCTTTAATTTATGGGACCTGACTACCTGGAGCCAGGCAGACAGTGTCAGAATTGCACTGAACTGTGGAACACCAACTTGGTATCCAAGGATTGGGAATCACACAGCCCCTTCCAAGCTGCAAGGAGTCGAAGGCCTCCCGGTGATAATCTCGCAGAGTCACCCAGGCCAGAGCCAGGTGCTCCTTCAGACAGATGTCCAAGGTCTACAGGAAATCAGACTCCTCTCTTAAATACTTGAAACAGAGTAGTTGGTCTACTATAAATGAGGTTTTTAAAATTCAATTCCCTCCTATTGCTCGTGCAGATCTGAAATGATCTGACCAGATGGCGGGTGCTCTGTAATTCTTGGATTGCTCTCATCAGTTGTTGATGATTTGGATATTTTTTCTTTTCCTTTTTTTTAACCCTCTCACATGAATGTGTTCCTGCACAAGCTTCCTGTGAGCTCCCATCAAGTCGGCTCTTTTTGCTAATGTCAATATTTCAGAGGTTCTCACAGCAGCCTGAAAGTCAGCTGAGGTCAATAAGAAGCCCCAGGTTTGAGGTTCCTGAGCCCATTGTGGGGCCAACATGCAGCTCAAGCTAATGAGCAGGAATGGGGGCCCTCTGCCCAGGCTGCCTCATCCCTTCCACTTCCCTTTCAGGGGCCAGGGAGGAAGCAAAGGTTTTGTTGGTTTTTGTTGCTGTTTTCAAATGATAATTATAGCCACTTATTGAATATTTCCTATGTGCGAGGCCCTGTGTATAACATTTTATAGATGTTAATTTTATATCAGTCTCACACCATCTCTGTGAAGTAGGTATTGTCATTCCTATTTTCCAATGAGTAAAACAAAGCTTCAGAGATTCTAAGCATCCTGGCCAAAGCCACACAGAAAGAAGAGAACTGAAGGTAGTATTGGAGGTTCAGCATCCTAAAATCTGTGTTACTGATTCCACAGTTATAGAGAAGAGGCCCTAATCTTCCCAGACCATTCTCTGTGCCCACATTTAAAGCACAAGACACTTCCACCAGGATATTCCAAACATTTGGTGGCTTCTTCTGTTTCTGCTTCCTCTATTAGGCCATAAGCTTCTGGACAGCAGTGGTCATGTCCCAGACAAACTAGGTATGAATTCTGATTCTATCACGAATTGGTCATTTGGCTAAGTCACTTCTTTCACACTCAGTTTTGTATATAAAAATGAGGGTCGTTACAGTCCCTGCATTCAAAGGATAACTGGCACAGTTGATGCTCGGTAAATGTAAGATTATCTGCATCTCCAGCTAGCAGTACAGTGCTGGAGACAAAACAAGATCTCAGAAAATGCCTGGGGGGGGGGGGGGGCAGAAGTCCACTAGAAAATACCAAGGAGCTGTGACTGGCTTTCTATAATAAACACATAGGCACCAAGTCCTGGGGTATAGGGGTCCTCAGCCACATGACAAATTGTTGAGTTCCATGCCCAGAACCCATAGGAACCTGCCAACAAACAGCTTTCCTCTGCTTGCTTGTGAACAGCTGATGCTGAATCCACACTCAAATGCTTGCTGTGCCTCCGTAAGGTGAGACAGATCCCAAAATAAACCAGAAGAAAGAGAGACAGGAAAATCACTTCCAGGAACAAGCAGCTCACAGTGAGGATGCTGACAGTAATAACAGAGAGAGGCAGACTTTGGGACAGCGGCCTGCAGATACTCCAGGGCTAAGTGGCTGGCACCCAATTCTCACCAGGCCTGGTGGGAAGTTCCACGAGGTCATGGGCTTATCCCCTGGTGTCCCTGGAAGGCTGGAAATCTGCCTTCCAATGAACCCAGATCTTGTACCCCAGTATATCCTTGGAGGCCTGAGGGGACAGAAGGTACTAAACTGGGATCAATAACCGTCAACACAAGGTAGTCATTTTGCCATATTCTTCAAAGTTCCTGAAAGAAAGACCATCATCTTTCTGAGCTACATCCCTGACTCTCAGGTAGAAACGCTGGGCTAAACTCTTCTGCTCCCTCATCAAAATCTCTGTAGAGGGTGACCATATAAGTCTCTCCTTCACAGTGCAAGTTCCTTTTCCCATCGAATGCCAGAGAACAGGAAGGCTAAAACAGTGATGATCCTCCTTGGCAGCCAATTCCATAATTGAGTTTAAGGAGTGGCACACAAATGGAGACTCTGCTGCTTAAAATCAGAACTGCTATGTACTGAGTGACATCCCCAAGTCGAGGATCCTCACCACACCTCTAGAGAGTAGGCAGGGCAGGACATTTCTCATTCCCCCCATGTCACCAATTTCCCCTACTTCCACATTACCAACGGTGAAACTGAAAGGCAGAAGAATTTAGTGACTTGCCCCAAAAAATGTGGACCCAGGACTGGCTATGTCTAAAGTCTATCCCCTTTATCACTAAATTACACTCCTCTCCCCACCCCCTGCCCACCCCCTATTTATCAACCCATCAAAAAGTTCCCAGAACTGGTTACACCACTTTTAACATTTAAGGAGCTGTTCTGAAAGCTTACAGGCAGCATTTAGAACATGGTGAATTAAATATTATACTCTGAAGTCAAGAGCCAGATACCCACACAAACCACTGAGAGATCGAATTCCCACCAATAGACATACATACAAAACTATCTCAACATACACACAGAACACCTCAGTCATGTACCGAGGCCTAGCAGAGACCTGCTGCAATGATCTGATTCCCCAGTGCCAAGCTCTGAATCATCCCACATCAGATCCCAAGGCCACAACAAGCCTCACACCTAATCTTCCCTCACCTGTCAAACTTGGGCAACGTGTAGACAAAAAATATTCTTGGGTAGTTTTTAGGAGACGCAGATATGACTGGAACCACAGTGGCTTTGGACCCTGAGGTGCAGGATCTGAGCGTCAATGCTCAATCCCTATATAACAGACTTTGGGGCAACTTCAAGAAGTTTGGAGCAGAAAATATTTCAAGAAATTCTTGAGAAATTGGAAGGCAAAGGTTAATGTCAGTGAGGCATCCAGTTAAATGTAAAAAAACAGTGCTCCATTCTAATTCTCCAGGAGGCACTCAGAGTTCTACACCTACTCTTGTCACATGAGTTCTGGTTTTCCCCCAACTCAAAGACACAGAAAAGGGCTCTTATGCTTAGCCATTAACAGAGGGCTTGGCAAGGACCTCCGGTCAGACTTGTAGGACTGTTCTGAAATGTGGACTAGACCTCTGATGGTGCTACAGGAACAGATAGGGTTGAAGCATGGGCATAGGACATCAATCGCCATTTGGGCCAGGCTTTTGCATGGTTAAAACTGGTACAAGCACTTTTACCTCATAAAACCAGCATAATATCCATCTTCTACTCCCTACCCCAAAGGGCTCCTCTAATTTTAGTCCTCAGGGATCAGGGGACTTTAGTTCCCTGAAATCAAAGATCTCAGAGACGCTGGAGGAGGGAAGCCAGAGGTTGGATCTGCTGAACCCAGTACCTCTGTTCCTAAAAGCTCCCTCTACCCAACTTTATTACTCATAGGTGATGTGCTTGGTGCTTCATCACTCTTTGGTGGCAGCAACTACCAGTAGGCAAGTCCAGCAGGAGTGCTATTACTACTAGAATGTTGGCTGGCACAGCAAACACTGCCTCTTCCAGCACAGCAGCACTGGGGCAGTAAGAACACGGTGATGAGTATCAATCAGCAAGGAGCTCATGAAACAATATCCTGGCAGCTGCCAGGGTTTACCATTCACCTAGCCATGGGGCAGAATACAAAGAGCCTACTTCTGAGAACAGGCCTGAATGTCACTATAGAGGGGCTCCAGTCAAGACAGCTGGGAGTAGAAGGACAAGTGGGAGGAAGCTGGGTTCAGGCTCTGGAGGAATGACTTAGGATAAGAGGTGAATCACATAGGTCAAGTTATCCAACACCTCCTAGCATCAATGTTTCCATCTGAAAATAAAGATAGTAACGGTTCCTATTATTGTGAAGCATGAACAAGACTATACACAAGAAGCACTGAACAGAATACCTGATTATGACAAACACTCCACAATTGCTGGCTATTTTCATTATTATTTTAAGCTCTGAGTCCAAGCTTATAAAAGGGTTAGAAATTTGTCCTTCTGAGAATGACCCATTTAAAAACCAGGCCAGAACCAGCCCATTTCTTGGCACAGGTTCCTTTAGCAACAGAACACTTCTGCCCCACACTGATGCTCAGGACTCTCCTGTGAACAATATTTCAGCTGCACTGAGCCGAGCAGCAGAGCCCAAAATAGCACTTGCAGAGCAAGGCACATGTCATTACCTCTCCTGTGCTTCAGAAGTGCAAGGGAAGAAAGTTTTCAATCACTTGCTCAGAAAGCTCGGCCACCCACCACCTCCCTTCCTTCCAGGGCACTCAGATGCCACAATCTCTGTTCTCCTGGAAAATGAAGGCCCCTGAGACTGACAGCAGCAGTCACCACTCCGATAGACCACACTTTTCCCTCTGGTGGGCCAGAGAGTGGCTGCTCCTATAAAGCAGGCCTGTGGGGACAAAGGACACATGCAGTTTCAATTCAGAGTGTGTTCACGGAGACGGGCTGGACTCTGTACCTGGTCGAAGGACCTGCCACTCGTGGGTGGGGTGAAGCACCTCCAGGACCTCAGATTCCAGCTCCTCCTCCTTGGTGGTTTCCTTTCTCTCCGTGTCTTTGGTGCTGCTCTTCTCTGGGCTTGTCAGTGCGAACCCCTTCAGAGAAAAGAAAACGGCATGACCCACCACATTCAGACACCAGGCAGAAAGAAAATGGCCTGAGGTTTTTCATTTCTCCTCCATACCCCACTCCCCTTCCCAGCCACGTTTGGACCTTTCACAAGGTTAGCTACAGACCCAGCACAAGTGAGGTGACACAGTTAATTGAACACAGCATGTTGTTGCGTGTATATGGGCCTTATGTATGTGCATAAGGAAAAATTTTCCATATTCAAGGTGATTAAGGGAACATACAGAAAAGAGGGATTGGTAAAGGAGACAAGAAGAGCTTTTTTTACTTGCTACTTTACTGTACTGTTTGATGTGTAAAATTGCTACCTATTACTCCTGCAATTAAAAACATAAAGATATGTATCAAAGAAAAAACATACATATGAACTGGAGAGAAAGGCTCAAATGACCAATAAAGATGTACAAAAGCTGGCGGTTGAGGTTCAGCCGATTCCTAGACAGCCCAGCAGGGCACAGTGAGGGCCCTGGCAGTGCCCCAGGTGCCTACAGGGCATAAATGACCTCTTGGGACACTGCAATCCAGAGGGGTTGCAAATGGGAAGGTGAGCTGTCCAGCTGAGCTGAGGGAGGAAGGTTCCTAAAACCTGTTTCTTGGATTAATGAGATGGTGTCTGTGGAGCAGTTTGAGCTCAGGAGACAGAGATGCAAGAAAAATACAAAGTATTATTCATCTTGCTCCTTCCCAACCTCCCATCTTCCCATCCCATTTTTAAACCTGTTCTTGCATAAAAGCAGTAAAGCTTCAGGAAATTGGAACCAGAGGGCTCCAGAACTCTGGGAAATTACATTTGGGAGCGTAAGGAGGAACTCACACTAGCACACTGGGAGGCAATTTGAGCCCTCCCACCTCCCTACCATCGTTTTCCCTCCACATCTTCCCCTAATAATAGTAAGTATATTTTGTGGGTTCCTCCTATGAACTCAAATCTGTGCTAGGTATGTTACATAGTTCTCTCTTCCGTCTCCTAACCACCCCAGCCCTGCAAAGGAGGTAACTATGCATCTCTTTCAAGCAGTGCCCCAGCTCTAGATAAACACCCCACCTGCCTGGTTCCCTCAGGGTCTGATCTTTAATTAGTTGCAAAAAGAAAGGTTATGATGTCAAGGTATTGATGATGACATGGTATTGATGATGACAATATAAAGCCCCTCCAAAGATCTTTACATTTTAATAGGAAATAAAGGCATGAAATTCAGACAGCAGAATTTCAAGTCTTGTTAGGACCAGTAAGGAAAACACCTTAGGCAAGAAAAGGTCCTCAAATCACGTAACAACAATGAGAAGCACAGCACAGTGTTACCAGAACCCAAAGCTTGAATACAGTTTCTTGCAACTCCGGGAAAGTTATTTAACTTTCTAAATCTCAGTTTCCACACTCGTAAAGTGAAAATAATAACATGTAGCTCACACATTAGATGAAGTACTACCCTGAGTATGACAGCTGCTACGCATTTTTCTTGTAAAGGCAATGACAGGTTGGATGGGTCTGTGCTGTGACATCCAACACTGACTACACAAAATGGCATTGTTCAGGTAAGTCGGGTTTGGGATTGTGTTCACCAGTGCAGCCTGGCCTGTTAAACTCTTCTGAAACCTTCAGCTTAAAATTTGCACTCATCTGAGCTCAAAAGAAAATCAGGAACAGAAGACTAAACATGCTTGTGTGAGTAAAGACAGACTGTCAGGTGGCATTCCATAGCCTGAGGGCATGGGTATCCAACTTTTAACAGCCAAGTTTCCAGAGACAGGCACTGGGTCCATCTCTTTCACCACTACACTCCCATGACTAGCACAGGGGCTTTGTTTGAAATCACTGAACAAAGGAAAGAAGGAACACCTCCCTCCTACAGGCAGCCATGTGTCGCAGGCAAGAATGCCTGGGACTGAGGCAAGCCCAAAGTAGCCAAGACCACCAGAAGCCAGACACCAGACCACTAAGTCTTTGTGGCTCTGGCACCCAGCCTCTGGTCAGCCTCTGCCAGAAGCACCACACAGTGTGTGGTAGGACGAGGAGAATGTTAATTTCCCCTCAGAGGTGAATGAGTCAAATGCCCCCAGGGATCAGGGAGGGATGGCTGTAAAGAAGCCTCTCTGACAAGGTGTAAAACAACAGGACCTGAAGGGACTGTGGACCTCCAGCCTTGACAAAGGAACGCAGCTGCTATTCAGCAGGCCCACCACTGCCATGAGGCATTCAACTTGAAGAGAAACAGAAATCTGGATTTTTATGTCACATTTTCTTATTTTTAGAACAGTAAGAGAGCCAAACTAAATATCTCTAAGCTTTAAATCCCAATTCTGGCTTTAGTGTACTACTGGCCAGTAACTTCTGGCAGGTGTAGTCATAAGTGAGCAACCCAATTCTCATCATCAAGGGAAGCAGAAAGAGGCAAAGGGAATGGGGATGATGGATGAGAATATGGCAGAAAGACTTTCAAAATCTGGGTAGGGCTAGTTAGTGTTCATTTTAACAACTGCGGGCCAGGAAAGTCTCTTTTTCTAGATTTCTTTAACACAGTTAACTGAGTACTTTCAAGAAGAAGGATTCGAGTAAGATTGATGAACCTCTAAGCCACATGCTTCAAGCTCTCAGAAGAATAAACACTAAACACTTTTGCAACAGTCCTTTCACTGCTCAAAATGTTTTTTGAGCTTATTCTTGGTCTATCATTTCTGAACCAGGTTTTAAGCTGTATACACATAGACACACACACAATTTGCCATTATTTTACAGTACATTTCGGTTTTCAGTGAGTGTGATAAAAATTGATGCTCCCCTATCTGATTAGCTCACCTTGTTCACCAAATCTGACAGTCAACTGTCTACACAAGTCACATCTGGCAAGCACTGAGGGAAATCAGTCACATGATCAAGCTAGTCAGTCAGTTCAAAAGTGTAACTCCAGAAAAGGTTTTGAAGAAAAGCAGCATTACAGGGATGAGATTATAATGATGACAGCAGTAATCATTTATTGACATTTGCCAGATGCCCAGCACTGGGCTAAAATGCCCTCCATGCCTCACAATTCATCCAAGTTTCATCTGTGAACACCTACTTTTATTCCCATTTTCCAGCTGAAAATCGTACTGCTGATAAAAGCAGAGCAGAGATTTAAGTCCAGGTCTGCCTGGCTCCAAAGTCCAAGCATAGACCCTGACTCACTTCTGAGTTTCTGTTCTTAGACATGGGTCCCAACTGTTGTGCCCTGGATGCTGAGGGAAAGAAATGAGGGCAGTAAGAATACCATAGCACATCTGCCAGCATAGCCCCTTCCCAAGGGAAGGTTTTTGTAGAATAGGTGAGAAAACAAAGTCCCAGAGAAACAACCACCTTCTCTCTGCCAGGGCAGTGTCCTGAATAAGAGAGGAAGACCAAGAGCGAACAAAGACAGGCCAGGCCGTGGTCAGCTCTGAAGTAAATCCCAAACTCTGGTGCCCTCTCAGCTGACTTCTCAGGGTTCTCTTCATGATGAATCCTCAGTACACTCTTCTCTTTGCCACCACCAATCCAAACACCAATTTCTTCTCAACTGACTGTCAAGAATTCCCACCTAAGGTGTTAGCTGACAACGGCTTACCACGACAACCGCTTACCACGTCACACTTCCTTGCATACGTATATGAATAAGAGAGTCTTAAAGACCAAAGCCTTCAAGATCCAAGAGAATGAATGAATCTCTAATGGTAAATTGCTAGATACTGTGACAGAGACAGGCTGCGGTGCAACATTTTGGGACAGCCTACCAGACAGTCCCAAATTAAAGTGAGAAATAGCCATTCCCTTACTGAAAATAAAAGCTGACTTTTATTGACCATCCATTGACCATACTGTGCCAGTGCCAAGTCTGGGTACTTTATATCAATAGTCACATTTAATCGACACTAAAATCTTCAGAGGAAGGTACCAATCCTGTTTTACAAATAAGGAAATACAAGTCCAATTTCCAAAGTAGATGGCTAAAGGGTGTTTGCCAAGTGCTCCTTCCATTGGGTTCCACTCGTTTCCTCACCGTTCACCATGATCATTCACTTTTTGAAGAACTCCAGCATACCTCAAAACCACATCCCTTCAGCATTCACTGCTCCTAAGATGTGATATCCCAGGGAGGTGTTATAGCATTAGCCAGAAGGGAGAACATACAATGATACACCCAGCCGACCCCTCCTGGATGACCACTAATCTGCACAAAGGCTCATGGGGAAGACAATTCCAGGTCACCAGGAGCACTTGCCTGGACACCAGGCTCTGAAGAAAAGGATCATAATCACCCCTTCCTCTCTCCCTGCCCATTTTCACTTCTGTGAAGGTGGCTGGCTGCATAATTTGGATTTTAAATGCTATCGGGGCAGCAATTTCTATAGTATGAGAGAAAAAGATGCTTCAACTCCTACTTGTGTTCAGCACATGATGAAAGATTATGACAAATGGATACGGCTTAAGAACAGACATAAGGATAAAAGCAGTTTCTGTTGATGAAAGTCAGTATTAACATTTTTCTGAGACTAGACTCAATAGAGCTAATATAAATGGACCAGAATAATTATGGTTCTGAAAGCGCGTCTGTTTGGTTGGATTATTATCCAAAAAGGACTTATTAACACACGGTCCTTAAGTAAATTCATCAGCACATGTTTATTAATTGTACATCTGCCAAATCTCATTATGAGGAGCACCCAGGTTCTTATGAGTTGCAGGTATGAGGGGACACAACCCTGATCCCTTGAGACATTTGGGTGCTTTTCTGAGCCAGGTTATGTCAGAAACAGACTCATTCTTATGCTGTGGCCAGGCCCCACAACTCAAGGGTCACTGGGATCCCATTCTCATTGTTCTTGAAGAGGAAGCCAAAGGAAAAAAAAGGTACAAACAAGATCTTAGCAGAGAACACTAAAAACTCGAAAGAATTTGTGACTCTTAACTGAACATTCTCTCCTGCTCACAAAGTAGAGAGAAAACAAATGACTTCAGAGAGAAGGTGGAAGCTTGCCATGAGCCAGAGGTGAATCTCAGCAGAGCTGGATTGTTATTAAATTCATCACAATTGTCATTTGCACTTCAAGGGCCTCCCAGGCCAAAGCCTCTAGCACTTTACCCAACATTTAGTGGGAGTCCCTGTGGTTAGGAAGGTGGCTAGAGAGCCATTAATAGAGCCGACAGTCAGGGCTTCTCAAGGGAGGGGAAAGAGAGGGCACTGGGTCAAGGACAGGCAGGTACTGGAGGAAGCCAAGAAACAGGGTTCAACGTCATGCAGCCAGACCTAGATCATGGCCTTCTCGGGCATTCTCTTCCTGCCTGTGGCAAAGACAGAAATCCTGAGCAATAAGGTACAGGTTAATAAAGAAAGGACAAGGAAAAAAAAGAAAAAAAAGGAGGAAAGAGAATACAGAGATATGGGCAGAGTGAGCAAACACCAAGAAGAGGGGAGCCGAGGAAGAAGCACCCTTACTTGAAACTGGTGCTCACGACAGCACCCAGCTCCTGGGAAGAACCCTGACTTTCCCAGTTCTGCCACAAACTAGCTGCATGATTCTGGCCAAATTACTCTCTGAACCTTAGCATCTCTCTGAACCTTAGCATCTACTCCTTCTCTAAATGAGAATAATAATTATAGTTGTCTGCTTCATAGAGATGCTGGGGAGATTAAGAATATATAGAAAGCCCCTAACCCCATGGGCTCTTGTATCAAAATCTCAAAGATTTTGTGATTTTTGTTGTCATTTGGAGCAGGAGGCCCTTGAAGTGCAAATGACAATTGTGATGAATAATAACAATCCACTTAATCAATGGTACACAGTAAAGTTATTATCATCATCATATTTTCCCAAAGGCAAACTGTGCCATGACCTTTAAACAGAGGCCAGGGGACTCAGGGATGGGGAATAAGAATATATACTCTGTAATCCAATGCTGGTCATATTCCTACTGGAACAATAAAACCTCACCCACTCCCACAGCAGCCCTCGTGACATGAAGGCTTTTCTATGACCCCAATAGGGATCCCTTTACTTGTGATAAGACACTTACCAGGTCCTGATGACTAAGGCAGAAGGTGAAGCAGCAAGCCATCAGCAGCCCAAACAGCATACACAGAGGTGCCATCCCAGATAGGGGCAAGGCATGGGAAGGCATATTCAGAGACCTGAGGAATGTAAACATAGGAAACAGAAGGTCAAGAAAAAATTGGTGCCTGACCTTCCAGCACGGTGGCTCCCATGATATCACTTGTTCAGTGGATGAATACCGATATCACAGGTGCCATACCACAGGGCAGATCAATGTGAAGTAAACCTTCGCTTCCCATAGGGAGTCCTGTCACAAAAGGGGAGCTATGCCTTAGCTGGAACTGCATAGGCAATGACAAGTCTTGCATGAGCTACTATATCCTGCTTCCGTCCTTCCTCATTAACAACTTGTTATTAGGTTGCATAGAGTGGTTTTAACTATGGAGAAGAGAAAAGGAAACTAACTGATCTGTATATGGACAGAGATGGGCCCAAATCTGAAAAAGCCTTTATAACCATTCACTTCTCAACCATAACCACTTTTAACACTTGGTAACAGATGCCATCAGCATCCCCCCAAACCACTAACAGTCAATATTCCCAAACCACAAAACCTTTCACATTTCTTTTCACATAGTCAAACCAAAGTGCAGGTAGGTGTCAAAATTAAAATGACTGACAATGAATATCCCTCAGTCATGGAATGAAGATTTAATATTGTTAAAATGACAATACTACCCAAAGCAATATGCACATTCAATGCAATCCCTATCAAAATCTCAAAGATCTTGTGTTTTGTTGTTGCTGTTTTTTTTTTTAAAGATTTATTTATTTATACAAGAACCGGGGTACAGGCCAGATGTGCAGGAGGGTGAGAGGATTCACCACAGACACAGTGGGGAACAGAACAGGCAGACTGACGAAATACACTGCTGAGGGGAGCAGCGGGCGAGACAGGAGAGGTCTGCTGCACCATGTGGGATTCTGCAGCGTGGGTTCAATTCCCCGCCAGCCAGGGAGAAACCCACATGGCGCAGCAGACCTCTCCTGTCTCGCCTGCTGCTCCCCCCCAGCAGTATACTTTGGGCCAGTCTGCCTGTTCTGCTCCCCACTCTGTCTCTGGTGAATCCTCTCACCCTCCCGCACTTCTGGCCTGTACCCCAGCTATTGCATAAATAAAAAATAAATCTTAAAAAAAAAAAAACACTATCCTATGATCCAGCAATTCCACTCCTAGGAATCTACCCAAAGAACACAAAAATACTAATTCAAAAGGAAACCTGCACCAGTGTTTACTGAAGCACTGTTTATAATAGTTAAGATTCAGAAACCCAAATGCCCATGAACAGATGAATGGATCAAGAAGATGTGGTATATACATACAGTGGAATACTCAGTAATTAAGAAAAGATAAACTCATGCCATTGTGCACTATGAATGGAGCTGGAAGGGATTACATTAAGTGAAATAACTCAAGGAAAAAGATGAGTATCAAATGGTTTCACTTATACATGGAATATAGAGAAATCAAACAAAGGGTCAAGACAAAACTTGCAAGCTAACTATAGATCTGAGGCATACAGCAGTGGAGGGAGAGAGGGCAAAACAGGGGAAGGAGGAGCACAAGGGACAGTGGAGATGGATCACGGGTTCTGTGGTGATAGAACTATGGTGACTATACCTGAAGGAAGAAATCAAAACTGTACAAAAATAAACAACTGTGTAAGAAAATAAATAAATTATTAAAAATTTAATTATAAAAAGGAAATAAAATAGAAACACAGAAATAATCACATATATGATCAAGTGATATTCAACAAGGGTGCCAAGGCCTTTCAATGGGAAAGAGCAGCTCTAAAAAAAAGTGCTGGGAAATCAGATATCCATATTGCAAAAGAAAGAAGTGGGTGTTTCCTTTATACCGTATACAAAATAACTCAAAAATGGGTTAGAACTAAATTTAAGAGCAAGAACACTTAGGATTCACATGTCCAGAAGGCCAGACTGTGGGTCTCTCTTTTCTGTGGCAGCAGAACAGTGTGTGCCCTGCCAGAGTCATGGCAGGACAGATAGTTAGAAAGTTTCTTCCCCTCTTTGACCAGTATTAGTTGAAAAGAGCTCAGCTGAAACGATAACCAAAGGAGGCACTATGCTTCCAGAAAAATCTCAAGGAAAAGTATTGCAAGCGGGCCTCCCCGGTGGCACAGCGGTTGAGCGCTGGGTTGCGAAGCTGCCCGCGGCCTCTGCAGCGCCAGTTCGATCCCCGGCTGCTCCCCGGCCACCGGAGGAGGGTCCCGCATGGCGCGCAGACCTCTCCTGCCGCCCGCTGCTCCCCCTCAGCAGTGTACTTTGGTCCTTCTGCCTGCTCAGCTCTCCGCTCTGGCTCTGGTGAATTCTCTCACCCTCCCGCGCTTCTGACTGTACCCAGTGCATGTATAAACAAAACAAACAAATAAAGAAAGAAATAAAACATGCCTCTATTAAAAAAAAAAAGAAAAGTATTGCAAGCAACAGTAGTAGCTGCTGGATTTGAGCTCTAAGAGAAACAGTGGAGAGAGTCGATCAGGTAGAGTGACAGCTGGAGGTCTAGTTCTTCTGGAATAAGGAAGCGCCAAAGTAATTCTAGACAAGGATTATTTGAGAGACAGTGACATTCTTAGAAAGTATGTAGACTGAAATCACGATTGAAATGGGATCATGTGAAGCTGCCCATTCCACCGAAATTCTGAAATCTTTCATCATGCAAATAATTTCTGTATCTCTTTATAATAAACTAAAATAAAGCTATGCCAACTTTGTGTGTGGCGGGGGGGGGAGAACACTTAGAAGAGAGCATAAGGGAATTTTCATGACCTTGGATGAGATACCATTTAACATCTATCAGAATGACTATATATACGTGTGTGTGTGTATAAAAAATAGAAAATAACAAATGCTGACAAGGAAATGGAGAAATTGGAGCCATTGTACATAACCTGTGGGAATGTACAATGGTGCAGCTGCTGTGGGACATGGTTTGGCAGTTCCTCAAAAAGCTAAACATAGAATTACCATATGATTCAGCAATTTCACTCCTAGGTATATATTCTACCCAACATCTGAAAACAGTTACTTACTCCCACATGCATGTACATAGCAGCATCATTCATTGTGTATATTCATATAACACCTTATTCACAGTATCCAAATGGTGGAAATATGCCAGGTATGAATCAACAAATAAGTGGATTCTTTTTAATGTTGTTATAGATACAATGGAACATTATTCAGCCATAAAAAGAATGAAATTCTGATACATGGTTCAACATGAATAAAACTAGAAGACATTGTATCATATCAAATGAAATAAGCTAGACACAACAGTAGAGATATTGTGTGATTCTACTTAAATGAAATATCTAAACAGGTAAATTCAGAGGGACGGAAAGTAGATTAAAGGCTACCAAGGGCTGGGAGAGGAGAAAAATAAAATTATTGCTTAATGGGTATAGGGCTTCTGTTTGGAGTGCTGGAAAAATGGTGGCCAGTAAACTGAAATGAAGTCAACAAAAGTTAATCCAAAGTGATAAATGATCTAGGTTAAAAAAGCATAAAGAAAAAAAAAAAAACAATGCCTTAGAAAAACTCAAGACATGGGAAAGGAGAAGGCGAGAGTACAAAAGCAGGCAGGAGGAGAAGACAATGGACTACAGTGGAGGACTATGGGTGCTCTGGTGGTGGAAAATTATGGTGACCACACCAGAGGGGAGAAATCCCATACTGTGGAAAAATGAACAATAATGTTTGGGGGGGGGGGAAATAAATTAAAAAGAAAAACTCAGAACAAGTCAGTATTAGCCCCACCCCCTTATAAAATGTTTGCATGTTGATCATTCCATTCCAATTCACCTCCTTACTCAACTTACTCAATAGAGGTTTACTGAATGAGTAGTAGGGAACATCTCTGAAGAATACAGCAGTCACCTTTTTCAGTCCTCTTTCCTACCACGCTCCTCCCTATTCTGTCTCAAACTGATCCTGTGACATGACCGCAATGGGGTTCCAAAGCCTGCCTGAACCCATTCTCAGAAGCCATCACCCTTCTGCCCGGTCCACACCTTCTCGGGGGCAGATGGAGACTTTCCCTGAGGACATCTGGAGCCATGAAGGAAAACAGCCCTGCTGGACCGGCACTGTGCTAAAAAAGCACAGCCAAATGGAAAAGCTAAGGCTCGGGGACTAAAAATAGCTGCTTACACTCACCCAGCAGCAAAAGTCTTTGCTTTCTGCCAGTTTCTCCCCTCTTTTTTCATCGACAAAATGGAACGGCTGAGTGCCACATGAGCGCCCCCAGCAACCTGGCTCCCTGGTACACTAATCACACTGAAAGATGAGTGAGTTCACAGGATGGCACTAGAATCTAAACAGGTGCCTGGCCATGCCTGGGTGTGAAAGAGGGAGAGAAGCCAGGCTGGGTGCATATGAACAAGGGGCAAGAGGTTACCACATCAGGGTTGAGAAGACTGAAAAGGCCCAGGGAGATCCCAAGAGAACACAGTCCTAGAACTTACAACAATGCCCCATACCCTGCACAACCCTGAAGCCTTAACTGTGGGGGGAAAAGGGAATTACAAGTGGAAGTGCATTATAAGCATTATCAGGACAATATACAATAAGAGAACACTAAGATCATCCCAAAAGCCACAGGTTTAACCTTCCCCAACATGTTCATGTTCATAAACGCACATGTTCACACACCAAGTTAGAGACACCCTTCTTACAGTCAGGGATCTACACTGGAACGGGAGCTGGGGGAAAGATGAGGAGGAAGAGATAAACGAGAATGAAGAAGTCAAGGGCAAACAAGGCAAATGAACAGCAGCAGGAAGCCCAGAAGGGACTGAGGAAGAGGAGGCAGGAGGCAGCTGATGCACAAGCAGTAGCTTCTCTACCTCCTGGAATGGGAAGGGGTGGAAGGAAGAGAAAAATGGCAGCTCCCCCAGGGCTCTGAGCTGCCTCCATCTCCTGTGCACACACTAACACCCTCAGAAGTATTTTCTGTCAATACTAAGGACGTGCAATTGATTCACAAATGGATCTTTCATCTCCCCCAATGATTCCACATGGACTGCACACCTGACCTATTTATTGTCTCCATACGTACTTCCATGAAAGAGAGAAAGGTGACAGAGGAAAAAGGAGAGAGGAAAGGGTGGAGAGACAGATAAAAAAGAGAGAGAACAAGAGAGAGGAGGGTAGAGGTGGGGTGGTGAGAAGCTGGGAAGAAACCTAGAAGAATGGTAAACAGTTTCCCAAGCTTTGCAGAGGCACCCAAAGAGGAAGCACAAGGTCTGCAGCATGCATACATGGGTAATGGTGTATGACCTCTAAAGGTCTGGCCTGCAGTCAGACACCTGCTCTTGGTCCTTATTGAAGAAATAACAGATATAGTTTGTCTTGGTCTTTAGGCTGAAGCTGAGGAAGAGGGGAAATGAAGGAAAAGGGAAGACTCACACAGTTATGTTCTGCCCCAGGATGGCCCACAATCCCAAGCAGAGAGCTAGGCAGCTGCAAAAGAAAACCTCAGATCCTGATAAGTAAAGCCAAAGACACAGCATTCCATCAAGGCATGACTTGGCACATTTGGCATGAGGATAATGCTTCCCAATCCACTTACCGCCCATGAACCCTGGATTCGCCTAGTCACTTGCCCCTGCACACCCTGCACAACAAGCCGCCCCATCATCCTTGGCTCTCAACAGAGAAAGGCCTACATCTTTACAAGTATTGTCTTCTTATGACTTAAAACACCATCACTCATTCTGGGAGAGGGGATTGTATGTCAATGTTCTACCAGTGGCTCGTTCCTTAAGTACCCGTGGGCTTCAGTACAAAAGAGAATAATAAAGTACTTGAGATGCCCATTTTTCTAACAAAGCTGACCATCTGTAGTGTGTACCTTTGTTTAAATAGAAGTTGCTCTCAGCAATCTACATTGCCAGCTTACTACAGCTCAGAGCAGATGCAAGTGGCACAGGTTGGGGGAGGCTCTGGAATACACTAGTGCTTGCCTCCCTGATGCCTCATGCCCTCCTCTCAGTCCCAACAGGACGAGACCCTATGGAAACAAGATATCCTCCAGTGACTTTTGTCTTCTCTCAAGGCAGGAAACACAGGAATGGGATGAGCATTGTAGAAAGGCAACAGAGAAAGGAGGAGTGTTTCTGCTGGGTCTCTGGAAGCTTCTAACATGGCTGGCAGACCCCACTGACAATGGTTGCTCTCCAGTCTCAGGAAGAGCACAGGGGAGAAGTGGAAATGTTACAAGTATCCTTGCAGGCAGCACCACCTGAGCAGCATGACCAGAAGGCAGTTGGAGTTCCATCGTATAAAGTGTTTATGTTCTTAACCTACAGTGTATCTCCATGTACACGTTTTCCCAAGTGAAAATGTAAGTATCCCTACTTGCATTTATAAGGAGGAATTTGACGCAAAGGAATAAAAGCAGTGAGTAAGAAGTGCAGTTCACATATTTAGAGTCAGATAGGTATAAGGTCAATTCTCAGCTCTGCCAATTCCTAACGATATGATTTTGTATACGATTTCACTGGGACTCAGTTCCTTCACCTATAAAATGGATGTAAAAAGAGTTCTTATTCCAAAGAGTATTAGGAAGGAATAAATAAAACTGCAGGGAAAGTGCTTGCTATAGCACCTGGGCCTAGCTACCACACCATCGCTGGAGTTGGTATGACAATATGCCCCTGAACCCATAGGCAATCAAGGCCAGGCCAGGCATCCTGGAACCTCTCTCTAGAATTCCCCCCTCCTCAGTATCTGCACACCCTCTAGCTGACCCCACACTTGCAAGTTTATAACTGTTGAGTCTATCTGCTCCAAGGAGGTTAAAGAAACATGTTGAAGTACTCCCAAAGCTCAAAATGATAGGTCCAAGTTTTCTGCTGCACCCCAAGGCAGACACAACCCACTAGTGCTATTCCCAGGACACTTGCATCCAGACAGCCACTATCATGTATACCGGACAGCTCCAAGAACAGCTTTAAAACAATCTTCTGCTTTATTATCCGAAGGTGAGAGGATGAACTCTTCACCATAGCCACATATTCATTACTATGTATGGGCTGCACCAACTCATACAAACATACAGTCACTCACCTCTACACAAACAGAAGCTCACTGCCTAATTTGAACAGACAAATATAAGGCTGAAGAAACAAAGCAAAGAGGACACTGGAAGGACATCCCTGACAAGGAACAACAATGTGCAAAGGCTTAGGAAACGAAATGAATTTTTAAAGAATTATTTGAAGGACAAGAGAAATAAGTTTGGGATAATCAGGCAAATAGACTTTTTCCTCCTACGCCATAAACTAAACAGAAAGTAAGGAGGCAGACAGCAATTAAATAGAAAGAGCCTTTGAATAGCCAAAGAAATGAGGCTTCTAACCCCAGTCCAAATCCTCACCGGCTAGAAGGCTGGACTTGGAACATCTTTAAGCCACCAACCATTTGTGTAATGTAACAGTATCTGCTCCAAATATTGAAGTCATGTCTAGGGTCAAGCAAATGGGGACTGTTCTTAACAAGTTCAAGGCACCCACAAGGAATGTGATTATAGACAATTGAAGGCTGTACACAATGGACCCAAGCCTCTTTCTGACTAGCAAGTTACAAAGGCAAAATCTACTGGAGCAGCATGCAAGGAAGAGCCCCAGGAGAGGCCTTTCCAGTGGCAATAGAGGTACAGGTGCTAGCCCAACCTGAGTGCACCTGGAACCAATAAGGGTGCCACAGACCCAACTGGGAGTAGAGCAAAGGCAACATGGCATAGGATGATCCCTTTTCAATACTCTTGACTCCAAAATGAGGAAAGCATGACCAATTCCATCCCTTCCCTAATAGGGAAGAGAAAAACATCTTCAAGCATATTACTAAAACACTGCAATCTCAGAGACAAAAGATAATAAGGCTCCATCTGAAGGAAATCACTGACATGCAGAGTGACGAAAATAAAAGGGAACTCAGCCTGGCCCATACCAGACCTTCTCAGACACAGCTTTCAAAGAATCTGAATGCCGAAAGGGAGCTTAAGACTCAGTTTTCATTTGGACTGCTGAAAATTCAGAAGACATGACAGATAGAGATTCTATATCATCTATATATAGATACAGATTCTATATCTACAAATAGAATAAGCAGCGTTCAATGCCGTTAGGCAGAGTTTGTCACTGGATCTGACAACCTCAAACCTGTTGAAGACATTAGTAAGGAGGGCTAAAGGAAGGCAATAATCTGGCCCCATTGACACAGAGATGATAACCAAAGCACAAGAACATAGGATCTGTCTTAGGGAGAAAGCTAAGAGAAAGAAACAATGGACCAAGAATAAACTTCAGGGCTGACGGTTAGGAAAAGAATGAGGAAAAAGCAAGGGAACCAGGAGAGAAACAAGAATAAAGCAGAATTACACAGATCAATAGTGGAGAGATTTCTGAGAAAATCAAGTTGTAGGCAACAGTGTCAAGAGATCAGGCAGTCTGAGGATAAGAAAATCCACTGGATTTAGCAATGAGGCAGCCAGAGGACCCTTCAAAAGAGAGGACAGAAGTGAAGAAATAGAGGCATGAGGACAGAACACTTTGAAAGGTGGGACAGGTCCAATGAAGTTTGGACATTTGGGACCACTTCACTAAATGAAATTTTTTCAAGTTTTCATTCGTGTCTTAATGATAAGAGAGGAAAAAGGGCCTCCCCGGTGGCGCAGCGGTTGTGCGCTGGGTTGCGAAGCTGCCCGCGGCCTCTGCGGCACCGGTTCGATCCCCGGCTGCTCCCCAGCCACAGGAGGAGGGTCCCACATGGCGCGCAGACCTCTCCTGCCACACGCTGCTCCCCTCAGCAATGTGCTTCGGTCCTTCTGCCTGCTCTGCTCCCCGCTCTGGCTCTGGTGAATTCTCTCACCCTCCCGCGCTTCTGACTGTGCCCAGTGCTTGTATAAACAAAACAAACAAACAAATAAATAAATCATAAATAAAAATACATGCCTCTTTAAAAAAAAAAAAAAGAGAGGAAAAAAGTGACACCAGCCATATAATATGTTGCTACTATGGTGCAGAGTAGAGCTAACCCCAGCACACATAGCCTTGGGACAGTGATGACACAGTCACACCAGCAGAGCAAGGGGGGAGCGGCAAACCCTCCAAGAACAAACGTCCATCACACATTAATTCCACCTTCTCTCAGCCATCCCTCAGATTGTTCAGAAGCTTTAACGCTTACAAGTTGTAGAACTGTAATAACCTTAAGTGCCACACTTGGAATGAGAGATGGGAGAAATACCCCAGTGACACCCCTCTCCCCAATATTCAAATGCAATTATCTGGGTATCCCAGAGTCAATATTTATAGAGCACTTTCAATGTTCCAAGCAAAGTTCCTACTCATTTATTCTTCACAACAACCCCTCTGATGAAGATCTAATACACTACTCATTTTACCTATAAAGGGACTGAAATTCAGAGATAAAATAACTTGGCCAGAGTTCATGCAGTCAGAAAAGGTTGGTATCAGCACTCAAAAGCCAGTTTGGCCCAGAATCCGTACTGTTTCCACAGACCATGCTGTCTTTCCAGTGGCCTGTGAAGTCAGTCACAGAAACTGAATTCAGGATTTCATCTTTTCTTCAATAGCATAAACAAAAAAAGCACATATTTTGGGTCAAGAGAAAAATTTTAAGTGAGCCTACTGGGGCCCTCTTGTGGAGAGACCATAACCATCTTGATCACTTCTACCACGTCCAAGTTTCTACACATCACACACACACACACACACACACACGTGCACGCGCATTACTGCATAGTGCACAGTCCACATCATTCAAGAGGAACACTCGACTCGAACTGCAACCAGGTCACTTGGTGGTTTGACCGATTAACCCTCTCATTAGTCAAGCTTCCCTGCTGTATAGGAGCAAAAAGCATCCTTGCTCCCCTCACAGAGCCTAGCACCAAACGCTCCCTTCATACCCAACTATCTGGCAAGAACTCAGCAGAGAGGCAGAGGGATAGGATGAGCTACACTGGGTAAAAGTTGGCCAAGATGATATCTAAACTCATTACCAATAGTCAATGATTGTAACGTCCCATTCCCCATTCAGAACTACACAGAGCAGGATCGTTTCTACATTGCAAATGAAGACCCCAAATGGAACCCAAAAAGCCTCTGGCTAAACACACCAGCAACTAACCAGGTGAATTAGAGAGCTAATTCACGTGCTCAGTATAGGGTCACTTTCCACTGGACCCTAGACTGCAAGCTCTGAGCAGGAAGTAGACGAGAGGACCTGCTCTATATACCTGCTCCCTGATGCCGCCTGATGTCCTGACAGGGATCAGCCTGTGTCTGAGGAGAACAACCAAAGATACCAAAAGAGCTCTACTCTATTTCATTTTAGCTCCAGCACAATGAAAAGAATGTAAACTCTGGTTTTCAACCCAGGTCTCCAGAACAAATTGTGAGACTTTGGGCTAACTGCTCCATTTCTCCAAATTCAATCTCTCCACAGTAACTATTTTGTAGGATGGTTGTTAGTATCAAATGAGATGTTATGAAGCATCCACACAGCACATGACACAAAGAAAGGTCTCAAGAACATTATAGCTGTAACAACTATTGGTAGAGAACTGCCTTCTGTTCTGACAACCAAGTCTCTCCTTGGAGCCCAACTGCCCTGAATAGGTGTGCCTGCACACCTGAACTACACACTTGGTGGCCACAGAGGCATTTCCACTGAAACCTTTAAGCAATACTGGCTGGTTCTGCATCAGTGCACAATGAAGAGTTGACTGAGAACAGCCACTTCAGAGCTCATTTTCCTGGTGACTCAAGCTTGTCTCTAAATTCCTGCTGCTCTCTCCTAACTCTGATGGGGAATAAGGAGGGAAAAAGAAGCAAGGAAATTCCACAGATCTATACTGCTGGGATGCCCAAGAAGGTGAGCTGGCATACAAAGATTAAGACTCCCAGAGTCTATTTCTTTCTTCCTGTTTTAAAAACTAGATTGTATGATGGTGGGCACGATGGGTTTTCTCTATAGCCTGCTCCCAAAGAACATCAAGGACTTTAAAACATTCATTCACACACCATATTCTGGGGCTGAGGAGGGATCAGAGTTCATCTTTTCTTTCCCCTACTGTCTCCAACCTTCCGGAGATCAGAGCCTCTTAATGGGACTACAACAGGCAGAAAGGTATGACTTCCACTATATAGCTCCAGAGTATCTGTAAATTAGTAAGCACAGCAGCCCTAATTCTGAGCCAGTCTCTCTGGCACTTTGGACTATACACATTGAGCATTTGTGCCCCAGAAAGAGATGCCACATGAAGATATTTAACATTAGCCGAGGTTCCCTGAGCAACTGGGCACCATACTATGGAACAAAAGCTACATGTAAGACACCATCACTGCCTAGGGTAGCTGATGTCCCATTCACAGTCAGTAGACTATGAATAGCACGACTTTCCACAACTGAGTCTTGGACGGTACATCTATTAAAAAGAAAGCCCTCCCTGAAATATGCCAGAAGAAAATGGATACTGATCCGGGCAACATGAGTCACAAATTACAATTTTGCAATGATGATTTGGGCAACTATAAGGGTGCTCCTTAAACTAACTGAGCTCCAAGAAAACTGCATTTACTTAAGAAACACTTAGTGGCAGCATGAGGAGGGGTCAGGAAGCACAGAATTCACTACTGCCACGTTGGCACTGATTATGTCTTCCAGGTAAATCAGCAACTGAAACATATTTTATTTTTAACACGCCTGAGAGTCCAGGACTATTTATAATCCCAGATCCTTAAAAACTTGAAAGGAGGATGAATTTTTAAATGTACACATTTACATACGTGGGCAGAAACACAAAAATCAGATGCCTCTCAACACAGCTCAGGGAATCATAACTCAAGGCTTTCACAATCCCACCTAACGCCCAGAGAAAATCCAGGCGCCTTCTCTGAGAGATGGTGGGAGGCTGGGTAGGTAGCCAAGAAACAAAGAAACCTAAACTCAGCACTTGGCAGGACAATTAAGAAGCAGAGGATTTTAAATGCATTGTTTCTGACTCTAAATATGTCTACATTTATTACCAATTTGGGATCAGAAACCACATTTAGTACTGCCGTGACCACGCACTAAAAATATTAAGCAGAGCATTGCCTAGGAAACAGCAGTCCTCCCTGCTGCGGCAGCTCCATTTCAGAGCTGACTCTGCCGTGGTCCCAGGGCTCCCCATCCTGGGCTTTGCTGAGAGCCCATTTACCAGCAGAACTGCCACTGTTCTTCCAAGGCCTCCCTTGCATTTTAGAAGGCAATGACAGAAGCCAAGACTAGGAAATACACAACTTCTTCATCCTTTCCAAGGCTGTGTTAGGTGGTCAATGCAATTTTATTTCACAAGACTAAAATAACTAGAACCCTCTGACGAGGGATTCCTTGAGTAGGAACAATAGTTTACCTAACCCACTGCTGTATCCTCATTACCAACCACTGCCCCGACGCTCAAAAAAAAAAATCTGTTGAATGGATAAAATGAATAATCTCAAAAAGGGGTCCTGCAGAGCAGCAAAATAGAAAATGCGGCCTTAAAATTGGTGAAAAGATGGATGTGGTAATGCATAAAAAAACATTAAATATTGCCAAGTTGAAGCAAAACACAAAAGCACATGTATATGAATTGCTACTTTGAAAAAACTGTGTGATGGCCACCTCTATGACCAGAGGTGGTTAGACTTATGGAAAATCATGTTCAATGCAACTTTTCTTCCTGAAGTATTAGATATATGAGAGAACATTCTTTTCAATACAGAACTGACTGAAGTGTCATCTGATCAAGTCAGCTGATTTAATTTGGCCATTGGGAGATTCAGAGGCTTTGTTCTTATTCAGGAAGCACATGAACAGACCATAGCTCCACCAGACCAAAGAAAGAGAGCAAAAGGAATAAGCTGCAGTCTTAAAGGCCAACTTATGAACACAGCTCTGTTTGCCAGGGCGCCTTACATTTTACATCATCAGTATTTCAGACTCCCTAACATAGGGAACCAAGATGGAGGTGTTCAGACAACATAGGGAAAAGGTGACCTGGCCCATCTGCAAGGCCAGAGTTCTAAATAGGTACCTCCATGCTGAACATCCCAGAACCTATTAGCCAGAGTGCCTGTTAAGAACTTTCCCAAATCCTTCTAAAACTCTTCCAAAAACAGAAGAAAAGAGAACACTTCCTAACTCCTTCTAAGAAGACAGAATTATACTGATACCAAAGCAAGACAAGAAGACAATAAAGGAAAATAAAGACCAATATCCCTCATACATTCAAAAATCCTGAATAAAATATTTGCAAACCAAAGGGAGAAGCATAGTAAAAGGATTGTACAACATTATCAAGTGCAGTCTCTCCCAGGAATACAAGAATGGGTCAACACATGAAAACAATCCACATAACACATTGACAGAATGAAGAAAAAAAAAGAAAATCTCATGATCATTTCAATTGATGATAAAGGACATCTAAAAAATCCAAAAGACTTTCATGATAAAAACTTAAAAAAAAAAACAGAAATAGAAGACTTTTCAACATAATAAAAGTCATATGTGAAGAACCCACAGTTAACATCTTACTCAATGGTGAAAGACTAAATGGTTTTCCCCTAGGTTTTCCCCTAAGATCGTAACAACAACAAAAAATGCATCTTTTGCCACTTATATTCAACATCATACTGGAATTTTTAGCCAGAACAATTAGGCAAAAATAACAAAAAGGCATCCATATTGGAAAGAAAGAACAAAACCACCTCTGTTAGCATATGGCATGGTCTTATATGTAAAAAAAATCCTATAAAATATACCCCATATAGTGAAGCTAATAAATTGCAGGGTACAAAAGTAACAGTCAAAAATGAGTTCTATTTCTGCATACTGGAAATAAACAAATCATAAATAGAAATTAAGAAAGCAATTTCATTTAAAACAGCATCAAGTGTGGAGAAAAAGGAACTCTCCTGCACTGCTGGTGGGAGTGCAAACTGGTCCAACCACTATGGAAAGCTGTGTGGAGATTCCTCAACCTACTAAAGATAGAGCTTCCATATGATCCAGCAATTCCACCCCTAGGCATTTACCCAAAGGACACAGAAACATTAATTCCAAAGAGCACCTGCACCCCTATGTTTATAGCAGCACTACTTACAATAGCTAAGCTTTGGAAACAACCCAAATGCCCAAAAATAGATGACTGGATCAAGAAGATGTGGTACATATACACCATGGAATATTACTCAGCATTCAAAAAAGATAAACACACGCAATATGCAGCAACATGGATGGAGCTGGAAGGGATCATGCTCAGCGAAATAAGCCAGAAAGAAAAAGAAAAATACCAGATGGTATCTCACATAGCAGGAATCTAGAAAACCTAAGTAAGGGACCAGGAAAAAGAATAACTATAAGAAAGAAAAAATCAAAATCAACAAACAACTATGAACGAGAGACACACTATGGGGGGGAGGGGGACGGGGAAAGGGAGATTGGGGTCAAAATAAGGGAGTTGCAATTGTATGAGGAATATAAAATTAAATTTTAAAATAATAAAAATAAAAAAAGAAGGGTCCCATATGGCACGCAGACCTATCCTGCCACTCGCAGCTCCCCTCAGCAGTGTACTTCGGTCCTTCTAACTGCTCTGCTCCCAGCTCTGGCTCTGGTGAATTCTCTCACCCTCCCGCACTTCTGACTGTACCCAGTGCTTGTATAAATAAATAAAAATAAATCTTTAAAAAGATAAATAAATAAATAAAATTAAAAAGGGGGTGTGACTCTATTCCTCTGAATTATAAAAAAAATAAATAAGGGGGTTGCAATTGTATGGGAAATATAAAAATAAAATTTAAAAAAATAGCGTGGAACAGCTATACTTATATCAGATAAAAACAGATTTCAAACTCAAAAAGGTAAAAAGAGACCCCAGTGGTCACGACATTATGATCAAGGGGACAATACTTCAAGGACAAATAACACTCATTAACATATACTCACCAAACGAAGGAGCACCAAAATATATCAGACAACTATTGTCATCTTTGAAAACAGACATCAGAGAAAACACATACGTAGTAGGAGACTTCAACACACCACTATCAACAATGGATAGATCAACGAGACAAAAAATAAGTAAAGACACTAAAGCTCTCAATAAGGATCTAGAGCGCTTGGGCTTAACAGACATCTATAGAACACTAAACCCAAAAAAATCTGAGTACACATTTTTCTCAAGCGCACACGGATCATTCTCCAAGATCGATCACATACTGGGACACAAGACAAACATCAACAGATACACCAAGATTGAAATCGTACCAAGCATCTTTTCTGACCATGAAGGCATCAAACTAGAAATAAACCATAAAGAGAAGGCAAGGAACTCTCCTACCTCATGGAGATTGAAACCCACACTACTGGAAGACCACTGGAGTAATGAGATCAAAGAAGAAATTAAAAAATTCTTTGAATTGAATGACAAGGAGGACACCAATTTCCTAAATGTATGGGATGCAGCAAAAGCAGTAATAAGAGGAAAATAAATAGCAATAGAGGCTCACATCAAGAAACAGGAAAGAACTCAAAGAAACAACCTCATCTCCAAGCTCAAAGAACTAGAAAATGAACAACAAAAAAACCCAAAACCAATAGAAGAAAAGAAATAATAAGAACCAAAGCAGAAATAAATGAAATTGAAACTAAAAAGAAATCCAAAAGATCAATGAAACCAAGAGCTGGTTCTTCAAAAAAATAAATAAAATAGACAAACCCCTAGCCAGGCTCACAAAGGAAAAAAGGGAGAAAGCACAAATAAACAGGATCACAAATGAAAGAGGAGAAATCACAATGGACACAGCAGAAATCAAAAGAATAATCAGAAACTACTATGAACAGTTATATGGAAACAAGTTCAACAATCTAGAGGAGATGGACAAATTCCTACAACTCTACAATCACCCAAAGCTAGATAAAGAAGAAATAGAACACCTAAACAGACCAATTACAAGCAGCAAAATTGAAATGGTAATCAAAAACCTTCCCTAAAACAAAAGCCCAATACCTGATGGATTTACAAATGAATTCTACCAAACGTTCAGAAACGAATTAGTGCCTATCCTTCACAAACTCTTCCAAAAAATTGAGAAGAAAGGGATAATATAAAACACGTTCTATGAAGCCAACATTACGCTAATACCAAAACCGAACAAGGACAACACAAAAAAAGAAACCTACAGGCCAATGTCGCTAATGAACACTGATGCAAAAATCCTCAATAAAATTTTAGCTATCAGAATCTAACAATGTATCCATAAGATAATTCACCACGACCAAGTAGGATTCATTCCAGGGACACAAGGATGTTTCAACATCGGAAAATCAATCAACGTTATCCAAAACATCAACAAAAAGAAATATAAAAACCATATGATAGTATCAATAGATGCTGAGAGAGCTTTCGACAAAGTGCAACACCCATTCATGATAAAAGCCCTTGAAATTCTTGGGATACAAGGAACATATCTCAACATCATAAAGGCCACATATGACAAGCCCACAGCCAGTATCATTCTCAATGGTGAAAAGCTGAAAGCATTTCCATTAAGATCTGGACCAAAGCAAGGATGGCCACTCTCACCACTGCTTTTCAATATAATACTGGAAGTCCTAGCCAGAGCAATAAGACAAGAGAAAGACATACAAGGAATCCAAATTGGAAAAGAAGAAGTCAAACTATCACTATTTGCAGATGATATGCTAATATACATAGAGAACCCCAAAAACTCCACAGAAAAACTAATTCAACTAATCAGTTCAGTAAAGTGGCAGGATACAAAATCAACACGCAAAAATCAGTAGGCTTCCTATACACAAATAATAAATCTGAAGAAGAAATCAAAAAAACCATCCCTTTTATTATCGAAACAAAAAAAATCAAATACTTGGGAATAAATCTGACAAAAGAGGTAAAGGACCTATACAAAGAAAACTATAAAACATTGTTAAAAGATATAGAAGAGGGCCTCCCCGGTGGCGCAGCGGTTGAGCGCTGGGTTACAAAGCTGCGCTCAGCCTCTGCAGCACCAGTTCGATCCCCGGCTGCTCCCCGGCCACAGGAGGAGGGTCCCACATGGCGCACAGACCTCTCCTGCACACGCTGCTCCACTCAGCAGTGTACTTCAGTCCTTCTGCCTGCTCTGCTCCCCGCTCTGGCTCTGGTGAATTCTCTCACCCTCCCGCGCTTCTGACTGTACCCAGTGCATGTATAAACAAAACAAACAATCAAATAAATAAATAAAGCATGCCTCTAAAAAACAAAAATAAACAAACAAATAAATAAATAAATAGAAGACACAAAGAAATGGAAAGACATCCCCTACTCATGGATTGGAAGAATAAACATTATTAAAATGGCCATCCTACCAAAAGCAATATACAGATTCAATGCTATTCCAATAAAAATTTCAATGTCATTCTTCAAAGAAATAGAACAAATTATTGATGAAATTCATATGGAGCCACCAAAAACCCTGAATAGCCAAAGCTCTGCTGAAAAAAAGGGAAGGGAATGGAGGCATCACACACCCAGGCTTCAAACTATACTACAAAGCCATAATCATCAAAACTGCATGGTATAGGAACAAGAACAGATACACAGACCAATGGAATCAAATCGAAAATTCAGAAATAAACCCACAGATTTATGGTCAACTAATCTTTTGACAAAGGAGCAAAGATTATGCATTGGAGCAAAGAAAGTCTGTTCAATAAATGGTGCTGGGAAAATTGGGTCGCTACATGCAAAAGAATGAAACTTGACTACTACCTCACACCATGCACAAAAACCAACTCAAAATGGATTAAAGAACTAGACATAAGACCTGAAACCATAAAACACATAGAAGGAAATATAGACGAAACACTACATGATGTGCACATCAAAGACATCTTTACAGACACATCACCCAAAGCAGTGATAGTGAAGGCAAAGATCAACAGCTAGGACTACATCAAATTAAAGAGCTTCTGCACAGCAAAAGAGACAATAACAAAAACAAAGAGAAACCCCACCGACTGGGAGAAAATTTTTGCACACAACACTAATGATAAAGGACTGATCACAAAAAATCTACAAAGAGCTGATGAGACTCAACATAAACAAAGAAAATAATCCAGTCAAAAAATGGGCAGAAGAGCTAAAAAGAAATTTCTCTGAAGAGGAAATGCAAATGGCCAACAGGCATATGAAAAAATGTTCAACATCACTTGTAATCAGGGAAATGCAAATCAAAACTACCATGAGATACCATCTTACACCAGTGAGAATGGCACAGATTAAAAAAACTAGCAACAACAAATGTTGGTGAAGTTGTGGAGAAAAAGGAACTCTCCTGCACTGCTGGTGGGAGTGCAAACTGGTCCAACCACTATGGAGAGCTGTGTGGAAATTTCTTGACCTACTAAAGATAGAGCTTCCATATGATCCAGCAATTCCACCCCTAGGTATTTACCCAAAGGACACAGAAACATCAATTCCAAAGAGCACCTGCACCCCTATGTTTATAGCAGCACTACTTACAATAGCTAAGCTTTGGAAACAACCCAAATGCCCAAAAATAGATGACTGGATCAAGAAGATGTGGTACATATATACCATGGAATATTACTCAGCATTCAAAAAAGATAAACACATGCCATTTGCAGCAACATGGATGGCGCTGGAAGGGATCATGCTCAGCAAAATAAGCCAAAAAGAAAAAGAAAAATACCAGATGGTCTCTCTCATAGCAGGAATCTAGAAAACTTAAATAAGGGACCAGGAAAAAGAGTAACTATAAGAAAGAAAATCTCAAAATCAACAAACAACTATGCACCAGAGACATTCTATGGGGGGTGCGGGGTGGGGAAAGGAGGGATTGGGGTCAAAATAAGGGGGTTGTAATTGTATGGGGAATATAAAATTTAAATTAAAAAAATAATTTTCTTACAAAAAAAAATAGCATCAAGGCCTCCCTGGTGGTGCAAGGGGTTAAGACGCAGCACTATGAAGGTATCTGCAGCCAATGCAGCACCAGTTCAATCCCCAGCCAGCAAGAGAGCTACCCACATGGCGCAGCCTTCTGTCTCGCCCGCTGTTCCCCTCAGCAGTGTCTTTCAGTCAATCCATCTGTTCTGTTCCCCACTCTGTCTCTGGTGAAGCCTCTCACCCCACTCACCTCTGGCCTATACCCCAATTCTTGTATACATAAATATTTAGAAAAAATAAAACAAAAAAGCATCAAACTCTACTTTCTGTACTGCTTTTTGTACTGCTTCCTCTCCCTGAACTACACTCTCATTTCTCCACATCTCTAACTCCTTTCATCTTTCTAAATTTGACCAACTCAAATGTAACCTGCTTGAAGACATATCTATCACCTTTACAATAATTAATCTTCTGTTAATTCAATTGAGTCTGTTTTATTTAACACCATTAATTCACAAAATACTTTCTAAGAGGTTGTCCTCTCAAGGCACCATCTTATGTTCTGTGGGATTCGTAAAGTTAAGAAAACACCTATCCGCCACAATTAGAATAGCAAATACGGCATATACAAAATAATCATAATTTAAAGAATTCCAAACAAAATGAAACAGTACCAAAAAGAACAAAACCTTAGGAATAAATTTAACCAAGGAGGCAAAAGACTTGTAAACTGACAACTATAAAACATTGCTAAAAGAAATAAAAGAGCGTGCCTCCCTGCTGCTGAAGGTAGTTGAACACCGCACTGTGAAGCTGTTCGCAGCCTCGCGCGGATTCGATCCTGGCTGGCCGGGGAGAATCCCACATGGCGCAGCAGACCTCCCCTCAGCAGTGTGTTTCGTCAGCTGCCTGTTCTGTTCTCTGCTCTGTCTCTGGTGAATTGTCTCAGCCTTCCGCGCATCTGGCCTGTACCCCAGCTCTTGTATAAATAAAATAAAATCCTTAAAACATGTAAAATAAAAAGATAGGAATAAAAAGACATTCTGAGTTCACGAGATGACTTAATATTAAAATGACAATACCACTCAAAACAATATACAGATTCAGTACAATCCCTGCCAAAATCCCAATGGTGTTTTCCACAGAACTGGAAAAACCCACATAAAATCCACATGGAATTTTCAAGGAACCCTAAATACCCGAAACAATTTTGAAAATGAAGACCAAAGTTGGGTCATTTACACAACCCACATTCAAAACTTTCCATAAACATAGTAATCAAAACAGCATGATAAATAACATGATCGAGATAAGCATATCTACACACTCACACACAGTCAATTGATTTTTAACAAGTGTGCCATTGACTAAATATAGATCAAGACCTAAATTTAAGAGCTAAAACTATAAAATCCTTAGAAAAAAACATACTATTTTCAAGATCTTAGGTTTGTTAATAGTTTTTTTTTTTTTTTTACCAAAGATTTATTTATGCATACAAGAACTGGGGTACAGGCCAGAGGTGCAGGGAGTGAGAGGATTCACCAGAGAGAATGGGGAACAGAACAGGCAGATCGACGGAACTACACTGCTGAGGGGAGCAGTGGGCGAGTCAGGAGAGGTCTGCTGTGCCATGTGGGTAGCTCCCTGGCCGGGGATCAAACTCATGCTTCAATGGCTGTGGATGTCCCATAGGTTGTGTCTTAATCCCTTGCGCCACCAGGGGTTTCTTAGTTATGACAATACTTAATATGTCATATTAACTATTATGGTAATAGTTTCTTAATTATGACAGCAAAGACACAGGCAATGAAAGAAAACAAATAAACTGGATTTCATAAAAATTTAAAACTTTCGTGCTTCAAAGGACACTAGCCAGAGAGTAAAAGGACAACCCCCAAAATGTATGATAATATTTTCAAATCACATTATTGTGTAAGGGTTTTATTATTCAGAATATATAGCTAATTTCTACAACTGAACAACAAAAAAATAAGCAACCCAAATTAAATATGGGGAAGAAACTTTAGTAGACATTTCTCCAAAGCAGATACACAAGAGCTTGTAAGCACACGAGATGATGCTCGGTATCATCAGTCACTAAGGAAATGCAAATCAAAGCCACAATGAGATACTATTTGACATCTATTAGTATGACTTTTTTTAAAAAATGAAAACAACAAATATTGGCAAGGATATCGAGAAATTGGTATGTTGCCAGTGGCAATGTAAAACAGTACAGGCACTGTAGAAAAGTTCAGGAGTTCTTCAAAAAGCTAAACATAAAATTATATGACCCAGCCATTCCACTCCTAGGTATATTCCCAAAAGATCTGAAGATAATGACTGAGATACTTGCATGTGATTGTTCATAAAAGTCACAAGTATCCATCAATAGATGAAACTGATATGTTTGAAATAGTGTTTAAGTCATGCATTGCTTAAGGATGTTTCAGTCACTCACACACACATATACAATAGTGGTTCCAACAGTTCACACCATGCATGTATAGTAGGCTATACCGTCTAGATTTGTGTAATCACACTCTATGACATTCGCACAATAATCACATTGCCTAAGGAAGCATGTCTCAGAACATAACCCCATTGTGCAGCAATCATGAGCGCACATACAAGAGAAAAGTAGTCAGTAAAAGGAATGAAGTCTGGATGATGTTATAAGATGGGTGAACCTTGAAACTATTATGCTTAGTGAAATAAGTCATACACAAAGGGACAAACATTCTATAATGCTGTTATATAAAAGATCTGAAATAGGCAAATTCAAATGAAAGTAGATTATAGATCACTGGGGCAGGAGTAATGTGAAGTTTTTGCTTAATGGATTTATTCTGTTTAGAGTCATGAAAGTGTTTTAGAAATAGATATTAGTAATGGTAGCACAACACTTGGATAAAATTAATGCCACTGAACTGAACATCTAAAAATGGTTGAAATGGCAATTTTTTTTTAATTTTATGCTATACAGAAACACATGCACACATGCACAACCACATTAAAAAATAAAAGAATGCTCATGAGTTGGCAATTGCTAAAACTAGCTAGTAGACACATTACATTGGTCTGTCATAAAAATTTAAGAAACAAAAAATTACAAGTTCTGTAGTTTTAGTGGTAGAGAAATACCCTTACATTTCTAGGCAACTAAGAGGTTTTATCACAAACAGGTGATAAATTTTATCAAGTGTGTTTTGTATATCTAATAAGAGGATTATAGGGACTCCCTGGTGGCGCAAGGGGTTAAGATGCAACCTATGAAGCTATCAGCAGCCTCTGCAGCAGGAGTTCCATCCCCGACCAGCCAGGGAAGAACCCACATGGCGCAGCAGACCTCTCCTGACTCGCCCGCTGCTCCCCTCAGCAGTGTACTTCGGTCAATCTGCCTGTTCTGTTCCCCACTCTGTCTCTGGTGAATCCTCTCACCCCCCACACCTCTGGCCTGTACCCCAACTCTTATATAAATAAATAAATATATATAGTTTTCCCTTTAACTTTTTTAAATTTTATTTTATATATTTTTACATCATCTATCATTTTTGCACAATGTATGCATTTTCATCTTGGTTATAGTCCCCATACAATTCCCACTCCCCTTATTTTGACCCTAATCCCTCCTCATCCCACCCCTCCTTCCCTTTAACTTTTAATGTGGGAAATTTATGTGCAGACTTTCTTATTGTGAAACCATCCTTGCATTGTTGGGATAAGCTTAGTTTGGTAAGAAGATCATTTTTACATCATGCTCGGTTTGATTTGTTGGTCTTCCATGTTCTCCTTTAATTCTCTGTGCAACTATCATAAGACGCACCAAACTATTGTAAATATAAACACCCTGAGGGTAAGGACACCCTCTTCATTCATTATTCCATCCGGAGCTAGGGCAGGGTCTAGGACACAGCAAGCACTGAATACAAGTATGGTTGATAAGCAAGGGAATAAATAACTAGAAATATGAACAGGTTGGCAGAGGAATACTTTTATCCTGAAAATGACACTCCCCCTGGCAGGTGTGCAGCCCAGTTTGTTTTTAAGGCAGAGAGACCTTCACAGGGCTCAACAACCACTCCATAGAAGTGTCTATAGGCAACTCAGCATGTCTGCAGCTCCTTAAGCTGAACCCTACTCCTAGACTTTCATTTCTCCAATTCCTCTCATTATGTGAACAACATTCCAAAATTCAGTGGCTGCCTTCCCCCAGCAGGATGCAGTCCTCATATCAAAGCGCTCCCCAAAGATTAGATCCTGTGCTGGGGTTGAGAGGAAATATGGCATTAGTCTCCAACTTAAAATGTTCCTCCCAACCTGTTTATTCCCAACAATCAAAATGGCCTCATCCCAACTCTGATTAGCACAAGAGCCTATACCATTAACAATTCACTGCATCAGCAGTATAGAGGACAGCAATCAGCAAGGGAATTATTTCGGCAGCTGTAAATCATGTGTTCTCTCATCCCCTCCTCCTCCAAGTCTGTGTTGAACTGTGCCCCATGCCTCCACACTGAACTTGAGTTTGTCAAGTTTCCATGTCAACTGCAGTAACCAAACAAGTTCAAGCAGCATTATTAAAAAGCACTAATTAGGGCCTCCCCGGTGGCGCAGCTGGCTGAGCATAGCACTGTGAAGCTGTCCACAGTGTTTACAGTGCGGGTTCGATTCCTGGCTGGCCAGGGAGATTCCCACGTGGCACGGCAGACCTTTCCTCTCTTGCCCGCTAGTCCCCTCAGCAGTGCTTTCAGTCTGTCTGCTTGTGTGACTCCCCACTCTGTCTCTGATGAATTCTCTCACCCTCCCACGCCTCTGGCCTGTATCCCAGCTATTGTATAAATAAAAAATAAATCTTTTAAAAAAAAAAAGGCACTAAAGATTAACTGATATTTAAATAACTGTTTAATGTCAACAAAATCACACTTTAACTTTAAACGTTCCCTAGTCTATTAATTGCTTAATTAAATTCCTTAACATCCTTGGACACTGGCACACAGCATCCTGCCCCGGGGAGCCGTTCCCAGGCCCTGGCCTTGGCAGGCCATGGAAAGGGAGGAGCCCATATCCCTGGGGGAGGTGCCAGGAGCTCTCTGGTTTTCGTCAACAATGTCCTAATGAGGTGGTTTCTCTTCACAACTCTGCTGACCTCCACAGGACAGCAAGAACATGACAAACATTCTAAGCATGGAAAACTGCCAAGCAGGCTACAATTTATTTTTAAGTGTTTTAAACACACACACACACACACACATACACACACACACCCAAAAGAGATACTTTTCCCATCTGGTATCTGTCCTTCTTATGAGTTGGTATACCAGTAGACATTCAAGCCTATGTACAAAAGGGATACAACAGGATTTGTGACAGCAGGTAGGGTCAGAGGACTCTGGAAGATGCCACCAACCAAATCCCAGCCTGCCAGAGTCATCAGCCTGCAACTGACAGGGGCATACAGCTCAGCCAACAGTAGCATAACAGACTGGAGCTTGCAGAGGGACTTTGGGTTCCAGTGAGTGAACTTGTGATGGGGATGCCAGAAGGACCCCAGGAAGTCTCTCCTGCCACAGCAGGCTCCATAGGGACAGCTTGCCAGCTAGTCGCTTCACAATTCAGTTTTGTTGGAAGGGGATTACACATCAGCTACCTGCCCAGGTAAATAGATCCAAGAAACAGTCTCACAGTCAGCTTCCAGGAAGAGCAAACTCAGCCAAGGATCAATAAGCATTTGAAGCCTACACTTTGGACAGCAGATGCTCTGAACCCAATGCCGCTGGGCCACAAGCAACATGTTATTATGGAGCATCAGGGGCATGAGGGATGCCAAGTGGCCCTCCCTTGCCTCAGCCTCACTACAGGAAACCCGTTCTTTCTAGTTTTCTTACAAAACTACCACTCACTTCTTGGTTGGCCTTACTCTTTGTCTCTGTCACACGCAGTACCTTCCATATACTTTCTTCTGTTTTGCCTAAAGGGCCTGCCCTTCCACAAAGTCAGGAAGGCACATCTTTCCAATTATTCCATTCTACCTTTCACTGTTCAGGGATACATCTTGTAGCAGCTTTCCACAGCCACTGCAACCCCTAGTAATGCCAACAGAAAACACTGTAGAAGAAGCTTGGTTAATGTTACAGACTCCCATTCAGAAAGCCAAACATTCCCATAAACAACTAGGTATAAGCCCTGGCTTCAGAGAAGCCAGATGTTTGGGCTGTAGTTCACAGAAACGTGGAGAGCATCCAGAAAAACAGAACAGCACTACACCCACGCAGCCTAGACGTGCTGCTCACTTACTATCTGTGGTATCACACCCACACCAAAGCCACTTCAACCCCAGATGAGCATTTAACAGTCATGTCAATCCAGAAAAATTTGTTCTTAAAGACCTTGTTCACTCCTCCATATAAGAGCTACCAAAGAAAGCAGAAGTTTGTGTATTATGAAAGGATGAAGGAACCCTGTGTGCTAGGGAACATAGTATCCTGTTGCCACAACCTCCAGCTGACAAATTATTCATATTTATTAAGACCTGTTGCACTGCAGACATATACCAGGTGATGGAGATACAAAGACTAATAATAAAGGGGTCCTGTTCTCCGGGAACTTCGAGACAGACGATGGAAATGGATAAGTAAATCAGAAATTATAGTAAATACTGTATGTTTAAAGAGTTCAAAGAGCCCTGACAGAAATGGCTCTGAGCCAGAAGAGAGTAGATATTTCCATCAGGAGATGAAGGTCAGGGAAGACTTCCTGGAAGAAGTAAGCTTTAAAGACTGGGGAATAAAGGAAAAAAAAGGAATCAGCCAAACAGATGACAAGAAAGGCACCCCAAGCGAATGTAAGCAAGCTTTTTGAAGGCATACAGGTATGAAACTAAGAACATGCATTTATTTCAACAAGGCTGGAGCAAAGAACTTATGGGGAATAGCATCATGATATACAAGAATCCTCCTGCCAGACAGGTCAGATGGGTTTCAAACACATAACTCACTGCTGTCTTATCTCTAACCTCTGGAACCCTCTCCTTTTCAGAGCTGCCCATAATAAAAAAGAGGATCACTGTTGTTTGTAAACTCTACTTTGAACTCACTTTTTTGCTCTGTAGTTCAGTGGTTTGTTAGTACTTGCAAATTCTCAACATCTACTACCTGAAAGAAACAGGCAAACAGAATCTTGAATTGGTCTTTGGTAAAAAACACCTTGTTCACTCTTCCATGTGAGAGCAACCAAAAAAAGCAAAAATTTGTGCACTATGAAAAGATGACACCACAGTAGTCTAAAGCCCCAGTGGATAACATGAATAGGAAAGCAGCCTGCAATTCTAGGCAGTCTTAGTGCCACCTCTCCCTAAAGGATATGTCTGCTCTGCTCTCTTATGTTTCACATTCAACAAATACAAAGCTAAGCTCATGCTTTTCCCCACACACTCCTGATGTTCCTCCACAGTTTTAGCTCTACTGCACAAGCCAAAAAACCCAGGAGCTCCCCTCATCACTTCCCTCTACTTTTCCCCCGTTCCCCTCAATCCCTCCCCATCCATCATCAATGACTTAATTTTATCTAGTAGCCATCTACCTTCCTGCTCACCTGCCCAAATTGTGAGTGTGTGTGCACGCACACACACAGTCTTTCTTTCTTTCTCTGCCTCGGTCTCTCTCTCTCTCTCTCTCTCTCTCTCTCTCTCTCTCTCTCTCTCTCTCTCTCTCTCTCTCTCTCCACCCATTAAATCATAATAACAAGCAGATATGTGGACTGGGAGGAAGGTTTGGTGCCTTGCATGAGTTCTCCAGAGATGCCAGTGCACTGAGGGCCTACAACCCAAAGAAACACTTACAATTATGGGAATCAACTCCCAGGCAGGGCAAACTTGGTGCCCCAAAGCCCCACTTCTCACAGCACAGAGACAGTGAGCTGAGGAATCTTCATCTCCATTCACTCTGCCAACTTATCTCACCATTGGAGAGATTTCCTTCCACCAAAGCAGATGAAAGGCAGCAATTTTCAGGAGGAGGATGTTGGTGCTGAAACTTTTATTTGGTTTCTCAAATTAAAGGACAAAGAGATACTAAAAAAGAAAAATTTGGCCATGCCTCCCAGCTTCAACTCAATGGAAACTTCCTTTCGCCCCATTTCCTGCCACTGGCCCTCACACCAGCCCATAAGGAATAAAGGCATGTGGAATGAATGAACAAACAGATGAAGAAGCGAACAAATAGCAAGTTTGAGGAGCTGGAAGAGAGGGCAACCAGAAAGAAAAAAGGCCAGGCTCAAAACCACCCTTTTATCCCTTCAAACATCTCCAAGCACCTCCTACATACGATGTACCTTGTTTTGAGAAAACACAGGCATGCGCCAACTATGAAAGAGAAGAATGGCGAGCGAAAGACAGTCTCCTTCATCTCCCTGGAACGGTGTATTTCCAAACACTACTTTAACAGCAGCTCCTGTTGTCCTGACGGTAAAGCCATGCCTATAGGCACACATGCAAATAGAAACTCCACTTTTTATTGTATCCAGTACTTTGGAACCTTGGGGTTTCTTTTCTAAGGAAAACCTGTCATTCATCTCCTTGATTAAAAATTGATTTAATTTGGCTTTCACTAGGTAGGTACAAGGGGAAAACACACAGATTTCACAGAGATAACTCGCCCAGCAACAGGACTGTGATGAGCTCTGGCACAGTTGGGGCCCAACCCACCACCAGTGAAAGAAAATTGAAAAGCTCACAATGTGGAGCTTAAGCTCCAGCCAAAAGGAATTATCTTCCCACAAGCGTCTCTGTCGGATTTTTGGATAATGCAAAAAAAAAAAAAAAAAAAAAAAAAAAAAACCTTTCAAAAGGAAAGGAAAGGAAACCCCAAGGATATTTAACATATAACTTAGAATTTCTATATTTTTCAAATTCCCTTACAGGGAGAAAAGGCAAAGAGGTCTTTATTTCTCAATCCTACTTTTCAAAACTTTTCCCATTGATTTGACAATGTCATAAAATTTTTCAATTTGCAGAGAGCACAGAGCAGAGGAAGATGCAGTGGCTGAGGAATTTTAAGCTGCTATAAAGGGGCTCTGAGATGAGAGTGGGAAGAGCAGCAGAAGGGGTGGGAGCTACAGTCCTGAACACACGCTCAGCAACCAGCCTTGGGCTTTGGGTTTGAGATAAAACACCAGGGACTTGGGCGCGCACAGACCACACGCCCCATACACTGCGTTCCCCTGCATCTGACAGCCACTGAGGGCAAATGGGTAGACTTCACTGCAGTGTCAGAGGTTCTTGGGGCAAAAGATCAGCAAAGCACAAGCACACATCCTGATTAAGTGTTACGTGACTATCCTATAGCTAGAACTGAATTTGATCCTACCCTCCCCTGCTTAAAACCATTCTGCAGTTTTCCAGGGGCCTCAGGATAAAGACCAAATTTTATAACCAGACCTTCCACCACCTCCCATCCATTCTAAATCAATGTCTCCAGCTTTATCTCTTTCCTCTCCTTGTCCACAGTAGGCATTATAGAACCAGTTTTCCAATGCCCTAAGATAACTTGTCTCCCAGCTCTGGGTCTTTGTCCATGATTGTTTTGAACTCTGTTTTCCCTCCCTCCTCTTATCTGGCAAATTCCAAGGTTTCCTAAAGGTTTCCTACTCATCCTAAAAGATACTTCCTCAAGGAAGCCTTTGTTAACCCCATCACTAGGCCAGATGAGGTGCTGCCACAGTACCTACACTTACCTGATTGTAGCATTTATTATAATGCCCTATATAGTGCTTCTTTTCCACTGCCAGACATATTCCCATCAACAAACATCATAAAAATAAAATGACAATTGGAGAATATGAAAAAGACACCACCACTAAGCATCAGGTGGTCAGGGACCATGTCCATTCAGTCCAGCTAGTTCAACATTTGACACAGAAAAAATGTTTAGTAGATTTTTCATTTAGATGATTTAGACTCTGTGTCCTGTCACTTAGCAGTTCTGTTCTGATTCATCTCTCAACCCAGTCATGTACTGATACCCACTCCCTTCCCGCACTGTCCCATCCCAACCCCTCAAGTTTCATTTCTTAATGGATGATTTTCCCTGGGCCTTAACCTCAAGCATGTTCACTAGACATCCGTGCAACACCTGCTATGTGACAAACACCGTCTTAAGTAACCAAGATACAAAGATGACCAAATTTCTTACCTTCTAAGAGAAGAAAACGCATATAAACAAGTACTTGTCATATGGTATAACCAGTGTCATAATGGAAAGATATATGGGGTATGGGTGGTTCAGAGAAGAATTAAGCCATTCTTCCCAGGCTAACTGGGAAGCTAACTTTATGCCCAGCTAACTTCTCTTTGTCCTGCATCATTCTCACAGACAGAAATCATCCCAGGGCACTTTCCCTGGGTGTGAAGACCATATCAGACCTTTCTAAGTTGGGTTCCCATTCTGTTCCAATTAATTCAAATTCTTTCTGGCTTTTGCATGCATACTTTCTTCAGTTCTTTTACCAGGCATCTTACTAACATACATCCCTGCTTCTGCCCTGTCCTAAGCCAACTTACCTAAACTGTTTTTCCAGCTCCTCCCTCAGCTGTCATGGGTGATCATTTGACATATATGAGACATCTGCACTTACACAGAACATTCATAAGAGTCCCTGTCTTAAAAAAAAAGGGAACATTGGGAACATTGTAAGATATGTGGAATAAATCCCAACTAAATATTTAAAAAAGAAAAAAAGAGTCCCTGTCTACAATGAAAAAAGGACTTATGAAGCCAAAACATCATAAAAAATTTAAATTTAAATGCAAAACAAACCATTCTCAACATAGCCTTCCTCCTCCACTGCTTCCTCTTCCAGATCCAAATGCTAAAGTAAGCATCACGGCCTTCAACAGGACGTTCCTGATTCTGTTGTATGTAAAGGGAGATTTCAGCACTCTTTATCCACTAGACCCCTGACACCGACCCCCTGGTCTGGTCCTTCAGTTCTTAATAGTCAAGTCACTCTGTCCAGCTCCATATCCCCTTCATCAGCAAGTACTGATCAACTCTGTGAGGCAAGAACCAAGTTTTCCAGTGTCACAAACAATGTCTTGTATGTAACACATGTTCAATTATTGTCTATGACTGAATCTCCGATAAGAAAATGGGGTGAGCCTCTTCTGACCCTTGTCCAGGAATATCCAGTATTAAAAAAAAAAATACTCCGCAATGCAGCGGGGGTCAAAAGCTTCTTATTCATCTAAGCAGAGACCAGGGGAGATGCTGACCCCAGGTAGGACGCTGCTGACATAGTCCTCCCATCAGTGTGCCAAGGGAGGCAGAGAAACCAGTTTTGTAAAACACCCTTTTAATCAAGTGACTTGTCTCCAGGTTAGTGTAGATTTAGGGGAATATTTTCTCAAGAAACCAGTTATAAATGGAGGGGAAGAAAAGAACTGAAATTAATGCACATAGTAATTATCTCCCAAAGTTGCAAATCAGAACAATTCCTCACTTGAAGACAAGTATGGAAAAACAAGATTAAAATGCTTCAGGGATGTGTTCATGAAACAGCAGGTAATAAAACAGATAAAATGTATTTACAGTATCTCGCTGGGGACACAGTACCTTTTGGCTAATAGCTATCAGATACTAAATACCACTGTAAAAATAATACTCTTTCATGCTTCATTATAGAGTTACAATTATCTATGGAAAAGCAGCAACACAGCATACTGTCTCAAAGGGTAATTGGGCATAATTCCAGAGTCCAAGTGTCTCCCTAAGTATCTGGACACAGCGAGTATAAGCCAAGTCATAGTCCCTGTGTTAGTCAGCTAGGATTGCCCTAACAAAACACCACAGACTGGTGGCTTCAACAACAGACATTTATTTTCTCATAGTTCTGGAGGCAAGAAGTCCAAGATCAAAGTTCTGGCTGATGTGGTTTCTAGTTAGAATACTCTCCCTGGCTTATGCACAGCAGACTTCTTTCTATGTCCTCACATGGCCTTTCTTCAGTTCATGGGTGCAGAAAAAAATAAGAGAGAAAGAGCTCTTCAGTGTTTCTTTTTATAAGGATACTAATCCTAATCAAATCAGGGCCTCCACCCTTATATGACCTCATTTAACCTTAATTACTTCCAAATTACTTCCTTACTCCAAATACTGGCACACTAGGGGTTAGGGCTTCAACAAATGAATTTGGAAGGAAGACATTCAGTCCATTACACGCCGAAAGGGTGAGACGTGATACCCAAACCAGTCCATGCACTAAGAAAGGAAAATGGAGGACCCGGTAAAAGGGGCTATACCTTGGGGGGCATACCAGCTGATCTCTTAAATCTACACACACACACAATATTTTCTAGGTCCTCAACTACATATATGGCACGGTGCCAAGGTCTTGGCATGCAAGGTTTTATTTCTGCCTCATCTAATGATATTACCATTGTTATTTTATAGATGAGGAAACAAACATTCATTGGTGAAAATCACTTATCAAACTCAAGCCAGTGGATTAGATAGAATAATAGCCCTCCAAAGACCAAATGCCTAGAACCTGTAAATGTTACCTAATGGGAAATTAAAGGTTTTTCAAGATGTGATGATTGGCTAAGAATCTTAAAATGATCATCCTGGATTATCTGCATAGGCCAAAAATATAATCACAATGATCTCATAAGAAAGAGTCAGAGGGAGTCTTGACACAGGCACATACGGTGATACATCGTGAAAACTAAGAGTGGTGCAAACACAAGCCAAGACATTCCAGCAGCCACCATAAACTTAAAGAAGCAAGGAACAGATTCTGCCCTAAACCTCTGAGAGCATGTGGCCCTGCCAGGACCTTGGTTTCTGCCCAGTTAATGACTTCAGACACCTGGTCTCTAGAACTAAAAGAATGAAACTGTTGTTTTAAGCTACCAAGTTTGTATTAATTTGTTATAGCAGTCACACAGGTCTAATACACCCAGCTAGTAGTGGCAAAGTCAGGATTTTAACCTGGGTCATTGTGCACTCTTGAGTACTATGCCTTTCTCCTTTACTGTATATGACATTCACAAGTCAGACATGTGCAGGTGAAATAATGGCCAGGACTTGAAATAATGGCCACTGGCAACTCCACTGCAGCAGCATATCCAGAAAAGTCTCTTCTTTCCCCACAACACAGAAAGAGTTATCAAAGGCCAAACCAATATTTTACTGTTCTAATTATCAGGTACAGAGAGAAACAGTCTAGAATCTAACATTTGGATGAGAAAGCAAACCAAACTGTTTAACAAAGGTTTTCATCTATTTGTTTGCACTTGACTGTTTGAAACATAACGGAGGCTCCTAAAACCTCTGCTACTTTGCTTCATCCAGTTCATATTTCCTTTTCCAACATGAACACACGTGGCAGAAGTTACTTCCCCTCCACCCCCTGTTCACTACTTGAATTCCCAGGGACACAAAGAGAAGGAGTGAGCCATCTCACCCCTTTCTTGAATCTTCTAGGAAGAATGATGGTATGAGCAAGCAGGCACACAGGTGCCTAGAGTAAACCAATCTTAAAATTAACACACTGCAAGGGCAAAGGTACGGCATCCCAAAATGCATTTTCTGAACCTATTCTGACAACTGCATCTAAGTTTTAATTACTTATAACACTTCAAAATGCAGGTAGAGAAACAGCAATAAGTTTTATGAAAATAATAATGTCTTGGTAATGGCAAACGTTGTGATTGCTTTGGTTACTAACTCTTTGCAGAGAAGCCAGCAATAAGCCTGGGGCTTGGGGGAGAACAATCAGCTTGGTGATTAGCAAAAGCAAGCCTTGGGATTTACTGATGTAGTAAAACAAAAGGTAATTCATTGAAGTATCTAAGAGTTTTCCTACTTTTCTTTTTGCTAGATGATTTTTTCTCTCACACGGCACCAATGAAGCTTCAAAGCTCTTCTAGCAACTTCTTACCTTCGTTTACCTTCACTGTGATTTTCCATCAGTATCTCAAAATAACCCTTATAGTTAACATTTAGAGACTATTTACTCACCAGACACTGAGCTCATAACAACCCTGAGGAAGCTAAGACTCAGGAGGGTTATTTTCCCAAGGTCACATCACTAATCAGTGGCAGAGCTAGAATCAGAAAGCAGATCTGACTCCAAAGCCCAGTCTCTTAACTCCTATATCAAACTGCCTACCTCCCAAATTAATTGGGGGCCTTACTACTGTCACCTATAGACGACCTTAAGGAGACAAATACACATACCTTGGAAATGACCTCTGACTACTCAGAAAGACTGACCAAACTGCTCTTAGAACCACTTAGAAAATTTCTTTCATTCCGCATTTCTTAGAGAATGATCTGGGAAATACAGTCAGTTTCAAAGAGCCCTTGGAGAAATGCAAATGGTTGAGAAACTAAAGCAAGTTCACCCTTCCCCCAGATGAACCAAAACTCCTGGATTTAGCAGTACCTGAAGGCAGCCCACCTCTTCTCTCTCTGCCTGACTAAATCTCAGCAGGCTGTCACCATCAAGATCCTCATTCTACCATCAGGGGTAGAAAAGAGAGTCCTTAAGTCTTGGGGGGAGAGGGGTGTGAATGCAAAAACTGAAGGAATATAGAAGAAAACAAAACTGAATCTCCTATATCATATATCAGCAGGTCCTGATTTTTTAGGCTTCTTATTAAAATATTCTGGCTCCAAATTAGTTTTCTTTGCTTAGTCCTAATTATTGCCTTAGCTCTCTTTAAATGGTCCCCTAAAGATGGTGAAAAAATGCAACTGAAAGGTCATCTTGTTCCATGGGAACTGCAGGGAGACACCTTGACACCTTGCTCTGAAATGCTATTCTGTAACTTCATGAGATAATATCCCAGAATTAATCATGATAAAGAGTTCTCTATTTCCCCAGGCAACAGGGCTCACAGGGACTAGGCAGGCAAGGAGAAAGAATAATGGCTCCAGAATAGCAAAAGCCCTCATCTAGCAAATGGAGTCTCCAGTTTTGCCCAAATCACCAGGCATTCCAAAGCTTCATGTCACTCAAGGTGACATTGTCCACTCTGGTGGGGGAGGGACCAACAAAATGCTGGGGTTGAGCTGCCAAGACAGGAAATGGAGAAAAAAATGTAAACCATAAATCAGGGCCAGAAGCCCTGCTGCTTCTCCTGCTAACAGCGGGCAAGGAAGGACTGAATCAACTTTCTAGAAAGGTAAGACCATGAAAGGGGATGTTAAAATAAATTGAGAGAGAGAAAGGGAAAAGATCAGAGGAGAGGAGAGTCTTACTGCACGAGGTTTGCAATTTGTCTGCTTTCAGAGCTGAAGCTGAGTATCAGGTTTTTTAAGGTTTATTTTAAGAGCTTTGAGACCTTATGGAGGGGGGAAAAAAACCTCACTTATCCTCCTTTTTCAAAGTCTCTTGAATTTTGCTGTAATGGAGGGCATTTGCATCAAACAGAATGAATTCCTCTTAAAGAAGTGTCCATTCTTTGGAAGATGAAATGTGCTCATGGGTATACATGTGTTTGTAAGAGAAGAGAGACTTGGACTGCTATAGAAACAGCTATTATTCTATCAGCTGCAGATGGAATAAGGTGAAGAATATGGGGGCAGGGGAGGGGTGGAGGCCCAATACTTCAAATCCCTGTGAATACAAATATTGGCAATTCATATTTAATAAGTTCTCACTCAGGATTTAATGAAAAAAATTCATGCAAATAAAAAAAGAGAGAGATGCAAGTTTGTCGTTTACTTTCTAGCTGGGGGTGGGGGTGGGGCTCAAATAAATAGATAGCC